>NC_141668.1:165360571-165960571 GCF_028749965.1 Puma concolor
ATGCTATGTCTTCCCCTTTCCGCTGGCCTTGAGATTTCTCTGGCTCTCAGATACCACACAGCCTCATGCCCCTCTCCACCCAAGGCTGCCTGCTGACCTCACTGTTTCTTTGAAAAGGCTCAGTCTCTCTCACTGCAAGGTCCATTCACACCAAGAACTTTGGCCCTATTAATGCCTAATAAAAATGGCTGTCTTCTACTGAGCATTTACTAGTGCTAAGTGCTGTAGGGTCTGTCCTATTACCTCATTTGATGGATGAAAAAAACAATGAGCTACAGACAGGTTGAGAGACTTACTCAGAGTCAGCCAGCAACTGAGCAGCAGAGCTGGGGTTTAAGCAATTTGATATTGCCTTTTCTTACTTTGTCTAAGTCCTCTCCATCATGCATCTGTTGTTAGCATCTGTTTCAAGAATAAAACTCAGTGATTCATCACTTACATACAACACCCAGTGCTCATCCCAACAAGCGCCCTCCTTAATGCCCATCACCCATTTAGCCTATCCCCCACTCACCTCCCTCCAGCAGCCCTCAGTTTGTTCTCTGTATTTAAGAGTCTCTGGAGGTGCCTGGGTGGCTCAGTCGGTTAAGCGGCTGACTTCAGCTCAGGTCGTGATCTCACAGTCCGTGAGTTCAAGCCCCATGTGAGGCTCTGTGCTGATAGCTCAGAGCCTGGAGCCTGCTTCAGATTCTGTCTCCCTCTCTCTCTGCCCCTCCCCTGCTCATGCTCTGTCTTTCTGTGTCTCAAAAATAAATAAAAACATTTTTTAAAAAGTCTCTTATGGTTTGCCTCCCTCCCTGTTTTTATCTTATTTTTGCTCTCTTTCCCCTATGTTCATCTATTTTGTTACTTAACTTCCACATATGAGTGAAATCATATGATATTTGTTTTTCTCTGACTGACTTGTTTCACTTAGAATAATATACTCTAGCTCCGTTTTAAAGCTCAGCACAAGGCATCAGTATTTGGAGATGCTGCATATCCTCTGTGCTCAAGGACCTTGGTTGTCCTAATCATTTCCAGCCCTCACCCAGCACCAAGGCTGTTCCAGGTTGTCCACTAGCCCTTCTGCTTTCTCTGTCCCTCCTTCAGTAGGGCTTTCCCGGGCTCCTACCTGGAGTCCCCACCTCCCCTTTCCTGTGTCTTTCCCTGCCCAGGCCTGAGAAAAAGGGAACAGCCACTGGAGTTGATGCTGTCTGTACTCACCATCCTGACCCCATGGGTCCTAAGCTAGACAGGGAGAAGCTGTACTGGGAGCTGAGCCATCAGACCCATGGTGTCACCCAGCTGGGCTCCTTCACCCTGGACAAGAACAGCCTCTATGTCAATGGTGAGCAACCTTTTTTGTAACCACAAGTTAAAGCTAAGAATCTGCCCCCCACCGCCCGCCCGCAAGGGATGTGAACTCTCCAGTTCATCATAGAACCCACCCTATGTGTTATTCTCCACCTGCGTGATATCCCTTAATGAGTCAAGGACCCCCATAGGCCCTCCAGTTTGCAAATCCTTTTTTTCTCTTTGCAGCCCTGCATTTCAGGGCTGTGATTTATATACTTGTCTGGGCCACAAAGTCTTTATCCAGACTGATAAAAGAGGATATCTCTCTGGCTGAAGTCAATGGCTATTCAAAGATCTGGCCATCTCTGTCCCTGTCAGCGTCTATCTCAAAATCCCCTCTGGAGCCTGAAAAGCACAGTTGATAACCCCATTTCTAGAAATGTTAGTGTATTTGTCTTCCCAAATAAATTGCAAGTTCATGAAGACAGGGGACCAGGTCTCTGATTTCTCAGCCTTTTAGAAACAAGGTAAAGTTACCCCTGAATCACAATTGTTGAACTGCATAGACTTGAAGTCTTAGTTGGGGGTAGGGACTGGTGGGCTTTGGGCTATATCATGGACCTCTCTTTCCTGCTTGCATCCCAGTTCTGTCTCCTTTTCTCATTTCAGGTTACACCCACTGGACCTCAGCCCCCACACCCAGTGGTGAGTACCCAAAGCCCTGATGACTACATGCTGTGGACCCCTGGTGGACAGCCACTGATCCCCTGCCCCAGGGCCTGGGGAAGAGAAGTGGCTGGGAGACCTGACGGTCTTACCCAGTTCCTCCTACATTCAGTGGCTCTAGCTGGACAGGAAAAACTCCCTACTCTGAGTCCCCTTCTTACTCCAGACTATTCATCCTTAGCTCCTGTGACTCCTGTGCACTTCCCAGGGACCTCGATGGTGCCAGCCCACTTCTCCAGCTCCACAGGTAGGTTACTTCTCTCCTCCCAGGGGAGGAGAGTGGTCAGAGAAGGCGTTCTCAGTCTACCTCACGTCACTCACCAGCCTGGTGGGGAGTCTCTGGGTTAGATAGCTCTGATGGGCAGCTAGTGGCTAGGCCCTTTGTAGCCACAGGGTTGGTCTTTTTACAGCTCTACGTTGTTGGGTGCGGTTTCATGGGGGTGCGCGAAGCAGGCAGGCTCAAAGTGGCTGAAATCTGCCTGTTTGGGCTATGTTTAAAACAATTGGATATGAAAAATCTTGAGTTTGGTCCTAGCAATACCCTAGGAGCTAATGGGGGAAGGGAAGAGGGGAAAAAAAGTAGTTACAAACAGAGAGGGAGGGAGGCAAACCATAAGAGACTCTTAAATACAGAGAACAAACTGAGGGTTGAGGAGGGGTGGGGGAGAGGGGAAAGTGGGTGATGGGCATCAAGGAGGGCACTTGTTGGGATGAGCACTGGGTGTTGTATGGAAGCCAATTTGACAATAAATTATATTTTTAAAAAAAGGTCTACAGAGCAGCAAATAAGTGACTGTGGTCAATAAAAGGGGAAAGAACAAATACCCTAGTTGCTGACAGGCAGGCACCAGCTCTGGCTCATTAGGAAACGCCCAGACACCACCATCTTCAGTTTCCGTAGGTGGCCAAAGCCGGGACCACATGAAATAGAACATACCACTGCCTCCGCTCCCTACCCCCACCCCATCCCCAGCCTCAGATGAACAGAGAACGATACCCAAAAACATCCCAGGTGAGGGTAGTCTCTCCCTGGCATCTCCAAGATGATAGAGTCCTCTGAGCAGGCTAGGGTCGTGTGTCCCAGTGGCCCATTGCCTTACAGCTGGTCCAGACCTGACTCAGTGCATAGCCTCTTCTCCTCCTTCCCCACTGCAGCTGCTGGTCCTGCCCCAGTGCCCTTCACCCTGAACTTTACCATCATCAACCTGCACTACATGAAGGACATGCAGCCGAGCTCGGCAAAGTTTAACTCCACAGAGTCAGCTCTACAACGCCTGGTGAGAACGCCCTGAAACCCATCCCTCTCTTCCAACGTCCTCCCCACCCTCTTTTAGTCTCCTTCCTATACTTCTGGAGGATACGGACGGCTGGAGGGGAAGACAGTTTCTAGGTTCAAAACTTGGATCTGCCATGGAGAAGTGATGTGCCTTCGGAGTAGTGATCTTGCCTTCTGGTACCATTTCCTCCTCTGTAAAACTAAGATCATAAAAGCATTGATCCCAAAGGGTTCTTCTGAGAATTAAGTGTTGTATCGAGATGACTGGGGAGCTGCTGTTTTATTTTTGAATATGGTGTTTTAAAATGACGGTTGCTTTTACGTCTATTTTTCATTCACCCTCTTCCTCCTTCCCAGCTCAAGCCCTTGTTTGCCAACAGCAGCATTGGTCCGCTCTACATTGGCTGCAGAGTGACCTCACTAAGGTGAGACCTCTTCTTTTTTTTTTTAATTTTTAAAAACATTGTTTTAATGTTTATTTTTGAAAGGGACAGGGACAGAATGCGAGTGGGTTAGGGGCAGAGAGAGGGAGACACAGTATCCAAAGCAGGCTCCAGGCTCCGATCGGTCAGCACAGAGTCCCATATGGGGCTCGAACCCATGAACTGTGAGATCATGACCTGAGCCAAAGTCGGACTGAGCCACCCAGGCGCCCCTGAGACCACTTCTTTGTCTTGCCTTAGGAGGCATAGTAAGGGATGGGCTGGTTGGGCTGGCCAGGGCCTGGCCTGGGGAGGGAAGTAGGTGCCAAGGGCACAAAATTTAAGGAGGCGCTCCCCCTCAGGTGCTCACCCTGTGTCTGCACAGCCCCTGAGAGCAAGCACTCCCTTAAATGTTGCATCCAGGCACCTTGCATGTCTCACACAGTTCCCAGCTCTGGTGCCAGCTCTCTCTAGGTCATCTTAAATCCAATCCAATCATCAAACTTGCAAGATCCGAACAGGTCACACTCAGACAAGAAATGGCATGCCAGCACGGCAAGCATCGGACGTTTCTTTTTTCTAAGAACCTTCTTAGAAGTCCAAGGACTATTCTTTTGGAATCCAGATGCCGGTTAATGTGCAAAGAAACGTAACTTCAGTGGATAGGAGATGGGGCCACTCTGGCTTACATGTTCCATGTCCCAAAAGGTAACCAGTATCTCTTGTAACAGTCCTGACACGTTAAGAGGTTTACCACGCCTAAGGAAGCCCAAAGCGATAGCTTCCCGTCAGGTATTGTTGTCCATTTTCGGCCCTCCCAGAAAAGATGCAGGCCGTCAACAAGGGGTCATTTTCACCATAAGCAGCATCACTGGGAAACACGAGTGACATTGCACCTTTATCAAGTTTCTAGGAGACCAGAGCTAGAAGCAGCTTGGCTCCAGGTCACTTCCATCCTGTTGAGGTGCAAGGGATACTCTGTCCCTCCCCAGTAATCTGGCAGTGCTACCTGTCCTTCAGGGTTAATTTTTCCTGCTTCCTTTGCCAGGGAGCTGGGAATACAAGAAGCAGGTGGACGGTGGGTAGGGGGTCTTTGCTAGGCAGCATCTCATGCTCAGATGCTCAGGTCCAAAAGTTGGGTTGGATCAACTGCTCAGAGCAGAATCCAGTGCTCAGAGCTGCTATCCAGTGCTAGGGACTGTAAATGCTTGGTTCTATGAATATTTGTTAAACAATTAAACAATTAATTAAAGAGTATCTGGCACCAAAGCTAGATATTAGTATCATTTCCAAACCCCATGACATTCTGAAATGATATTTTTAAATGTTTTTATTTATTTTTGAGAGAGAGAGAGAGAGAGAGAGCCCAAGTGGAGGGGCAGAGAGAGAGGGAGACCCAGAATTTGAAGCAGGCTCCAGGCTCTAAGCTGTGAGCACAGAGCCCGATGCGGGACTTGAACTCATGAACCATGAGATCATGATCTGAGCGGAAGTTGAGTGCTTAACCAACTGAGCCTCCCAGGTACCCCCCAAACACCATGACATTCTAACAAAAGGGTTAGAGCATTATCCACACTGCAAAGATGGGAGAACCGAGTTAGACCCACTTATGTGGATTATTCAACAAGTGACGGAGCCAAGGTTTGAACCGATGGTCATCTGACTCTAAAACACCCACTCTGGTCCTTTGTTGTGTAAAGATGCCCCTCCTCTTAGGAGCAGCTCCTGTCTGGACAACAAAAAACAGGGAAGCAAGCATTCACATACAAGCGGGCTGACAGAATGATGTCCTGCCCGGGATGCCGCTCTGTCCCATACCCATGCCCAGGTCCTTCTCTCCCCAGGCCTGAAAGGGGTGGAACAGCCACTGGAGTTGACGCTGTCTGCACCTACCGACCTGGCCCTTCGGGTCTCCAGCTGGACAGGGAGCGCCTCTACTGGGAACTGAGCCGCCAGACCCATGGTGTCACCCAGCTCGGTTCCTACATCCTGGACAGGGACCGTCTCTTTGTCAACGGTGAGCATCTGGTGGTGACAGGGGTCTCCTCCTGTACCCCAGATGGATTATTCTGTTGGTGCCCTGAGCTCTGGACAGAGGATACATCCCTGTCTGCCTCTAGACGCTTTTGTCCTCATTCTTCTTTTCCTTGTGAGATCCTCCTTCCCCACCAAGGGCTACATCACACACAGGGAGGTGGAGAGTCACAGAAAGGTTATAGGAGGCACTACCCACTGTCTGGAAGGGACAAGACCTCCTGATGGAATCTGTCCTTCCAGCAGTGGCCCAGCCCCTTCATCCTTTGCTTAAACTTTTCAAACATCCCACCTCTCTCTTATCCACTCTCTGCAGGTTACACCAGATCACCACTGACCCCCATCCCCAGTGGTAAGTGCTCAAACCCTACATGGCTCTATGCCCCCACATCTTGTGGGAACAGCTGCTCCCTCTACCCTAGCCCAGGGCCTCATGGAGGAAGGAAGCCTTGAGGGGCCTGGTCACCCCCATACCCCTACCTCTACCTTCTGTGACTCGGGCTGGGTATCAAGGGCCCCTGTCTTCGGCATCTCCAAGGTTATAAGGCTGCATCTTTCTTATTTATGCTGTTTGCTTCTCAGTTCCTGTGATTTCTACACCCTCAGGAACCTCAGTAGCTCCAATCTCCTTCTCCAGCTCTACAGGTAAGAGCCTTTTCTCCATGTCTCCTTCCTTCCCACCCACGTGCCTCTGTGCTTAGCAATGAGAAGGGCAAAAGGTATGTGCAGGCAGGTCACAACAAGGGGACAGTGTGGGGAGGATGATTTTTGGGGACCATGCCTTTGTAACAGACCAGTCCAACTCCATCCCTAGGTTTGGATAGCTCTGTAACTCTGGGTTTTCAATCCCAGGCTAAAGCAGTGACGCCTTTTAATCCCCTCTGCTTTCTGTGAAGGTGTTGTATCAGCTAGGTTTTACTGCATAACAAATGACCCTCAAATTTACTGGATTAAAACAATCACATACTGCTCTGCTCTCTAGTATATAGGTCAGCTGGACAGTTCCTTGGGTCTGAACCAGGCTCCCTTATGTGTCTGTAGTCACCTGCCCGTAAGCTAGGTGACTCTGCTTCTGGAAGATAACTGACGGATGGCTGGGGTGCCTCAGTTCCCTTCATGTGGCCTCTCATCATCCCATAGACTAGTTGTGGCTTCCTCATATGGTGATCACAGACTTCCTAGAAGCAAGAGAGGCCATCCCATTGGCCAAAGCAAGTCACGGCCAAAAGTCAAGAAATAGGCTCTTGGCAGAAGGGGCTGCCACACCACACTGCAAGGGTGTAGAATCTGTGGTCACTTTTACAATCTGCCTCAGGTGACCTGCCAGGGACCAACCTGTGACCATGTTGGCCTTAGGGGACCCATGGGGGGTCGGTTAGTGAGATTAGATGCAGTGGTACATTCTGGAACAACTCTCAAAGCTTTACCTCCTGCTAGAGTAGAATGGAAATAGTCATGGGCAAATCCAGGACTAATTCCCAAAGGGCAGAGACGAAAGCAGAGAAAGCAGATGTAAGTAGCAACAGCAACAATGTCTACAAAGCAGTGACAGCACCATTCACAGCTCGTTTGTCACATCATGCAGACTCTGCTTTACGTGTATTATCTTCGACCCCAGCGGATGGACGCTGCTCTTTCTCTGTTTGAGAGAGGCATAGACTGGTTCTTGCGGGGCTGAGTGTTTTTCTGAGGTCACACAACCAGCAGATGGGCAGGACTCATGTTTAAGTCATTCAAGCTCTAGAATTTGGGCTTCTGTCCTAAAATAGCTGTGTGGCTTTGGGGAAGTGACTTAACTTCTCTGAAACTTGTTTTCATCCTCTGTCAACTGGGACTAAGTAAAAGGATTCACTTCCAGGGTTTGTTTGAGGACTACATGAGATACTGGATGGAAAGTTCTGAGCATAGAGGAAGCTCTTACCAAACATCAGCTCTCATGATTGCTGTTATTTTTGTTGTGATTATTAACATCATTACTATTAGTAGAATAACAAAATAAAGTCTCCCATTTGGGGAGAAGATGTTCTGAGCTCTTGAACTAGATGTGAATATACTGGGCACCAGGGATGTGGATCCAGACTCTACCCCACCATCCCTAAACCCAGCTTAGACAGTGGCTCAGGGCATGACTTTTCTCCCAACCTCACTGCAGTCTCCGGCCCTGACCTGGTTCCATTCACCCTCAACTTCACCATCACCAACCTGCGCTACACAGAGAGCATGCAGTTTATGGGGTCAGCCAAGTTCAACGAAATAGAGAAGGTCTTGCAGAGCCTGGTGAGAGCCCCGCCCACCTCATTCCTGTACCACTTGCTGATGCCCGCCTACCCACTGACCCCAGCCCCACCTACCTCTCCCATGTCCCGCCTACCTCCCTCGTGCCCCACCCACCTCTCCCTGTCCCCCAATGGCTGCTGTCCCCACCCAGCTTGCCCCAACCCTGCCCTCGTCAAGCTCAGACCTTCCGCTCACCTCCCTCTCCTTCAACAGCTCAGACCCTTATTCAAGAACACCAGTGTCGGCCCCCTCTACTCTGGCTGCAGACTGACCTCGCTCAGGTGGGACCCCCAGAGAAGATGGCCCAGTGAGGCACAGTGGAGATTCTTACCACAGTCCTCCAGGGCTCACTCCTCACTTTGGCCTCAGCCCTTTCCAGCTCCCAACCTGGGGTAACCACTGTCCCTTGGGCTGCTGGCCCCCAGGTCCTGCTCCAGACCTTTCCATCCTCCTGAGTCTCAAATCTCCCATGCAATATTTAATGGGAACAAAATGACAAATCATAGCAGCTGGAAAGTTGCTGGAACCGAATTCCTTCATAAAGGACCCATCCCTGATCCTTCACAAAGGCTATGATCCCCAGTCTACCATGTCCACACTACATGCAAATATTTCTGAAGGCTGACACACAGCAAATACTTAGTCAGACATTGGAGTTCTTGGTGTATGGTCACTACTGACATTCTGGGCCAGAGAGTCCTTGTCATGGCTGGCTGTCCTCTGCACTGTAGGCTAGTTAGCAGCATCTTGACTACTCGATAGATGCCTATAGTATCCCCACCCCAAAGTAGTGACGATCAAATCTGTCACCAGGCATTGCCAAATGGCTCCTGATCCAGAGCGCCCCAGGTTAGAGTCACTGGGCGAGATGCTTCCTGTCCATCATCTCCCTGGACTCTCTTAATGTCACTACTATTACCCCTATTTTATAGATGGGAAATCATCAAGGCACAAAAAAGCTAAGGAGCCTTCTCAGAGCCAGTGGCTGTCAAGTGGTGGGGCCAGGACTCAAGCCCAGCCTCCTCAGAGTCCATACCTGTTCCCACTAAGCTTGCTTTGCTTCTTTTCTTTGGGAAGAACCATGGGTTCCCTTCCCTTCCCTATAATCCCCGCCTTCAATTCCCTGCTCCCTTCCAGTGCAGACATGTGCAACTCAGCCGCCTTTCACTGAGTGATGGGGCTTCTGAGCATGAGGGGGCCCTCTCCATTCCGAGGTCCCCTGGAGGGTTCAGCCTTGGTGGGCATCTCCCCAGGATATCTCCATGGCTCCAAAAATAGAATTTGAGAAAGGATTCCCTCCCTGCGGTGCTAGGATAGAGCAGGATGGAATGAGGCCCTCTTTCTTGGGGTCTAGCCCAGGGTACTGATGCACCCACAGCAGAAGTGCCCTCCTACCACTGCCCTGGCATTCTACAAATTTTCTTTGCATTCACAAGCATTGCTTGAGCATGTACTGTGTCCAAGCTCCATGCTGAGCTCTGAAATCTCCATGGAGGCCAAAGCATTGACTCTGCCATCAAAAAGAGGGTACCACATTAATTATATGCAAACATATGCACAGAAATTAATTATATGTAATTATTATATGTGAATTATGTGATTAATGATATAAAAACACATAATTAATGGTGAATAAAACAATAGTGGCAGATACTCCCCTAGCACTTAGGGATGTACCAGATACCGTTGTAAGCATTATACTTACATCAACAGACTTAATCCTCACGAAACATACCTGGGTACCATGATTAACACCCATTTTATAGATGAGAAACTGAGGCCCGGAGAGACTGTTGCAGTGCCGAGAGATGGGAAGTGTAGTGGGTCCAGGAGGAACTGAAGTGGCAGCTCGTACCTGGAGAGGAGGACTCGGTGGCCAGGAGACATGGCTCCGGGCCAGGAGGAGTGGTTGAGGGAGAGGGAGCCACAGCTGAGAGCCTAAGGTAGCCAGCATGCAGAGCAGACATTCTCACCCACAAGGGGGGAGGCGCGGGGTGGCCGTGAATGTCGTGATGTGCATGTTGGGACAGCACAGTGGGGCTTCATCCACAGGCAGTAGGGAGCCGGAAGGATTTCAGCAGATTCCCAACAAAGGCAGATTCCCATTTTGAGTGAGACTCGGCAGTGTGGCGATGGTGCATCATAAAACACAGAGGGGCCCGGTCTCAGGAGGCGGCCCCGGAAGGAACCATTTTCAGCATGTGGAGCAAATTCCCTCAGTGGTGGATGACGAGCATCTCGGGGCCTGTCGACAGGAACCGCACCGCTTCCTGGCTTTCCCCCTGGTGCCCCCATAATGGTAGCCCTCAGGGGCCCTCTGCAGATGGACCCTAACCTTCTGCACCGCTGTGTCCTGCCCTCCCCAGGCCCGAGAAGGCTGGAGCAGCCACCAGGGTGAACACAATCTGCTCCTACCGCCCCGACCCTGCGGGCCGCGGGCTGGATAGAGAGAAGCTGTACTGGGAGCTGAGCCGGCTGACCCGTGGTATCACCTGGCTGGGCCCCTACACCCTGGAGCAGGACAGTCTCTGTGTCAGTGGTGAGTATCGGCCACCTGCCCTCGGCTGAGCTGTCAAGCTCACGTTTCCCCCCCACCCCAACCCCCGGGGCTTCTTTAGTCCTGCTCCACCTCAACACCTCCCCTCTCTGTCGCCCTCTCTCCGCAGGCTACACCCACCAGACACCAGTAACCGCCCCCAGTGGTGAGTACTCAGGGGACTTCAGGAGCTCCCCCCGCCACCACCAGGGAAGGAGGCGGCGGGCCCCGGCTCACACCTCCAGCTGTCAGGGAGGGAAGAAAGAGATCAGGGACACAGGCTGGGAAGTCATTGCAGTAAGACTCAGCTGTGCGTCACCTCTGTGCTGTTGGCTGGACACAGAGAAATGGCCACCACGTGGGGGTGGTCGGGCGGACGGAAGGAAGTACCTGAACGTGGGCTTGAGTAAATAAGAATGTCAGGTGGTAAACTGTCTCCTGCAAATCACGCCCACCTTCGCCTGCATCATGTGATGGTCTCGTGTCCACACCGGTGGTTCTGAGATTAGGTCCCCAAGGATCCTCAGCCCCTGCTACAGTCCCCAGTGAGACGGCTGCTATTCCCAGGCCCTGCCGCGTATCCATCCCGGGCCTGACAGCCTGGCCTCTCCTCTCCCTCCCCTGCTGCAGCCACGGGACATCCCCTTGTGCCTTTCACCCTCAACTTCACTATCACCAACCTACCCTACGCTGAGGACATGCAGCCTCCTGGATCCTTGAAATTTAACACCACGGAGAGGTCCCTGCAGCGCCAGGTGAGAGCCACGCCCACCTCACCCTGCCAGCCCCGCCCACCTAGTCTCCATCCTGCATTCTGGTGCCAGCCCCACCCACTCCTGCCCCATCCTCCGGGAGCTAGCCCCTCCCACCTCACTCTTGCCCCACCCACCGATACCCATCGTGCCCCTGCATCACAGATCATCTATGTTTTTTTAATATTTTTTTTACATTTATCTATTTTTGAGAGACAGAGCACAAGTGGGGTAGGGGCAGAGAGAGAAGGAGACACAGAATTCGAAGAAGGCTCCAGGCTCTGAGCTGGCAGCACAGAGCCTGACGCGGGGCTGGAACTCACGAGAGCCGTGAGATCATGACCTGAGCCGAAGTCGGACGCTCAACTGACTGAGCCACCCAGGTGCCCCAAGGTCATCTATTAAGTTTCCTTGCCCTCACCCACAGCTCGGACCCTTGTTCCAGAACACCAGTGTGGGCCCCCTGTACTCAGGCTGCAGACTGACCTTGCTCAGGTGAGACCTTACAATCCCTGGCCAGGGCTGCCTTAAGCGCTTTCAGACCCTAGGAGTTCCCTCTGCTTCCTTCCTGCCCTCTCTGTCCTCAGCAGAGGTGGAATTCAGGAGGTACTGGCTCCAGGATCAAGGCCTCTTCTGATTGTAACCGCCTCCCTCCCCCCCTCCCCCACCACCACCAAACTGTTCCCAGATTCTGCAGAGTCCCTCAGTAGGATGGGGACCCTAGTCTGGTCATCCTTCTGAATTTCCTCCTGCCTCCATTTGACCAAAGAGGGTACTTCCTTGAGGTTTTCAGTTCTATCCCCAGGATTCCTCTCAAGACAAGCATGCCTTTTCCACTTGCTTTAATCCCCAATCCCAGCTCTCCGCCTGTCTCAAGTAGAAGCCCTCCCGTCCCCATGCCGTGAGGCTGCAGGTTTCAGACTTGCAATTTAATAAAAATCCTCCCACCCATTGACAGTGTGCATGGTCCCAGGCTGGCCAGAGGTGGGTTCCAGCTTCCTCGCTTCCCCTGGCCCCTTCCTGGCCCGCCCCAGGGGTCCCAGGAGCCCTGCCTGGGGACTGCATCAATTGTTACCTCTACCCGCCCTCCCCAGGCCCGAGAAGGATGGGGCAGCCACTGGAGTGGATGCCGTCTGCACCCACCGCCCTGACCCCATGGGCCCTGGGCTGGACAGAGAGAGGTTGTACCAGGAGCTGAGCCAGCTGACCCATGGTGTCACCAGGCTGGGTCCCTACACCCTGGATCCCAACAGTCTCTACATCAATGGTGAGGGGCTACCACCCGTGTCTGCACTTCTCCAGGCCCCACATCCTCCTCTCCATCCATTCCTCCCTTTCCCTCACTCCTCCCCCTCCTCACCGTTTCTCCCTCGACCTGTGCAGGTTTCACCCACCAGACGCAGGCCACCACCCCCAGCAGTGAGTATTCAGAGGCTTCAGAAGTCCCTGCAAGCACGTGAGTCCCTGCCCTTAGAACAGAAGAGGCCAGGAGCCCACCGCCTGCCCTCCGCATCCCTGCTCCACCCCAGCCTCGGGTGAATGGGGATCCATGCCCATTAGAGCCCCAGACACAGGCCCCCGGTCCCTGGCATCTGCAGGATGATGAGGTCCCCACCCCGAGCACCTGTCTGCTCCCAGCTTCCGGGATGACAGACTCTCCATCTGTGGTGCGGGCTGTGCCAGGCTGTGGGTCTCCTGCTCGCTGTGGGTTCTGCAGCAGCAGGCACTGCATGAATTCAGACTTCCCCTGGGGCTCGCATTTCCTGTGCTTTGGGCAAGGTTTTCTCCGGAGATGTCTTCCGGATTGTCTTCCTTGTGAGGAATCATGGCTGGGATGGTCCAGCTGCCTCACAGCCAAGTTGCCGCTTCACGCAGGACCTCTCCGTTCCCCTCCTCCTCATCTTGCCTTCTCTTTGCAGGTCACACCCAACCGGCTTCAGCCACCACCCCCAACAGTGAGTATTTCCGACCTCGTGTGCCTGTGACCACCACCCTTCCCCTAAAGATGGGGGCTGCTCAGTCAGCCAGGCCTTCCCTCCTGTTCCCCCCCTTCTGGATGGGAAGTCCAGAGGACATGTATGGAAATGTGGGCCGAGCTGGAGGTGACAGGAGCCGGCCCTCCCCCCAACACAACTGAGGACGATGCCCTGACTCCAGGCTAAATGGGCAGAGAGACAAGGACACAATTTATCACAGAAGCCACCACTGTTACCACCATTCCCACACCGATGGAGCACACCTCTGATAGCATCCCTTGTGGTTTTCTCCCTCCGCTGCTGTCACCTCCGCGTCCTTCTCTAGCTCCAACCCTCAAGCCCTCAAGTAGGAAGGTCCTACTGGTACCAAAATCATTTCTACGAAATCCTTCATTCGAGATCACTTCTTCTCTCATTGCTTATTCAGCTTCCCCAAGGAAACTCATCCATTCCCATGGGTTTCAGGGAGCATCTAGCTTCTGTGGGTCCAGCTGCTCAGAATCCAAATCTCGAGTCTAGCCCACTCCATGAAGCAGCTTCTGATGCTTGGTCCACCCACCCACCTCCTGGACATCACCGGGGCCCTTGGTCTCTGACTCTGAAGTCACAGTCTCCTCCCAAACTTACTCCCTTTCCTTATTACCAAAGGCAGGGACATGGGTGTCAACCTTGGCCCTCCCTCTCATTCACCTCCCACATCCATCCATCCATCCATCCATCACCAAATCATCTCTTCTCCCTTTGTAATATCTTGCAAGTCCTTTCTCTGTATCTGTGTCACTCAGCCTTGATTCAGGCCATGGGCATTTTTTTTTTTTTGCCAGGACTAATGCAGTAGCCTCTTCTCTGGCCTCCTACAGTCCTCTGCACAGCAGCTGCAGCGTCCCTCCCTCTGTCCACATAATTGCTGTCTTGTTGATGATCTTTGAATGACTCCACCTTATCTACATGTCCAAACCCCTGAGCTGCATAGTCACTGCCCCCCCCCTTTCTGGGCTCCCAGGACCCCTCCAGTCTCACATCTATACTTCCTCATGGCCACAATGAAAGCATTCAAGTCCCTTGAGTACAACTGCCCTGTCCTCCTGCTGGGCTTGTGTCCAGAGGCTGATTCTTCCACTTGAGTGCTCTTCCTCTTGCTCAGCCGACTCTTACTCATGCTCTTGGTCACATCTGAAGTGATGCTTCCTCCTGGAAGCTGTCCTCAGTCATTTGTTGGATACCCCTCTGGAAATGCACAGCCTCCGGGCTCCCCTGCAGCATGATGGTCTGGCCACTCTCCTGGCCTCAATATTAGCAGCCTATGCCCCACCTTGGACCCGCAGAGCCTAGCACAGGGCCTCACACACATGAGACACCTGGTACATGCTCACTGAACGAAATGAGTGAAGAATTACATAATGTTCTCTCCTTCCACTTCTGCAGTCCATGGCTGTACTTAGGTCCTCTGCCAGTACTCTACCGTTAGAGCTCCAGGTAACCTCCAGGTAACCTCCAAGCCCTTACCGTGGTCCAAGCTGGACATTTTTCTCTTCCTCCCTCACTGCAGCCACTGGCCCCGCTCTGGTGTCCTTCACCCTGAACTTCACCATCACCAACCTGCACTACACTGAGGACATGGGGCACCCCAGTTCCTTGAAGTTCAACTCCACCAAGAGGATCCTCCAGCACCAGGTGAGAGCCGCTCGATGACCACCATCAGCGCCACCAATGCCCGCCCGCCTAGCCCTTCAGCCCTTCTGCTCACCCTCCTCTCTCTCCCCACCAGCTCAAGCTCCTGCTCAGTAAGACCAGTGTCGGCCCCCTCTATGCTGGCTGCAGACTTGCCTCGCTCAGGTGAGACCCCCGGGTGGAGGGATGTGTTGGGTCCAGTGGATCCTCACGCTCTGGCCAGCAGGGCTCAGTTCCTGGGCATGCCTTTGGCACAGCTGGCCTCCAGCACCCATCACAACACTTTCATGCCTTCTTCATGCCCCCGGAGTGGGAACGCTCAAGACCTAGAAGTGAGGCATCGTGCTTATACTTACAAAATCCAGACGGTCATCTGTTTTAGATGAAAGCTTTCCTCTTGGAAGAACCACTAGATCTTGTCTGCCAATTCCAATTAAGGTGTTTTCTGTTCTTAGTTGTGAGGGAGTCATCTCCAACAAGAGACACTTAGGAGAGCCCCTCTGGCCTTCAGAGCCAGCCCTTTTGTATGCTCTCCGCCTCCTGCCTTCTACCTTCTGGCTGTCCCCATCCAGAAGGACCCCTCCAACAGTATTCAACATCCCCATGTCCTTCTTTCCCCAGGCTTGAGAAGGGTGGTGCAGCCACTGGCGTGGACATCGTCTGCACCGTCCACTCTGACCCTGCGGGCCCCAGGCTGGACAGAGAGCGGCTATACTGGGAGCTGAGCCGTGAGACCCATGGCATCACCCGGCTGGGGCCCTTCACTCTGGACAGGGACAGCCTCTGTGTCAACGGTGAGGGGCTGTGCTCCCGCAAGGGTCTCTTTCCCAGCCAGAGTTTGTGTTTCTCTAAAGGAAGCTGTGGCCCATCTCCTTCTCCTCTGCTCTGGGTTCATTCCGATGATGGTACCATGGGCTCCAGCCACCTCCGATCCCACTATTTGGACACTTCCTCCCTAAGCATCCCTCTTCTGCCTCTCCCTCTCTGCTTTTCCCACAAAGGCCCCTAAATCCTACCTTTCCCTTACTCCTTTATGCTCACCCCAACTCCCGCTCAGCTCCTCTGGCCTTCTCTCTGCAGGTTACACCTATGGAGCCACAGCCCCAACTACCACTGGTGAGTATTCCTTGCCCTGGCTCCCTGGGTCTCGTCCCCACTTTGGGATTGGGGAGCAGCTGTTGTCCTTTACCACCTGTCCTTGATGAGGAAAACAACTGGAAAGGACCCTCATTCATCCCTTCTCTCCCTGGGATCTGGTGGAGAGTCCCAGCCCAGGGCTAGAGCATCTTACACACAAGTCTGTCCCCCCACTATTCTGACCCTCACATGTTTTTCACTCAGATTCTCCTAAAGCTGCCCTGGTACTCTTTCTTTCTTTCTTTCTTTCTTTCTTTCTTTCTTTCTTTCTTTCTTTCTTCCTTCCTTCCTTTCTTCCTTTCTTCCTTTCTTCTTTCTTTCTCTTAATATTTATTTATTTTGAGAGAGAATGCACAAGCAGAGGAGGGGCAGAGAGAGAGGAGAGAGAATCCCAAGCAGGCTCCTTGCCGTCAGTGCACAGCCTGACTCGAGACTTGATCCCACAACCTTGAGTCGTGACCTGAGCCAAAATCAAGAGCCAGATGCTTAGCCGACCGAGCCACACAGGCGCCCCCCTGGTTCTCTTCTCTTATCGTTTTACTCACCTCTCTGCTCATTGTTCTGAGTGTCTTGACATCAGAATTGTGCAGTTGTTGGATTTTCAGTGAACACGTACTGAGGCTGGCTGCCTTGCAGGCACCGTGCTAAATTGCATACTGAATTAGTCAGCTCTGGCTGCCAAAGCTAAGTACCACAGGCTGGGTGGCTCAGAGCACAGAAGTGTATTTTCTCGCAGCTAGAACCTGGGGGGTGCCAGCAGGGCTGGGTTCTCTGGGGCCTCTCTCCTTGGCATGTGGGTGGTGACCTCTTACTGCCTCTTGGCATGGTCACTCCTTTGCACACACGTTCCCCATGTCCCTCTGTGTCCCAATCTCCTCTTCTTATACAGATAGCAGCCAGATTGGATTAGGGCCCACCCCAACAGCCTCCTTTTAACTTAATTACCTCTCTAAAGACACTGTCTCCAAATACAATCACGTACTGAGGTCCTAGGGATTGGAGCTTCTCAAATTTCGGTGGTTGGGAGGAGACACAATTCATCCCAAAGCACATGCACCTTATCCTTTCATTCTTGCTACAAGCATGTGACTTAGCTCCAATTTACAGATGAGTAAACCCAAGCCCAGAGAGGCTGCCAAGTCGCACAGCAAATAAATAATAGAACCAGGAGTTCCTTGACTCCAAAAACTCACAGTCTCATTCATCTCTCAGTTAATTTTTTTACCAAGACACACTGATTTTTGGTGCACACTTGTCTTGTTCAAGTTCATGGGCCAAACTCCCATTGCATCCCCAGCAAACCCTGGAATGAGGACCTTGTAGCTCTTTCAAGAGTTAAATGCCCTTGCATCAGAGGTGTGTTTTTACAACCCTCGCAAACTCTTCATGGGTCCATCTCTGGTCTTTTACACCACAGTATCTTCATTTGCTCCTTCCAACATCAGCAGGGTTCTGGGCTCCTCAGGTCCAATGAGAACCATATTTCCCCAAATGATAGGAGGAAAAATAAGTTAAATTCATTCAATTGGCTGTGGTTTGTTTATCAGTATCCAGTCCTTGCAATAGATTCAGAAGCATTATAGTCTTAATTCAATGTACATGGAGGGAAGGCAAGATGGATGGGTGGAGGAATGGATGGAAGGAAGAAGTGATGAACAGAAGGAGGGAAGGAGAGAAGATGGATGAGCAGATGGAAGGAAGAAAAGATGAGTGGAAGGGGAAAAGGAGGGTAGAACCATGTCTAAATAGATGGAAAAAATAGATGTGGAAGGAAGCAAATATGGATGGATAGAAGGAAGAAAAAGGGTGGAGGAAGGAAGCAAGGAAAGGTAGATAGGTGGAAGAAAGTGGGGATACAAGGAAAGACAGAAGGATGCATAATGCATAGAAGGTATGAATGGGAAGAAGGAAGGACTAGGAGTGATGAAGGAAGGAATGATGTATGCAAGGATGGTGGCTGGCTGGCTGGATGAGTGGATGTCATGGGTGCACAGATGGATGAGTGAGTTGATGGATGGAGAGATGGAGGATGGATGGATAGAGAGACAGATGGATGGATGGGTGAATTGATAGATGGGATATGGAGGATGGATGGATGGAGAGGTGGATAGATGGATTCATGGATGGATGTCATGGGTGCATAGATGGATGGATGGATGTCATGGGTGCATGGATGGAGGGAGGAAAGGAGGGAGGGATGGGTGGATGAATGGATGATGGAGAATGTATGAGTGGAGAGATAGATGGATGGATGTCATGGGTGCATGGATAGATGCATGAGTGGGTGGATGAAGAGATGGAAGAAGGATGAATGGGTGGAGAGACGGATGGGTGCATAGACAGATGGTAGATGAAAGGAAAGAATGGATAGAGGGAGGAAGAATGAAATATGGATAGAAGGAAGGAAGGAAGGAAGGAAGGAAGGAAGGAAGGAAGGATGAATGCATGGATGAATAGAAAGTTGGAAGGAAAGAAGAAAGGAAGGATGGAAGGAAGGATAGACAGAAGGAAGCTTGGAAGGAGTGATGAACAGAAGAGAAGGAGGAAAGAAGGGAGGTCAGCTTTTCTTGCAGAGGTTTGTCCTAAACAATTGACCCTGTGCTGCTCCCTGCTTATCTAGTCTGGAGTCAAACCACCAGGCCTCTGTTCTTACTTGCATCATACATTTATTTATTATACTTCTCCTGGGGTCTATGCAGGTCACCCCCACTATTGAACACTGGGCCAGCTGCATGTGTTTAGGCAAGAGCATATGTATTAGCAGGGGAGTTCATGAGCAAGGACTCTGGGGTCGGAGAACCTGGGTCCAAACCCTGACTTTCCCTCCCTCCAGTCATGTAACCCTGAGCAGGAGATCATTTCTGTGCTGTGGTTCTCCTTTGTTTAGTGTGGAGAAGTCTAGTGCCCAGCTCATATTCATCTGGGTAAAAACTCCATTTGCAGTGAGTGATCAGGAAGTATTTGCTTATTTGTCTTCTATAGTAAACACTCAAATAGGTGTTTACTCTATGCCCAGCACTGTGCTTAAGCACTTTACAAAATTCGATTTGTTCAAACCTCATAACAACTTTTGAAGTAGGAATCACTATTATCTTACAGATGAGTAAACTGAGGTGCAGAGAGATTGGTTACAGCTGCTAGCTGTTTTTTTTTTTTTTTTTACACAATGCCTAGAAGATTGGCATACCTGGGTGTTATAGAGAGACAGAGAGAGACAGACAGAGAGAGAGGAAAAGAGAGACAGAGGCACCGAGAGATAAAGAGATAGAGATGGGGGAACAGAAAGAAAGTGAAGGAACATGTCTGGGGTTATCCTTGGTCCCACATCAGCATGGTAAGCTGGAGCCTTTCCTTCTGGGAAAGAACAAAGCCACCAGCATTTCCACAGAACCCTCCCCTCCTGCACCTGGGTGGAAACACCATCTCCAGCCCCCAGATCAAGCCTGTCCTTCCTTGCTGCTGGAGTTGTCTCCATTAACACGTGGCCCTCGGGTTTCCTGGGAGGAGGACAAGAGGCCCTTGGAAGGCCCACTGTGGGTGGATGTTGGGCACCCGACCTCCCACAAGCCTTGGCTCTCTCTGCACTTATCACAGCTGGGGAGGCCCGTGAGGAGCTGTTCACACTGAACTTCACCATCGACAACCTGCGCTACTCAGCGGACATGGGCCGCCCCGGCTCCCTCAAGTTCAACATCACAGATACCCTCATGCAGCACCTGGTGAGAGCACGACTTCTGCCTCTGTGCCTCCATGACCCCCTCTAGGGGCTGTCGCCACCTCTGACCACACTGGCTCTCTCCTTCCTCTCCAGCTGGGCCCATTGTTCCAGAAGAGCAGTCTGGGTACCCGATATACAGGCTGCAAGGTCACCTCACTAAGGTGAGAATCCCCCAGCCACCATGGCCCACCGCCAAAGGACAAGGACTGTGGGGGCCACTCCCGGTTGTGGTGGACTGTCTTGAAGGGTCCTTTTTGGCATCTTTTTTTTTTTTTTTTAATATAATTATTGTCAAATTGGCTAACATACAGTATGTAAGGTGTGCTCTTGGTTTTGGGGGTAGATTCCCGTGGTTCATCGCTTCCATGCAACACCCAGTGCTCATCCCATCAAGTGCCCTCCTCAATGCCCATCACCCATTTTTCCCTCTCCCCCACCCCCATCCACTTTCAGTTTATTCTCTGTATTTAAGAGTCTCTTATGGTTCGACATCCATTTTCTGATATTACGTTGTTGTTGTAATTGTCATAAAATATCTATGGACATAAAATTAGCCATTCTAACCATTTTCGAGCATACATTTCAGTGGCATCTGTTACATGCATGATGTTGTCACCCTTCCCCACCATCTAGTTCTGAAACTCTTCATCACTCTGTACCCACTGGGCAATTACTCGCACTTTTCTGGGTCAGTGTGTGTTCTCTTGGCGTTTATGAAGCCCTTCTCCATCTGTATTTTCATTCCACTGCCATTGGTGGTGTGGCTCCTCTGAGGCAAGTGGTGGGTCCCACAGTGATGGGCAGACACTGCCCCTGTGCTCATCTAGTGGATAAAGCAGAAAATAAGTAGAAGGAGAGATATCTAAAGTGGTTTCAAATGCAGTAAGGTGATGAGCATAATACATAAGAGATGGGAAAACAGCTTTACCTGGGATACTCCAGCTCTTTGTGGTGGTGATTTCTCAGCTGGGTCCCAACTGGAAACAAGGATTTGGCCGTGAAAACTGTTCCAGGCAGAGCAAACAGCATGGGCAAAGGTCCTCAGGTAGGAATGAGCTTGGCATGCTCGGTGAACAGCAAGGAGGCCAATGTGGCTGGAGCAGAGAGAGAGCAAGGGGCAGAGAGAAAGGAGGTGAATTTCCAGACATTTGGATTAGACTTTCCAGAGTCTTGTCAGGAATTGTTTTTTTTTTTTTTTTAATTGTGGTAAAGTACACATACCATAAAATTTACCATCTGAACCATTTTTAAGTGTCCAACTCAGTAGTGTTAAGTGTATTCATATTGTTGTGCAACCAATCTCCAGAACTTGTAAAACTGAAACTCTATACCCGTTAAACAGCAGCTCTCAGCTTCCCTCTACCCCCAGATGTTAACAATTACCATTCTACTTTCTGTCTCTATGAATTTGACTACTCTGGGTACGTCATACAAGTGGAATCATATGATATCTGTCCTTTCATGTGTGGTTTATTTCACTGACCACAAAGTCCTCAAGGTCCATCCATGTTGTAACAGGTGTCAGAATTTCCTTCCCTTTTAAAGCTAAATAATATTCCACTGTATGGATATGTCATATTTTGTTTATCCATTCATCAGGACGCTGGTTTTTACATGAACAGGCAATGTGAGAGGTACTACGGGTTCAGTACAACAATGAGCTAGACTGTCATCCTATTTCCTGACCTCATGGAGGCCACTGTCTGGAGGGAACAGGAACAAATAATAGATGCTCACACTGAGGGCAACCAGGCCTGTGATGGGGGAAGCATGAGGTACTGTGGCAGCCAGAACCCTCTCCTGACCCAGCCTGGGGGGGTTTTTGGAGAAGGAGGAGGTATCTAAGTTGGGACCTGAAAGATGACTGGAAGTTACCCAGGTAAGGAGAGACAGGGAGAAACCTCCAGACAGAAGTCACAGCATGTGCAAAGATCCTGGGGTGAGAGAATGTGGCCAGGTGGAGAAAGTGTGAATGGTTCAACAAGGCTGGAACACAGGATATGAGGTGTGCAGTGACCTCGGGTAGAGAGATGCCATGTGGGCTACAGTCCCCAAGCATCAACCTCTCCTTCCTCAGGTCTGTGAAGAATGGTGCAAAGACGAGGGTGAACATCCTCTGCACCTACCGGCAGCACCCCAGCAGCCCGGGTCTACTTGCGAAACAGGTGTTCCATGAACTGAGCAGGCAGACCCGTGGCATCACCCGGCTGGGCCCCTATTCACTGGACAAGGACAGCCTCTACCTCAATGGTGAGTTGTTCTCCACCCACCTCACTGCTTCTGCTTCCCCATCTCTGGAAACGTTTCTATTAACCACAGGTCAGTTCTCTAGCGGAAACCTTGGGACAGACTCAGGCATGAACCCCAACTCCACACTGACCCCCATCCTCCCACAGTCATTCTGCAAGGCTGTCCTTGATCACACCTATTTTACAGATGTAGAAATGGAGGCTCTGAAAGATTAAGTAATTTGTCCAAGTGGGTGTAGCTGGAGAGGGGTGAAGCCGGGCATGAGCCCCAGCAGTCAGCGTCCAGTGCCTTTAACTCCTAGAAGAGTCTTTTGGGAGAGACATGGGGAAAGAAAATCCCACATCTGTCTCCCCTACCACCTTCTCACCCTTGACCATGGATGGTCTACTCTTCTGGGTGGGTCCCCAATGCCGGAACTAAGGTGGGCGCTCTGAACATCTGTGGGGACTGAGCTTTGGACACACTGGACATCAGCCTAGCATCCAGGAAGGGACAGTGTTTAAGAGGGTGAGCCTTTTCTGGGGTTCTAAGAGGCAGAGCATGGCTGTAGTGAAGTTCATTGGAGTAACTCAGCTTCTCTCCTCTCTGTTTCCAACTTGGGAATGGAGTTTGGCAACTCACACTTTCTTGTCACCATTGCCACCTCAGGTGAGCGGGGGGACATCCTGGTCCTTTATGACACCCATTTTAGCAAAGAGGGAGCTGGTACAGAGAAAGGCATGTGCCCATGCCCACAGTAGGTTTGTGGCCAGTCTGGGTTGTGGTGTTCTGAGTTCATATCTCTTCCCTTCGCCTTGGCCATTGCAGAGGCCAGGGTAGGATGTTTCCTCCTGTAAACTGCACAAGTTATGTGCTTCTTCTTTCTCACTTGGTCAGTATTCGCCAGCATCTGCTAGAAGCTAGGCACTGTGCCTGGCACCAGGGACACAGACAGGCGGCATGTGCAACCTGTCCTAATGTAAGCTCCAGAGGTGCAGAGACATTTTGTTTGGTGCTGTGTTCCCCAAATGTAATGGAACTTGGTACATAGTAGGTTCTCAATAAATATTTGTTGGATGGAGGGATAGATCGGAGGGAGGATGGAAGGGCAGAGGGTGGGATGAATGGGTATATGGGGGAATGAGTGTGTGAACATGAATGTGGTGAGAGTCTCATGGGGGCATGCTGGAGAGGTGGACAGGGAAGGGTTGTTTCTAACCGGAAGATCCTAATGGTAGAGATGACATTGGAGTCTGGTCTTAGAAGATGCATAGATGGTCACCTCGTACATAGAAAGAGAGGCATCCAGCTGGAGCACCACATGGACAAAGGCATGGAAGTCTGGGATTGTTCTTTCCTCTCCCCTTATGTGTGACATTTCTGTTTCCAGGTTATAATGAGCATGGTCCAGATGAGCCTCCCACAAGTATGTATCTTTGCACCCCGTACCCATCTTGAGCCAAGCTTTTCTCCTCACTAACAAAGGGAGCTTGCCCAGTATTGGCTTTCTAAACTTTCCACACCCATCTGGGTTGGAGAAAGAAATTTGAGCAAGCATTTCCTATAGGGATGGGGGTTGAGGTCAGATAATGACCTTGTAGTTCGTGCCTCCTGGAAACAAAATCTACAAGGGCCACAAAAGGGGCCTCAATATCAAGCTGCAAATTATGGTGGCCACTTAGTGGCTTGGCCAAATTTTCCCATTCACTTAGCCAATGGTCCCTTCATCTATCTTTTAACCCATCCATTCTTCCATTCTCCCAGTTATCCTTCTCTTAGACTTTTCCTTCCCGCCTTCCTTCCCTCCTTCTTTTCTTCCTTCCTTCAATCTTTCTTTCCTTCCTTCTTTCCCTTTGTCCATCAACCCATTAATCCATCATCCTTCCTTTCCTTCTTCCTTCTATTCTCTCATCCATCCATCCTCCATCTCTCCTTCCCCCCTTCATCCATCCTTTATTCGTTCTGTCCTTCATTCATTCTTCCATCTATACATCTTTCATTCTTTCCTTCCTTTCATCCATTCATCCATCCATTCATCCTTTCTTCCTTTTCCCTGCTTCTCCCATCCCTCATTCATTCTATCCTTCATGTATTCTTCTACCCTTCCTCCATTCTTTCCTTCCTTCCTTCCTTTCTTCTTTCCTTCCATCCATCCATCCATCCATCCTCTGCCTGTTCATTTTTTGTCCTTTCTGCCTTCTGTCCTTCCATCCATCTCTCTTACTTTCCTTCCTTGTGTTTATTCTTGCTTTCCCTTTTACCCCTCATTTGTTCATTCTTCCTCTGTCCATCCAGGTATCCCATCTGTCCACCTTTCTTCCCATTCATCTATCTGCCTTCTTTGCTTAGTCTCTCTCTTGTTCACCTACCCTTACTCTCTTGGGTTCATTTCATTCATGGGCTTGCTCACCCCTCTGCTCACACAATTCTTCCTTCCCTTGCTCTCATTTATGGCACACCTGTGAACTCTTGTCTTGGGACCACCACTGCTGGAGTCCAGACAAATGTGGGGAGTTTCTCCCACTCTGTGGGGAGCTCTGTCCCCTCCTGATAACTGCCCTTTCCACAGCTCCTGAGGCAGCCACCACATTCCTGCCTAGTTCATCATCACCTGTGCAACCAGAAGCCACCACAGGTATTTAGGGAATCCTTTTTCTTTCCAAGAGAAACTTTACAGCCCTCCACCTCTACCAGCCAGTTGTAACACAGGGGCTGAGAAGCCAGAGTGTAAAATTCTGGTTTAGGACAGTCATGCCAATCCAAAGATTCTACTGACAATTCAATCTAATGCATACCTTCATGGAGCCCCAAGTATTGTGAGATCAACAGACCATTATAACACAGTGTGAAATGTTTTGGGGAGAGGGATCTAACATAATTTGGAAGGTAAGGAATTTCTGGAGAAATTTGCACCCAAACTGATTCTTTTTTTTTTTAATGTTTATTTATTTTTTGAGACAGAGAGAGACAGAATATGAATGGGAGAGGGTCAGAGAGAGAGAGGGAGACACAGAATCTGAAACAGGCTCCAGGCTCTGAGCTGTCAGGACAGAGCACGACGCGGGGCTTGAACTCATGAACCACAAGATCATGACCTGAGCCGAAGTCAGATGCTCAACCGACTGAGCCACCCAGGCGCCCCAAAACTGATTATTTAAGAATGAGTAGGAGTCATCCAGGCAAATAGGGGATGAAGAGTTTTCCTGGTGTAGGGAATCTGATGAGCAAAGGCTCAGTGGCCGGAAACAGCATAGTATATGGAGAGAATTGAGAAGGATTTAGTTTGCATGAACCATGAACCTTAACCTGGAATAGATGGAGAAGTGAAGCTGAAACACTGGCAAAAACCAGATTGGGAGGGACATTGAGTGCCAGGTCAAGAAGCTTGAACTTAACACTGAAGGCCAAAGGAAGCCATGGGAAGTGGTGACTATACTGAGATTTTCACTTAAGAAAATTCTTCTAGGGTCTAGTCAGTTAAGTGTCCAACTCTTGATTTGAGCTCAGGATATGATCTCACGGTTCATGAGATCAAGCCCTTAATCAGGCTCTGTGCTGATAGCACAGAGTCTGCTTAGGATTCTCTCTACCTCTCTCTCTGCCCCTCCCCCATGCTTTCTCTCTCTCTCTCTCTCTCTCTGTCTCTCTCTCTCTCTCAAAATAAACAACCAGTTTAAAAAAATTTCTGGGACCCCTGCATGGCTCAGTCCATTAAACATCCAACTTTGGCTCAGGTCATGATCTTGTGGTTCATGAGTTCAGACCCCGTGTCAGGCTCTGTGCTGACAGCTCAGAGCCTGGAGCCCGCTTCAGATTTTATGTCTCCCTCTCTTTCTCTGCTCCTCCCCTGCTCATGATCTGTCTCTCTGTCTGTCTCTCTAAAAAATAAACATTAGAAAAATAAATTAAAAATTAAAAAATTAAAAAATTTTTTTGCTAGAGTTCAGTGCAGAGAACATTCTTTAGATGGGGCATCCAGCAAGTCTGCTGGGATGTTGGTCCAGGTGAGAGAGGATAAGACTTGATCTGGGACAGGATAGAGAGAGGGTGTGTGAGGACCATTCTGTAAGTAGAAATGGTGTTACTTGGAGGGGAGAGAGAGGGAGCTAAGCAACGTGCTGGTTTTGGCTTGGGTGACCACATGGTGGGTGGTGGTGACACTGGAAGAGAAGATGACAGAGTAGGACGAATGCAGGATTTTGATTTGGTCTCAGGCCAGCTGTCAGTAGTCACCATCTCTCCCCCTCCTTCTCGTAGCTATGGGACACAACCTGAAGACCTTCACACTGAACTTGACCATCTCCAACCTCCAGTATTCAACAGACATGAGCCACAGCTCAGCTACATTCAACTCCACCAAGAGGACCCTGCAGCACCTGGTGAGACCCTGCTCCTAGCAGCTCCTAGTGGGATAAATCCCACCCAGCCCCTCCTGCTCATCCGCCTCCTCCTTCCTCCCCAGCTTGGATCCTTGTTCCAGAAGAGCAGCCTGGGCCCCTTCTATTCAGGTTGCAGATTAATCTCCCTCAGGTAGGACTTCCTCCTGAGCATTTGCCAGTAGTGACCATTTTGGTGACCAATCCTTTCAGTCTTCCCACTGACCTCCCATTTTCCCTTCCCTCCTTTTGGCCCCCATACTGAGGTTTCAGAACCTCTCTTTAAGAGTCCCCACATCCCTCTCTCCCCAGGCCTGAGAAGGATGGGGTAGCCACTCATGTTAACGCCATCTGCACCTATCACCATGACCCCATGGGCTACAGGCTGGACCGAGAACAGCTTTACTGGGAGCTAAGCCAGCTGACCCATGGTGTCACCCAGATGGGCATCTATACCCTGGTCAGGGACAGCCTCTTCGTCAATGGTGAGTGATTTATAGCAATCATTATTTGTCTCTGTTCTATTTTATTTCTTCCTTAACAAGTCAGCCCAAGCTCTGATTGAAGGACACCCTCCCCAAACTCTCCATGGAGAGAGTCTCTCCTGTTATTTCAGGTAAAAAGAGTGAAATTCTTTGACCAAATTAATATAAATAATTTTAATTTGCACTCCAAATGTCTGACTCGTAGATCTCTTGGGACAGGATTTCTTCTATACAAGGTTCCTCCATGCCAGTGGTCCTCACCTGGGGGCAATTCTGCCCCTCAGGAGACACTTGGCAATGTCCGGAGACATTTTGATCACCACAACTGGGGGAGAGTGGTACTGGCACCTAGTGGCTCGAGGCTAGGGGTGTTACGAATGTCCTCCAATGATCAGGGATCCTCACTGCCAAGAGTTACATAGCTCCAAATATCAGTAGTTCTGAGAATGAGAAACCCTGCTCTACATGGGCCTCTGGTCCCTAGATGGGCACCAACTTATCACACGTTATCACAATTATTTAATTATCCAACTCTACAAAATTAAGGTCTCGTAGTCTGGCGATACACCCTCAGTTCTTTATGTGTCGGTACATTGTCATCCCCAATGAGTGAGTAAATGAGTGAACAAATGGGAGATGAGTATCTCAGCCCCCATATTGAGGGATCCGCTGTAGTTCACATTCATGCATTCAACAGATGCATATACAATACTATTCTGTCCCAAGCCATGTGCTGGATACAGAGATGGAACTCGCAGGTTCTCTCCCTGAAAACTAATAATCAAGAGAATGAATGTTATCTAGGGACACACAAACAAGGCAGGGACACTGTTATTAACAGGGTGCTGTGGAAGCACACAGGAGGAGCAAGTCAAGGAGGGCTTCTTGGAAGAGGATATTATGTACCCAGCACTGTAGTAGGTATGGGGACATGGCCAGAACAAGACAGATGGGTCCCTGCTCTCCTGTAGTCTCATCTCATCAAGGTCCTGAAACATGAGTAGGAGATTTCCAGAAAAAGAGGATTGAAAATATTCCAGGAAGCCGGAACTGCCTAAGCACAAGCAGAAAAGCTCAGCTCAGGAGAATCACTGGAAAATTCCAGTTTTCCCCCTCTTTGGGGTGACTTTCCACTAGGAACCCCCCGGCATGTGGGCCTGAATTTGGCTGATTCTGACAGCAGTCATCAGGCCTCTCTCTGTGTGAAAGGGTAAGAGTCTCCACCTCTCTTCTCTTCCTATCATTGGCTCTAGGCTACGCACCCCAGAATTTATCTATTCAGAATGAGTATCAGCTGAATTTCCGCATCCTCAACTGGAACCTCAGCAACTCAGACCCTGCATCCTTGGAGTACACAACCCTGCTGAGAGACATCCAGGACAAGGTGACATCTCTCTCATCTTTCCTGTCTCTCCTTGCCCTGCTTCCCCGCCCCCACCATTCCTCTGTCTGACTCACATCTATTAAGTGTTTCAACTCCTCACTTTACCTAATGTGTTCTGGGTTCTCTCAGTTTCCAAAGGTGGTGCTGATTGCCTTCCCCACTTCCCAGATGGGCACACTAAGGCTCAGAAAGGGGAGTGGTGTGCCCAAGCTCACACAGTGAGTTAAGGGGCAGAGCCAGGATTTGAACTCACGTCTCCTTTGTCCCAAAGCCTGTGTTCCTTCCATGACTCCAGGAGCTCCTGCCAGCCCCAGGCGATCTCCATCTTACCCTTTATTCTAGGTCACCAAACTCTACAGAGGCAGCCAGCTACAAGACATTTTCCGCTCCTGCCTGGTCACCAACTTGACGTAAGTTGAGGAGGTTGGCAGCATTGGCTGAGCTGGCAGCTTGTGGCTCTGAGCTACCATCCTGGCATACTCCTTGAGCTGGAAGTCACTGGCATGGTGCCCATGCTCTCCCACGTCCCTGTCAGTTAATCCTACCACCTCCTTTCATAGGTCTTCGGTTGGGGAGGTGGGAGGCAGGAAAAGGATTAACTTCCCGGGGCCACCAACTCCATTAACCACCACCTTCTCCTTTCTGGATGCTTTCAATAAATATCAGCCCAATAATAACATTTCCTATGGCCACACACCATCAATGACCATCTCCATTGTTCAGAGGGGAAGCTGAGGCTCAGAGAAGCAAAGTGAACAGCCCAAGAATTGCCCAACTTGGATTTTAACCCAAGTCTCCAAGGGATGGGTAGAGGAACTGAGACATCTACACTGGGGAGCAGGACAATCATGGGACACAGTGCCAACATTGAGTGTTTCCAAACTTCAGTTCCTTTGGCTTTAAGATGGGGATAATTATAATAATACCTTCCACCAGGGTGATGGTGAGGGAATGTGTATTCACTTCCTAGAGGTGCTCAATAGATGTTCGTTAACTTTATAGTTATTTGTTCTATTCCCAACTCCTAGAAACCTTGTATTTTTGGTCAGGGTCTCTTCTCTAGCCTGAGGGAAGAGGAAGCCAGGTAATTTCTTACTTCTTGCCTGTAGGTCTTTGGCTCTATAAAACGGGAACTCAGGAGACACTGCTGGTGTTGGGTGCTGGCTAAGTTCCATGGTCTCTGTCCCTAGGTTGGACTCCATGTTGGTCACCATCAAGGCTCTGTTCTCTTCCAATGTGGACCCCAGTATGGTGAAGCAAGTCTTTCTAGACAAGACCCTGAATGTCTCATCCCACTGGCTTGGTGCCACCTATCAGCTGGCAGATTTGCATGTGACAGGTGTGAGATTGTGGGGTTGGTTTCATGGCTTGAAGAAATGGGGCTTTGAGGAGGAATGGGGCTTCTCTGTAGCAGTGGAATGGATGGAGGCTCTGGAGGGGAAAGGGGGTCTTTCTGGAGGCCCATGTTGATGGGCCATGGCAACAGGTCATCCCAACAGGAGGAGGAAAGAAAACATGCAGCAACTGCACCAAGGGGACAGTCATTTTTACATGTAGATATTTCTAACCCAAAGTGTGGAGTATCCTGCGTGTCCTTCTTAGGCCCTCCAGTTATGAGTCATGTACTGGTTGATTGAAGGACTCATTCATGCATTCATTCAACAAATATGTCATGAAAGTAAATAGGTGCCGATGATTCACTGTGATAACTGCTGTAATCAGGTAATTTAAAGAGCCTTTGGGAACTCACAAGGAGAGACACATGGCCCATCTTGGAAAGTTTTCTGGAGGAAGTTATTAAAAAACTGAGATATGATGGCGAACATAGCCTAGCCAATGGGAAGAGGTGGGGAGTTGAGCTAGCTGTGTTTATAACCTAGAAGATAAAATATTTGGGGAGACTGTAAGGAGTTTGGTGTCACTAGAGCAAACACTTTGGCCTGAGAGAAGTGATAGGTAAGGCTATAGATGCAGGCAGGGACTTTCTTGGGTATTGGGATGGTTTGCAGAAGAACACAACACAGAGTTCTGCTTTAGAAAGCTCATCTTCTGAGTTCTGTGTAGAGAGTGGATTGGGAGGGGGAGAAGACCAGAGGCAGCAAGACACATCAGGAACCTAGGTCAACAAAGGGGTATGACAGATGTCCCCTGAGGTGATCGGCACCTACACTTGCCATCTGTGCGCCAGGGAAACCCAGTCTCATCTTCCCCACATGCTAGTGAGCTCTCATAATGCTTAAGGAAGAGTTGGATGGATAGACAGATCAATGGATTCAAAGTGGCCAGGTAGATGGAGATCTTATGTATCCCACCTTTCAGAATCCAACTCAGGTCACATTGCCAAGAATAATTAGACTAGCTGGAATGACTTCTTTGCTTAAATCTTCACCTGTTGGGGACTTCTATACCTTCTTTTTATTATAGAAGTGGAATCAACAGCTCATCTACCAACAGACAGACCAACAAGCAGTCCCACCTCTCAGCACTTCCAGCTGAATTTCACTGTCACCAACCTACTCTATTCCCAAGACTTATCCCAGCCCAACACCACCAAACACCAGCGGAACAAGAGAAGTATCGAGAATGCGGTGAGAATGGGTTTGTGTCCCATGTAGAGACAGACCGATGGACGCGGGGTAGTCAGAGGGTGATTTTTTGTGACAATTCATCCATACAGGTTCTTTTGCCCATTTACAAATAAAGAAACAGGCACAGAGAGGTTCAGTAGCTACTCTAGGATCATATAGCTAAGTCACACCCTGGAATGGGATGTCCTTTGGTGCACATACCTGGGCTAGTATTTGTTGAGATAATAAAAAGTAGATGGGGACGTATGCTCAGTGGCTAAAAATTCTCTGATGCCACTGGGCCTGGAATTCTGATCAAGGGAACATCACCCTGTTTTTCAGCTCAATCAGCTCTTCCGAAACAGCAGCATGAAGAGTTATTTCTCTGACTGTCAAGTTTTAGCATTCAGGTGAGTTCCAACTCAGTACCTAATCACTCTGGAGACTCCCGTGGTCCTTTAAGTAAAAGTATCCCCATGTCATGGTCTCAGTTTCTAGTTCTTATGGAAGATAGCCCTACGAGTATAAAACTGTTACCTAAAAACCAGCTTGTTCCTAAACCAATGACGCCAACTGGCTTAGAAACTCAAGAGAGCCAGTGTAGACCTCAGTAGACATGGAGGTGCCTGGTGCTGGGAGCCATGGAATATGGAGTGTAGCATCAATGAATGCCTTAAGAAATCAGCTGTTGGAGGGGCACCTGGGTGGCTCAGTTAAGCATTCGACTTCAGCTCAGGTCATGACCTCACAGTTCGTGAGCTCAAGCCCCATATCAGGCTCTGTGCTGACAGTTCAGAGCCTGGAGCCTGCTTCGAATTCTGTGTCTCCCTCTCTCTCTGCTCTTCCCCTGCTCAGGCTCTGTCTCTCTCTCCTTCAAAAATAATTAAAACATTAAAAAGACTTTTTTTTTTTTTAAGAAATCAGCCGTTGGAGTCAGGATCCATAGAAGATGGGGGTGGATAGAACCAGATGACTTAGAATCCAGCAGTCTAACTGTGTTACTCAGTAGTATAGCCACTAATCACATGAGGCAATCGAAATTGTTTATACATCTCTTGAGATATGATTCACCTATAAAATGCACCCTTTTGGGGCGCCTGGGTGGCGCAGTCGGTTAAACGTCCGACTTCAGCCAGGTCACAATCTCGCGGTCCGTGAGTTCGAGCCCCGCGTCAGGCCCTGGGCTGATGGCTCGGAGCCTGGAGCCTGTTTCCGATTCTGTGTCTCCCTCTCTCTCTGCCCCTCCCCCGTTCATGCTCTGTCTCTCTCTGTCCCAAAAATAAATAAACGTTGAAAAAAAAATTTTTTTTGAAAAAATAAAATGCACCCTTTTGAAGTATACAATTTAGTGGTATATTTATAGAGTGGTACAACCATCCCACTCTCTAATGGTAGGATGTTTAAAAAAAAAAAGTCCTGTCCCCATTAGCAGCTGCTACCTATTCTTCCCTCAGCCCCATCCCCTAGCAAACAATAATCTACTTTCTGTCTCTCTGGATTTGCCTATTCTGAACATTCCATTTAAATGGATCAATACACTATGTGGTCTTTTGTGACTGACTTCTTTCACTGAGCATCCTGTTTTCAGGGTTGATCCATGTTGTAGCATGGATAGGTACTCTATTCCTTCCTCTGTGACTGAACAATGTTCTGTTGTATGGCTATGCCACTTTTCGTTTATCCATCCATTCACTGATGGACGTTGGGTTGTCTCCCCCTTTGCCTATTATGAATAATGACCCTGGACCCTATTACGAATAATGAAAAACTTGTGTAAGTCTTTGCATCAGTTTGAGTTTGAAGTTCTTTTGGGCATATACATAGGACTGGTCTTGTAGGGTCATGTGTTAATTTCATGTTAACTTTTGAGGAACTACTGAACTGTTTGCCTAAGAGGCTCTACCATTTGCCATCCCCACAAGCAATGTATTAGGGTTCCAAATTATCCAGGTCTTCACCAACAATTGTTATTATCCTTTTTTTACTCTAATCATCCTAGTGGATGTGAAGTGGTACCTCACTGTGGCTTTGATTTGCATTTTCCTAGTGATTAGTGATGTGGAGCAATTTTTCATGTACTATGGATCATTTCTGTACCTTCTTTGCAGAAATGTCTATTCAGGTCCTTTACCCAGTTTTGCATTGATTTTCTTTCTAATTGTTGAGTTATAATTGTTCTTTGTGTGTTCTGGATACTACACCCTTATCAGACATATGATTTGCAAATATGTTCTTCCATTTTAGTAGGTTGCCTTTTCACCTTCTAAGTACTACCCTTTGAAACACAATCATTCTTAATTTTGATGACTCTCAATTTATCAATGCTTTCTTTGGTTGTTTGTGATTTTAGTCCCATATCTAAAAAACCGTTGCCTAATCCAAATTCACAAAGATTTATTTACACCTAGGTTTTCTTCTAAGGATTGTATCATTATCTCTTACATTTAGGCATTTGATTTATTTTGAATTAATTTTTCTATATGTTGTGAGGTACGGGTCCAATTTCATTCTTTTGTATGTGGATATCTAGTTGTCTTAGTACCATTTGTTAAAAATTTTTTTTAACATTTATTCATTTTTGAGAACAGAGAGAAACAGAGTGAGAGTGGGGGAGGGGCAGAGAGAGGGAGACACAGAATCCAAAGCAGGCTCCAGGCTCTGAGCTGTTAGCACAGAGCCCAAGCTGGGGCTCGAACTCACGAACCATGAGATCATGACCTGAGCCGAAGTTAGGCACTCAACCGACTGAGCCACCCAGGTGCCCCATCAGTACCATTTGTTAAATAGACTATTCTTTCCCTTTTATCTTGGCAACCTTGTTGAAAATCAATGTCCATGATTGCATGAGTTTTTTATGGATTCTAAATTCTATCCCACTGATCTATATGTCTATCCTTATACTAGTGGCAACTGTTTTTATTACTGTAGCTTGGTATAAGTTTTGAAATTGGGAAATCGAGTTCTCCAACTTTGTACTTTCTCCATATTGATTTACCTATTTGAGGTCCCTTGCAACCCCATATGGGTTTTAGAATCAGCTTATTAATTTCTGTAAAAGAGTCAGCTGGGATTCTGATAGGGATTGCATTTTATCTGTAGATCAGTTTGGGGAGTATTGACATTTCAACAATAATAAATCCCTAGTCTATGAACATGGGATGCGTTTCCATGTATTTAGGTATTTTAAAATTTCTTTCAACATGTTTTATAGTTTTCAATGTACAAATCTCACAATGTTTTTGTTAAATTTATTCCTACATGTTTTGTATTTTGTTCTTTGATGCTGTTATAAATGGAATTGTTTTATTTTATTTTTAAGAATGTTAATTGCTAGGGGCGCCTGAGTGGCTCAGTTGGTTGAGCATCTGACTTCGGCTTGGGTCATGATCTCACAGCTCATGGGTTGTGCTGATGGCTTGGAGCCTGGGGCCTGCTTTGGATTCTATGTCTCCCTCTCTCTGTGCCCTCCCCCACTCACTCTGTCTCTGTCTCTCTCTCTCAAAAATAAATAAACATTAAAAAAAATTTTTTTTATTAAAGAATGTTAATTGCTAGTGTATATAAATACAATGATTTTTGTACATTGGTCTTATATCCTACATTCATGCTGAACTAATAGTTTTCAGCTATGTGTGTCTGTGTCTGTGTGTGTGTATTAGGATTTTCTATATTTAATAACATGTCATCTGCAAATAGAGATAATTCTACATCTTTCCTTCCCATCTGAATTTTTATCATTTCTTTTTCTTGCCTGATTATTTTATTAGAATTACATCTATTAAAATGTAAATAGGACATGAAATGAAGGAAGACAACACTGTCTTGTCCCCAGTCTTAGGGGAAAACTTTCAGTCTTTCACCATTGAGTATGATTTTATCTGTGAGTTTTTCACAGATGCTATTTTTCAGGTTGAGCAACTTTACTTTCTATTCCTAGTTTGTTGGGTTTTTTTTTTTTTAATCATAAAGGATGTTGTATTTTCTCATATTCTCCTTTTGGATGTGTTGAGATTGGGTGGCATTTGTCCTTTATTAATATGCTCTATTCCACTGACAATTTTTTTAAGATATTAAGCTAGCCTTTTAGCTAGAGGTGAGAGATTAAGGCCTACTCAAATATTTCCTAGGTATTCACACAACCCCACACACTTGTGACTTTCTAGATCCCCACAAACACATTGGAGCTTTTCAAAACCCCTCAGGGACATCTCATTCCCTACTTTTTAAAAACTTTTTGGCTCACCTCTTGCCTGCCTCAACTGTTACTGCTTCCTCAGGCAGCTGCCATGTTAAACAATAATCACTGATTGTTTTGGGCAAGTGCCCTGGGAATAGGCTTCCCTGACCGAAAAAGTTTGGAATCAAATAAAGTCAAATCTTGAAAATGGGGCTTTCTAAAAGGAATCTCCAGACAGGTCAGATATTGAAAAGTCAGTGGGAATGGGTTGTTTTTGGGAATTCCAAACACATTATGGCTACTTGTCTGCTGGTTTTCACAGCTACCATGGTTCTCATACTGCTGGTTTTCAAAGTGTCTAGGGATATTGTGAGAGCAGCCTGGAAATAATGCAAGTTCTAATGCCATACAGCTTGCTCCTTTTACCAAGATTCAGCCATCTCTTCCCTCAACTAAATGATCCTCAGATTATTGCAAACCTTTGGTTAATGAAAAGGTTGATTTTGGCCATTCTTGCCAGTGTTCTCAATGATTTTATGCATTTTTGGAAGTCCTTAGTCCAAATGTTTCAAATGTGTTCTCCCCATGACTATTTATTAATTCATTAAATTAAATTAAATGAGATATTCAGTTACTCACCCATAGTACCATACTTTAAGTGTTCAACAACAACCTGAGTCTAATAATGACTGTATTTTGATATTTAGGCACAAATGTTTGTATCATTGCAGAAAGTCCTTTTGGACATGACTTCCTTCTAGAAGCAGGGTAGAATTCAAGATACCCTTGTTCATCCCTTTTGCCCTTCCAGGTCTGTCCCCAACAGCAACCACACTGGGGTGGACTCCATCTGTAACTTTTCACCATTGGCTCGGAGACTGGACAGAATTGCCATCTATGAGGAGTTCTTGAGGCTGACCCAAAATGGTACCCAGCTGCAGAATTTTACCCTGGACAGAAACAGTGTCCTTGTGGATGGTAAGGCATCCTGGTCATTGGGGCAGGAGTGGAGGGTTCCAACTTCCACACATGGGGCTCTTCCTGGGAATCTGGAGACCTGGGGTTAAATCAGCATTGAACTTTTTTTAGGCTGGCAGGAAATGGCATAGTCTCCCAGGCTTTATCTACCATCAAAGGAGAGGAAAGGACACCCGGTGGGATATTGGAGATACTTGCTCTCTCGGAGATAGCTCTGTGACTTCAGGCTGGTCACTTCCCTTCTCTGGAATTCTGTCTCTCATCTCTGTACTGAAGTCACTTGGCGAGACAGTCAGTAAGGGCCTCTGGCTCCAAGCTGTGTGTGAGCCATCCTTGATGGACATAGGGGATGGACCACTTTTCTTCCTGACAGGCTGTATAAAAACAGGCAATGGACCTGACATGGCCCACGGGGTGTCATTTGCCAAGTTTTGCGCTAGATCAGCACCATGCAGAACTTTATGCAAATATGTGTGCTGTCTAGTACAGTAGACATATGTGACCATTGAGTACTTGAAGTCTGGCTAATATGACTGGCTTTTACAGTTCCTAAGTTTTAATGTTACCAAGGTACCATATTTTTAATTTTATTTAATTAAAATTATTTTTTTATTTTAGTTAACATACAGTGCAGTATTGGTTTCAGAAGTATAATTCAGTGATTCATCACTTACATACAATATCCAGTCCTCATTACAAGTGCCCTTCTTAATAGCTATTACCCATCTAGCTTATCTCCCAGCCACCTCCCTCCTTCAACCCTCAGTTTGTTCTCTCTCATTAAGAGTCTCTTGTGGTTTGTTGGAAAAAAGAAAAAAAAAGAAAAATTAAAATTATTTTTAAGAAGCCACTTGTAGCTGCTCCATATTGGACAGCACATCTATAAGAAATTGGCTAGGGACAGGGTGTATACTAGGGGGGCCTGAAACCTGCCCCCATGCCCAGTGGGTACTATGTGTCCCTACCCTCATGGGGTTTATGTTGCAGTTGGCAATAACAAGAATAGGCAATTGAAAATTATAAATTATTTAATGTGAAATAATTCATACTTGGGAGTGGTAATCAGAGAAGCCTTTCTGGAGGAAATTACACTGCAGGTGAATCCTGGAAAGTGGGTATAAAGCAACTTGGTAAAGGAGAAGGGGGTGAATGTGTTTGTAGGCAACGAAGAGAGCATTTGGGAATTTACAAATTTAGAGAGATCCCTTGGGCTTACCAACTAGGATGCCCCATTCTCCCCCAAACTATCATAAGATGGCTCAGCCCAATTTCAGTCCTCCTTGTCCAGTGGTATGAATTTGATTTAATTAATTACACCCCTGTAGTGTGATAATAGCCTTGGATTCGGTAGCCTTTTTAGAGAAAAATGGGTCAACATCATAATTCCTACTTCAACATTTCAGTGAAAATGTGAAGCAAGGGTGGTGAGCACTGATAATTTATACATTGGATGAAGTAATGTTTTAATTGGGTGAAATATACATTGTTAAACCTAGGTGGTGTATGTTTGTGATATTCTATGTTTCTGTGCATTTGAACAGTTTTATTTAAAAGGCATAAAACAAACTCACGTGCATTCTCCATTTCATTCACTTCCAGGGTATTCTCCCAACAGAAATGATGTCTTGACTGAGAATTCAGGTAAGCCTCAAAGAAGCTCCAACCCAGATTGGGGAAGGAATGCCTTGATGCTGTACCTGATCAGAGAGACCCATGTACCCAGAGTCATAGATGATGATTAAAGGTGGCCAAGGCGTGTCAGGGACTGTTAGGAACAATGCAGGAACAGCAGGAGCCCTGGGAAATGACAGGAGGAAGCTAACACCAGCCCTTGTCTCCCCAGACCTCCCCTTCTGGGCCATCATCCTCATTTGCTTGGCAGGACTCCTGGTACTCATCACATGCCTGATCTGCTGTTTCCTGGTAAGTAAGGAAGGGTTGCTTGTCTTTTTATCATTGGGTTGTAAGAATTCTTTATATTTTATAAATACATGTCATTTGCTGGGAATATGTTTTGTGATTTTTTTTCTCTCAGTGTGTTTGTGGCTTGCTTTTTCCTTTTTTTTTTTAATGTTTTTTTATTATTTATTCTTGAGAGAGTTAGAGAGACAGAGCACGAGTGGAAGAGGAGCAGAGAGAGGGAGACACAGAATCTGAAGCAGGCTCCAGAGTCTGAGCTGCCAGCACAGGGCCCGATGTGGGGCTCAAAGTCATGAACCACAGGACCTGACCTGAACCAAAGTTGGACACTTAACCAAATGAGCCACCCAGGCGCCCCAACTTTTTCCTTCTTTAAAACAACATTAGTCATTAGGGAAATGTAAATGAAAGTCATAATGAGGTATTGTGACACACAAGGGTGGCTAAAATTAAAAAGACTGACTATAATAAGTGTTGGTGAAGATGAGGAACAACCGGAACTCTCAAATAGTGAGAAATAGCTTGGATGCATCTTTAAAGGTCACATACACCTACCCAGCCTTTCCACTCCTAGGAATTCATGCAAGAGAAATAATAAAATATCCTTTGGATAATTACCTAGTAGTACAATTGCTGGGTTATAGGGTAGTTCTATTTTTTTTTTTTTTTTTTTTTTTTTTTTTTTTTTTAGTAACCTCCATACTGTTTTCCAGAGTGGCTGCACCAGTTTGCATTCCCACCAGTCATGCAAAAGTGTTCCCCTTTCTCCACATCCTTGCCAACATCTGTTGTTTTCTGAATTGTTAATTTTAGCCACTCTGACAGGTGTGAGATGGTATCTCAGTGTGGTTTTGATTTGTATTTCCCTGATGATGAGTAACGTTCAACATCTTTTCATGTGTCTGTTAGCCATCTGGATTTCTTCTTTCAAAAAGTGTCTGTTCATGTCTTTTGCCCATTTCTTCACTGGGTTATTTGTTTTTTGGGGTGTTGTGTTGGTAAGTTCTTTATACATTCTGGTTACTAACCCTTTATCCAATATGTCATTTGCAAATATCTTCTTCTATTCCATTGGTTGCCTTTTAGTTTTGTTGATTATTTCCTTTACTGTGCAGAAAATAATCAAATAAATAAAATAAAATAAAATAAAATAAAATAAAATAAAATAAAATAAAAATAAAATAAAATCTATACCAAGTCATGTGCACAAATGTTCATAGTAACTTTTATTTTACTAGCCAAAAACTGAAAACAACCCAGAAGTCCATCAACAGGTGAATAGACAAACAAACCATGATCTATCACCTGATGGAATATTACTCAGCAATAAAAAGGAATGAATTATAAATACATGCACTGACATGCATAAATCTCAAAATAATAATGTAGAGGGAAAGAAGCCAGATAACAATGAATACATAGTTTATGATCCTGTTTATAAGCAAATTGTTGAATGTAAGCTAACCTATAGGGATATCAATCAGATCAGGGGTTGCCTGGGAATGAGAATGTGCTTGCAAATGGCGAGGAAGGAGTGATTACAGAGGGGCTCAAGGACAGTTTTGGGGATGAGGAGCACTCCTTGTCTTGATTGTGGTGATGGTTCAAGTTATAATCAAAACTTATCAAACCATTTGCTCTACATGTATGTGGTTCATTGTACATCAGTTATACCTCAATTAAGCTAGAGGGGGTGTGTGTGGAAGGAGAGGAAGGGAGAGGGGGTGAATGAGTGAGATGGAGAGAGGGAGGGAGAGGGTATGAATGGGATATCAGAGAAAATGGTAGAAAAACAAAGTTAAAGGGAAGAGAGAAGATGAGAAAGAGAGACAAAGCGGGGCGCCTGGGTGGCTCAGTCGGTTAAGCTTCCGACTTCAGCTCAGGTCATGATCTTGCGGTCCGTGAGTTTGAGCCCTGTGTCGGGCTCTGTGCTGACCGCTCAGAGCCTGGAGCCTGTTTCGGATTCTGTGTCTCCCTCTCTCTCTGACCCTCCCCCGTTCATGCTCTGTTTCTCTCTGTCTCAAAAATAAATAAATGTTAAAAATTAAAAAAAAAAAGAGAGACAAAGCAGTGGCACCTGAGTGGCTCAGTTGGTTAAGTGTCCAACTCTTGATTTCGGCTCAAGTCTTGGTCTCGTGCTTCATGGGTTCCAGCCCCACATCGGGCTCTGTACTGACAGTGAGAGCCTACTTGGGATTCTCTCTCTCCCTCTCTCTCTGCTCCTCCCACTCATTCTCTCTGTCTCTCTCTCTCAAAAATAAATAAATGAACTTAAAATTTTTTTAAAAAAAAAGAGGGACAAGGGAAAGGAAAAGAAGGAGTAAGAGAAAATTATGTCGAGAGAGATATAGGAGGCAAGCCTCTGTGGCTTTGGCCATCTCCATCCCCGGAGTCCCATGTAGCAGATCAGACCGTTCTCATGCCCTCTCCTTGCCCTTGCAGGTCACCATCCGCCTGCGGAAGAAGGAGGGAGACTACGAGGTTCAGCAACACAGCCTGGGCTATTACCTGCCATACCTAGACCTGAAGTTGCAGTGAGCTCTGCCTGCGGCTCCAAGGGAGCTTGGCTGGAATAGAAATAAACCACATTGGTCGGACACAGCCTCTGAGCCCTTCTTGACTTGGCCCCTAACTAGTTCCCAGGGGACCAAGATGAAAGGTTTCCCCTTTCACTAAGTCCTCAAAGGGCAACTGCAACCCTGTCTTTTGGTTTTATGCCATTTCGTCCCTCAAGGGCACTAGAACTGGCAAAAAAAAAAAAAAAAAAAAAAAGATTCAGAGACATTGTCATTGTATAAAATCAACATCCCACCTCAGTGTGAGGTTTCTCTTCCTAGAAACCTGGGAGCACACCTCCCCTTGCCTCTGTGCCAGCCATCACTGCCATCTCTGTTCCTCCATCTTGCCCCACCCCCAAAGTTCCCCTTACACGGCCTCCTTCCCTGAAGCTCGGGTGCACCAGGACTTCCATACCAGTCTACCTCAGGGGCTTCTCTCCCATCATGGGTCCCCCACGATGGGAAATGGTCCAAGAAGGAAACGAGCGAGTCATAAATGACTCCATGATCAACTTTGGGACTTAGAGCTGGGATCACTAGGTATCCAGAAAGCCTCAGTCCCCAGAGTAATACCAAGACTGGAGAGAGATACAGGGTCTGCTTTGGATCTAAAGACAAATAAAGCTCATTGGGGAAAAAAATCTAAAGACAAAGCCAGACAGTCTTTCTTCATCCAACCAGATAGAGCAGGGGCTCCCCAGGAAGCAGCCTAGAGTGACCCAGGGTCAGGGAGCTATACTGTCCTGCCTTGGGTTCATGGGAACAGATGGCCCAATCTCTACACAGTTTGCAGACGATCACGGCTGAAGACACAAGGGCTGAGAAGTAACAGTGATACCACCATTTGTACTTACTTGGTGTGAGGTTCACATCCTCAGTCCCAAGCAGTCTCTGAGAATGTCTTCTCTGGAGATTATAATAATAATAACAAGAGTATCGTTACTGACTACTTAATATCTACTAAGCAACATGACTGGCAAGCTCTGCATGCACGATCTCACTTAAACTCACCATCCTTGACAGCTGCACTCCCATTTTATAGCTAATGATATGGACGCTTGGAAAGACTAAGCAGCGAGGAAGGAAAAAATTACTAAGAACCTAAATTAAACACGTCACCACACTATCTTTCAAAGAAAAAGATAAAAGCACTTTCTGAAATACAGAAAGACTCAACGTTGACCTACCACAGGCCTTCAGTGATAGAACCAGTAGAGAATGTTCATCAGGAAGCAGAAATGTGACCCCAGAAAAATGTAACAAGAGTCATGAGGAAAGGAGAGAAAATCAGTGTATCTAAGTCAGTTAGTTTTTAATTTTTTAATGTTTATTTTTGAGAGAGAGAGAGAGACAGACAGAGCATGAGTGGGGGAGGGGCAGACAGTGAGGGAGACATGGAATCTGAAGCAGGCTCCAGGCTCTAAGCTGTCGGCACAGAGCCCGACACAGGTCTCGAACTCACAAGCAGCAAGATCATGACCTGGGCCGAAGTCAGATGCTCAACTGACTGAGCCCCCCCCAGGTCCCTCAAGATTCAATCTTAAAATAACTCCTTTTTAGGGAAGATAGAAATACTACAAATATTCTGTTATTTTCTATCAATTCATTCTCAGAAATTGATGAATCCATGAGACAAAAGAAGTAATGATGGAAGGGATTTGAATATTGCCACAGGTTAGTTGGGCAAACAGACAATTACATCCCCACAAGCAGTGGCTCACTGATAGAGTAAAGATGCTGAGAACAGTCCCTCTTGACATCATGATCCCCAAAATGGCACAATTTTCATGGATCAAATTTTCAACACATACAGGTATTTAAACAATGGGAAGTCTCTTATTTCTTCTTTCTGTTGACCTCTGAGTTCACATGCAACAAAGAACAGAAAAATAGAGACCTACAAACATATCTTCTTTGAGAGCATAGATATAACAGCTTTAATGAAATATTATGTTGGAATCTGTTGGAATATTACACAAAATTAACTAGGCAGGTTTTACTCTGTGAGTCCAGAACACTAAATAATCCCGTGACTTTGATAACTCGGTTGACTTGAAAATACAAACAAATGACACAGTAAAGAAAGTAAAGGAAGACAAGAGTACAATACAGAAAGGAAAGATCTCCTTTCTCCCCTCACCAGAAACCCAATCTCACAGCTTAAAAAAAATCACTGTCTCCATTGTGTCACACAATACAATTTAATACAAGGAAAGTATTGGTACATACTTAAGTTTCAGGGGCTCAGAGCACGAAGACACAATGGACACTGCAAAGAGACATTAATAAAGTGCTGTGCTGCATTCCATCTGCACAGGGCTCTCCTTTTATTCGTGGTGTTTTTCGAGATGTCCTTCTTGGCCCCTCACTTTTTCTGCCTCGCTAGCGAGTCTGTCTATAGCCAGTGCTGTAGCCAGCCTTTCCCTTGCCGTCTTCACTTTCTTTTCTTGTTTCTTGATATCCTCCTCAGTCACCAGAAATTGTTTGCACGTGAGCTGCGGGATACCCAGACCAGCTTCTGGAATCATCTTGGCCAAATCCGAAGAGCTGGCAAGGATGGGCATGGGGCTCGAGTTCGGGCCACCTGCAAGAACACCTGGCAGATAGCCACCTGTGCACTGAGGTGCGAGTTTTTGCAAGGCTTTGGCAAGGTCCAAAGTGCTTAATGGTTCCCCTGTGCTGCTGCAGGCCTGGAGACCTTGCAGTCTCTTTTGCCAGCACACCTGTTGGGGCTTGTCCAAGGTTCCCTCCCAGTGATGGCATCTGACCTCGTTGCCAGGATGGGCTGTGATTCTGGTAACTGGCGTCTTAAATACATAACTGGACATCCTCAAAGGGATTGAGACACTTAAGCGAGACTTCGGTTGGGATTGGTTTCCACAATCATGTTGCTTCCTCTGTGAAGTCTTGACCATCATACTTCTTTTCCTTTTACCCTATAAAAATAAGTCATGATATTGGATTAAAATGATAAATGAGGACTGCCTTCTTAGGAGCATTCTATTTGGTATCTTGTACATCCACCTTCCTTCTCTACCTTTGGGGATAGGTCTGACTTGTGTCCTGGGACATCATCAAATAGATTTGTGTCAGAACCAGAAAGTTCAAGGTTAAAACTCAGTATCTACTCCAGATCGTTTCTCCTCCACGGTTTTGTAAGATTCTCCCTGTTACGATTTATTCTCGCTTGTGCTTGTCACTCTCAACCACACAATTCCTGGTCCTCCCTCTCTGGACACACGGTTGCTTAGTCTTTCTCTAAGTCTCCAGCCCCACCATCCTTCTGTGTTATGTGACTATTCATTTGGTCGCCCATGGACCTCTTTGTTTTCATAGCTCCTTCAGAGCTTAAACCAATAATGAAATTATCATCTGCCCCATTCTTAGCAACTCGCTCCTATATCCCAGACATTTACGTCAACTGAAATGGTCATGACCAAAAATAAATAATTCAGAAAACATATTCACCCACCATAAATTCCTCATTTTCAGTTTTCACTCAAACACTCATACAATAGTTACCTGTCCCTCAAGATCGGAAGTGATGCCAGATCACCGTATCTTCACCTTACTTTCTCCCCTATCCCTATCACTCCTGGATTCCATGGTCTATGATCTCAATAATTCCCTTGGAATAATCCAGAATTCTTTAACACTTGTTGTATCTGCCTTATAAAACTTCAAATCTGAAAGACCCTGTTCATCTGCTATGCTAGATACTGCTGGTCTTATGATAACTACTGAGAAGAGCACACATATTTTGGTACCACTATAAATCCAAAATCACCTGCCTCCCGTGCGAAGCATCCATAATGTCTGGAAATTTTACTTTATTTTCATGTGTTGGCATTTTTATTCCCTGTTTTTTCACAAGGCTTGTTTCAAACATTCCCTACTTTTCTTTCTGCTTCATACCTATTCAAGATCCCCTAACTTGCCTGATATTTCCATAAGCCTCTTTCTATTCCTTCCCCTTTGTTGTGAGCTGCTGAGAAAAGGCCCTCTACATCATGTGCCTCTGGAGCCTCATCTTCAAGAACCTTCTCAGACTACCCCCACCCTTGTGTGTGCCCTCACCATTCTGTGGGTTTTGCCTTGGTAAGGTCACAATGACTCCTTTGTTACTAGGCCCAGTAGGAACTTTTCAATGTTCATATGACATGATCTTTAAGTGGAAGACTTTTAAGTATGTTTGCAGCAACTTACATACGGGACTCCTATTTCACAGCTGTGAGTCATTTACAATGTAAATATAGAGCAGGTACATCCGATAAAACTCAATTTACAAACCGAGGTTGTGTTGTGAGTGGAAAGTGCAAACTGGATTTCTGATAGCACACAAAAATACGTCAACTATCTCTATTAATTTGCACACTGATTGCATGCACAGATGAAAATATCTTGGCGATAATGTTTTAAAATATGCTATTAAGATTAGTTTCATGTGTTTATTTTTAGCTTTTTAAAGGTAGCTGCTAAATAAAAATTTCAAGTCCATAGTAAAGAGTGCTTAGTGGTCCTACTGACAGCACTTATTAAGTCATGTGTAAAAATAAAGCCCAGAGCAAAATGTCTGGGAAAAATTTTCCCAAGGAGAGGGGTCTACCTTGACCCCACAGCAAGGTGCAGAACACACACACACACACACACTCCGAAGCAGACATCGGCCCCAGAATACCACCACTATTTCTCAAATGCCATGAGGTTTCCCTCCCACACAGTCCAAACTGGACTTGATCTCAAGAGAGACGTTGGAAGTTTACATAATTTACCAATTAGGAAGAGCCAAACCAGAGACTTAGCGTCAAGACTTTTTGTGACTTGTCCATCCTTGGCTTCTCTTGTAAATTCAATAGGTTTGGAAATATTTTTCAGGGAGGGTCATTTTTAAAAACACACAGTAAATGTAAATAATAATTACTCTAGCCAATACTTGAAAATAAGAGGCTAGAATGAGAATATCATTAATATCAAATCACTACTGGGTTTGTGAGTCAGGGAACAGACGAGATTGGATTGACTTGGGCTCATTAGGCTGATGCTGATCGCGTTTGTTGACACAGAGAAGAAAACTTATAGTGTGCACAGTTAGCAGGGTCCAAGAAGCCCCAGTAATTCCTGGGTAGAATCAGAGAAGAGGACACAGGACAGAACAGGTATCTTAGGGTGTGATTTTGCTTGGGAATATCAGTAGGATGCTGTGTGTGACATAGGTAATGCATTCATAAATGTTGCTCATTCATTTACCCGTCGTTTGTTATTGAGTACTTTCTACATACATCAAGGCACTTGTTCCTGCCCTCTCGAGCTTACAGTCAGTGCCAGAAGAATTTATAAATGTTATGTATAATATACAGATATAGCACTTGAGATATGGTAGGTGTTCCAAGCATTTTTCAAACATTAACTCCTTTAATGGTCTCTATGACCTTACAAAGTCGGTACACGTGTTATTATGCCAGTGACAGATGGAGAAACTGAGACACAGATAAGGTAAGCCACTTGCCCAAGGTTGAAGATGTATTAAACGGTAGAGCTGGAACCCAGGCCTGTACTGAGAGGTGTTCTGTGCCATGTCCCCATCTTGTAATTCTCATCTCTGAGGTTATATATCAGACACACGGGCCACACGCCCACAGGCGTTGCAAATATTATCTTATATATCCCTGGTAATGTCAACAGGAAGTAGTTACCAGCATGAACCCCATCGTTGTTGTTGTTTTTTTAAGTTTATTTATTTTTTTTTAATTTTTTTTTCAACGTTTATTTATTTTTGGGACAGAGAGAGACAGAGCATGAACGGGGGAGGGGCAGAGAGAGAGGGAGACACAGAACCGGAAACAGGCTCCAGGCTCCGAGCCATCAGCCCAGAGCCCGACGCGGGGCTCGAACTCACGGACCGCGAGACCGTGACCTGGCTGAAGTCGGACGCTTAACCGACTGCGCCACCCAGGGGCCCCTTAAGTTTATTTATTTTTGAGAGAGAGACAGAGCGTGAGCAGGGGAGGGGCAGAGAGAGAGGGAGACACAGAATGGGAAGCAGGCCCCAGGCTCTGGGTAAGGCAGGAAATGAGGGGAGGGGGTGTCTTCCTGGGCAGGAGCAGGCTGTTAGGTATAGGAAACCTGGCAATCCATCAGGTTCATACCCCAGGTCATGGCTGGCAGGATGGAAAGGTGAGTTCTCCGTACGGAGCACCTCTACCCACATGTTCATCCCAACCCTCAAGGTGCCATCTTGTTCCCTCCCTGGCTGGAAGGTCTATGCAGATGCTCCTCTGTGCTGGGTCTTGGGAGCAGAACTGGTGGGCCCCATTTCCTCCTGTGGTGGTGTTCACGCAGAGCACTGAAACCTCCTTCCAGTAAAAGCTTTCAGGATTAAAATAGGTCCTAGTGGAAACAGGCATTCAGGTTTTATCTCCTAAATCTCTATCACATTTTTAGGCTTTTGAACAATAAACCACTCAGATACATTACATGTTTACTCATTCAGATCTTAGAAAACAAACTGTTTTACTTCTATCAAGAGATTTTCTCCTCTCCTTTTAAGAGTCCCTGTCTACAATTACCCTCGGCCATCAAGACTCACAGATAAGTGCTCTGTCTTGGATTAATGGCTATCCTCAAGGATTTTCCTACTAAATTTAGCCATGTTATCCATCTTTGAGTACATGGCAAGCATATCTTCTATTGCTTCAGTCACTCCTCTAGCCTGGAAATCTCATTTCCTAAGAACTTTTCAGCCCACCCTTCATATACTTTCCATGTTTTGTTTCATCAACTGACAGTATAAACATTCATATTCGGGTAAAATATCTAAGTTATGCACGCTTTATCCATAAACTATTTAGAAAAGTTTTTAAATTTAAATTTTAGCTTCAAAACTTTTTTCTGAATTCAGACATTAGCCACATTTTAAAAGACATAAATATATTCTCCTTAAACAATTTTAAATAATCATTTTACAATTTACTTGAATGCTAACTTTATCAAATACTAAACTTCCATATATACAAGGGATTGTTTCTGGAACCTCCATATCCCTCTTCAATTTGATGGGGTTTTTCCTCCCACAACAAACTTTAGAGAATCTTTTGGTGTATTATTTTTCCATATCCTCCTTTGTGGTTCATTCCCCCCACCCCCAGAAAAGTTCTTCTCTTTGAAATATTTTGCTTCCTTGTGAATTTGAGAACATCTCCACCATCTAAAAGTTATATTATGGTTCTATTCTAACTTTACTACATTGAATCAAATATTTGGGGTGAAAATGAGCTCTTTACAATATTGTGACCATTGATAAAGACAGTATATTTGTATTTAATCATTGATTTTATTTCCTTTTTAATATTTTATCATTTTTTAAATTATCCATGACATTTGTTTTAGAATGTATAGATGTTATTATTGTCATTATTACCTTATTTCTGATTGCTTTCAGTTTATTTTCCTGTTTAAAATTTCTTGAGGGGCGCCTGGGTGGCTAAGTCAGTTGCGCGTCCGACTTTGGCTCAGGTCATGATCTCACAGTCCGTGAGTCCAAGCCCCCTGTCGGGCTCTGTGCTGACAGCTCAGAGCCTGGAGCCTGCTTCGGATTCTGCGCCTCCCTCTCACTCTGCCCCTCCCCCGCTCACACTCTGTCTCTGTCTCAAAAATAAATAAAAACATTTTAAAAAATTAAAACAAAAAAATTTAAAAATGAAATTTCTTGAGGTGGGAGCCTAGATTATTGATTTCAGACATTTCCTCTTTCCTTTTTTTCCCCTAATGTTTATTCATTTTTGAGAAAGAGAGAGAGAGAGCGCGAACAGGAGAGGGGCAGAGAGAGAGGAGGACAGAAGATCCGAAATGGGCTCTGCCCTGACAGCAGAGAGCCTGATGTAGGGCTCAAACCCAGGAACCATGGGACCATGACCTGAGCTGAAGTCAGATGCTCAACAGACTGAGCCTCCCAGATGCCCCACACCACATTTTCTTTATTCTTTCATCCAACAATCTACAATTAGGTTGTTTCCAACTTTGGCTATTGCAAAAACTGCTGCAGTGTGTTTTCTCAAATGTTTTCCTGGAACTTAGTGAGATTGAAAAAATCTTTTTCTTATATACATCAGCTAATGTAATGAATTACTTTCCTAAATTTCTAGAGTTTAAATATTTGCCACTTTATAGACAAATCTTGCCTAATTGTGATTTGTGTTGATATTAGTTCATTAATAATTTAAGAGTTTTTTCATCACATATTTTTCCATAACAGCTTTCTGTGTGTGTGTTCAGGAAGTTCGTGTATGATATGGGGATTCCCTAATTCTTGAATATGTAGTAGCATTTTCTAGTAAACTTTTAGGATAGGAAGTATCTTCCTAGGTCTGAGGCAGAGAGCAGAAAAATAATGTGATTGCTCTACTTAACTATATTCAAAGAAAACTGTAGTTTTATTTAATCATTAAAAATCTTTTTTAATGTTTATCTTTGAGAGAGACAGAGTCAGGATGCAAATGGGTTAGGGGCAGAGAGAGAGAGGGAGACACAGAATCCGAAGCAGGCTCCGGGCTCTGAGCCATCAGCACAGAGCCCGACGCGGGGCTCTAACTCACGAGCGGTGAGATCATGACCTGAGCTGAAGTTGGATGCTCAACCGACTGAGTCACCCAGGCACCCCTTATTAAATCATTTTTTACATGCTCATTGTTTATTTGTTAGAATGGCACATATTATTTTATTAGTGAAAAGAGAATTCAATAAATAATTTTAAAATAAGACGATATCTATTGAGAACTTCTAAGAAATATGAAAATTTCAGTAATTTGCTACCATCAATTTCCTCATTTGTTAAATGGTGAAAGAGATAATAGCATCTTCCTTACAGATTTGCTGTGAAAATATTCAGGAGTGATGTACCTAAAATGCTTATCAGGTACATTGGAAAGTAATGCTCTCTTCATTTTTCCACAAGGATAATTATAGCTTTTTTTTAATGCTTGAAGATTGAAGTTTTCTTTTTTTTTTTTAATTTTTTTTAACGTTTATTTATTTTTGAGACAGGGAGAGACAGCATGAATGGGGAAGGGTCAGATAGAGAGGGAGACACAGACACTGAAACAGGCTCCAGGCTCTGAGCTGTCAGCACAGAGCCTGATGCGGGGCTTGAACTCACGGACCGCGAGATCATGACCTGAGCCAAAGTCGGATGCTTAACCGACTGAGCCACCCAGGCACCCTGAAGATTGAAGTTTTCAAAATACATTCTATTGTTGCAAAGTGAATCATTTTTATAAGTTCTTCTTACAGTTTGATGACCACTTTGAAATACAAATTTAGGCTTCTGGCCTTGTGTGCATGTGTGTGTGTGTCTGGCTATACGCCTATATCTTAAATAATACTTAAAGCCTTGTAATGAAAAGCTACCCTCCTCATTCTTTTCTGACTCCCAGAAACAACTTCTTTAGTTTTCTGGTTGTACCTCTGTATTTCTAAATGAGCTCCTTATACAGTGGTTTCATTTTTCAGCTTTTGACTTTTTCTAATTACTTATCTGAAAAAAATAGCATGTAGTTCTCTTACATATCTTAGGACACAATTCCCCTTGTCCGATACAATTATTTAATGAATTAATACAAACCAAAATTCAACGTCTGTTGTTTTATCACATAAATGTTTAGCACTTTATGACATGTGAATCCTATCCATTGATACGCCATGTAGGATAATATGAAGACATTTCTTGTTTTTTCTTTTGACCTTAAATTTTTTTTAAGTTCATTCATTTTTGACAGAGTGCAAGCGGGGAAGGGGCAGAGAGAGAGGGAGACACAGAATCTGAAGCAGGCTCCAGGCTCTACGCTGTCAGCACAGAGCCCAACGCAGGACTCTAGAACCCACCATCCGTGAGATTGTGAGATCATGACCTGAGCTGAAGACAGACCCTTAACCACCTGAGCCACCAAAACATCCCAATCTTTTGACGTTTTAAATGGTAAAATTGTGATTTCCTTTTCTTTTTTTCCTATCAATTCATCACTGGTTTATCCCTCTCCACCAGAAATTTAAGTTTCTTTTCAGTAGATCCAGATGCATGAGACGGTTTATCCATTTCTGTTGTTGCTTGGAGACATCCCTATTAGGCTTGAGCATATTACCTACGTGTTGGGGTTATTACTGAGGATGACCATTATACACAATGCTTGCTAGCTAAAATGTAACACGGGGATTTCTGGTCTACTGCACGTAGGCTTGGGAGGGGCGTGGGTCTCTTGGAATGTCCCGGGCCTGCGTAACCCGCCAGGGCCAGCCTTCCCAGGTGTTTTTGCAGTCCTTGCGGAATTCCGGAATTCCGTTATCTATACATTGTATACAAAGTTTAACAAAACAGTAGGACACATAACCCTTGCTGCTTATCTCTGATTTGATTTGTCTCTTGGGATTGTTCATCTTCAAGTCGTGCATCTTTTTAGCATGCCTGAAATGTTACACGCCCTCTGTACACAACAAGCCAGCCGAGATTTGTGATTGGCCTGACTCTGCAATAAATGAGAATACAAGTGAGGCGAACAGGATCTTGGTCTTCGTCTGCGAACGTTGACCTCCATGCCTTCTCCTCTTTCTTAGCAAACTGTGGAGTAATCTTGCATCCATCGGCGCAGGGTTTGCTGGCCATTCCCAGCATATATGCATATACACACTATATCTATAAAAATGGAAGAGAAGAGGACGTCTATCTCTGGGCAAAGGACTGAGAGACCGTGCTGGGAGTGAGGGTATTTTACTGCCTTGTGAATGTATGACCTAGTACCCTCCCTGTCCCCTCAAAATTCTTAAAATGGCGCTAAGGCAAGTTGTAGAGAAACGAATATACGTATGGTCTCATTTTTAAATAAAGACAGCAAACATGTACAAAAAATTAAAAGCCCTAAATATGGGCACGTCGTTCTACAGCGTTATGTGAGGCTTTGTGAACCTGCAGAAAGGACTGCAGAAAAGTTGTTTCTTGGGCAGCCTGCTGCTAGTACGGTCTAGGGACCCACGGGAAGCCCCGCCTCCAGCCCCGCCCCTGGAACTGATTTCCTTCCACTGTCCCGCCCACCCGCCGAGCCTATTCCAGCCACACCCCTGCCCCGGGAATTGGTTTCCCTCGGCTACAACCCCGCCCACAGCCACGCCCCGGAACTAGTCTCCGCCCACCTCCCCGCCCGCCGTCACCCCGTTCCCGCCCACAGCCCCACCCACGGACCTGAACTCGGCCCTTCTGCCTGGCACCGCCCACAGCCCGCCCCTAGGACTGGTCTCCGTCCCTGGTGCTGACGCAGCCCAGGGCCGTGGGGCCCTCCCTCAGAGAGCTAGAAACCCTCGCCCCAGGCTGGGGTGCGCGGCGGTGGCCCCCGCCCGCCCCAACCCGGAGCCCCTAAACGCCCCTCTCCGCCGCGGCTCGACACAGACCGGAACTGGGGCGAGAGGCGGCCAGCCCGAGACCGGAAGCGGAAGCGTGGGGCGCTGCCGTGGAAAGAGCCTGCGGGGCTGGCTGCGTGGGGTGCGCTGTCTTCTTCGCGCGGGACCTGCTTCACGTGGTATGTTTGGCCTCAGCGCAACGGGCCGGACTCGGTGCGCGGCGGACAGTCCGGGGGGTCCGGTAGGCGCCCAGGGAGGGGCGAGGGCCGCGGGCATTCCCGGTCACGGGCTCTGGCGTCCCCGCGTCCCCCCGTCTGTAACCGGAGCCCCGTTTCCTCCTTGGGCTGTTGCCTCCGGTCAGTCCCAGGCTGCGGTTCCTCCCGACTCCGGGCGCCGCTGCCTCCTCCTTTGAGGGGTGATTTCCACCTCCCCCCTCTCCCCCAGAGGACTTTCAGCAATGTCTGGAGGCATTGTTCGGGTTGTACAAATGGGGGTGTGGGGAGGCCAGGGATGCTGCTGAGCATCCCACAGTGCACGGAACAGCCCCCCACAACGAAGCGTTATCAATAGTGCCGGGGTCGGGAGATCTGCTCTAGGGCCTTAAAAGCTCTGAAGTCCTGATCAAAGTCAGCTGAGTCGCTTATCAGCGCCCTTAAGTAACAAGCCCGTGTTTAAAGTTGAGCAAGTCACATGCACACCCAGCATGACACTGCTTTCTCCCACTTGGGGTGCAGATGGCTACGTGGAAATCAGGTAAGTCCAGTCACGGCCAACGTTGACACTTTAAGTAAATGAAAACGAAACAAAGATGAATGGGTGGTCTTTCTATCCAAGAACGATTACTTCCTATCAAAAGGCCTCAAAAGCGGTCTTCGTGCCTCCCCCCCCCCCCGCCCCGTCTGTGTTAAAACCAGCTTCTAGATCCCACCAGCCTTGAAGTGTGCCATCCTCCCTGATCCGTGGGTTTCTGTGTGACCAGGTGAGCACCGCAAGGACCTTGTCACAACAGGTGCCAGCAACCTCCGCTATGCAGAGGAGAGCTCTTAGTGGGTTTTCATGCTGCTCAGGTTGTAAACGCAAAGAGCCACTAAGAGGGAGGGTATCCTAAGAAAAATTATTTGTCTGTTTGATAGATTACGTTCAAAGGAAGGATATTGAGGCGTGTGTGGTTATGTGTGTGGAAATAAGGCAGTAAATGCACTTATATGCAAATAAGTACACATTAAACAAATATGTAAATGAGTGTAACCGTAGAGAAATGCAGACTTTCTTGCATTCCATAATACTAGAAATTTCAGGATTTTATATAGAAAAATATATACATTTTTTACATGTACATGTAAGATTACAAGACATCCCACTGAAGATAAGCAGGACTACTCAGCCGCAGTCCTTAGACCCATTCGGTTTGACCTCTAAAGCCCTACAAATCCTCCACAGAGGTTGAAAATATAGGCACATGGTGGGGGGGGGGAGTGCTTAGGACTTCTTTCTGTTAGTAATTAATTTAAAACTGAATTGACCAGCAACAAGATATATTTTGAAGAAGTGATTTTCATTTCTTTATTTACTTAATGAGATTTACAATTATTTGGGGGGATATACAGCAACTTGTAGGTCGCAGGTTAGGGCACTAGTTTCCACAAAGATTGCCCTCTCTACCTTGCCTTTTGGTGGACAAGGAATTAACTTTATTTCTTCAAACTTCTCTGAAATAACAGTCTGGCGATTCACATCATAGAGGATTCTGTTAAGTAATCTATTGTTAGGTTTTACTAATTACGAGTATGTGTGCGTGTCCCTTTTTTGTTCTCACTTTCCTGTAATGTTCTGGAGGGGGGGAATGTTTATTTGTCATGCAGTAGGTATCCTTTGAGTGCACAGTTTATGGCGACCAACCATCCTTGTGTACTGGAGAGTAAGAGGATTGCCAGGACATAGGACATTTAGTGTTCAAACCGGGACAGTTCTGGGCAAACCAGGATGGCTCAGCATCCCCAGGAGCCAGGGCCTGGGCCAGATGCATAGAGACCTGGGAGAACCAAGAAAATCTTTTTCCATGTCCATGGAATTTACATTCTAATAGGGAATCGTGATTTTAATTAATGACCGGAGTGATGTGGGAGCTTGGCCCAGAGGGCTCAGTGGTGGAAACAGGGAAGCCTTCTTGAGAAGGACGGATATTTACCTGGAGAGCTGAGGTTGGGGTCAGGTTGAACTAGCTGTAGGGTTAGCTGGAGCGAGCATGTGGGAGTGTTTTCAAGAGAGCGTTTCAGGCCAAGGGAACCGCATGAAGATAACCCCTGAGGCAGGAGAGAGCCTTGTGTGCTCCACGAGCTGGGAGGACAGGAATGGCTGGGCCGAGACAACAAAGTTGGGGGGCAGGGGGTGAGCCAGCCCAGAGCAGGGTAGGCTGGACCAGATCAGGTATTAGATTAGACTCTGTTCTAGGACCACTGGAGAGACACTAGAGATGTGAGCACTGGGAGGATGTGAGTCACAGCTGGTCTGTGCATGTGGGTTAAAATGGACTTCCGGATTAAGAAGGAAGACTTGATGGGGCACCTGGGTGGCTCAGTCTTCAGGTTAAGCATTTGACTTCGGCTCAGGTCATGATCTTGCGGTTTGTGGGTTCGAGCCCTGCATCAGGCTCTGTGCTGACAGCTCAGAGCCTGGAGCCTGCTTCAGATTCTGTGTCTCTCTCTCCTCTCTCTCTGCGCCTACCCTGCTAGTACTCTCTCTCTCAAAAGTAAATAAACATTAAAAAAAATTTTTTTTCAAAGAAGGAAGACTTAAGAGGCAAGACAGGGAGTGGTAAGAAGAAGTTTAGGAATAAGATGATTGTTCCCCAGGCCTGGATGATGGTTGTGGAGAAAGAAAGAAATGGGAAGAAGAGACCCAGGAGCGCAGAACTGAGAAAATGTACGATGCTTTCATTCATGCTTGTATTTTGTGTGATGGGACAGGGCACGTACTATGCCCCTAGTTCCTGTCCATGCAAACCTGCAGGCATCCCCTCACCCGAGTCCATGCTTTCCCCCCACTTTGCCACCCACAGGCCCCCTCCTCCACATCCTGAAAGCAGTCGGGCCTGAGTGTGTCCACAGCTGCCCTGTCCATGGCGGTAGCCACGAGTCACCTGGAGCTATTTTAATTAAAACAATGGGAAGAGTTCCTTTTCTCGGTCCTAGTGGCCACGTTTCAAGTGCTCAGTAGCCACATGTGGCTTGTGGCTGCCAACTGGACGGAGCAGAATTAGAGGACATTTATGTCATCACTGAAAGTCCCGTTGGGCAGCACTGATAAGTGACCCATCATCCAGCACTGACATACATCCAGGAGCACGAGTCACTGAATCTGTAAACTGAGCAGAGACCCCCTCCTGCCTTCTTGTGAGGTTTCACCTGGCAGGAGACCTTGATGGGGGGACTCGGAGCCTAAAAATGCCCCAGGCACCTTCTCAGTCTGCTTTTCCGCTTGGGGCTCTGGGGGTGGCTGGATCCCAGCCCTCTGACTCCTCGGCTCAGTGACTGGAACTCATCCTAACTGCAGATTGGGTCTCCGGTGGGGAGAAAGGAGACGTCCTCCACCTGCAGAAGGTAAGGAGGGTCCACGGCAGTTGTCCGGGTCTGTTGGACTCACACCAAGCCTTAGGGAAGGTTTGGTGTGAGAGGCTGTATTCGTTTACTGTGGCTGCTCTCACCACTTACCGGCACTTAGTGGCTTAAAGCAGCACAGATTTCACCTGCCATTCTGGAAGTCAGAAGTCCGAAATGGGTCAGCAGGGCTGCATTCCTTCTGGAGGTTCTAGGGGAGAATCGGTGTCCATGTGTTTTCCATCTTGTAGAGGCCTCCTGCATTCCGTGGCTTGTGGCTCCTTCCTTCACTTAAAGCCAGTGGGTAGCATCCTCAGATCTCTCTGTCTCTCTCTCTCTCTCTCTCTCCTGCTTGCATCACCAACACCTTCTTCTCTGACCTGACCTTCTTACCTCCCTCTGGTAAGGACTCTTGTGATGACATTGGGCTCACCTGGATAATCTCCCCATCGCAGGATCCTTACTTTAATCACATCTGCACAATCCCTTTTGCTATGGAAACTCACATATTCACGGATTCTGAGGAGTAGAACATGGACACCTTTGGGGCACGGGCATTAATCTGTCTGCACACAGGCCTGGGAGGCAAAAATGCCCCGCAGCTCTTTCTTTCCACCTGGCCCAACCAGACCCTTAGTGGCCAAGGTTCCCCTCCCTGCTCATACAGACACTTTATCGCTTGTATCTTTTGGGTACAGGGAAGGCACACAGAGAGACCTCAGGAAGCTGGTTTTATGGAGTGACATTTGATTCCCTAACTCCGGAGAAAAGAGGTATTCATTCCCTTTTTATAAAAAGGAAACATTCCATATACACTGCTTTGAACATTGATTTTTTTTTCCACTTACATTTATTGGAGGGGCACCTGGGTAACTCAGTCGGTTGAGTGCTGACTCTTGATTTTGGCTCAGGTATTATGTCACGGTTCATGGGATCGAGCCCCGAGCTCCATGTTGTCAGCACAGAGCCTGCTGCTTGGGGTTCTCTATCTCCCTCTCTCCGCACCACTCCCTGCCGCCCCCCCCCCCACCAATAAATAAATAAACTTAAAAATTTTTTTTTAAATATTGGAGATAAGAATCTCTATCAATACCTAGGGATCATCTCTTTCTTTTTTGGCTGCATGTTTCTTCATTCTGTGGATATTCCATAGTTTATTGCACTAATTCCCTATTGAGGCTCAGTTGTATTGTTTCCAGTCCTTTGATATTACACGTAAGGCCATTGTGAATAATCACAGCCTGCCTTTTAGTATTTGTGTATCCTTGAGATCGGTTCCTAGGAGTGTGATTGGCAGGGAAAGGGTAAATGATTTTGCATTTTGCATCAAATTGACAATTTTCCTTCCGTAGGAATTGTGCCCCAGTCGCGTATGAAAGTGCCTTTCCAGACATCCTTGCCAATAAAAGATGTGCTCCACCAGGTCTTTGTCGATCTGACAGATTAAAAATGGTGTCATCGTAGCTACAGTCTCCCATCTCTGTGGTTATGAAGAAGATCAATGGCGATTCTATCAGGGGTGGCGTCCTTGAAATGGTCGTGGTGGAAGCCAGAGTGTCCTGGGTTGAGGAGCCAGTGGGACGTGAGAAAATGAGACAGAGTGAAACACTTTCCCTGGGCTCAGGGAGAGAGACTGGTACCAGAATGAAGACTGTCCTTACGATAGATTTATTTCACTACTAAAAACACTGCAGGGGGTTTGAATGGTGTGGGAGGGGGTCCGGTGGAGGGGGGGAGCGGGAAGGGAAGGCAGACGAGAGACCTTCCCTAAGAAGGCAGGTGGGAGGAGCGCAGATCTGAGCCGCAGGGCCCGGCCTCACCCAGGAGGGGAGACGGCTCCCGGCTTGTAACAGGAGGGAGGGCGGAGGCCGGGGTCACGTGGCCATCCTGGCGGCTTCCGAGGAAGGGAGATTCCTTCTCACGCGGGTTACTGTGAGAAGTAGGAGGCAGGGCCGTCTGCGCGAAGTGAGGGTGTGTGTATCTGTTGCCACCTAACAGGTTGTCCCAAACCTCAGTGACTTAAAACGATGATGATCATGTAAAAGATCTCATGGTCTTTGTGGTTCAGGAGTTCAGGACCGCTTCGCTAGAAGGTTCTGGCTCAGGGACTTTCCTGAGTTCCTAGCGGGCTCTCAGCCGGGCTGCAGCCATCTGGAGCCTGGACTGGTGCCGAGGGTTCAAGGCCAAGGCGGTTCGCTCCCAGGCGGGCACGTCAGTGGTGCTGCTGGAGGGAGGCCTCGGTTCCTCTCCAAGTCGGTCCCTCCGTGGAGCCGCCCGAGTTCCTTGTAACGGGGCTTCCCCCGGAGCAAGCGGGGCGAGAGACCAAGCAACGCTGCAGTGCCTTGGAGCACCCAGCCTGGGAAGTCGCCCCCAAGGCGCTCTTGTGACCCGGGTCAGCCCGACGCGGGCGGGTGTGGACACCAGGAGGCTTGGGTCATGGGGGCCAGTCAGGAAGCTGGTTGCCGCGGAGGGCGGAGGGGAGGGTGTGCGAGGGGTAAAGAGATTAGAGGCCTGATGGTGGGGAGCCGCACGGACTTACAGGATGTCCTGCAGGGTCAAGGCTGTTTGCATGTTGGTGACCGCGCTTCCCCAGAGGTGGCGGCATGACAGCCCCACCGCGGGCAGGTCCCCCAGACGCTGCCATGGAGCCGGCAGGTCATTGGAACCGGGCCGGGCGCTGCTCTGCTGGGCAGGGGCGCGGGCAGGGTGTGTGGATGAGGAATGTGTGGGTGAGGGGTGATGAAATCCAGGGGGAAGCGTGAGATGAGAACAGGACGTGCCTAATGCCTGATGAAGTAGCGGGGGCGGGGGAGAGTCCTCCGTGTGGTGAAGGAACACGTGAAAGGGGCGCCGGGGTGGCTCAGTCAGTTGAGCCTCTAACTCTCCATTTCGGCTCAGGTCACGATCTCACAGTTCGCGGGACTGAGCCCCGCATTGGGCTCTGCGCTGGGTGTGGATCCTGCTTGAGATTCTCTGTCTCCCTCTGCACCCCCGCCCCCAACTCACACTTGCCCTCTTTCTCTCTCTCTCTAAAAAAAAAACAAACAAAACAAAAAAACAGAACACATGTAGGGAAAGAAAACATGAACAAGGACAACGTTTGCGAGGCTGGATTCAGAGAGACCTTTCTCAGCTATTGTTTTAGGTGGCAGAATAGTGTCAGGTGATGACAGGGTCTAGGGTGGCGCCCCAGGTGGAAGGGGACAAACTCGTAACACCGAGGGTCGTCCTCACACACTCTGACGTCACCCGTCATCTGAGGGCGGTGGGGCTGGGGGAGGCAAAGACTAGTATCAGCCGTCATCATCTCCAGTAACCAAAGGGTCGGACCTGGGAATGTGTTTGTGACAGCCACCTGCATGGGAAGAATGTGCCCTGAGACTCAGGGAAGCTGGGGATTTAGGTGGGGCGGCGGAGGCGTGTCCCGGTCGAACCGTTAGGACCCAAGAGGACGAGCTGTGGCTTCGCCAGCCCTGGTTCATCACCTGCTAAGTAAAGACCCAATGCTGGGGACCCCACCTGCATGTTGAAGGAGGACACAACGGGCAGGCTAAGATGGGTTGGTCTGCGGAAGCCCGTGGTGGGAGAGAGGCTGTGAAGGCTTCCTGTTGTCCCGTTTCCCCCAGGGCCCGGCCTGAGCGCGCTGTGCCGACCAGAGGAGGAGCGTCCGGGTTCTTCCGCTGCCCGTTGTCCGGGGAAATTCCTGTCTGAGTCACAGGATGGCGGCCGTGGTTCTGCCCCCCACTTGTGGTAAGTCGGGGGGCCCTCAGAGTCCAGGCGGTAAAGGCCCCTGCACCACGGAGTGGGAAAGGAGGGGCCGAGCGGTGAGGCCGGAGTGGAGCCAGATGCCCGGGGGTCAGCGTCCCCGATGTGGTTCTTGGGATTTGGGATTTTGGTGGTTTGAGTGTCTGTGGAGATGTCACCTGTGTGGTGAGTATGGGAGAGCCTCTGAACCGTCTCTCTGATTCTTTCTATAAACTTGGAAAAATAACAGTGGTGTCCCTTGAACTTCAGTTTCTTCATCTGTGAAATGGGACTAATAATCTCTTCCTCCAGGTCAGTAAGACCCTTGGCCCTATTTCCTGGCCCTGGGTCCTGGGTGAGACGGGCCACTCTGGTGTCCTGAGAAAGCTGTGTGTGTGTGTGTGTGTGTGTGTGTCCACCCACACTGTGTGGGGTGGTCATGGGTGTGGCTGTGCGTGTGCGTGGCGGGATGTGGTCACGTGCAGGTGGGTGGGGAAGCCCCCAGACTGGTGAGTGCCAGCATACAGAGCCGTCCTGGGCTCTCCTGACTCCTTTCTTCTTCTCCAGCTCAGCCTTCCCTGTACTCAGCCTGTCCTCGGAACGGACGCACGGAGGAGGAAGGGTTGGCTAAGGGCTTCCTGACCGGCTGGTTACCGGTGAGTCACTACTCTTTTCTCCAAGTCATTATTCCTTTGACCAGAAGCTGAATTTGTTCTCCTCCAGTGACCCGGAGCCTCATGGCCAAACCAGGTGTCCGGAGGGCCCCGGGTCTCCGGGCATCTGATGGAGGGTCAGGGGCCCCCCAGGCAACGTCGTGTTTGTCGACGTTTTCTACGTTGCCGAGGTTCCTCCAGGGTCACCGTCTCCGTCACGTTCCGCAGAGAGGTTTTTAGGGGAAACTGAGGAAGACCTGACTGTGTCCTAAACTCAAGTACTTGGTGACAGCTGTGGGGGAGTCGCTCATTCATTTACCAGGTGTTTCTCTGATCTCTGCCATGTCCCCGGCCTCTACTCAGCCCTGCAGATGGAGGGAGATCAGCTTGCAGGATTTCACAGTCTCACTGGAATAAGAGAATCACCTCTGTGTTAGGGGCACGTTCCCCGTGGGAGCGGGCATAAGTAGACAGGGAGGGGCACCGCAGGCTGAGCCCAGAAGCGGTTGAGAGCAGAGCTCAGAACCCGGCCCGCACGTCTTGCGCTTTGGGTTCCCGGCCCCTCGTCCCATCGTCCTCTGCCCTTCTCCTGCCCGCTCGGCGGGGATGGTCCTTGCCTAAGCCGTGATGTTTGTGACGGTTCAGCACTCGGTGACCTTCGAGGATGTGGCCGTGGAGTTCACCCAGGAGGAGTGGGCCCTGCTGGACCCTTCTCAGAGAACACTGTACAGAGACGTGATGCAGGAGAACTGCAGGAACCTGGCCTCGCTCGGTAAGCCTGACCTCATCCCCGCGTATGCTTAGTCCCGTAACGAGACTTTGTTTGTCGTAGACTCTGGGTCTAGAGTTCTTTCTCGCCCAGCAAGAGAGCGGGACACAGGATTAAAAAATGCGAGAGAGATGGCTCATGTCCAGGAGAAGCCAAGAGCCCCGATTAAGGGTCCTTGCTCCATTTTTATTAGGATCAGAAGGCTTACAAACGTGGCAATGGACGTGCACAAGGAGACCATGAATCTGTGAACATTAACTCATGGGCGTGAGGGAAACGGGGTCTTGAAGATATGCGGGGTTAGGGGTTTGGGTTGATACAAAACAAAGTCCTGGCACCTGGCCGAAGGTTGTTTACAGCAGATGTGAGGCCCCACCTCTGTTTACCTAAACTTGCCGAGGGGGACCAGAAAGAGCATGCTACCTCAGGGTCACCAAGGCACCTTTCTTTTGCTAATTAGCTCGGCTCTGGGCGACTTGGCCCAGCACTGGTCTAAAGTCCTGTTTTCCTGTTTTTACTCTTCCTCCCAGTGAAAGCAGCTTTCTGCTACAGTACTAACTTGGGGGGCGCTTCCGCCCTGAACATATAATCTTGTTTACCTCATACACCTTTGGTCTATCCTGGAGCCTTTGCCCCGCCCTCTCTATACCTATTTACCTAATCTTGTTTACCCAAACTTGGGTGTGAACATCCTATGGCTTTCTAATTGTTTCTGCCTTGTTAACCCATCGGTGCAAGCCCAGGGAATTCCTAAGCTTATTCCCCACAATATTCCCCACATTATTGTCCTTTTTTTTTTTTTAATTGAGGTGACATTCCATAACATAAAAGTCACTGTTAAAATTTCCTTTAATGTTTGTTTATTTTTGAGAGAGAGAGGGAGAGACAGTGTGTGAGTGGGGGAGGGGCAGAGAGAGACACACACACAGAATCAGGCTCTGTGTCAGGCCCCAGGTTCTGAGCTGTCAGCACAGAGCCCAACACGGGGCTGGAACTCACAGAACTGTGAGATCGTGACCTGAGCCAAGGACACTCAACCTACTGAGCTACCCAGGTGCCCCTGTTTTAGCTATTTTTTTTAAGTGTTTATTTTACAGAGATTGAAAGACAGAACACAAGCAGGGGAGGGGCAGAGAGAAAGGGAGACACAGAATCCGAAGCAGGCTCCAGGCTCCGAGCTGTTCAGCACAGAGCCCGACGTGGGGCTCGAACTCACAAACCGTGAGATCATGACCTGAGCCAAAGTCGGATGCTTAACCGACTGAGCAACCCAGGAGCCCCTGTTTTAGCTGTTTTTAAGTGCACAATTCAGTAACTTTTGACATAGTAGTATTGTTGTGCAACCATCAACGCTATCTAATGTCAGAACATTGTCATCACCCCTCACCCCCTCCCCGGGAAGTGGCCAGGACCCGTTACCTTCCCCACAGCCCCCTGCTGCCAACCACCCATTTGCCTTCCATTTCTCTGGGTTTGCCTGCTCAGAACATTTCCTGCCACCGGCATTGTGATCTCTTTGGTCTGGCTCCTTTCAGGCAGCGTAAATAATGTTCGAAGGTCTAGCAGTGTTGCACCATTTTGTGGATTGGCCACGTCTTTAAAATTCACTCATGGGTTGATACACATTTGGGTGGTTTCCATTTACTGGCTGTTACAAACCTTGCTGCTGAGAATATTGGTGCACGGTTTGTGCAAACATGTGCTTTCGGCTTTCTTGGGTATGTGTCGGAGCGGAATGCTGGGTCATATATCAGTAGGTTTAGCTTTTTGAGGAACTGCTGAACTGTCTTCCCCAGGAGCTGCGCCAAGGTGGGAGGGTTCCAATTTCCCATCTGCCCCAACGTTTGTGCCTCTGATGGTAGCCGTCTTCACGGTTATGAGGCAGTATTTCTTTTCATTGTTGCCCTGATTTGTGTTTCCCTCATGACTGATGACATTGAGCACTTTTTCATGTGTCGGCTGTTCTGGATCTTCTGTGGAGAACGTCTGTTCAAGTCCTTGGCCCGGTTTGGAATTCGGTTGCTTGTCTTTGTTCTTGGATTATACACATTCATTATATGTCGTGAATACTGGTCCCTTGTCCAGAATATGATTTGGAAATAATTTCTCCCAGCTGGTGGCGTATTTTCATTTTCTTGATAGTGTCCTTTGACACACAACAGTTTTAATTTTTTTTAAGTTTGTGTTTGAATTCCAGTTAGTTAACGTACAGTGTAATATTAGTTTCAGGTGTACAATGTATTGATTCAACACTTCCATACCACACCCGGTACTCATCACAAGTGTGCCTCTTAATCGCCATCCAAACCGCCCTCCCCCCCACAACACACGCGCTCACCTCCCTTCTGGTAACCATGAGTTTGTTCTCTGTGGTTAAGGGTCTGTTTCTTGGTTTTCCCCTCTTTCTCTCCTTCTCTCTTTTTTCCCTTTGCTCATTTGTTTTGTTTCTTAAATTCCACGTGTGAGTAAAATCATGTTTTTCCAAAGAAGACATCCAGATGGCCAACAGACCCACGGAAAGATGCTCAACGTCACTCACCATCAGGGAAATACAAGTCAGAACCATGATGAAACACCACCTCACACCTGTCAGAATGGCTGAAACCAACGACACAAGAAACGACAGGTGTTGGGGAGGATGTGGAGAAAGGGGACCCTCGTGCGCTGATGGTGGGAAGGCAAAGTGGCACAGCCCCCCTGGAAAACAGTTCGGAGGTTCCTTAAAAATAGAACTACCCCATAATCCAGCAATTGCTCTACTAAGCATTTACCCAGAGGATACAAAAATACTGATTTCGAAGGAGCACACACACACCAACGTTTATAGCAGCACTATCTACAATTCCGACTTATGGAAACAGCCCAAATGTCCATGGACAGATGAATGGATGAAAAAGACGTGGTGTGTGTGTGTGTGTGTGTGTGTATGTAGACACACACACAATGGAATATTACTCAGCCATAAAGAATGAAATCTTGCCACTTGTAACGAAGTGGATGGAGCTAGAGAGTATTATGCTAAGTGAACTAAGAGTTTTAATTTTTATGAAGTCCAATTTATCTCTCTTTTTTTTTCTTTTTTTGCTTGTCCTTTGCGATCATACCTCAAAAATTCTTGCCAAATCCACCAAGGCCATGAACATTTACCCCTGTGTTTTCTTCCAAGAATTTTCTAGTTCTCTTCAATTAGGTCTTTGGTCCTTTTGGAGATAATTTTTTATGTGGTTTCGTTCTTTTGTCTCTCTTTATTACCCAGTTGCCCATCATTGCTGTAGAAGACTGTTCTTTCCCCCAGTGAGTTGTTTTGCTGCCTTGTCCAAAGTTGTGTGACCACAGACTTTACGAGTTTACACTCACTCAGTTCTCGTCCATTGATCTCTGCATCTCTCCTTGTGCAAGTACTGTAGTGCGTTCTTTACTATTGCTTTGAAGTAAGCTTTGATGTCAGGAGGTGTGAGAATTCCTAATTCGTTCTTTCTCAAGACTGTTTTGTCTGTTCAGCATCCCTTGCAAATCCATGTGAGTTTAAGGATCAGTTTGTCCATTTCTGCAAATAAAAGCTGTTGGAATTTTGGTAACAATTGCACTGAATCTGTCGACCGCTTTGGTTGTATGGAAGCGATGAACCACGGCAATCTACCCCCAAAACCAAGAGCACACCTTACATACTGTATGTTAGCCAACTTGACAATAAATTATATTTAAAAAAATTTATAATTCTGTTGTAATTGATCTGTAATTGTTACATCTTCTAGATAATTTGACCTTTTAATCACTACATAAGATCATTCTTTGTGTCTTGTAGCAGTTTTTGTCTTAAAGTCTATTTTGCCTGAAATTAACATAGCTACACTCTCTTTTGGCGGCTGTTTGCATGGAATCTATTTTTCCATCTATTGACTTTCAACCCCTTAGTGTGTTTTTTTGTTTGTTTGTTTGTTTGTTTTTGCTTACCTCTTTTTTTTTTGTATATTAAGTATAACTTATTGTCAAATTGGTTTCCATACAACACCCAGTGCTCATGCCAACAGGTGCCCTCCTCAATGCCCATCACCCACTTTCCCCTCTCCCCCACCCCCCCCCCCACCAACCCTCAGTTTGTTCTCAGTATTTAAGAGTCTCTTATGGTTTTCCTCCCTCCCTCTCTTTTTTCCCCTTCCCCTCCCCCATGGTTTTCTGTTAACTTTCTGAGGATCCACATATGAGTGAAAACATACGGTATCTGTGTTTATCTGCCTGACTTATTTCACTTAGCATTAATACCCTCCAGTTCCATCCATGTTGCTGCAAATGGCCAGATTTCATTCTTTCTCGTTGCCAAGTAGTATTCCATTGTATGGTAACCACATCTTCTTTATCCATTCGTCAGTTGATGGACATTTAGGCTCTTTCCATAATTTGGCTGTTGTTGAAAGTGCTGCTATAAACATGTGGTACATGTGTCCCTATGCATCAGCACTCCTGTGCCCCTTGGGTCAACTCCTAGCAGTGCTATTGCTGGGTCATAGGGTAGTTCTATTTTTAATTTTTTGAGGAACCTTCACACTGTTTTCTAGAGCGGCTGCACCAGTTTGCATTCCCACCAGCAGTGCAAGAGGGTTCCCGTTTCTCCACATCCTCTCCAGCATCTATAGTCTCCTGATTTATTCATTTTGGCCACTCTGACTGGCGTGAGGTGATATCTGAGTGTGGTTTTGATTTGTATTTCCCTGATGAGGAGTGACATTGAGCATTTTTTCACGTGCCTATTGGCCATCTGGATAGTCTTCTTTAGAAATGTCTATTCATGTCTTCTGCCCATTTCTTCACTGGATTATTTGTTTTTTGGGTGTGGAGTTTGGTGAGTTCTTTATAGATTTTGGATACTAGCCCTTTGTCCGATATGTCATTTGCAAATATCTTTTCCCATTCTGTTGGTTGCCTTTTAGTTTTGTTGGTTGTTTCTTTTGCAGTGCAGAAGCTTTTCATCTTCGTGAGGTCCCAATAGTTAATGTTTGCTTTTAATTCCCTTGCCTTTGGACATGCGTCAAGTAAGAAATTGCTATGGCTGAGGTCAACGAGGTTTTTTCCTGCTTTCTCCTCTAGGGTTTTGATGGTTTCCTGTCTCACATTCAGGTCCTGCATCCATTTTGCATTTATTTTTGTGAATGGTGTGAGAAAGTGGTCTAGTTTCATTCTTCCACATATTGCTGTCCAGTTCTCCCAGCACCATTTGATAAAGAGACTGTCTTTTTTCCATTGGGTATTCTTTCCTGCTTTGTCAAAGATTAGTTGGCCATACTTTTGTGGGCCCAGTTCTGGGGTCTCTATTCTATTCCATTGGTCTATGTGTCTGTTTTTGTGCCAATACCACACTGTCCTGATGATTACAGCTTTGTAGTAGAGGCTAAAGTCTGAGATTGTGATGCCTCCTGCTTTGGTTTTCTTCTTCAATATTACTTTGGCTACTCAGGGGCTTTTGTAGTTCCATACAGGTTTTAGGATTGCTTGTTCTAGCTTTGAGAAGAATGCTGGTGCAATTTTGATTGGGATTGCATTGAATGTGTAGATTGCTTTGGGTAGTATTGACATTTTAACAATACTTATTCTTCCAATCAATGAGCAGGGAGTGTTTTTCCATTTCTTGGTATCATCGTCAATTTTCTTCATAAGCTTTCTATAGTTTTCAGCATACAGATCTTTTACATCTTTGGTTAGGTTTATTCCTAGGTATTTTATGGTCCTTGGTACAATTGTGAATGGGATCAGTTTCTTTATTTGTCTTTCTGTTGCTTCATCATTGCTGTATAAAAATGCAACCGGGGGCGCCTGGGTGGCGCAGTCGGTTAAGCGTCCGACTTCAGCCAGGTCACGATCTCGCGGTCCGGGAGTTCGAGCCCCGCATCAGGCTCTGGGCTGATGGCTCAGAGCCTGGAGCCTGTTTCCGATTCTGTGTCTCCCTCTCTCTCTGCCCCTCCCCCGTTCATGCTCTGTCTCTCTCTGTCCCAAAAATAAATAAACGTTGGGAAAAAAAATTTAAAAATGCAACCGATTTCTGTACACTAATTTTGTACCATGCGACTTTGCTGAATTCATGTATCAGTTCTAACAGACTTTTGGTGGAGTCTGTCAGGTTTTCCATGTATAATATGTCACCTGCAAAAAGTGAAAGCTTGACTTCATCTTTGCCAGTTTTGATGCCTTTGATTTCCATTTGTTTTCTGATTGCTGATGCTAGAACTTCCAACACTATGTTTAAACAACAGTGGTGAGAGTGGATATCCCTGTCGTGTTCCTGATCTCAGGGGGAAATCTCTCAGTTTTTCCCCATTGAGGATGATACTAGCTGTGGGCTTTTCATAAGTGGCTTTTATGATATTTAAGTATGTTCCTTCTATCCCGACTTTCTCGAGGGTTTTTATTAAGAAACGATGCTTTTTCTGCATTGATTGAGAGGATCACATGGTTCTTTTCTTTTATTAATGTGATGTATCACATTGATTGATTTGCTAATGTTGAACCAGCCCTGCAGCCCAGGAATGAATCCCACTTGATTGTGGTGAATAATTCTTTTTATATGCTGTTGAATTCGATTTGCTAGTATCTTGTTGAGAAGTTTTGCATCCATATTCATCAGGGATATTGGCCTCTAGTTCTTTTTTTTTTTTTTTTTTTTTTTGGTGGGTTTCTGGTTTGAAATCAAAGTAATGCTGGCTTCATAGAATGAGTCTGGAAGTTTTTCTTTCCTTTCTATTTCTTGGAACAGCTTGAGAAGGATAGGTATTATCTCTGCTTTAAATACCTGGTAGAATTCCCCAGGGAAGCCATCTGGCCCTGGACTCTCATTTGGTGGGAGATTTTTGATAACTGATTCAATTTCTTCGCTGGGTATGGGTCTATTCAAGTTTTCTATTTCTTCCTGTTTGAGTTTTGGGAGTATGTGGGTGCTTAGGAATTTGTCCATTTCTTCCAGGTTGTCCGGTTTATTGGCATATAATTTTTCATAGTATTCCCTGATAATTGCTTGTATTTCTGAGGGATTGGTTGTAATCATTCCATTTTCATTTGTGATTTTATCTATTTGAGTCCTCTCTCTTTTCTTTTTGAGAAGCCTGGCTTGAGGTTTATCGATTTTGTTTATTTTTTAAAAAAACCAACTCTTGGTTTCATTGATCTGCTCTACTGCTTTTTTTGGATTCTATATTGTTTATTTCTGCTCTGCTCTTTATTATTTCTCTTCCTCTGCTGGGTTTGGGGTGTCTTTGCTGGTCTGCTTCTGGTTCCTTTAGGTGTGCTGTTAGATTTTGTATTTGGGATTTTTCTTGTTTCTTGAGATAGGCCTGGATTGCAATGTATTTTCCTCTCAGGACTGCCTTTGCTGCATCCCAAAGCATTTGGATTGTTGTATTTTCATTTTCATTTGTTTCCATATATTTTTAAATTTCTTCTCTAATTGCCTGGTTGACCCAATCATTATTTAGTAGGATGTTCTTTAACCTCTATGCCTTTGGAGGTTTTTCAGACTTTTTCCTGTGGTTGATTTCAAGTTTCATAGCATTGTGATCTGCAAGTGTGCATGGTATGATCTCAATTTTATATACTTATTAAGGACTGTTCTGTGACCTAAGTATGTGATCTATCTTGGAGAATGTTCCATGTGCACTCAAGAGGAAAGTGTATTCCGTTGCTTTGGGATGCAGAGTTCTAAATATATCTGTCAAGTCCATATGATCCAATGTTTCATTCAGGGCCCTTGTTTCTTTATTGATCCTGTGTCTAGCTGATCTATCCATTGTTGTAAGTGGAGTATTAAAGTCCCCTGCAATTACCACATTCTTATCAATAAGGTTGCTTATGTTTGTGATTGTTTTATATATTTGGGGGCTCCCGTATTTGGCGTATAAACATGTGTAATTGTTAGCTCTTTCTGATGGATAGACCCTGTAATTATTATATAATGCCCTTCTTCATCTCTTGTTACCGCCTTTAATTTAAAGTCTCGTTTGTCTAAGTATGGCTACTCCAGCTTTCTTTTGACTTCCAGTAGCATGATAGATAGTTCTCCACCCCCTCACTTTCAATCTGAAGGTGTCCTCAGGTCTAAAATGAGTCTCTTGTAGACCGCAAATTGATGGGTCTTGTTTTTATCCATTGTGATACCCTATGACTTTTGGTTGGAGCATTTAGTCCATTTACATTCAGTGTTGTTATAGAAAGATATGGGTTTAGAGTCATTGTGATGTCTGTAGGTTTCATGCTTGTAGTGGTGTCTCTGGTACTTCGTGGTCCTTGCAACATTTCACTCACAGAGTCCCCGTGAGGATCTCTTGTAGGGCTGGTTTAGTGGTGATGAAGTCTTTCAGTTTTTGTTCATTTGGGAAAACCTGTATCTCTCCTATTCTGAATGACAGGCTTGCTGGGTAAAGGATTCTTGGCTGCTTATTTTTTCTGTTCATCACATTGAAGATGTCCTGCCATTCCTTTCTGGCCTGCCAAGTTTCAGTAGAGAGGTCTGCCACTACCCTTATGTGTCTGTCTACCTTTGTATGTTAGGACCCGTTTATCCCTTGCTGCTTTCAGAATTCTCTCTTTATCCTTGTTTTTTGCCAGTCTCACTATAGTATGTCGTGCAGATGATCGATTCAAGTTACGTCTGAAGGGAGTTCCTTGTGTCTCTTGGATTTTAATGCCGTTTTCCTTCCCCAGGTCAGGGAAGTTCTCAGCTATGATTTGTTCAAGTACTCCTTCAGCCCCTTTCTCTCTCTTCTTCTTCTGGAATTCCTATGATACGGATATTGTTCCGTTTGATTGCATCACTTAATTCCCTAATTCTCCCCTCATACTCATGGATTTTTTTCTCTCTCTTTTTCTCAGCTTCCTCTTTTTCCATAATGTTATCTTCTAATTCACCTGTTCTCCCCTCTGCCTCTTCAGTCTGTGCTTTGGCTGCCTTCATTTTATTTTGCACCTCACAACATTTTTTGTTCCTCATGACTATTTCTTAGTCCCTTGATCTCTCTAGCAATAGATTCTCTGCTGTCCTCTATGCTTTTTTCAAGCCTAGCCATTAGTTTTATGACTATTCTCAACTCTTGCTCAGTTATATATTGCTTAAGTTGGTTTTGATCAATTTGTTAGCTGTCACTCCTTCCTGGAATTTCTTTTGTGGAGAATTCTTCCGTTTCATCATTTTGGCTAGTTTTCTGTCCCTTATGAGTTTTAAAAGCTTGCTGTGTGTTCTGTACCTGCGAGCACCGCTATATTAAAGGGAGGGTGGTGGGGGTCATACACTGTCCAGGCCTGGCCCCTCAGGAGGTGTTTTTTGGAGAGTGTTACTTGCTCTCTGTTGTGACTTTGGTTATTTTATTTCCCTACCCGTAGTGATGTTTTGGACCCTCCACCAGGTGTGCTTTGATTTGTTCCTTGGAGTAGCCCTGGAAAGGAAAACAGGAGACAAAAACATGCAAACACACAAATAAAACAAACCAAAAGAAAAAACCCAAAACACCGACTACAAGTAAAGAACAGGGTGGAGGCGGTGCTGACGGAAGAGCAGATACGAAGAGAAATGACAGGAGCGGAGGAAAAAGAAAAAATAAACACTGACCAGGCAGAAAGACTAAAAGGCTTAATCCATAGAGAAAGGAAAATAAAGAAGGAGGCGGGGAAAATGAAACGAAGATAAAGTTACCCAGAGAAACTATACTGCTCGATTATTCCAGAGAGAGAGAAAGGAGTGTAAAGGAGAAGGAGGTGTAGAATATGTATCAAGACAATGGATTAAATATGTCTGTTTAGACAGACCAATAACCAGAGTAACCAGCCTATGGGGAGGAAAGAGATAAGGAGAAGTGGGAGGGAGAATATATCTCTCTCTCCAGAATTGACCTAGAGTTAATCCAGGCAATGCTGCATCACTTGTGGGGAGTCGCTGTCCACAGGGTCTGTGCCCCTCGGTGGATACACAGTTACCTAGTGCAAAGGGGCGTGGCTTGGCATAATCTGGACCCACCTCCACTGTGGGCCCCGGGAGTGATCCCCGAGGCCCCGCCTTGGTGCTGGGGGGCGGCAATGGTGATCCCCCAGTCTCTTCTCCACAGACCCCGACCGGTGGGCTCAGTTTGAGTCTTCCTCACTGTGTCACGGGTGCAGACGGGGCGGTCCTTCTCGCTCTACCAACTCCCCTGACCCTGCGCTTGGCTAAGATTCACAGTCCCGTTCCCATGCGCTCTGGCACTGGGGAAGGGCCTCTCCGTGCAGCCCAATAGGTGGTCCCGGCTGGCTTTGTCTGTGCCACCGCACTTCAAGGAGGACCTCCGTCTCCTACTACAGACTGCGTCGCTGACCTCGCCACTGAGCCCCGGGGGTGGCGGACACAGGCAGGCTTTGGTCCGTCCCACCGCACTCTGGGGAAGTGGCCGCTTTCTCCCACTGCGGACTGCGCCCCTGACCTACCACCGAACCCAGGGCTGGCTCCCCTCCTCCCCAGGTGCGTGAACAGGGAGCCGGCCCCAGGCCGAAGAAAGTCCTGCCGTTAGAGGTGGGATCCCTCTGAGTCCCAGTACGAGGTCATTTTCCTGTGCAGATACAGTCCTACACTTCCCTAGCCGTTCTCTTCCCTTTGTCTCTCCGCAGAAGGGGATGCCTCCCCTCTGTGCCTACCCACCCTGTTCTGTCTCCCTCAGTTCACAATCACCCACCTATCCTTTCTCAAGTCCCGTTTTCTTCCTGGTAGATTCAGTCTCTTTTCCTCCCCTACTCTTGGGGTTCAGAGTCCTTTGGCTTCAGCACTTCTTTGAGAGAGGCGGGAAGTAAGGGTCCCCCTACTTCTCTGCCATGTTGACCCCTCCCTGCCTCCCTCTTAGTGTGTTTAGATGTAAGTTGAGTCTCTTATGGAGAGCATATAATTGGATATTCTTTATCTGTTCTGCCCAAATCTGCCTTTTAGTTGGACAGATTAATCCATTAACATTTAAGGTTATTATTGATAAAGAAAGACCTACTTATGCCATTTTGTTATTTTCTACATGTTTTCTATCATTTTTGTTCCTCAATTCTTTCATTGTGTGTGTGTGTGTTAAATGTTTTCTCATGGACCATTTTGATTCCCTGTCATTTCTTTTTATTTATTTGTTTTAATGGTTGTCCTGGGGATTACAGTTAACATTTTATTTTAATTTTTATTTAATTTAATTTTTTAATTTAGATCCAAGTTAGCATATAGTGCAACAATGATTTCAGGAGTAGATTCCTTAATGCCCCTTACCCACTTAGCCCATTCCCCTCCCACAACCCCTCCAGTAACCCTCAGTTTGTTCTCGATATCTAAGAGTCTCTTATGGTTTGTCCCTCTTCCTGTTTTTATATTATTTTTGCTTCCCTTCCCTTATGTTCATCTGTTCTGTGTCTTAAAGTCCTCATATGTGTGAAGTCATATGATATTTGTCTTTCTCTAATTTTCTTAGCATACTACCCTCTAATTCCATCCACGTAGTTGCAAATGGCAAGATTTCATTCTTTTTGATTGCCGAGTAATACTCCATTTTGTATATATATATATGTGTGTGTGTGTGTGTGTGTGTGTGTGTGTGTGTGGTATATATATAATGTGAAATATACATATACATATACATCACATCTTTATCCATTCATCCCTCGATGGACATTTGGGCTCTTTCCATGCTTTGGCTATTGTTGATGGTGCTGCTATAAACATGGGGGTGCATGTGTCCCTTCGAAATAGCACACCTGTATCCCTTGGATAGAAACCTAGTAGTCAATTGCTGGGTCATAGGGTAGTTCTATTTTTAATTTGGGGGGGAACCTCCAGACTGTTTTCCAGAGTGGCTGCACCAATTTGCATTCCCACCAGCAGTGCAGAAGAGATCCTCTTTCTCCACATCCTCGCCAACATCTGTTGTTGCCTGAGTTGTTAATGTTAGCCATTCTGACAGGTGTGAGGTTGTATCTCATTGTGGTTTTGATTTCTATTTCCCTGATGATGAGTCATGTTGAGCATTTTTTCAGGTGTCGGTTGGCCATCTGGATGTCTTCTTTGGAAAAGTGTCTCTTCATGTCTTTTGCCCATTTCTTCACTGGATTATTTGTTTTTTGGGTGTTGAGTTTGAGAAGTTGTTTATAGGTTTTGGATACTAACCCTTTATCGGATCTGTCATTTGCAGCTCTCTTCTCCCATTCTGTCGGTGGCCTTTTAGTTTTGCAGATTGTTTCCTTCGCTGTGCAGGAGCTTTTCATTTTGATGAGGTCCCAGTAGTTCATTTTTGCTTTTGTTTCCCTTGCCTCTGGAGACGTGTTGAGTAAGAAGTCGCTGCGGCCAAGATCAAAGAGGTTTTTGCCTGCTTTCTCATCAGGTTTTGATGCCTTCCTGTCTTCCATTTAGGTCTTTCATCCATTTTGAGTTTATTTTTGTGTATGGTGTAAGAAAGTGGTCCAGTTTCATTTTTCTGCCTGTCGCTGTCTAGTTTTCCCAGCACCACTTGCTGAAGAGGCTGTCTTTATTCCACTGGATATTCTTTCCTGCTTTGTCAGGGATTAGTTGGCCATACGTTTGTGGGTCCATTTCTGGGTTCTCTATTCTGTTCCATTGATCTGAGTGTCTGTTCTTATCCCAGTGCCATACTTTCTTGATGATGACAGCTTGTAATACAGCTTAAAGTCCGGCAATTAACATTTTAATTCATAGCAGCCTATTTTGATTTAATACCAACTTTGTTTTGCTAGTATATAAAATTTTTGCTCTTATGTACCTGCGCACACACACACACACACACACACCTGCTTTCGTTTTGCCACAAATTACATCTTTATACCTTGTGTGCCCATTAACATAGATTTACAATTACTGGTGTAGGCATTTATCTTTTAAATCATGTAAGAGAAAGAGTTTCAAACCAAAAAGATAAGCATTATAAACCAAAAATAGCCAATTACTATTGGCCTGTGTATTTTCAATTATCAGGTTATTTCTTTATGTGGATTTGCATTAATATCCATTATCCTTTCATTTCAGCCTGAAAGTCTCCCATTAGCATTTCTTGTAGGGCAGATGTGCTCGTGATCTCTGTGCCTCTCAGTGTAACCTTATACTTGGGGCTTCTTAAGCTTCTTGGCTGTGTACATTTGTGTCTTTGTCAAATTTTGGGAAATTTTTGCCCTTATTTCTTCCAATATTCTTTCTACCTCATTCTCTTCTCCACTTAATGAATTCCCATGATGTGTATATTGGTATGTTTGATGGGATCCCACAGGTCTCTTGGGCTCTGTTCTTATTTTTTTTCCTTCTTTTTTCTTTCTGTTCTTCCAGGGAGGTAATGTAAATCATCCTGTCTTCATGGTTATTGATTCTTTCTTCTGCCTGCTCACATCTGCTGTTGAACTTTTCTTGTGAACTTTTCATTTCAGTTGTACTTTTCAACTCCAAAATTTCTGTGTAGTTTCTCTTTGTGATTTCTGTCTCTTTAACATGGGTTCTAGTTCATCAGAATTGTCACGGTTTTCTTTAGGTCTTTGAGCATACTTAAAAGAGTTGACTTAAATCCTTTGAGGGGCGCCTGGGTGGCCCAGTTGGTTGAGCGTCTGACTTCAGTTCAGGTCATGATCTCTTGGTTCGTGAGTTTGAGCCCCACATCAGGCTCATTGTAGTCAGCCTGTCAGTGCAGAGCCCAGTTCGGATCTTTCTGCTTACACTCTCTCAAAAACTAAATAAAAAACATTTAAATTCTTTGACTAGTGAGTCTGATGTTTGGGCTTCCTTCGGGGAAGTTTCTACTCATTTTTGTTTCTTTGCCTGCCTCATACTTTTAGTGTTAAAACTGGACATTTGGAACATTATTACACAGCAATTCTGGAATCCGATTTCTCTCCACCACCAGAATTTGTTATTGTTGCTTGTTGAATGTATGTTTAGTGATATCTCTATACTAATTTTGTAATCTGTATTTGTCACGTGTGGTCCCTGAAGACTGTTATGTTAGTTTCGTGGTTAGCTAGTGGTTGGTCAGAGATTTTCTTGGGGGCCTGGAACAAAAACTAAAACACCTGTAGTCTCTGCAGATGTGTTCTGTGTGGGTGTCCAGGGCCTACCTTCAAAATCAGCAGGCAATTGGCAACTCTCCATAATCTTTACTTTCTGCTTGTGCAGAACCTGAAGGTCAGCCAGAATTGAGGACTTAATGCAATTTCAGGTCTTTTCTGACCGTGTGCCCAACCCTGGCTTTCTAGATTCAAAGAAATATGAGGGAAATTTTTTAAAAATTCCCCAAACATCTTATTCCATAGTTTTCCTCCCAGGCTTCTTGGTTAGTTTTTTGTTTTCCTCTACTATTTCACTTGCCTCTGGTGGTGATGGCTGAGATATTTGCCTTTCAGTGTGTTCCGCACATGCCTCGTGGGTAGACAGCTCAGCCCTTGGAGAGTGGGATTAGATAAATAAAGGCAATATGGAAACCAATTTGACAATAAATTTCATATATTGAAAAAACAAGTGTAAGAAAAAGTTTATAAAGTAAAAAAAAAAAAAAAAAAAGTAAAAATTTAAAAAAAAAGATAAAGGCAAGCCAGAAAAGTCAAATCAGACAACCACGGATCTTTGACAATAAATAGGTCCCCCCTGCAGTACTAGGAATGTGGGCTGTCATCTGCAAGGTCACAGCCAAAGCAGTGAATAGATTAGACAAGGGTCAGTTAAAATGTCAGCTGGTTGTTGTCTTTGATTAAACATTTTCCAGTTGCTGTAAACTTTTGATAAGTTTCCAAAGTTCTGATAAAGTTGGTTCTGATGGTGTTCCCCAGTTTAGTCACTGTTTTTGTGGAGTTATGGACTTTTTGTTTAACAGCCCTTAATTTTCACTGTTGTCACTTCTCACAAGTCTTTCTGAGGCACTTCGATGTTCTTGGGTCTGTGCTGGGTTTAGGAATGTAGTGATGAATGAGACAGACGTGGTCCCCACCCTCCTGGAGCTTTCTGTCTGATGCCTTCCCTGTGAACTGAATAGCTGTTCCTTACCCTGACTTTATATTCTCTGTGGTTAAAAGCTTTAGAGCTTTTGAAGTATGTTATGTAAACTTGGACATGGACTTTGGGACTGTTTATATCCTGTCACCTGGACATTGAGGATGCTTGAATTTTTGTTTCTGGAGAGTTACTATACCCATTAGAATTTATGCGTGGTTACTCCACTGTTGCAGAAGTCATACTGGCTCATCTTCAGAATTGTTGGCTCCAGTTTCATGGAGTTGCTTGTCACCTGCACAGTCCCCCTACATCATGTGTCTTTTCTCCACAAATAGGGTGTCATGTTGATAAACGCAGTCTGACCTCCCAGCTGGAGCAAGAAGACAAAGTGATGACACAGGAGCGAGGAATTCTTCCAGGGACCTGTCCAGGTGAGCACCAGGTGGACAGGCGGATAGGAGTTTTCTTGAATAGGTCTGGCCAGTGATTTGGGGCATGGGAATAGTACATTCAGGAAACGTCAATCAGGAAAGTTTGTAACATGTCCTTTTTTCTGGCAGAGATGGTCAAGAACATTTGGTATGAGCTTCTTCGTGTATGTTCCTTCTTTTTACCTTTCTGTTCAACATCTCATGTGTTACCTTGGACTCAGAGGGGCGGAAAAAAGACGTATCTCTTTTCCTTTGAAGTGTACTTAACATATAGTGTTACATCAGTTTCAGGTGCACAACGTAGTGATTTGATAAGTTTATAAGTTATACTGTGCTCACCACAAGTGTAGCTGCTGTCTGTCATCGGACAATGCTAATACATTTCTTTTCCTTTTTAAGTTTAAATCTCATGGGAACACTTTATCCAATTCCTTCCTACTTTGCATTCCTGATAATCCCTTCTTTTGTAAATCTCTGATCAGTCTTAATCCTTCTAGAATCCTTTAATACCTATAGTTTTCATACTCACATCCCTTTCATGGCAAACTTCTTCAAAAACCCTGATCCCTCAGAGTCTGCCTTTACTCATGTATGTACTTTACTATTCCTTTCCTCCATCAACTTAAATTTCTTTTCAATTTGTTTCAGGTTTGGAGACTGTATTTAAAGTCAAGTGGTTAACTCCTAAGAAGCACGTTTTTAGAAAAGAACATTCCAATGGTATTAAAGCGGTAAGACTAACCTGGCTGATTTCTGGGTTTTTACAGTAGGAAAGTAAGTTAGAAAAGTCACAAAGTAAACAGTCATAGTATCATTTACACATGAGGAAATTTTGTCTCTGGAGAGATACTGTGAAAAGTTGTGAATTTGGAGAAAACCGTAAGTTAGCTCCAAACTTGTTTCTTCGCTGGGAGTTTCCACTTGTAAATATTTCCTTAAATGTGACTACGATATTGATCGTTGAAATATAAAGTGGTCTTAAGTTTATCAGAAGATGCTCTGTGAATATGATAAGGATTTGTGGCAAAGCATCCTTCTTTTTTAACTTCTAACAGCTCAAACTTGGCAGAAGCCACATACAAGCACTGAAAATAGCCAAAATGTCAATTGTAATAATGTAACGGAATTCCTGAAAAAGAGAATTCCTATGACATAAAATTCATTAAATATTAAAAATACTATAAATGATAGTTATCATTCATCTCTTAACAGGAAAGAAATCATCTCGGAGTGAAAGTCAATGAATGTAATCAGTGCTTTAAAGTCTTCAGCACAAAATCTAACCTCACTCAGCACAAGAGAATTCATACTGGAGAAAAACCCTATGACTGTAATCAGTGTGGCAAGTCCTTCAGCAGTAGATCCTACCTGACCATTCACAAGAGGATACACAATGGGGAGAAGCCCTATGAGTGCACGGACTGTGGCAAAGCCTTCAATGATCCCTCATCCCTTAGGCTGCACGTGAGAATTCACACTGGAGAAAAACCCTACGAATGTAATCAGTGTTTCCACGTCTTCCGCACCAGTTGTAACCTCAAAAGCCATAAGAGAATTCATACAAGAGAGAATCACCATGAATGTAATCAGTGTGGGAAGGCCTTCAGCACGAGGTCCTCCCTCACCGGGCATAATAGTATTCATACGGGGGAGAAACCTTATGAGTGCCACGACTGTGGGAAAGCCTTTAGGAAGAGCTCCTATCTGACCCAGCACATGAGAACTCATACTGGAGAAAAACCCTATGAGTGTGATCAGTGTGGAAAATCCTTCAGCAGTAGCTTTTCTCTTACTGTGCACAAGAGAATTCACACTGGGGAGAAACCCTATGAATGCAGTAACTGTGGGAAAGCATTCAATAATCTCTCCGCTGTTAAGAAACACGTGAGGACTCACACTGGAGAGAAACCCTACGAATGTAATCATTGTGGAAAATCTTTCACCACTAACTCTTACCTTTCTGTGCACAAGAGAATTCATAATAGGTGGATATGAGTACAGTAATTAGGAAAGCATTCATTGATCTCTTAACCCTCAGACAACTGACGGTAACTCACTAGATGGGTGAGTTATCTGCTGCTGCCTAACAACTTTCCCTCCAAAACATAGTGGCTTCAAACATCATACATTTATTATAATTTCTGTAGGTCGGGAATCTGGAAGCAACTTAGCTGTGTAGTCCTGGCACAGAATCTGTCATGAGGTGAAATCAAGATGTCTGCTGGAGCCACAATCATTGGAGTCTTTACTGATACAGAATCTGCTTCCAGAATGGCTCACTCACATGTCTAGCAAGTTAATGCCAGTTGTTGGCAGAGAATCTTCATTACTTCACTCTCCAGAGGGCCAAGTATCTTCATGATGTAGCATCAGGTTCCTCCCAAAGCATTTGATCTACAGGAGAGCTAATGCAGAAGCCACATTGTCTTTTTTGACCCATCCTCAGGAGGACATACTATCATTTCTTCCGTACTGTATTGCTTACAGAGTGGGAAGAAACAACACAGGGTATATATATATATATATTAGGAGACAGATCATAAGGAACCATCTGAGGAGTTTCCATGAAATCAGTGAAGAAAAGCCTTTAGCAGACTCTCATTCTGCCAATCTACTGTATATGAAGTAGCCCTCGGTAACTTAAGTCAATTCCCTCTGGAGAGAAACCTCATGAGTGCAATCTTTGTGGTAAGCTTTCAGCTCAAACTCACCCTAATGTGCACAAAAGATTATGTGTGGAGAGAAACCTGAGGAGCGCAGTAGCTATAGGAAAGCCTTCAGTGATATCTCTAGGGAGTCACATAACAGTTCACACTAAGGGAAAAACCTTAAGACTATCCTCAGAATGCAAAAGCCTTCAGCGACACTCATCCCATAGAGCACATGTGAGAAATCACTACAGAGGAATCCTAAAAGGAATGTGGGAAACCCTTCAGCACAAGCGTTTGCATTACTGAGCGAAAGATGGGGAGAGATTCCGAATACAATTACTGTGGGAAAGCCTCGAATGTTCTCTCAGTTTTTAAGAGACACGAGGGTTTATTCTGGAGAGAAATTCCCTTCGAATGTCATCAGTACTGGAAAGTCATTTTTCCACATTCCTTAGGAAACTGAGAATTCACTGCAAAGACACTTGTGAATATAAAGACTGAGGGAACGCCTTTGATGATACCTCTTACATTAGGAAAAATAGGAAGTTTTCTTTGGAGGCAAAAGTTGTGAGTGTATCAATTTGGAAAAAATCTTTCAGTGATTCTTTGTTGGTTTGTGAGAACTCACATTGTAGGGAAACCCTAGAAAAGTGATGCCTCAGCTCTTTACTGAGGGGCCACAAAATAAGTTAAACTGGCAATGGAAATTATTGATTTTGAGTGTGGGTTTACCTTTATCTCGTCCTAAGATCGGGCCACTAGTTCGTTAATTTTCAGTCTTTTTGTTTTAGTATAAACACGTCTATAGCCATACCTAAAATAAACCTTAAATTATGTTCCATAGTTTTGTATGTAACATGTTAACTCTAATTTACTCTTTAAAAACATCAGTACATAGCATATCCAAAAAGACATTTCTGAATATCTCCTGAGTGAATTAGTTTATCATTAGTGGAAATTAGACCGTATTTACTATATACTTTTTCTAGTTTAATGGCATTTTTGTCAGGTAAGCGGACTTTACGATGCTGATTGTTTTTTATCTTTCTCCTCTAGTATGGCATTTTGTTTAGCTTCTTTCCCAATGCCCATCGTCCCCCACTCATTACGTAAAAAATGTTTTCGTTGTCATTCAAGTTGTCAATGAGGATTAAAAATGCGCAACTTATAAGGCTTCTCTGAGGCCCAGAGAGGTATTGCTTGGCTCTGCTGACCATGAGGAGTAGGTAGAAGTCACTGGGGAGAACACCATCTGGCTCGTTCCCCACCTGTATCCTGTTCGTCTTACCCGTGCTTTCTCTTGAAAGTCGACTCAAGGCCAAGAGTCGGAAGTGCTCTATTTTGATCGTGATGCCAGACACCATAGTGCAGCACAAAATGACAGTGACATGGGCTCCCCCTGGACCTCTGATTGGCGGTCTCAGCTCTGGACTGCTTATGCCCAGACTACTCCTTACATGATTAAAAGTAACCTCTAACTGGTTGAAGCCAAAGTCTTATTCTCGGGGGGTTTGTTTTTGAGGTGGTGGTCTGTTCATGTCCAGCCGAATGCAATATCTAACTAGGAAACCTATTAGTTGGTCCCATTTGATAAGTGTTCCATGTTTCTTTGAAAATAATGTATATTCTCTAAGTTTTCGATGTAGACTATGTGCCCATTAACTCAAGTTAATTGTGTTTTCAGATATAGTATGTACATTCAGGTTTTTGTCCTCAAACTTATTTAGTGGTAGATGTCTATTAAAGTCTTCTAAGGATATGGATTAACGGGTTTTTTTTTTTTTCATTTCTGTCATTTTTTTCTTTATATATTTGGATGTATAACTAAATACATTCAGGATTAGTTTTTTTTTTCCTTGTGAATTGTTCCTTTTTGTGTAGGGGTCATTTTTTTTATAATGAAGTATTTCAGTACATTAATAAATGACTAAACATTTATGTAGCCCTTCCTATAGCTGAGGCACTTTTCTGAATGCCTTATGAAAATATGAACTTATTAAGTACTCAGTATAAGCTTAAGAAGTATGTACTATTATTATTCCCATTTTACAGATGAGAAAACTAACATGATATACTGGTAACTTGCCTGAACTCACTGGCTAGTAAATAGTAGAGCCCAGGTTTGAACCCCATCCGTGCTCTTAACCACTAGTCTATCTACTGAGTATATTCTATATGCCAGGCCCTGTTTGAGACACTGGTGTTTATAGCAATGCATGAAATGTACGTTTTGCTATTGAAGCACTTACATTCTAATGGGGGAAGACAGATTATAGAAAAATCAATAAGACTTGCTATTTTAAGTGTTGATCAGAAAAGCAAAGCATGATAAAATAGTTAAGGGGGGATTGGGATCTTACCGTTGTATATAAAATAGGAAGGGAAGGCCTCTTAGCCAAGGGACACTTGAGCAGAGACCTTAACAAGTTGGGACAGTGAGTCAATGTGTGTGGCAAGAGCAGGCTTGGCATGCAAAGTCCCGCCGCAGAGCAGCCAACGAGATGAGCATAGAACGAGCTGGGGGTGTAGTGAGGGTGTGCTAGAGGATGATGTGGTCAGAGACGTGGTGGATCTTGATCTTGTTGGATTTTATTGTCCCATTAGGACTTTTTCTTATACTTTGAATGAGCTGGCATGCCAGTCAGAGTCCCAGCAGGAAGCAACTGACACAGACTAGGACACTTCAAGTAGAGTTTCCATAAAGAGGCTACTCACAGAGTTGTGGACAGGATGGAGGAAAACCACAAGAAGTCGTTGGTACCCAGTAGCGGGTAAGGCCAGGACTCTATTAACATCCCTACCCCTGAAAGGATAAGAGAAGGGAACAATTACTGAAATCCACAGACAAGAGAGGAAAGAACTGCATTCCAGGAGCTGGGGGGAGGGGGTCGGGGGTAGTATCCAGCTCCACGTTCTGCAAGAAATAGAGCTAGACGTCCCCTTCTTTCATCCTTCTGATTTTATGCCTAGGGTCCCCATTGACCAAACCCAACCAAAGGCCACAAGGCAAGGAATCCCACTGATGTAGTTCATATTGATTAATGTTACTAGACTCAAAGGTAGAGAAAGTGGGTCCACTGGGGCAAATGGAAGCTATTCAGAACTTTTCACCCCGTTTGCTTCTCAGAATCTACTTTTGTCAGTCACCTGCGTAGAAAGTTCACATACCTGAATTGTAGCAGCCGCTGTACCATCTGGGTATTGTCAAAGCACGGATGCTCCCACCCGTAGTCTAGAACAGTTGCCTTCACACGTGTTCTTCATATAAGGTAGGTCAGGGGACTCTTGGGAGGAAATCACAAAAATAATTAACCTAAAAGCCCGAGTTACCAGAGGGCTTTTTACCAGCAAAGTAAGGGTCCCATGGAGCTTTATGATTGCATAGGTAACCCTATGCCAGCTGATGTGGGGCTTCTGTTACACAGTAAGGGCAGAGGACATTTGGCACTCAGGCAATCCTTTGGCATGTCTCTTACCCCAGGTTTTTGTTTGTTTTTGATAAATAAATGTAGCAGCTGTATCCTGAGAAGGGCCTATTGGCCAGATGTTCAGACTCCTCAGGGGTGAGGATCCAGACCAGCCCTCCAAGTCCAGCAGAGGTCATAGTTATGGGTGAAGGGAATGGAGGATGGGATGGTAGAAGTGTGGCGGTTAAGTATCAGTTGCAGCACCGCGAAAAGCTGCTGTCGAGAGCGATCTGTAATTTGTTCACCGATCTTCCTCTTGTAAATTTCTCCAAGCAAGAGGACTAACCAGAATCCCGTGTGCGTTCACTTCCAAGAAGCAAGTGCATCTGAGTGGCCTAAGTGTTGCGCCATAATGGAGACGGTGGTATATTTCTCAGATCCTTCTTTCAGGACTCTTTAAGGCACTCATGCCCCCGCTGCTGGAAGTGTTCTAATGGCTTGTGCCACCATGCTCTCAGGAATTCTCTTGGGCCAAAGGAAAGTACCACACCTAAGGCTAAGTCCGCCCCCACCCCAGGGTAGCCCACTTCCAATGACTGGTTCCTACGGGGAGTGCAAATGCCCAGATTCCTTTGCCTCGATTTGTGATACCCTGAAAGGCCACCTCAGCCCTGGAACTCCCCGTGAGAGCAACTGTCATCTCTGTTTTGACCTTACCAGAGTTCAGTCTCTTGTTCTGCCCAATCTTGGTTCTCTCCTTTAGAGATGGTTACCTCAAGCAAGTGACAAACTTCTTGTCCCAAAGTTTTATTTCTTCATCTGTCAAATAGAAATGATAGAAGGCCTACTTTGTAGACTTGTATTAAGTATTCAATTAGTTAACATATGTACAGCATTTGTGGGGCTTCTGGTGTATATATATAGGAAACATTATTTTATCTTTTATTATAACCTAATTGAAACATCATAGGAATGTACTGAGCAAAATAAGCCACACACAAAAAAAGAGTAAATATTATATGAGACTCTAAATTCCAAGAATAGCAAAAAAAAAAAAAAAAAAAAAAAAAAAAAAAAAATCTGTGATAGGAAAAAAAATCAGAATGGTGGTTGTATCTAAACACACTGAGATGTGGGGGCGCCTGGGTGGCGCAGTCGGTTAAGCGTCCGACTTCAACCAGGTCACGATCTCGCGGTCCCTGAGTTCGAGCCCCGCGTCAGGCTCTGGGCTGATGGCTCAGAGCCTGGAGCCTGTTTCCGATTCTGTGTCTCCCTCTCTCTCTGCCCCTCCCCCGTTCATGCTCTGTCTCTCTCTGTCCCAAAAATAAATAAACGTTAAAAAAAAAAAAAATAAACACACTGAGATGTGACAGGAAGGAACTTCATGGAGTGAGGATAATGTTCTATATCTCAATGGGAGTGTAGGTTACATAAGTATATGCAATTGTCAAAATGTATTGAATGAGACACTCAAGATACGTACATTGAACTGTATGCAGCTTCTGCCTCAACTTGATTTATTTTGCTAAGTGAAAGAAGCCAGATATGACAAGCCATTTCTTGTATGATTACATTGTATGACATTTAGTAAAAGGCAAAACTGTAGGGAAGGACAACAAATCAGTGGTTTTCAGGGACAAGGAGTAAGAGAGAGGGGGGAATGACTACAAAGGGGCAACTGAAAGGAATTTGGGAGTGATGGAATTGTTCTCTCGTGGCTGTGTTGATGGACACAACTCTAGACGCTTGCCAAAACCCATAGAACTAGACAGCATAAAGAGTGACTATTACTGTCGGTTAAAAAAATCTACCAGGTAGCAGAGGGAATGCAAAATAGAATAAACTATAATACAGGAGCCTAACTATACAAATGAATAACATAATCACAAGGAAGAAAACCAAATTTACTCTGGAAAACTGTATATTTTGACAAGAGATGTAAGGCTGACTACGAAAAGAACTGTCTGGAAATCCTCTGGATGAAAATGGGTTTCTTACAATGGTGTGGATTAGCGATTGTGAAACTACTTTATGTGTGTACTAGAGTTGAACAAGTAAATATGTGGTAGATTATGAAAGCCAGTTTCTTACTCTCAAAGAGATAGGTTGCAAACAAGGAAAGAGAGAAGGCTAGAATAAACACTGTGGCGTTGGAGTGGATTGGAATTGGAGGTATCAGTATGAATTCATGCTTTTTGATAGGTGGTTGGATAGGTGTTTGTGTGCGCGCACACGCATGTGCATAGGATAGTACACTTACATGTATTTTCAAGGCCTATCAGCTCAGGAGGCCTAGTAGCAATGAGAATATCACCCACTGAGATCTTGATTTCTAAAGTAATATTCTTAAAAAAAAAAAACAAAAAACAAACAAAAAACAAAAAACAGCGCTCTTTGGAGAAATAGGGGGCTGTCACAGGGAATATAGAACCTGATCCTAAAATGTCTGAATTTCTTTTCATGTAACATAAAGGTTGACAAAGAAGAAGCCCCAAAAATCTTCCTAAAAATTCCCCTCAGGTCCTTAAATAACACCTAAGCTGTGCATGTACAGAGAAAGACTGTAGGAGGCTTAGAAGAGAGTAGCTAGAGAAAGCTGAAGATTGTGCAGAAAATTCAGAGATCATACATGCCAGTAGTTGGAGGTTGGTTTTTGGACCCATCTGGAGTGGAATGATGAGAGAAGAAAAGAGAGAAAGAGACAGGAGAAGGAAAGGGAAGATGAGGGGAGAGGAAGGGAAGGGAAAGGAAAAGAAAAAAGAGAAAAGAGGGAGGAAGAAAGGAAAAGAAACAGGGAGGGAGGGAAGGAAAGAAAAAAGAGAAAGAAAAAGAGGGAAAAAAAGAAAGGTTTTTAATTATGCCCCTACAAATGTCACACCCTGACAGTAAGTACCATGCACTACAAGTAAGGACTGCATCTTAGAAGTCAGTGCAAAACTGAAATAGATCTGTGCTTTTAGAGGCTAAAATCTAGACTTCAGAGGCTCAAGGTGGCCTATTAGTACCATAACTGCCTGCCATAACGAAACCTAATCTTTAGAGGAAGGTACCATAATTAAGAACCTCTACCAAGTATATTGTTCACAAGATCCAGCAAACAAGAGCAATAGACACGCAAAGTCTGCAGGAAGATGTTGTCAATTAAGAATATAGAAATCTAGGGGCACCTGGGTGGCTCAGTTAAACGTCTGACTTTGGCTCAGGTCATGATCTCACAGTTTGTGAGTTTGAGCCCCGCATCGGGCTCTGTGCTGACAGCTCCGAGCCTGGACTCTGTGTCTCCCTCTCTCTTTCTGCCCCTCCCCCACTCTCACTCTGTCTCTGTCTCTGTCTCTCTTTCAAAAATAAACATTAAAAAAAGAAGAAGAATATAGAAATCCATAGGAGCAGGCCCAGAGACCAGATATTGGAGTTAACAGACAAGGACTTCAAAACAACTATGAATAATATGTTTTTTAAAAATGGAGAAAACGTGAAAAAATTGTAGAAAAAGAAAGACAAGCTGCAAATCTTCAAACCAACTGAAGAAAGGACATGTTGCCTTCAAAGGAGCAACAGTAAGACTGACGATTTTTCAAAAGAAACTATGGAAGCAAAAAAATAACATCCAACATCCAAAGGGTTGAATGGGGGGGGGGGGGGGTAGGGTATTAACCACGAATGTAAAACTCAATGACCTAAGAAAAATATTCTTTGAAAATGCAGAAAATGGAAGACGTGTTCCAACCGGGGGGGGGGGGGGGAGGGGGGTTAAAAAAGCAAAAGCTGAAATAACGGCAGAACTGCACCTCAAGAAAAACTAAAGAGAGTTTTCAGGTTAAGGGAAATCAGTTCACGTGAAGACAAATAACTCCAAGAATCAAGATCAGCAGGAGACAAAATGTAAGTAAATATAAATGTATGTTGACTGTGTAAAACAACCCTGTATAGTTTCACAACTTTTATGTAAGCCTAAACTTTTTCAAAATAAAATACTTTTAAAACACATTGAACTGATTGCCCAAAGCTAGAGATGATGTAAGCCGCTGCAAGAGAGCTCCCAGTCCGCCCCCACAAGACCAAACATTATGGGAACCCCAGCAAGTGCTGCTCACGGTCGACATCCCAGGCAAGACGACAGACGCCCTAGCCGAGGACCACCAGTTCCATCCCAGGACTAGAGACAACGGGACCTCAGATATCAACTGTCATTACCCAAACACAAATGATGGGGTCTGAGCAAGCAAGCCCCCCCCCAGTCCCCTCAAAACTAGGAACGAGAGGAACTCCAAGTACCCCCTTCAGTAGCTTTAATTCTAGAAGCGACGGCAGCCCCAGCAGTGACTCCTTCAGCTGCTCAACACTAGGCAGTGGGGAGTCCCAGTCCACTGACCACCCCCCCCAGTCTCTACCAACAGTACAGGCAAGGGGAGACCCAGAAAGTGACTCTTCTTGTTCTACCCCCAAACTGGATAAGAATGACCTATATAAAAAGACTCCTCTAGTCCCCATCACTAGAGATACATGGAATCCCATGCAAATATCCCCCTGATTCCCTCCTCACATTAGAGACCATGGAACCTCTTCATGGCCCCTCCCTGTCGCACCAAACACTTGAAAAATGGGATCCCCAGGCAGGCAGTGAGTCCCCTGACACCAGAGACAATAGGAGCCCCAGCCTCATACTTCCCAGTTACCTCCAGCATCATGAGGGTTTCATCTGATGATACAAGTCTCAACAAGTGATTCCCCCCTATCCCTCCAAGATTCGTGATGATGGAAATCCCAAAAAGCAACTTGTAATCCCCACACACGAAAGGAGACAGGAGCCCCAGCAAATGCCCCACCATTCTCACTCAGCACGAGTCACAGCTTGCCTCCCTTGACTCCCCCAGACCAGGTAGACGAATATCCCCAGCAAAGAGCAACCCGTCTCCCCCAAGGGAAGCAATACCAGTTTCAACAGGCAAGACTCCAGGTTCTCCAACATAGGTGTCAGGCAGTCCCAGAAAACTGCATCTATTCCCATGGTCACAAAATAAAGTTGATGGAAGGGTCAGCAAGCAGCACCCTCAACCGAATGAGGAGGGAAGCCCACAGTATAAATCCCTCAAGTCCCCCCAGCATGAGATGACTGCCCCTGTGGGGACCCTCCTTTATCCCAAGCACAGAATCATCTGAGCCCCAGCAGGTAACTTCTCAGCCTCTTCGTGCAATACAGAGATCTCTGTCCCCAAGTTATAGTGGATAGGTAGAGCCCCATCAAACCAAATGTCCCTCGTCTTAGGGAATGTTGAGGACCCGTCTCAGAACAAGGAAGACAATCAGGGCACCTGGGTGGCTCAGTTGGTTAAGTGTCCGACTCTTGATTTCAGCTCGGGTCATGACATCACAGTCATGCGATTGAACCCTGCATAAAGCTTCATACTCAGTGTGGAGCCTGCTAGGTGTCTCTCTCTCTCTCTCTCTCTCTCTCTCTCTCTCTCCCCTCTCTGCCTCCCTCCCTCCCTCCTCCCATATCCCCTCCTTTCTCTCTCTCTCCCTCCCTCCTCCCATATCCCCTCCTTTCTCTCTCTCTCCCTCCCTCCTTCTTTCCCTCCCCCTCCCTCTGCCCCTCTCCCCTTCTCTTTCTCCCTCTTTCCCTCCCACTCCCTCTCTACCCTTCTCTCTCTCTCTCTCATAATCAATAAACATTAAAAAGAAGAAGAAGGAAGGCAATCGTAGTCCTGATAAGCCAGCAGAGACCCCAAGCTCTCATTATCCAAGAGACAGGAGCTCAGGAAGCAAAACTTCCTCCAACATTTCCTGCCCTAGCGGACCCATTCCCAGCTGACCCTCAGATCATCTCCGCAAAGAGGCACTAGTGAATCAGAAAGGCTGGAGCTGGGGTCAAGGCTGAGAGGGATAGAGAGGGGAGAGGAGTAAAAGAAGTAAAGGAAGAAAGGAGACCTTCTAAGTTGGTCCAATGCCACGTATGAATTCATGAGGCTCCAAACAGCTACAATGACCAGAAACCAGGCTCTCGGGAGAAAAATGAGCAGAACAAAGAAATTCTGGGCTGACGAAGAGAAGTGGCCTAGAGGAGAGGTGGGTGCATCTGCTAGCCTCCAAGATGGCCACCAAGGGTCCTTGCACTTGGTACCCATGCCCTGTGCGGTCTCCTCCCACACTGAATCAGACGTGACCCAAGTGAGCAACACAACATTACAGAAGTGACAGTATGTCATATCTGGGGCTATGTCCTAAAACACAGTGGAGCTCCCTCCTTAGTCTCCTAGGTTGCTTCCTCTATGGGGGAAGCCATCAGCCATCCCATGAAGGTACCCAAGCAACCCCAGGGAGATATCCACGTGAGAAGAACCAACTCAGCGGCAAAGAGCTAGCCATTCACCAAGCTGCGTTGAAAGATCTCCCAGCCCTGATTTTTGAACTCTGTGTGCTAAAATGTTTGGGGATGAAGTCTACTGCTGTCTGCAACCTACTTCAACATGTTTTTTTTTTTTTTTAATTTTTGTTAATGTGTATTTATTTTTGAGAGAGAGAGACAGAGACAGAGTGTGATCTGGGGAGGGGCAGAGAGAGAAGGAGACACAGAATCCAAAGCAGGCTCCAGGCTCCAAGCTGTCAGCACACAGCCCGATGTGGGGCTCGAACCGTGAGATCATGACCTGAGCCGAAGTCAGATGTTTAACCAACTGAGCTACCCAGGCACCCACCCCCGCCTTCTTTTTTTTTTAATGGTGGATTGAGGGATGATAGAGGAATGAAAGTAGCAAAGCAAGTATAGAAAAATGCTGTAGAATCTAGGGGTGGATATTAGTTCATTAGGACCGCCTAAACAAAACACCACAGACTGGGGGACTTAAGCAACAGAAATTTACTTTCCCACAGTTCTGGAAGTCCAAGCTCAAGATGCCAGCAAAGTTGGCTTCTTCTGAGGCTTCTCTCCTTGGCTTGCAGATGACCACCCTCTTGCTTGGTGGTCATCCCTCTGAGTGTGTGTGCTCCTGCCATCTCTTGGTCCATATGTTTTAATCTCCTCTCCTCATAAGGACACCCTAATGGCCTCATTTAACCTTAATTCTTGAAAGGCTCAACCTCAGAATATGGTCATGTGAGGAGGTGCCAGTGATTTGGGCTTCAACATGTGAACGTGAGGGGACAGAATTCAGCCCACAACACGAGTGTTCACTGTAAAACTCTTTCAAATCATCCCCATACTTGAAATTTTTTCATAATAAATTGGGCACAGGTGATGTGCTAAGTCACTAAAGGAAAAATGGATTGTTTTAAAAAATCATGTCAGGGGGACCTGGGGAAGATGGCGGTGTAGGAGGACGCTGGGCTCACCACATCCTTCTGATCACTTAGATTCCAACTACACCTGCCTAAATAACCCAGAAAACCACCAGAGGACTAGCAGAACAGAGTCTCCAGAGCCAAGCGCAGACGAGAGGCCCAGGGAAGAGGGGCCCCTCCCGAAGCGGATCACCGAAGGAGAAGCAAGCTGAGCCTGCCCCTCCCGCCCCCGTGCACCTTGCTGATCCACCCCAGCTAATACACCAGATCCCCAGCACCACAAGCCTGGCAGTGTGCAAGTAGCCCAGACAGGCCATGCCACCCCACAGTGAATCCCACCCCTAGGAGAGGGGAAAAGAAGTCACACCAGTCTGACTGTGGCCCCAGCAGTGGGCTGGGGGCAGACATCAGGCCTGACTGTGGCCCTGCCCACCAACGTGAGTTATTCAAGACAGCATAGGGGAAGTGCCCCGCAGTTCCGCACCACTCCAGGGACTATCCAAAATGACCAAACGGAAGAATTCCCCTCAAAAGAATCTCTTGAAAACAGTATAGAGGACAGCAGAGAATCTATTGCTACAGAGATCAAGGGACTAAGGAATAGTCAGGAGGAGCAAAAAAAATGCTATAAACGAGCTGCAAGATAAAATGGAAACAACCACGTCTCGGATTGAAGAGGCAGAGGAGAGAATAGGTGAACGAGAAGATAAAATTATGGAAAAAGAGGAAGCTGAGAAAAAGAGAGATAAAAAGAATCCAGGAGTATGAGGGGAAAATTAGAGAACTAAGTGATGTACTAAAGAGAAATAATCTACGCATAATTGGTATTCCAGAGGAGGAAGAGAGAGGGAAAGGTGCTGAAGGTGTACTTGAAGAAATAATAGCTGAGAACTTCCCTGATCTGGGAAAGGAAAAGGCATTGAAATCCAAGAGGCACAGAGAACTCCCTTCAGACATAACTTGAATCGATCTTCTGCACGACAGATCATAGTGAAACTGGAAAAATACAAGGATAAAGAGAAAATTCTGAAAGCAACAAGGGATAAACGTGCTCTACCATATAAAGGGAGACCTATAAGACTCGTGACCGATCTCTCTACTGAAACTTGGCAGGCCAGAAAGGAATGGCAGGAGATCTTCAATGTGATGAACAGAAAAAATATGCAGCCGAGAATCCTTTATCCAGCAAGTCTGTCATTTAGAACAGAAGGAGAGATAAAGGTCTTCCCAAACAAACAAAAACTAAAGGAATTCGTCACCACTAAACCAGCCCTACAAGAGATCCTAAGGGGGATCCTGTGAGACAACGTACCAGAGACATTGCTACAAACATAAAACATACAGACATCACAATGACTCTAAACCCATATCTTTCTATAATAACACTGAATGTAAATGGACTAAATGCACCAACCAAAAGTCATAGGGTATCACAATGGATAAAAAAAACAAGACCCATCTATTTGCTGTCTACAAGAGACTCATTTTAGACCTGAGGACACCTTCAGATTGAGAGTGAGGGGATGGAGAACTATTTATCATGCTACTGGAAGTCAAAAGAAAGCTGGAGTAGCCATAGTTATATCAGACAAACTAGACTTTAAATTAAAGGCTGTAACAAGAGATGAAGAAGGGCATTATATAATAATTACAGGGTCTATCCATCAGGAAGAGCTAACAATTATAAATGTCTATGCACCGAATACAGGAGCCCCCAAATATATAAAACAATTACTCACAAACATAAGCAACCTTATTGACAAGAATGTGGTGATTGCCAGGGACTTTAACACTCCACTTACAGAAATGGATAGATCATCTAGACACATGGTCAATAAAGAAACAAGGGCCCTGAATGATACATTGGATCATATGGACTTGACAGATATATTTAGAACTCTGCATCCCAAAGCAACAGAATATACTTGCTTCTCGAGTGCACATGGAACATTCTCCAAGACAGATCACATACTGGGTCACAAAACAGCCCTTCATAAGTGTACAAGAATTGAAATCATACCATGCATACTTTCAGACCACAATGCTATGAAACTTGAAATCAACCACAGGAAAAGTCTGGAAACCCTCCAAAAGCATGGGGGTTAAAGAACACCCTACTAAAGAATGAGTGGGTCAACCAGACAATTAGAGAAGAAATTAAAAAATATATGGAAACAAACAAAAATGAAAATACAACAATCCAAACGCTTTGGGATGCAGCAAAGGCAGTCCTGAGAGGAAAATACATTGCAATCCTCAGGCCTATCTCAAGAAACAAGAAAAATCCCAAATACAAAATCTAACAGCACACCTAAAGGGAATAGAAGCAGAACAGCAAAGACAGCCTAAACCCAGCAGAAGAAGAGAAATAATAAAGATCAGAGCAGAAATAAACAATATAGAATCTAAAAAAACTGTAGAGCAGATCAACAAAACCAAGAGTTGTTTTTTTGAAAAAATAAACAAAATTGATAAACCGCTAGCCAGGCTTCTCAAAAAGAAAAGAGAGAGGACCCAAATAGATAAAATCATGAATGAAAATGGAATGACTACAACCAATCCCTCAGAAATACAAGCAATTATCAGGGAATACTATGAAAAATTATATGCCAACAAACTGGACAACCTGGAAGAAATGGACAAATTCCTAAACACCCACACACTTCCAAAACTCGATCAGGAGGAAACAGAAAGCTTGAACAGACCCATAACCAGCGAAGAAATTGAAGCAGTTATCAAAAATCTCCCAACAAATGAGAGTCCAGGACCAGATGGCTTCCCTGGGGAGTTCTACCAGAAGTTTAAAGCAGAAATAATACCTATCCTTCTCAAGCTGTTCCAAAAAATAGAAAGGGAAGGAAAACTTCCAGACTCATTCTATGAAGCCAGCATTACTTTGATTCCCAAACCAGACAGAGACCCAGCAAAAAAAGAGAACTACAGGCCAATATCCCTGATGAATATGGATGCAAAACTTCTCAACAAGATACTAGCAAATCGAATTCAACAGCATATGAAAAGAATTATTCACCACGATCAAGTGGGATTCATTCCTGGGCTGCAGGGCTGGTTCAACATTCGCAAATCAATCAATGTGATACATCACATTAATAAAAGAAAAGATAAGAACCATATGATCCTGTCAATCGATGCAGAAAAGGCGTGACAAAATTCAGCATCGTTTCTTAATAAAAACCCTCGAGAAAGTCAGGATAGAAGGAACATACTTAAATATCATAAAAGCCATTTATGAAAAGCCCACAGCTAATATCATCCTCAATGGGGAAAAACTGAGAGATTTCCCTGACATCAGGAACACGACAGGGATGTCCACTTTCACCGCTGTTGTTTAACACAGTGTTGGAAGTTCTAGCATCAGCAATCAGACAACAAAATGAAATCAAAGGCATCAAAATTGGCAAAGATGAAGTCAAGCTTTCACTTTTTGCAGATGACATGATATTATACATGGAAAATCCAATAGACTCCACCAAAAGTCTGCTAGAACTGATACACGAATTCAGCAAAGTTGCAGAATACAAAAGCAATGTACAGAAATCAGTTGCATTCTTATACACTAATAATGAAGCAACAGAAAGACAAATAAAGAAACTGATCCCATTCACAATTGCACCAAGAAACATAAAATACCTAGGAATAAACCTAACCGAAGATGTAAAAGATCTGTATGCTGCAAACTATAGAAAGCTTATGAAGGGAATTGAAGAAGATATAAAGAAATGGAAAAACATCCCATGCTCATGGATTGGAAGAATAAATATTGTCAAAATGTCAATACTACCCAAAGCAATCTACACATTCAATGCAATCCCAATCAAAATTGCACCAGCATTCTTCTCGAAACTAGAACAAGCAGTCCTAAAATTCACATGGAACCACAAAAGGCCCCGAATAGCCAAAGTAATTCTGAAGAAGACCAAAGCAGGAGGCATCACAATCTCAGACTTTAGCCTCTACTACAAAGCTGTAATCATCAAGACAGCACGGTATTGGCACAAAAACAGACACATAGATCAATGGAACAGAATAGAAACCCCAGAACTAGACCCACAAATGTATGGCCAACTAATCTTTGACAAAGCAGGAAAGAACATCCAACAGAAGACAGTCTCTTTAACAAATGTTGCTGGGAGAACTGGACAGCAACATGCAGAAGATTGAAACTAGACCACTTTCTCACACCATTCACAAAAATAAATGCAAAATGGATGCAGGACCTGAATGTGAGACAGGAAACCATCAAAACCCTAGAGGAGAAAGCAGGAAAAGACCTCTCTGACCTCAGCCGTTGCAATTTCTTACTTGACACATCCCCAAAGGCAAGGGAATTAAAGGCAAAAATGAACTACTGGGACCTTATGAAGATAATAAGCTTCTGCACAGCAAAGGAAACAACCAACAAAACTAAAAGGCAACCAACAGAATGGGAAAGGATATGTGCAAATGACATATCAGACAAAGGGCTAGTATCCAAAATCTATAAAGAGCTCACCAAACTCCACACCCGAAAAACAAATAACCCAGTGAAGAAATGGGCAGAAAACATGAATAGACACTTCTCTAAAGAAGACATCCGGATGGCCAACAGGCACATGAAAAGATGCTCAACGTCGCTCATCTGGGAAATAGAAATCAAAACCACACCCAGATATCACCTCACGCCAGTCAGAGTGGCCAAAATGAACAAATCAGGAGACTATAGATGCTGGAGAGGATGTGGAGAAACGGGAACCCTCTTGCACTGTTGGTGGGAATGCAAATTGGTGCAGCCACTCTGCAGAACAGTGTGGAGGTTCCTCAGAAAATTAAAAATAGACCTACCCTATGACCCAGCAATAGCACTGCTAGGAAGTTACCCAAGGGATACAGGAGTGCTGATGCATAGGGGCACTTGTACCCCAATGTGTATAGCAGCACTCTCAACAATAGCCAAATTATGGAAAGAGCCTAAATGTCCATCAACTGATGAATGGATAAAGAAATTGTGGTTTATATACACAATGGAGTACTACATGGCAATGAGAAAGAATGAAATATGGCCCTTTGTAGCAACGTGGATGGAACTGGAGAGTGTGATGCTAAGTGAAATAAGCCATACAGAGAAAGACAGATACCATATGGTTTCACTGTTATGTGGATCCTGAGAAACTTAACAGGAACCCATGGGGGAGGGGAAGGAAAAAAAAAAAAGAGGTTAGAGTGGGAGAGAGCCAAAGCATAAGAGACTCTTAAAAACTGAGAACAAACTGAGGGTTGATGGGGGTGGGAGGGAGGGGAGGGTGGGTGATGGGTATTGAGGAGGGCACCTTTTGGGATGAGCACTGGGTGTTGTATGGAAACCAATTTGACAATAAATTTCATATATTAAAAAAAATAAAATAAAAAATCATGTCAGAACCACTAGTTGGTCTGTGAAATGAGCATTTTATTTGATTTGATGTGAAAATGGGAAGCGATTAAAGTCCTAGAAGAAACCAAGGCATAAATATTTTATATATAATCTCAAAGGAGACATGGTCTTTTTAAACTATACATAAAGCAAGAAGAAACAAAAATTAATACATTTGATTTCATTTTTAAAAATCTGCATGGCAACAACTTGAGGCCAAAAAAAAAAAAAAAAAAAAGGAAAGGAAAATGTTGGCAACTCATCACCAAGAGCTAATTTATTAATATTAGAGATCTTACCAAACCAAAGAAAAAGACCAAGAATCCATTGGAGAAATAGGTAAATGCTGGAACAGAGCTCACAGAAAACACAGAACAGTCTCAACAGACGAGATGATTCCCAACAACCCTTCAAAAGAAAACTACGAAGTAAAATACGGAGATTCCTCTTTTCATTTTTCAAGTTCATTATGTTACTAGCCAGGATGTGGGAAGTGGCGCTCCCACACCTCTATGACTGGGCCTTGAATCTGAACAACGTCTCCCTACAGACACAAGAACCCGACCCGACAGTGACAGTCCGCCAGAGCCCAGGGTGGCGGAGAGAGGCGGAAAGAGCCGAACCGTGGCCGCGAAACCGGAATGCAGAGGCGAGGCGGCGAGAGCCCGACGGAAGGAGCGGAACGGAGGAGCGGGAGAGGCGGCGAGGCGGCGTTATACGAAAGGAGTCGAAGGCGGGCGGAAGGAGCCGAGGTCCGCCGAAGGGGGAGGTGGGTACCGGGCAGAGCAGAAGTGGCGGAGGGCGCCGAGCCGGGGCCTCACGGGGAAGAACAGACAGGTCGCGGGGGTGGGGCAGAAAGGGGAGAGGCTGGCGGCACAGGAGCGCGAGGCCGAGGCGAGGGTGGCGGAGAACGGGCGGCTGTGCCGGGCGGGAGGAGCCCTGGAGGCCGGTCCCAGCCCTGGAGGCCGGTCCCCGGGCCTTCCTGGGGCGCCGCGCGCAGGGGTCCTGGATGCCGTCCTCCCGCTGCCCTTCTCTCTGCTGCTGCCCTTCGATCCGATGCCGCAGCATGTTCTCCGCCCGCGACGAGGACGCGCGGACCCCGCCCGGCCTGACCCCTCCGGGCTCGATCACCCCGTGGGGTCTGACGCTGATCCGCGGACGACGGAGACTGCCGCCCCGGGGTGCAGCCTCTGGCCCGCCCTGCGCCCGCGACCCAGCCCCTGGGGAAAGCCGGCCGGCGTGCCAGGGGCCCCACGCCAGCCGGCCGGGGGGTCTGGGAGGAGACCCCGGGTCCGAGACAGATTGTGGTCCCACTCCTGACCGTCTGTCCACTTCCAACACCAACGCCGTCTTGGGCGAGGTGGCCGTTACCTGTCCCAGCTTCTGTCTCTTAGGGCCCTTGCTGCGGGCTTCGTCAACGTTTGCATTGAGCAGAGCTGGTGTTTTAACCCTTGGCCTTGGCTTGGTATTCTCAGTCCCGGCACTACGGACATTTGGGGCTGGGTGACTGCTTTGTAGGATGTTTGAGAATACTGGCCTCCACCGGCTAGAGGCCAGGACCAGTCCTCTTCCGCCTAACTTTGAGACAAAGACAAATTGGGTCCTCTTCCTTCAACTCTTTGACAAGGACAAATGTCTTCGGTCATTGACAAATGTCCACTGGGGTACAAATTTGTTCTCTCGTGGCCACCAATGACCTAGACTAGCTATTTTCTGAGCTACATACCAAGGTTTTACGCTTAGAATAGTTTTGTTCTTTAACATTTATTTATTTTTGAGAGACAGAGCACGAGCCGGTGAGGGACAGCGAGAGAGGGAGAGACAGAATCTTAAAGCAGGCTCCAGATTCTGAGCTCTCAGCACAGAGCCCAAGGTGGGGCTCAAACCTACGAACTCTGAGATCATGACCTGAGCCAAAGTTCAAGGCCATCCAGGTGCCCCTGCTTAGAATCATTTTAAAGTCCTATCTTGAGGGGCGCCTGGGTGGCTCAGTTGCTCAGTCGGTTGGGCGGCAGACCTGCTCAGGTCATGGTCTCACAGCTCCTGAGTTCGAGCCCCACATCCGGCTCTGTGCTGACAGCTCAGAGCCAGGAGCCTGCTTCGGATTCTGTATCTGCCCCTTCCCTGTTCATGCTCGCTCGCTCTCTCAAATAAACATCTTTTTTTTTTTTTTAATAAAGTCCTATCTTGGGCAACTGCAGTCCTTCATTGTTCACCCCTCTCTCTTCTAGCACAGCTCTTGCTCCTGGATCTTGGCCCTGTGGTGCCCCCATGTGCACACCCTCATCAGATGCCACAGCTTTGCCCTGGGAGATGGGAGTTAAGTAGAGATCCGGGCCTTATCCTCTTTTCAAATTTCAAGAGACAACACTTTCATCAACTGCTGTTTTTCACAACAGCCTCCACCAAAGTCCACAGCTAGAGGCAAGAATTTAATTTCCCTGGAAAGCACGCAGTGGGCAAGGGGAGAGTAGGTAGGTCCCTAAACAGCTTCCTTTCTGCTTCCTCAGCCATAATTCCAGCTCCGGCCCACTGGCAGGCTGCAGCAAATTCCCGCCTCATAAAAACTATCTCCGTAGCCTCTCATCCTGCAGCTGGTTCTCTGGTCTTTTTCATTACTTCTCACGATAATTTCCTCCTACAGGCGTTCCTGGCTTTATCTTTGGAGAGGCACCCAGATGCCGGTTAATTTGCCAGCTTGTGGCTCCGAATTGTAGGCAACTTCCTATCCTACCTGCTTTTTTACAAATACGTTCAAACAGTTGAAATGTTAACTCAAATTTATGCTAAAATTTATGTTTCTACTATGGAAGGTTGAAGGCATAAAGAACAGTATAAGAGCTCCGTGTAATAAATGACAGGATAATATAACTTGAATATCACTATTTGCAACTACTAATGATACTGGATCCATGGAAGATAAGAGTGCTTGTTAACTTCAAAAATAGATTCTTCCAAGATAACAGTTGCCTGCTGATGGATGCTCACAAAACCACCTTAGAATGCATCTTTCTGTAAAACAGAACATGAACCCGATCAAGACTTCATTTCCAACTATTATTCCCCTTGGAACAACAAATGCCAGACTGAAATGTTAAGTGAAACCGTGGAATTTCAATAAACAAAATGCAAACTGTATAAAACTCTGCAAGACATACAATCCCATTCCTTCTAGAAATAATTAACATCATCATCATCATCATCATCATCATCATCCCTCTCCACCCCCACCCCAACAAGCTACGGAGATTGAAGAGACTTCACATACAGATCAATCAGTTGCAAACTGTGGATTTTACAAAGATCCTTAATCAAATAAAATGTAAAAACCAGGGAACAAACAAGACAATTGGGGAAACTATTTTAAAAAAAATAATAAAAATGCTGTAAGCTGTGTGAAGAAGTGAATCGCTTGAAATACGCATTTTGTAGTGTATGCACACTCTTTTTGGCTGCATTTGGGGACAGGATTTCATGCGTGTAAGGGCATACATAGTCCATGAACTATTCCAGGATACAAGTACCTGTGATCAAATGTTGAATGCACCTTTCAGTCCTCCTCCATTTATTCCCTTCCAAACTTTAATATATATTTTGGTGTGTAGCATCTAAAACTTTTATCATTCCTAATTTAAATGTACACAAGTGCCTATTTTTTTAAGCACTAATAACATATTTTTATTCTCTTTTCTAAGGTGACAGAAGACAGGTGATGGATGGATGGATGGATGGATGGATGGATGGACAGACGCTAGATATACATAGATGGTAGACAGATGTTCCTTGTATAGTTTTATATTTTACATTTTCTTTATACAATCTTGTAAACCTTTTTATATCATTTAGTTTTTCTAATGTTTCTAGAACATTTAATTTTATGCATGCATAGTCATTTATTAAGCATTTCTATATTATTGAGATATTGTTTCTGATTATTTGCTTATTTTGTATAATATCGCAATGAAAATCCTCCTGCATGAATATTTCTTTGAATTGCTGAGTTTTTCCTTAGGAGAGGTTCCTATATATATATATAATTTATTGTCAAATTGGTTTCCATACAACACCCAGTGCTCATCCCAACAGGTGCCCTCCTCATTGCCCATCACCCACTTTCCCCTCCCTCCCACCTCCCATCAACCCTCAGTTTATTCTGAGTTTTTAAGAGTCTCTTATGGTTTGCCTCCCTCCCTCTCTAACTTTTTTTTTTCCTTCCCCTCCCCTATGGTCTTCTGTTAAGTTTCTCAGGATCCACATAAGAGTGAAACCATACAGTATCTGCTTTATCTGCCTGACTTATTTCATTTAACATAATACCCTCCAGTTCTATCCACATTGCTGCAAATGGCCAGATTTCATTCTTTCTCGTTGCCAAGTAGTATTCCATTGTATATGTAAACCACATCTTTTTTTTTCAATATATGAAGTTTATTGTCAAACTGGTTTCCATACAACACCCAGTGCTCATCCCAAAAGGTGCCCTCCTCAATACCCATCATCCACCCTCCCCTCCCTCCCACCCCCCATCAACCCTCAGTTTGCTCTCAGTTTTTAAGAGTCTCTTATGCTTTGGCTCTCTCCCACTCTAACCTCTTTTTTTTTTCCTTCCCCTCCCCCATGGGTTTCTGTTAAGTTTCTCAGGATCCACATAGAGTGAAACCATATGGTATCTGTCTTTCTCTGTATGGCTTATTTCACTTAGCATCACACTCTCCAGTTCCATCCACGTTGCTACAAAGGGCCAGATTTCGTTCTTTCTCATTGCCATGCAGTACTCCATTGTGTATATAAACCACAATTTCTTTATCCTTTCATCAGTTGATGGACATTTAGGCTCTTTCCATAATTTGGCTATTGTTGAGAGTGCTGCTATACACATTGGGGTACAAGTGCCCCTATGCATCAGCACTCCTGTATCCCTTGGGTAAATTCCTAGCAGTGCTATTGCTGGGTCATAGGGTAGGTCTATTTTTAATTTTCTGAGGAAACTCCACACTGTTCTGCAGAGTGGCTGCACCAATTTGCATTCCCACCAATAGTGCAAGAGGGTTCCCATTTCTCCACATCCTCTCCAGCATCTATAGTCTCCTGATTTGTTCATTTTGGCCACTCTGACTGGCGTGAGGTGATATCCGGGTGTGGTTTTGATTTGTATTTCCCTGATGAGGAGCGACGTTGAGCATCTTTTCATGTGCCTGTTGGCCATCTGGATGTCTTCTTTAGAAAAGTGCCTATTCATGTCTTCTGCCCATTTCTTCACTGGATTGTTTTGGGGTTTTTTTGTTTTTGGTGTTGTTTGTTTGTTTGTTTTTGGGTGTGGAGTTTGGTGAGCTCTTTATAGATTTTGGTTACTAGCCCTTGTCTGATATGTCTGTCATTTGCAAATATCTTTTCCCATTCCGTTGATTGCCTTTTAGTTTTGTTAATTGTTTCCTTTGCTGTGCAGAAGCTTTTCATCTTCATGAGGTCCCAGTAGTTCATGTTTGCTTTTAATTCCCTTGCCTTTGGAGATGTGTCAAGTAAGAAATTGCTGCAGCTGAGGTCAGAGAGGTTTTTCCTGCTTTCCCCTCTAGGGTTTTGATGGTTTCCTGTCTCACATTCAGGTCCTGCATCCATTTTGCATTTATTTTTGTGAATGGTGTAAGAAAGTGGTCTATTTTCATTCTGCTGCATGTTGCTGTCTAGTTCTCCCAGCACCATTTGATAAAGAGACTGTCTTTTTTCCATTGGGTATTCTTTCCTGCTTTGTCAAAGATTAGTTGGCCATACTTTTGTGGGTCCAGTTCTGGGGTCTCTATTCTATTCCATTGGTCTGTGTGTCTGTTTTTGTGCCAATACCATGCTGTCTTGATGATTACAGCTTTGTAGTAGAAGCTAAAGTCTGGGATTGTGATGCCTCCCGCTTTGGTTTTCTTCTTCAATATTACTTTGGCTATTTGGGGTCTTTTGTGGTTCTATACAAATTTTAGGATTGCTTGTACTAGCTTCAAGAAGAATGCTGGTACAATTTTGATTGGAATTGCATTGAATGTGTAGATTGCTGTGGGTAGTATTGACATTTTAACAATATTCTTCCAATCCATGAGCACGGAATGTTTTTCCATTTCTTTGTATCTTCTTCAATTTTCTTCATAAGCTGTCTATAGTTTTCAGCATACAGATCTTTTACATCTTCGGTTAGGTTTATTCCTAGGTATTTTATGGTCCTTGGTGCAATTGTGAATGGGATCAGTTTCTTTATTTGTCTTTCTGTTGCTTCATTATTAGTGTATAAGAATGCAACTGATTTCTGTACATTAATTTCCTATCTTGTGACTTTGCTGAATTCATGTATCAGTTCTAGCAGACTTATGGTGGAGTCTATCGGGTTTTCCATGTATAATATCATGTCACCTGCAAAAAGTGAAAACTTGACTTCATCATTGCCAATTTTGATGTCTTTGATTTCATTTTGTTGTCTGATTGCTGATGCTAGAACTTCCAACAGTATGTTGGTGAGAGTGGACATCCCTGTCATGTTCCTGATCTCAGGGAAAAAGCTCTCAGTTTTTCCCCATTGAGGATGATATTAGCTGTGGGCTTTTCATAAATGGCTTTTATGATATTTAAGTATGTTCCTTCTATCCCAACTTTCTCGAGGGTTTTTATTAAGAAACGATGCTGAATTTTGTCAAATGCTTTTTCTGCATCGATTGACAGGATCACATGGTTCTTATCCTTTCTTTTATTAATGTGATGTATCACATTGATTGATTTGCTAATCTTGAACCAGCCCTGCAGCCCAGGAATGAATCCCACTTGATTGTGGTGAATAATTCTTTTCATATGCTGTTGAATTCCATTTGCTAGTATCTTATTGAGAAGTTTTGCATCCATATTCATCTGGGATATTGGCCTGTAGTTCTCTTTTTTTGCTGGGTCTCTGTCTGGTTTGGGAATCAAAGTAATGCTGGCTTCATAGAATGAGTCTGGAAGTTTTCCTTCCCTTTCTATTTTTGGAACAGCTTGAGAAGGATAGGTATTATCTCTGCTTTAAATGTCTGGTAGAACTCCCCAGGGAAGCCATCTGGTCCTGGACTCTCATTTGTTGGGAGATTTTTGATAACTGATTCAGTTTCTTCGCTGGGTATGGGTCTATTCAAGTTTTCTATTTCTTCCTGTTTGAGTTTTGGGAGTGTGTGGGTGCTTAGGAATGTGTCCATTTCTTCCAGGTTGTCCAGTTTGTTGGCATATAATTTTTCATAGTATTCCCTGATAATTGCTTGTATTTCTGAGGAATTGGTTGTAATCATTCCATTTTCATTTGTGATTTTATCTATTTGGGTCCTCTCTCTTTTCTTTTTGAGAAGCCTGGCTTGAGGTTTATCAATTTTGTTTATTTTTTTTAAAAACCAACTCTTGGTTTCATTGATCTGCTCTACTGCTTTTTTGGATTCTATATTGTTTATTTCTGCTCTGCTCTTTATTATTTCTCTTCCTCTGCTGGGTTTGGGGTGTCTTTGCTGGTCTGCTTCTGGTTCCTTTAGGTGTGCTGTTAGATTTTGTATTTGGGATTTTTCTTGTTTCTTGAGATAGGCCTGGATTACAATGTATTTTCCTCTCAGGACTGCCTTTGCTGCATCCCAAAGCGTTTGGATTGTTGTATTTTCATTTTCATTTGTTTCCATATATTTTTTTTATTTCTTCTCTAATTGCCTGGTTGACCCATTCATTCTTTAGTAGGATGTTCTTTAACCTCCATGCTTTTGGAGGGTTTCCAGACTTTTTCCTGTGGTTCATTTCAAGTTGCATAGCATTGTGATCTGCAAGTGTGCATGGTATGATCTCAATTCTTTTATACTTATTAAGGGCTGTTTTGTGACCCAGTATGTGATCTTTCTTGGAGAATGTTCCATGCACACTTGAGAAGAAATTATATTCTGTTGCTTTGGGATGCAGAGTTCTAAATGTATCTTTCAAGTCCATATGATCCAATGTTTCATTCAGGGCCCTTGTTTCTTTATTGATCCTGTGTCTGGCTGATCTATCCATTGTTGTAAGTGGGGTATTAAAGTCCCCTGCAATTACCACATTCTTATCAATAAGGTTCCTTATGTTTGTGATTGTTTTATATATTTGGGGGCTCCCATATTTGGCATGTAGACATGTATAATTGTTAGCTCTTTCTGATGGATAGACCCTGTAATTATTATATAATGCCCTTCTTCATCTCTTGTTACCGCCTTTAATTTAAAGTCTTGTTTGTCTAAGTATGGCTACTCCAGCTTTCTTTTGACTTCCAGTAGCATGATAGATAGTTCTCCATCCCCTCACTTTCAATCTGAAGGTGTCCTCAGGTCTAAAATGAGTCTCTTGTAGACAGCCAATAGACGGGTCTTGTTTTTTATCCATTCTGATACCCTATGTCTTTTGGTTGGAGCATTTAGTCCATTTACATTGTGTTGTTATTGAAAGATACGGGTTTAGAGTCATTGTGATGTCTGTAGGTTTCATACTTGTAGTGGTGTCTCTGGTACTTTGTGGTCCTTGCAACATTTCACTCACAGAGTCCCCGTGAGGATCTCTTGTAGGGCTGGTTTAGTGGTGATGAAGTCTTTCAGTTTTTGTTTGTTTGGGAAAACCTGTATCTCTCCTATTCTGAATGATAGGCTTGCTGGGTAAAGGATTCTTGGCTGCTTATTTTTTCTGTTCATCACATTGAAGATGTCCTGCCATTCCTTTCTGACCTGCCAAGTTTCAGTAGAGAGGTCTGCTACTACCTTTATGTGTCTGTCTACCTTTGTATGTTAGGGCCTGTTTATCCCTAGCTGCTTTCAGAATTCTCTCTTTATCCTTGTGTTTTTCCAGTTTCACTATGATATGTCATGCAGAAGACCAATTCAAGTTATGTCTGAAGGGAGTTCTCTGTGCCTCTTGGATTTCAATGCCTGTTTCCTTCCCCAGATCAGGGAAGTTCTCAGCTATGATTTGTTCAAGTACACCTTCAGCCGCTTTCTCTCTCTCTTCTTCTTCTGGAATTCCTATGATATGGATCCGTTTGATTGCATCACTTAGTTCTCTAATTCTCTCCTCATACTCCTGGATTTTTTTTATCTTTTTCTCAGTTTCCTCTTTTTCCATAATTTTATCATTTAATTCACCTATATGCTCCTCTGCCTCTTCAATCCGTGCTATGGCCACCTCCATTTTATTTTGCACCTCATTTATAGCATTTTTTAGTTCCTCATGACTATTTCTTAGTCCCTTGATCTCTGTAGCAATAGATTCTCTGCTTTCCTCTATGCTTTTTTCAAGCCCAGCGATTAACTTTATGACTATTATTCTAAATTCTTGTTCCATTATATTGCTTAAATCATTTTTGATCAATTCATTAGCTGTCACTACTTCCTGGAGTTTCTTTTGAGAATTCTTCTGTTTCATCATTTTGGGTAGTCCTGCAGTGGCTCCAAACTGCAGGGCACTTCCCCTGTGCTGTCCGGAGTAACATGTGTTGGTGGGCGGGGCCACAGTGAGACCTGATGTCTCCCCCCAGCCCACCACTGGGGCCACAGTCAAACTGGTGTGTACCTTATCTTCCCCTCTCCCAGGGGCAGAACTCACTGTGGAGTGGTGTGGCCCCTGTCTGGGCTACTTGCACACTGCCAGGCTTGTGGTGCTGCTTCAATGGGATCTGGTGTATTAGCTGGGGTGGATCTGCAAGGTGCACAGGGGTGGGAGGGGCAGGCTTAGCTCACTTTGCTGTCGGTGGTCCCCTGCCAGAGGGGCCCTGCAGCACCAGGAGGGAGGCAGACCCGTCGGAGGGATGGATCCACAGAAGCACAGCTTTGGGCGTTTGTGCAGTGTAAGTAAGTTTGGTGATGGGAACTGGTTCCCTTTGGAATTTTGGCTGGGGGATGGGAGAGGGAGATGGCACTGGCCAGTGCCTTTGTTCCTCGCCGAGCTGAGCTCTGTCGAGCTGGGCTCAGCAACTCTCCCTCCCGGTGTCCTCTCACTCTCCCTGCTCTCTGAGAGCAGAGCTGTTGACTTTTAACATTCCAGATGTTAAGTCCTGCTGGCTGTCATAACTCATGCAGTCTGGCCCCTCCACATTTGCAAGCCAGACTCGGGGGCTCTGCCTTGCCCAGCAGGCTGCCCCTCCATGGCCCCGCCTCCCTCCCACCAGTCCGTGTAGCGTGCACTGCCTCTCCGCCCTTCCTACCCTCTTTCCATGGGCCTCTTGTCTATGTTTGGCTCTGGAGAGTCCGTTCTGCTAGTCTTCTGGAGGTTTTCTGGGTTATTTAGGCAGATGTGGGTGGAATCTAAGTGATCAGCTGGACAAGGTGAGCCCAGAGTCCTCCTACACGGCCATCTTCCTCCATATAAATTTTAACATTTGTTCTAGTTCAGTGGAAAGTGCGATTGGTATTTTGATAGGGATTATATTATCTTTGTAGATGGTTTGGGTAGTAGGGACATCTTAACAATATTAATTCTTTGAAATTATGAGCAAAATTTACCTTTCCATTTGTGTCATTTTTAGTTTCTTTCATCAGTATCTTATAGTTTTCATAATATATGTCTTTCAACTCCTTGGTTAAATTACTCCTAGATGTTATTCCTTTTGGTGCAATTATAAATGCGATGGTTTTCTTAATTTCCTTTTCCAAGACTTTGTTGTTAGTGTATACAATATAAAAGATTTCTGTATAATAATTTTGTATTCTGCAACTTTCCTGAATTCATTTATCAGTTCTAATTCTGGTAGAAACATTAGGGTTTTCTATATATAGTATCATGTCATCTGCAATACTGACAGTTTTCTTCATTGCCAATTTCGATGTCTTTTATTTTTCTTATCTGCTTCAGCTAGGATTTTCAATACTGTGTTGAATAAAAATGGTGAGAGTGAACTTTTCTTGTCTTGTTCCTGTTCTTAGGGGAAAAGCTTTCAGTTTTTCACCATTGAGTACGATTTTAGCTGTGGGTTTTTCATATGTGGCTTTTACTATGTTGTGGTATATTCTTTCTAAACCCTCTTTGTTGAGAGCTTCTATCAGGAATGGATATTGTATTTTCTGAAATGCTTTTTCTTCATCTATAGTTTTTACATCATACAGTTTTTATCTTTTCTCTTGTTAATGTGATGTATCACATTGATTTGTGAATATTGAACCACACTTGCATCGCTGACATAGATCCCACTTGATTGTAGTGAATGATTTTTTTAATGTGTTGTTGAATTTGGTTTGCTAATGCTTTGCTGAGGATTTTTACATCTATTTTCATCAGAGATCCTGGCCTGCAGTTTTCCCTTTTTGTAGTGTCTTCATCTGGTTTTAGTATCAGGGTAATGCTGATCACATAGAATGGGTTGGAAATTTTCCTTCCTCTTCTATTTTTGGAATAGTTTGAGAAGAATAGGTATCAACGCCTTTAAATGTTTGGTAGAATTCACCTGTGAAGCCATCTGACCCTGGACTTTTGTTTGTTGGAAGTTTTTTTATTACAAATTCAATTTTATTACTCTTAATGTTTCAAATTTTCTATTTATTCCTGATTTAACTTTGGAAGATTGAATGTTTCTAGGAATTTATCTATTTCTAGGTTGTCCAATTGTTAACATACAAATTTTTATAGCATTTTCTTATACTCCTTACTTATGTGATGATTGTTATTTCTCTTCCTTCATTTCTGATTTTGAGTCCTCTTTTTTCTCATTGAATTTGGCTAGAGGTTTTGTTTATCTTTTCTTTTTTTTTAATTTTTTTTTAACGTTTATTTATTTTTGAGACAGAGAGAGACAGAGCATGAATGGGGGAGGGTCAGAGAGAGAGGGAGACACAGAATCTGAAACAGGCTCCAGGCTCTGAGCTGTCAGCACAGAGCCCGACGCGGGGCTCGAACTCACAGACCGCGAGATCATGACTCAGCTTAACCGACTGAGCCACCCAGGCACCCCTTGTTTATCTTTTCAAAGAACCAGCTCTTGGTTTCATTGATCTTTTCGACTAAGTCGCTATTTCATTTATTTCTGCTCTGTTATTACTTCCTTCCTTTTACTAGTTTTGTTCGTAGTTCTTCTTTTTCAGCTCCTTTAGGCATCAGGTTAGGTTGAGATTTTTACTTCTTGAGGCAGATTTGTGTCATTGTAAACTTCCCTCTTAGAACTGCTTTTGCTGTGCCCCCAAAATTTTGGATCACTGCTTTTTCCTTTGTCTCCAGATACTTTAAAATTTTCCTCTTTGGTATCTTTGAACCATTCATTGGTTCTTCAGTATCATGTTAGTTAGCCTCATGTGTTTGTGTTCTTCCCGGATTTTTTCTTATAATTGATTTCTAGTTTTATACCATTGTGGTTGGAAAATATGCATGATATGATTTCAGTATTCCTAAATTTATTCAGACTTGTTTTGTGGCTTAACATGTGATCTATACCAGAGAATGTTCCATGTGCACTTGGACAGGCATTACTGTCCATTTCTTTTTTAAATGTTTGTTAATAGTTGCATAACATATTTAAGTGCTTTCATATTGGGTGCATAAATATTTACAATTGTTTTATCCTCGTGTTAGATGGTTGCCTTTATCATTATGTAGTGCCTCTTGCTAGAGTCTTTCTTTTAAAGTCTATTTCGTCCAATAGGAGTATTACTTCCCCAACTTTCTTTTCACTCCCATTTGCATGGTTTATATTTTTTTCCATTCCCATCACTTTCAATTTGCATGTATCCATCTCTTGTAGGTAGCATATAGATGGGTCTTGCTTTTATATTCATTGAGTTACCCTATGTCTTGATTGGAGCATTTAGTGCACTTACATTCAAAGTAGTTATTGATAGGTATGTACTTATTGTCATTTTGTTATTTGTTTTATAGATTATGTAGTTCTTCTCTATTCTTTCTTTGCTCTCTTCCCTTGTAGTTTGATGGCTTTCTTTAGTGTTATGCTTGGATTACTTTCTCTTTATTTTTGTGTATTTATTGTGGGTTTTTTTTCTTTCAAAAATTTTTTTTATTTTTTTGAACGTTTTTATTTATTTTTGAGACAGAGAGAGACAGAGCATGAACGGGGAGGGGCAGAGAGAGAGGGAGACACAGAATCGGAAGCAGGCTCTAGGCTCTGAGCTGTCAGCACAGAGCCTGACGCGGGGCTCAAACTCACGGACCATGAGATCGTGACCTGAGCTGAAGTCGGACACTTAACTGACTGAGCCACCCAGGCGCCCCATTGTGGTTTTTTTTAATTATAGGTTCTGATTTACGGTTACCCTTAGATTCGTATGCAGCATCTTATGTATGTAACAGTCTGTGTTAAGTTGATGGTTAAGTTTGAACCCTTTCTAAAAGCACTTAATTTTTTACTCAGCCTCTGTTTATATATATGGTGTCATATTTTGCATTCTTTTGTGTGGGGGATAAGTTTAGGAATCCCCCAGGTTTACACCAATGGGTTAACAAGGCATAAAGAAATACAAAGTCACAAAATGCTCACACCCGAGTTTGGGTAAATCAGATTGGCACCCTAAGAATAGGGGGGGTGCAAAGGGACCCTGAGAATAGGGAGGTGCAAAGTTACCATAATGGGGAGGTGAAAGGTACCCTAAAATAGAGAGGGGGTGAAGAGCCCCCGGAATAGAGAGGGAGGGGCAAAGGCCTAAAATAGGAATGAATGCAAAGGTGCCCAATATATAGGAATATGAAATGAACAAGATTAGATATTCAGGGTGGAAGCACCCCCACTTCAGTACTATAGCAGAAAGCTGCTTTCACAGGAAGAAAGGACCAAGTTAGGTAAGCAGGTAAGTTGGTCTATAGACCCGCTGTGCTGCAGGTGAAGCAGCCCAGAGCAGAGATGGTTAACAAAAGAAAAGGTGCCTTGTCAACCCTGAGGTTACTCACCCTACCTGTCTCATCCCCTAGGCTAGCTAAGGTAAACATAGGTGCTGCCTCATGTCCGCTGTAAACAACCTTCCTCCTGACTGCCAGGCACCCAGATTTTGTTTTGTGTTAACCCAAACCCCTAACCCCAAATTCCTCAAGACCCCCTTTCCCTCACATTAATGTTCATGGTTAATGTTCACAGATTCATCCTCTCCTCGTGCACGTCCATTGCCATGTTTGTAAGCCTTCTGATCCTAATAAAAATGGGGCAAGGACCCTTATTCGGGGCTCTTGGCTTTTCCCGGACATTCGCCATCTCTCCCCGGTCATCCTGCATCCTGTTCTCTTGCTAGACAAGAGAGAACTTTAGACCCAGAGTCTATGACAGATGGTGACCCCGACGTGACAGAGGAGAAGGGGACTACAGGCCAACGTGGACGAGGAGCCGACGTGGCCAGGCGGTGTGACACAAGGACTGCAGGACGCCACGGAATGATCAAGGAGCGCCAAGAAAAAAAAATGCACTGTGTACAGTCTCTACCTGATGAGGTAAGCGATAAAGCAAAACTGTGTTAGTATCCACTGCCATGGAACTTTTTTGAGAGATCTATCATGGGAAACTCTCTAGCCCCAGAACGAAAGCACTTTATTCGAATTCTTCAGTCCCCAGGAGAGACAGCAGGGATGACTCTAAATTATAAGGTTCTCCTTAGATTATTGCTGGCTGTCCAACAAAATTGCCCTTAGTTCCCAGAACAAGGAACTTATGGTCTTGACATGTGGGAACGAGTAGGGAAAACATTGAAGGCCAGGCATTCTGAAGGGGCTAGTGTCCCCCCTCAGGTAATCCTCACCTGGTCCATCCACACTGCCCTTCTCCCCTGGAGCTTGGTGCATGTGAAGACATAGGAGTTATCTAAAAAGGAGGAGAAACCTCGGTCTCCCTATAATCTGGCTGTGTCTGTAGCACCTTTACAGCCAAAAGATACTCCCCCTCCCCCAAGAGGATGGGACAACATGGAGCCTCAAAAAACCTCATCAACTGGCTCTGATAAGGTCCTTACCCCAATGCAAAAATGCCTTAAAGAAGCCCATAAGGCCGGTGAGCTCCAGCTGTTTCCCGTTGTCAGGCAAAATGGACAGTATGTCCATGAAAGCCTGGCCTTCCAAATAGTAAAGGAATTGCAGAAAGCAGTTCGGCCATACGGCCTCCACAGCCCTTTTACGATCAGTATCTTGGAAACCATTTGCGGCATTTATTCCATGTGTGCCTGGGACTGGGGCTCTCGCATGAAAATCACCGCGACCCCGGCCCAATATGCTGTCTTTGCTCGGGAATTTCATGATGTTTGCGTCACTCATGCTGTGCAGAACATGACGCTGCTATTCCAGTGACTTCTGAACAGTTATCTAGACCAGGGCAATATGTCCAACCAAGGCAGTAAGCTCCACTCCCGATCATTGTCAGCGAGCAACGCACTGATATCATGTGACGTGGTTTTCATAAAATCTCCATTTCAGGAAAATCATCAGGGTCCTTTACTAATATCCGACAAGGGGCCCACTGAAAACTATATGGATTTTATCAATCGCCTCCAAGAGGCTATTCAAAGACAGCTTGATAATATGGAAGCAACCGAAACAATACTTCTCTCCCTGGCTGTTGAGAATGCTAATGACGATTGCAAAAGAGTTCTTAAGTTCAACCCAAAGCAGCCCCACAGCCAATATCAGTGAATATGTTAAAGCCTGTCAAAATGTGAGAACTGAATCCCACAAAACAAAGCTACTTGCCCTGGCCCTTAGACAATCTGATCCAACCTGTTTTGGCCATGGAAAAGTGGGACACTTCAAAAAGGACTGTCCCTTTGTAAAAGCTCCCCAAGCCTCCCGCTTGCTGGGATTATGCCCTCGATGCAAAAAAGGAAATCAATGGGCAATGCCTGTAGATCCGAATTTGATAAAGACGGCTGTCCTCTCAGTTCAGGAAACTCCCAAGTGGGTGCCCCCCTCCACACCCAGGACAACAAAGAGAGGGGATGGCTCCTTTCTGCTCACAAAAAAAGTCACCCTCCCCCACCAAGGCATGGGCTACCCAGGATCCGTGGGATCCCTACCTGCCACCACCAGAGGAAGCACAGGGTTCGATTTGGAATCCCAGGAGACCATCAGGCTTAATCAGCTTGAGCGTGTATACCTCATCCCTACTGGCATATTTGGCCCACTTCCTAAAGGCTACGTTGGTGTCCTTCTTGGAGGATATAGCACTAGTAAAGCCAGACTCCTAGTTCTTCCGGGGGTGACTGACAGTGGCTTTACAAGGGAAATTAAAATTATGGCACAGGCCTCTAGGTTAATCACCATTAACAAAGGGTAGCAACTGGCTCAGCTTCTTATCCTTCCTTCTTGGGTCCCCAGAACGGTGGACAAACCTCAAAAAGAAGGCAGGTTTGGGAGCAAACTCACCTTTAGAGCAATACAGCCTCGCCAACATTTCTCAAGACAAACCTCTCTTGCAAATAAAAGTCAGAGATAAACTTGTCTCAGGGTCGATTGACACAGGGGCTGATGTAACCATTATATCCTCCTCCCAATGACCTTCTCACTGGGCCACCGCCCCTACAGCCACCCTGGTAGGAGGTGGGAGCACCCAGCCTTCCCAACAAAGCCTCAGCTTATGCAGATGTTTAGGGCCTGATGACCAAATAGCCTACATACAGCCCTACATGACGAATATCCCTATCAATTTGTGGGGAAGAGACTTACTGAGTCAATGGAATATTCAGCTTAAAACAAGTTTTTCCTAGCCACTGCTCAAACTGAGCCCCTCCCATTGAAATGGAAAACTAACAAACCTGTATGGGTTGAGCAGTGGCCAATAAAAGGGGACCGATTGGTTCATCTCCAACAATTAGTGGATGAACAATTAAAAAGCGGGCATACTTGGAATACTCCTTGGTGCCCTTGGAATACTATGTTTTGTGTTCCTAAAAAACAAACAAACAAAAAAAAAACAATAAATGCAAAACAAAAACAAAAAAACTGGCAAGTGGCGATTTCTTCATAATCTCAGAGCTATTAATAGTAATTGAGCCTTGTGGCCCCTTGCAGCCAGGAACTCCCTCTCCCTCAACATTGCCTCAAAATTGGCCGATTCTTATCATTGATTTGAAAGATTGCTTTTTCACAATCCCCTTAGCTGAACAAGATAGAGAAAAATTTGCCTTTACGGTTCCTGTTCTCAATCACTGCCGGCCAATACCCTGTTACCATTGGAAGGTCCTCCCCCAAGGGATGCTTAATAGCCCAACTATGTGCCAATTTTATGTTAATGAAGCATTAGAGCCAATTAGGGTGCAGTTTCCTTCTTTGTTTATCACTGTATGGATGATATCCTTTTTTGTGCCCAGCATCAACGACCTCTAGATGAACTCTTTGTTATCCACCCCCCCTACTAAACCGACAGGGTTTAAAAATAGCCCCCCCAAAAATACAAAGGTCGACCCCTTTTTCTTACGTGGGGCTACAAATGTTTAATACTCAAATCCCCCCCCCCACCCCCCGTCCTTTAGACCATTCCTAATAATGTTCATACTCTTAAGGATGTACAAAAACTGTTGGGCACCATTAACTGGGTTCTTCCTCTCCTAGGCATTACCAATGCCCACCTAACCAACCTCCTAGCGCTGCTTTCTGGTGATCCTAACTTAACATCACCACGCCAGCTCACCCCGGCAGCAAAGGAGCTGGACGATATTCAGTCCCTTCTCACCTCTCGTAGCTACGATAGGCAAGATCCCAACCTTCCACTGCAGCTATGTATTCTTAACACTAAGGATTTTTCTACCACATTAATTGGACAAGCCACTGCTAAAAAAAACTTTTAAAAATAGAATGGTTCTTTATCCTCATTAGTCTTAAACATACTCTCACCCCCTTCATATTCAACATAGCACAATTAATCCCAAAGGGATGTCTAAGATGCTGGGAATTGTTAGGTTGGGATCCTGCAAACATCCACTTGCCAACTGGCAGCACTTTCTTCGACAAGGCCATCTCTCATTCTCTAGAGCTGCAGCTGGCTCTCGCAGACTACGTGGGCAATACTATTTATGGGTTCCCCTCTCACTCTTGGTTTAAGACTCACCAGGAGATTCACATCATTCCTGAGGGAATCATGCTAAAACTGTTACGGAACCAGGCTGGAACGCTGGCGGAAAAACCAAGCAGCACTCGGAGATCTTGATGGATTGGAGATTTATTTTATACCGGCGGGCTCAGAGGAGAATGTTTCTCCAAAGGTCTGAGCCTGGAATGCCAGTGGGGAGGGTGATTTATAACCGACAGCCTCCATATCTGTGGGGGTTTTTGGGCGCACAGCAAACAAAAGAAGAAGAAACCAGAGGGGGGATCTCTAAGCTAGAGACCAGAGTTGGTTTTAGTCCAATCAGCCATCTTTGGTGTACTTTATCCACTTCTCCAACAAAACAACCTATTAAGAATGCCCTCACGGTTTTACAGATGCCTCCGGAAAAACTCACAAGGCTTCTTGCCTTTGGAGAGTTGAGGAAAACTGGGAACATATTTCTTATACCAGAAATATGGCTCCATCTAGCATGTAGAATTACAAGCCATATTATTAGCGGTAGAAACTTTCCCCTACCCTTTAAACATTACTTCTGATTCTCAATATGCAGTGCGTTTAATGGAAAATTTCCCTTTTCATATTCTTTGCCTCCCTCCAGATCCTGCCTTTGCTATACTTCTCCTAAGTATTCAGTTAGCTCTAATCTGTCACACCTCCCTCTCTTTTTCATTCACATTGGCTCCCATACGTCCTTTCCTGGGCCCATCGTTGAAGGTAATGCCTTAGTTGACAACATTGTTTCCCAAGAATGTTATCCCCTCTTTGAAGCCAGAGCCTCCCATAATCTTTACCATCAAAACTGGCTCTAAGCAAACAATTTAACCTCACTGTAAATGAGGCCAAACAAATCATTCACTCCTGATCAGACTGTCAATTACTATCCCGTTTCCTTCTCAGCAGGAAGGAACCCCAGGGCCTCAAGCCTAATGAGATTTGGCAAACTGATGTTACAGTTTACCCTACATTTGGTAAACATAAATATATCCATGCGTCTATAGATACTTACTCAAGTGTTATATTTGCCTCAGTTCATACAAAAGAAAACACCAAAGTGGTATTCAACATCTGCGTGCTATTGCAGCCTGGGGTTTCCCCCACACAATTAAGATGAATAATGGCCCAGCCTAGGTCTCCTCTTCATTTCGTGACTTCTGTGCCTTATGGAATATCCGACATATTACAGGTATTCCTTACAACCCACAAGGCCAAGCTATTATAGAACGAGCCCTTAGGACATTAAAAAACATGTTAAAAACAAAAAAAGGGGGGGGGGACATAACCATGGCTGTCTACATTACAACCTCAACTTCTCCTTGACCATGCTATGATTACTCTTAATTTCTTAAATCTTGACTCTCAAGGACTGACTGCAGCTGAATGGAATTCTTCAAAACCAGATAAGCCCTCTCACCCTCTGGTGCTGTACAAAACCCCCAAAGGGGAGCCCACATGGTCTGGGCCCACTAGACTTCTCACCTGGGGTAGAGGATATACTTGTGTTCTTTCAGATTCCGGGCCTCTATGGATCCCCTCTCGGTTGGTGAAGCCGTACCAGAGCATGGTGGAGACCCCTAAGACATCTTCCAATGAACCAAGACTTCCAGAGAATGACTCTGAGCGAGGAGCCATGCCCCTCTTCTTCAAGATGGAAGAAGCCTCTTCGTGGACTCCCCACCCTGAAGCCACTCTACAAACGCAAGTCCTTCCTCCTGATATAACATGGGGAAGCCTTAAGCACCTGTCTAACCAGGCCGGCACCCTCTTACAGCACAGTGGAATTGCATACACCCCCGACTCACACCTAATGGCCATGATCTCCATCACTAACAGAAATTTGATGCGGGTAACCCTGGTTATATTCCTTGCCCTCATTTGTCCAGGTCAAGCTCAATATTCATATTGGGCTCATCTCCTTAACCCACCTATATTTGACAGCCTAACACTCCTGGACCAGGATATTCCTATTAGCAATAATGACACTGAGTTCATGGGAGGAGCCAATCTTAACCCGCCCTTCCAAATGGAACAAAACCATTGGCTTTCTATGCCAAGGCCTCAATGGTGGCTTCCTCCAGCACCTCCTATGTGTGTTACTAAACTCAACAACTTGGGGCGCCTGGGTGGCTCAGTCGGTTGAGCGTCCGACTTCAGCTCAGGTCACGATCTCACGGTTCGTGAGTTCGAGCCCCGCGTCAGGCTCTGGGCTGATGGCTCAGAGCCTGGAGCCTGCTTCCGATTCTGTGTCTCCCTCTCTCTCTGCCCCTCCCCCATTCATGCTCTGTCTCTCTCTGTCTCAAAAATAAACATTAAAACAATTTTTTTTAAAAAACTCAACAACTTATCTGCTTGCCTGAAACTAAAACTCAACTGGCTTTTCCATGTACAGCCCAAAACCTCTACAACAGCAGACAACCTTACCTTTTTCAAAGCTGCAAGCTTTGATATACCTCAAAAAACAAACATATCTCACACTTCTAATGTTGTGGCTTGCTCTAATCTCAAATATTCAGACCATCCCTGGAACATTACCCCTGGACAACCTGTTATGGAGAAACTGAGCATAACCTTCACTGAGGGCAATTGGACTATTATTGACAGGGGTCCTAGAGGACATCTTGAAACAAAATATTCTAATAAGACCATACCCTTTGGCCAGGCTAGTAGGGAGGATATTCTTTGGAAAAATGGAGGCTTGTCTGGTCCTATAATTTCTGCACATAAAGGGAAATTAAAAGAACCTTGGCTTGCTAATCTTTGGAAGCTAGGTCTTCCCTTCTTCACTCTTACTATTGGCCACAGTGAGATTCATGTAAAACAACGTGCTAACCTAACTTGGACCTCCCTGTACAATGACCAGTTCACATGGACCACTATTTGCATTCCTTCTCCCTATGTTCTCTTTGCTACCTCCACCTTACAGATCTGACAACTAGGAAATAATTGTAATGTCTCTACCTCCCAAGGTTGGTTTATGTCCTGTGTAAGTAATGATAACATCACCAATTAAACATCTCCTCCTTATTAGTACTTAGCACGTCTCAGCCTGGTTCCTGTTAATAGCTCTGAACCCTATATGCATCTGTCAGGACTAGGCATGCTTTCCAAGCTTATTCGACACTGGCACTCTGCTGCAAGGCAGAAAAGATTTGTTGGCCTGTTAATCATGAGCATCCTAGAAGGAGCAGGCATTATCACCTCTGCCACTGTAGCTGGAATCAGCCTGCATCATATTATCCAGAGAGCCCATGTCCTTAATAAATTTATGGTGAACACCACCAAAGAACTCATGAGCCAGACTTCCACTGATAAACAAGTCTTGTCCTGCCTCAAAGCTCTTGATGCTGCAGTAGAATTTATTGGAAAGAGATAGGAGGCCTTGTTCCTCCACTCTAAACTGCTCTGTGACCCTAACTATCAGCATATCTGCAGGACTGGCATTCCTTATAATCACTCCCAAGCTTGGGATGCTGTCCAGACACACCTTTGCACTGTCTTTTCTTCCAACCTGACAATATAAAAAATTTAGGTATGACGTTGCACCAACAGCTACAGTAGGCAGAGGATCAGCTTTAAAAAGAATGGGCTGATTCCTGGGAAATGTGGCACAACCTAAATCCTTTCTCACTTATGGCTAGCACCCATCTCAAATTCTGGATAACTCTGGGGAGCAGAATCTTTCTACTATGTCTCCTTTTATGTCTTTGCAGAATCACTCTTCAGGCCACCCAAAAGCAAAATAAGGACCAGGAGCTCATCATGATGGTCCTCAAACACAAGACTAAAAGAACCAAGAAAAACAAAAAGGGGGAACTGTGGTGGATAAGCTTAGGAATCCCCCGTACTTACACCAATGGGTTAACAAGGCATAAAGAAATGCAAAGTCACAAAATACTCACACCCGAGTTTGAGTAAACCAGATTGGTACCCTAAGAATAGGGGGTGCAAAGGCACCCCGAGAATAGGGAGGCACAAAGGTGCCAGGAATAGGGAGGTGCAAAGGCACCCCAAAATAGAGAGGGGGTGAAGAGCCCCCGGAATAGAGAGGGAGGGGCAAAGGCCTAAAATAGGAACCAATGCAAAGGTGACCAATACATGGGCATATGAAATGAACAAGATTAGATATTCAGGGTGGAAGCACCCCCAATTTAGTACTATAGCAGAAAGCTGCTTTCACAGGAAGAAAGGACCAAGTTAGGTAAACAGGTAAATTGGCCTATAGACCTGCTGCACTGCAGGTGAAGCAGCCCAGAGCAGAGATGGTTAACAAAAGAAAAGGTGCCTTGTCAACCCTGAGGTTATTTCCCCTGTCTCATCCCCTAGGTAGCTAAGGTAAACAGAGGTGCTGCCTCGTGTCCACTGTAAACAACCTTCCTCCTGACTGCCAGGCACCCGGATTTTGTTTTGTATTAACCCAAGCCCCTAACCACAAATATCCTCAAGACCCCCTTTCCCTCACATCCACAAGTTAACATTCATAGATTCATCGTCTCTTTGTGCACTTCCATCGCCATGGTCCTAAGCCTTCTGATCCTAATAAAAACGGGGCAAGGACCCTTATTCGGGGCTCTTGTCTTTTCCCAGACATTTGCCATCTCTCATCTGTCATCCTGCATCCCGCTCTCTTGCTAGACAAGAGAGAACTTTAGACCCAGAGTCTACGACACTTTTGTGAATTATTTGACTGATATTTATAGATATAATTGAACTTACTGTTTTTGTACTTAAACCTCTGTACTGCTTTTATAATTGACTAATCTACTACTTTTATTATGTTTGCATTTAGCAGTGATTTTTTTTTTCCTTTCCTAATTTTCTAACTCCTGATTGTGGCCTGTCTTTCCACTCAAAGAATTCCCTTTATAATTTCTTTTTTTTCTTAAGCTTATTTATTTATATATTTGAGGGGGAGAGAGAAAGAGAGCATGCACATGTGTGCAGGGGAGGGGCGGAGAGAGAAAATCCCAAGAAGCTCCATGCTGTCAGCATGGGCCCTAGCATGGGGCTTGATCTCATGAACCATGAGATCATGACCTGAGCCAAAATCAAGAGTCAGACACTTAACCAACTAAGCCACCCAGGTACCCCTCCTTTAACATTTCTTGTAAAGCTGCTTTAGTGGTCATGAACTCCTTTATCTTTTGTTTGTCTAGGAAATTCTTTATCTCTCCTTCTATTCTGAAAGATAACCTTGCTGGGTATTCTTTGTTTTATTTTCCTTTTAGCACTTTGAATATATCATGCCACTCCCTTCTAACCTGCAAAGTTTCTGCTGAAAAATCAGCTGATAGACTTATGGGCTTTTCCTTTGTATGTAACTGTTTCTTTTCTCTTGATGCTTTTAAAATTCTCTTTTTATTCTTTTTGCCATTTTAGTTACTATGTGTCTTGGTGTGGACCTCCTTGGGTTGACTTTGTTGGGTGCTCTCTGTGCCTCCTGGATGTGGATGTCCAATTCCTTCCCCAGATTAGGGAAGTTTTCCACTATTATTACTTCAAATGCATTTTCTGCCCCTTTTCTCTCTCCTCTCCTTCTAGGATCCTATAATGTGAATGCTGTTACATCTGGTGATGTTGCTGAGTTCCCTTCACCTATTCTCATTTTTTATTATTCATTTTTATTTTTGCTGTTCAGCTTGGTTACTTCCCATTACCCTGTCTTCCAGGTCACTGATCCATTTTTCTGTCTCCTCTAATCTACTATTGATTCCTTCCAATTATTGAATTCTTAATCTGTGGCTGCTTCCTTTTTATTTTTTATTTCTTTTTGAAGACCTCACTGACATCCTCCACTCTTTTCTCAAGTCCGGGAAGTACCTTTATGACCACTATTCTGAATTCTTATCAGGCATATTGCTTATCTCTGTTTCATTTAGCTCTTTTGTCCTTTTTCTTTCATTTGAGACATATTCCTCTGTCTCATTTTGCCTATCTCTTTATGTTTATTTCTATGCATTAGATAAGTCAGCTATGTATCCTGATCATGAGAGTAGTGGCCTTTTGAAGAAGAGATCCTGGGGTCACCATATCCAAGGGTCACCCTCCTGGGGAGGGTATGGGCAAAATTAAGGGAATACACAAAACACAAGGATGTGGCCCCAGTGGCACGGCCTGATGCCAGATTCCCTGCAGAGTAGTGCCAAACTGGGTTCTCTCGTTCACACCACCCAAGATCTGCTTGTATTTACCTTTGAAGACAAAGTTGAGAGCCTAGGTGGGGAAGTATCTAATGACATTGGCCAGAAGGACAGGGATGCCTGCTCGTTGGAGATATGAACCACGCAGTTCAGCAGTTTATAATGCCCTTGTACTGTTTATCTGAGGATTTGCTTGCCGGCATGCTGCACCTGCAGGAGCAGCCTGACCTGCTCAGTAGGCACCGCCACAGTCTTGGAGATGGCCTCAGCCACTCAACCTGCCAGGAAGTTGTTGGCAAAGGACACAGAGGCATCTGTCATGTTGACAGGAAAGAGGACGTGGGTGACTGCAGGACTGCAGTAGGAATCAGCTGGGACTCTAGGCTCATTCTTTTTATGGCTGAGTCATATTCTGGTGTGTGTGTGTGTGTGTGTGTGTGTGTGTGTGTGTGTGTGTGTGTAATATATATACAATGGAATTTTCCATTCTTCTTTATCCATTTATTTACTGATGGACACTTGGATTCCTTCCCTAATTTGGCTATTATAAATAGGGGTGCATATATCTTTTCAAATTAGTGTCTTTGTATTCTTTGGGCAAATACCCAGTAGTGAAATTATTGGGTCATATATGGAAATTCTATTTTTACGTATTTTATTTTTTAATGGGGGTTTTCCCCAGTTTTGTTGAGAAATAATTGATATACATCACTGTAGAAGTTTAAAGTATACAGTGTGAAAGTTTGATTTACATATATTGTGAAATGATTATCGCATTGAGTTCAGCTAACATCCATCATATCATATAGATACAATAAATTTTTTTTCCTTGTGAATAGAACTCTTAGGATTTACTCTCTTAACAAATATCTTGGGGCGCCTGGATGGCTCAGACAGTTAAGCGTCTGTCTGACTTCGGCTCAGATCATGATTTCATGATCTTTTGTGAGTTCAAGCCCCATGTCAGGCTCTGTGCTGACAGCTCAGAGCCTGGAGCCTGCTTAGGATTCTGTGCTTCCCTCTCTCTGCCCTTCCCCCATTTGTGCTCTGTCTCTCTCTTTCAAAAACAAACATCATGAGGCGCCTGGGTGGCTCGGTTGGTTAAGCGTCCAACTTTGGCTCAGGTCATGATCTCACAGTTGGTGAGTTCAAGCCCTGTGTCAGGCTCTGTGCTGACAGCTTGGAGCCTGCTTTGGATTCTGTGTCTTCCTCTCTCCCTGCCCCTCCTATGGTTCATACTCGGTCTCTATCAAAAGTAAGCATTAAAATTTTTTTAAAAATAAACATCTTTTAAAAATTTTTTAAAAAACAAAATACATATAATATAGCAGTGTAAGCTAGAATCCTTGTGTTGTACTTTGCACCTCTAGTACTGACTTATAACTGGAAGTTTGTACCTTCTGACTCCCTTCCTCCAATTCTCCCTCCCTGCACATCCTCTGGCAACCACATGTCTGATTTCTTTTTCTGTAAGTTGTTTTGTTTCTTTTAAAGATTCCACATGTGAGATTATACAGGATTCTTTTTTAAATTAAAAAAAATTTTTTTTCAACGTTTATTTATTTTTCGGACAGAGAGAGACAGAGCATGAATGGGTGAGGGGCAGAGAGAGAGGGAGACACAGAATCGGAAACAGGCTCCAGGCTCTGAGCCATCAGCCCAGAGCCTGATGCGGGGCTCGAACTCACGGACCGCGAGATCGTGACCTGGCTGAAGTCGGACGCTTAACCGACTGCGCCACCCAGGCGCCCCTTAACATTTTTTTTATTTTTTTTTAATTTTTTTTTTCAACGTTTATTTATTTTTGGGACAGAGAGAGACAGAGCATGAACGGGGCAGGGGCAGAGAGAGAGGGAGACACAGAATCGGAAACAGGCTCCAGGCTCTGAGCCATCAGCCCAGAGCCCGACGCGGGGCTCGAACTCACGGACCGCGAGATCGTGACCTGGCTGAAGTCGGACGCTTAACCGACTGCGCCACCCAGGCGCCCCTAAAATTTTTTTATCATGACACGTGCACTCTCTAATCCCCATCACCTATTTTCCCCACCCCACCCCCCCACACATCCTCTTTTTGGTAACTATCAGTTTGTTATCTATATGTAGGAATCTGTTTCTTGGTTTGTCTTTTTTTCTTTTGCTCATTTGTTTTGTGTCTTAAATTACACATATAAGTGAGATCATATGGCATTTGTCTTTCTCAGTCTTATTTCACTTAGCATTATGCATTCTAGCTCTATCTGTGGTATTGCAAATGGAAATACTGCTTTCCTTCTTACGGCTGAATAATATTCCATTGTAAATATATACCACATTTTTATCCATTTATCTATCGAACACTTGGGCTGCTTCCATAGTTTGGCTATTGTAAATAATGCTGCAATAAACGAAGGGTACATATATCCCTTTAAATTAGTGCTTTTGTATGTTTGGGTAAATATCCAGCAGTGTGATTACTAGATAATAGGGTAGCTCCATTTTTAAGTTTTTGAAGAACTTCCATACCGTTTTCCACAGTGGCTGCACCAGTCCGCATTCCTATCAACAATGCACAAAGTTTCCTTTTTCTCCACATCCTCACCAATACTGGTTTTTGTTTTTTTTTAAGCTTGCTTATTTATTTATTTATTTATTTATTTATTTATTTATTTATTTGAGAGAGCATGAGTGGGGGAGTGGGGCAGAGAGAGAGGGAGAGAGAGAATCCCAAGCAGGCTCCACACTGTCAACATGGAGCCCAATGCAGCGCTCGAGCTCACAAACCATGAGATAATGACATGAGCCGAAATCAAGAGTTGGATGCTCAATCAACTGAGTCACCCAGGTCTTCTTTTGTTTTTATTTTAGTCCTTCCATCTGGTGTGAGGTGATGTGTCATTGTGGTTTTGATTTGTAGTTCTCTGATGAGTGATGTTGAGCATCTTTTTGTGTGTCTGTTGGCCAGCTGTTTGTCTTCTGCCCATTTTTTATTGAATTATCTGGTTTTGGGGTATTGAGTTGTGTTCGTAATATATTTTGGATACTAACCCTTTATCGGATATGTCATTTGCAAATATCTCCTCCCATTCAGTAGTGCCTTTTAGTTTTGTTGATTGTTTCCTTTGCTGTGCAGAAAAGTTTTATTTTGATGTAGTCCCAGTAGTTTATTTTTGGCTTTATTTCCCTTGACTCAGGGGAGACCTATCTAAAAAAAAAAAAAAAAAATGTCACTATGGCTGATGTCAAAGAAATTATTGCCTGTGCATTCTTCAAGGATTTTTATAGTTCCAGGTTTCACATTTAGGTCTTTAATCCATTTTGAGTTTATTTTTGTATATGGTGAAAGAAAGTGGTCCAGTTTCATTATTTTGCATGTAGGTGTCCAGTTTTCCCAACACCATCTGCTGAAGAGACTCTCATTTTATATTCATTCCTCCTTTGTCAAATATTAATTGATGATATAATAATGAGTTTATTCTCGGGTTTTCTATTCTATTAATCCAGTATCTTACTGTTTTGATTACTACTGCTTTGTACTATAACTTGAAATCTGGAATTGTGAATTAGTGATAAATCACTAAAGTCTATTCCTGAAATTATTACATTATATGTTCACTAACTTAGATTTAAATTAGAAAAAAGAACCCATTTCTGTTTCCACCAAAAGTATTTCACAGAGGGCTTGGGCCATGGCACACATGGCATCATAGATGAAATAACTGGAGTCAGACATGGTAATTATGTCAATATCTGGCATAAGCTCTAACAAAGAATTTGGTGGGCAGTCTCCAACTTTTCCACATAGTGATCTAGCAAGTGAACAATAAAAAATTTCAAGCGAGAGGCACCTTGCTGGCTCAGTTGGTTAAGCATCTGACTCTTGATTTTGGCTCAGGTCACAATCCCAGGGTTGTGGGATCAAGCCCCGTGTCCATGCTGAGCATGGAGCCTGCTTAAGATCCTCCCTCCCTCTCCCCTGCTCATGCTCTCTCTCTTAAATTTTTTTTTCAAGTCAAAATTTACTGAAGTAAAACTCTTCTACGTACTGGGAAGGATTAAATGTCTTGAGAAAGTATGTAAAAGGAGGGATGTCCCTCTTCTGGTGTGAAATGTGAGAGTTCCACGGAAAGAGTACAATATGTGTCTCACACAAGACATATCCCACTCTGCTACCATCACCCACACCTTCTCCAAGGTTAAATAGGATTCTGCCATCATGCCAAGTGTCATGGAGCTTGCTACATTGCCATAAATTACATTCATCTCTACTTTATGAGATCATTTGCATAAAATACCCCATTTCATATTGTGGTTAAAGATAGAGAGGGGAAAAAGTGAGAAGGAAACATGAAATGAGATAGCTAGAAGGGAGGTCCTCACGCGGATGAGAGAAAGTAAGACTGAAATTCTAACCCCAAAGATCAGCATCCTGGCTGTCCCTTCCCTCCAGTGCAAGGGCATCTACTGAAATGACAAGTGTGAAGTAATCTCTCCCCAAAACTGTTATGGATAGAGTTACCCCATCGAGAAGAGAAAAGAGATAGGAGCTGTGCACCTCATCGAAAAGCTCTGGAGAAACTCTTGTCCTGGGGCTGTGCACCTGACTCCCTCCATCCAGGTGAAAAACAATTAGGAAAAACATGTTGTTCCTCATGTTTATATCTACGATATCATGTTATGTGACCAGTATAACTTCCAAGGTGGTGGTGGGAGACAAATCCATCCTGAGACAGAGAGCTCCATAATCTGGTGCCCATAATTCCTGTGCCTAAAAAGAGCTCAGGGTAGTTGTCAGACTACTGCTCTGAAGGATTTGGTAAAGTTTGAACAAGCTGGTGTCTGAATCAACAAAGAACCTTGCAGCATCATTTCATCTGATGCTTTAGCAACAAGATAAAAGATAAGCAACAGTCATTGATAATGACCTGTACCACCCACAGAGGGCACTTTATTTCAAACAAATATTCATTAACTCAATTTTATTTATCTCCTGTCAACAACCTGAACTTACATCCTAAAAAATTGGGAAAAGAAAGGCAAACTAAATCCAAAGCTATCAAATGGAAGGAAATAATGTAGATTAGAATGGAGATAAATAAAATAGTCAAGAGAAAGCAAAACAGAAAGTCAACAATATTGATTCTTGGAAAAATCAACCAAATTGACAAGACTTTAGTTATTCTGACTAAGAAAAAAAAGGAATGAAGACTCAAATTACTAAGATAAAAAATGAATGTGGGGATGTTACCACTGATTTTGCAGAAGTAAAAAAAAAAATTATGAGTAATATAAGCAGTTTATGCCCAGATTGTCCATTTCATCAACGTTGTCCAAACTCCTAGACACACAGCCTACCAAAACCGAATCACAATGAACCAAAAAAATCTGGATAGACCTTTAACTAGCAAGAGGATTGAATTGGTAATCAAAAACTTTTCAACAAAAGAAAAGCCTTGGACCACACGACTTCACTGTTGAATTCTACCAACCATTTACAGAAATGGTTAATATCAACCCTTGTCAAATGCCTCCAAAAAATTAAAGAGGAGGGAACACTTTCTTCCTCATTCTTCAAAGGCCAGTACCACCCTGATCACAGAGTCAAACAAAGACAATACAAGAAAAGAAAGCTGCAGACCAATATCTCTCATGAATAGTAGTGGAAATATCCTCAACAAAACGCTAGCAAACCAAATTCAGCAGCATATTAAAAAGATCATACACCACAGCCAAGGGGGATTTATTGCTGGAATCCAAGGATGACCCAACTTATGAAAATCAATCGATGTAATATACAACATTGACAAAATGATGGGGAAAAAACCCACATGATCATTTCTATTGATACAGAAAGTGCATTTTTAAAAAATTCAACACCCTTTCATGATAAAAAACACTCAACATAATAAAGGCCATATATGAAAAGCCCAAGGCTACCATCAGACTCAATGGTAAAAGTCTGAAAGTGTTTTCCTTAACATCAGGAACAAGACAAGGATACCTGCTTTTGCCACTTCTAGTTAACACGATATTGTAAATCCTAACCAAGCAATTATGTGGCAAGAAAAAGAAATACGAAAGCATATAAACTGTAAAGGAAGAAGTAAAATTATTCCTGTTCACCGATGACATGATCCCACATGTAGAAACCCCTGAAGATCACACACACACACACTGTGCACTAGTAAATTAATTCAGCAAAGTTGCAAGATACAAAATCAATGTACAAAAATTATTTGTGTTTCTATGCACACAATAATTTTTTTTAATTTTAAAAATTCTATCCACAGTAGCATCAAAAAGAATAAAGTTCTTAGGAATAAACTTAGCCAAAGAAGCAAAAGTCTTGAACACTGAAAGCTATAAAACATTGCTGGAAAAAAAAAATGAAGTAGACATAAATAAATGGGAAAACGTTCCATGTCATGGACTGGAAGACTCTGTATTGTTAAAACCACCCTAGTACCCAAAGTGATCTATGAATTCAATGCAATCCGTATCAAAACTCCAATGGTGTTTTTTACAGAAACAGAAAAATCCATCCTAAAATTCGTATCAAATCTCAAGGGATTCTGCATAGCCACAGCAATCTTGAAAAAGAAGACCAAAACTGGAGGCATCACACTTCCTAATCTCAAAACTTACTACAAAGCTACAGTTATTAAAACAGCGGGGTCCTGGCACATAGATAGACCAGTGGAATCGAATCTAGGGCCCAGAAATAAACCCTGATATACACAGTCAAGTAATTTCCAACAAGGGTACCAAGACCATTCCATGAGGAAAAGGACAGTTTTCCAACAAATTATACTGGGGAGAGTGGCAAACAGGAGGGGAGGTGAAGTGGGAGCGTTTCCCTGCATTGAGAGGCCAGAGCGGAGTCCGTGAGAAGGCGCCACTCCCTGGGTCCCTGGGGTGACCGGCCCACGTTAAGGCTGCCTGTGAATTTACAGGCAAAGAAAGAATTTTTCTTCGGTACTGGCTGAGGTGACTGATCCTGATTCCCAAAGGGAAAGTGGTTTGCTGCTCTGCAGCGCAGATAAGGAAGCCTAAGTCTAAAGGAAATTTCTTAAGGCTTTCTTAGTAGCACCATGCCCTGTGATTTAAGTCTCTGGAAAACTACAAGAAACCAGTCCGGGTGGGACTAATGGCCCAGACTCTTCAGGAATGAGGTCTAGGCTCCCTCATCAGGCAGCAAACCACAACCAGCTGAGAACAAAGCAAATATAAAATAGGTAACAAAAGAAGGCATCAATCCCACCAAGGTAATCAGTTGCTAAAATGTGCATTTGTTATATTTCTCCCTTATCCTGGTATGAATAAGTTTGAGGGTGTATTGTGTACATGTATTTAATTTACATGAATGTACGATACAGATAATACCCCCTCCCTGCAACCATGGGTCTCTTTCGGGTGCCGGCCAGTGCACTATTAGCCAATGGATTTCCAAGGGTGCAACAGACTGTCCCTCCCAGCCATATGGTAGACACAAGACTTATAAACTATTCTTATATGCTGGGTCTGCTCTCAGAAGCCTCACCGTCCTGGAGGAAAAACCCTTCTGACACCCGTGCCCTCCTCCCAGCCCTAGATTAGCCCTGGGACCTGGCCCTTCTCTTTCTCTTTGGAGGGAAAATACAGACTTACCAACTATCCTTAAGCAAATCACTTTCCTGGATGGCTGTGCCGTGTCAGGAAGGGTCCGGGATGCCAGGAGCCCAGGTTCATCTTTCCTGCTGGCTATACCCAAAGGTCTCCTGGCACAGTCCAGCTTGCTGTGTCTCTGGGTAAAGCTTGCAGCCATCACAGAAGCGGCAGATAACCCAGTGGTCTGTCAATTCATCTGGGCCTTGCTCTTGCGGGGTGTTTCCAAGTGGTGATATTTAAATTGCCAGGTGGTAACCCTTTAGCTCCTGGTTATGGGCTCAGGTGAGGCTGGGCACAGAGCAGTGTAGTTTTCAGCCCAGATTGGAAGCATCTCAGGATTCTAATTGGTAAGGCTGTGTCCACGCTTGTCCACGGATCATCGGTTTGGTGACATTCCCCTGCTGGGCCCCCACCCTACCCCCTCACGTCTCACCTTTCAAAGCTCCCAACAGGAAGGCTTCACCCGCCCATGCCATAACCATAGCACAAGCCCGTGGAAGGCAACACAGCCATCCCAGAGGCTACACGCTACAGAGGCTGGGGCCCCGCTGCCCCTTTAGGACAAATTGGTAACAACACGACTGAGTGTATAAACTGGGGACACCTGGGTGGCTCGGTCGGTTAAGTGGCAGACTTTGGCTCAGGGCACGATCTCGCGGTTCATGGGTTCGAGCTCTCTCTCTACTGTCCGAGCAGAGCCCACTTCAGATCCTCTGTCTCCCCCTCTCTCTGCCCCTCCCCCGCTCATTTCTTCTTTCTCTCTCCCTCTCAAAATAAATAAATAAATTTAAAATAAACTGTGATTGCTGAAACCAGTGACCTCAGAACCACACGGGGCCAGAAGTCACCCTTGGCAGCAAAGGGGAGTATGGGGGTCATTCACTGACAAGGATTACGATCCCCTTATCCTTGCAAACCGGAGTTCACCCATGATCCATCAGGCCCCAGCCAGAGAGGCGGGACCATGATGTACCTGATAGGTAGGGCCTTCTAGGGAATTTCTGCCCTAAAAGGAATTGATTAAGAAAGTGTAGGGATGCCAGAAGCCCTAATTAATTCACAGGGGGCCATGATGTTTAAGGACCAAGGCCCAGCTTTGGTCTTAAAAGCTACATCACAAATCATTCCCTCTGGTAGGAAACAAACGGGAAAAGGAATTCAGAGGTCATGGACAGGGATCCCAGGAGACTCAAATCTAGGTAAAGAGTCAACCAAGAAGCCCCTTGAGGGGGCCCAAGGCTGGAAAGTCCGGAGGGCCCTTGGTTCATTTGCAAGCTCATTTGCAAATGATCTTCCTCTGGCCGTATCCTTTCCACCCGCACATTCCGACTTTTCTATATCATTTCCCTCACTGATTGCTGATGTGCTTCTAGAGGCTGAACTAGAAAAGTAGACGTTCCTGACGTCTGGTCAAAAGCAACGTCAACAAGAGAAGCAGAAAAAGTTCCTCTGCCTCCAGAGCTGTTGCAAGGCAGTCCCTGTCCTGGTGCAGGGCATGGCCCTGGCAAGTGCTACTTTTGAAAACAACCGCGTTTCAGGGCGCCTGGGCGGTCGGGTCAGTTAAGCGTCAGACTTCGGCTCGGGTCATGACCTCTGGGTTCATGAGTTCAAGCCCCGGGCCCCATGTCTTCGGGCTCCTGGCTGTCAGCACAGAGCCTGCTTCGGATCTTCTGTTCCCCCTCTCTGTCCCTCCCCCACTCGCTCATGCTCACTCACACTCTCTCTCTCTCAAAAATAAATATTTTTTTAAAAAGACACCCCCCCCCCCCCCTCAGTGGTCGCTGCTCTCCCCGCGGAATTGCCTCCGACCGCGAAATCCTGGGAGTTCTGAGGGGCTGTCTCTGCTCCTGAACCAGGTGAAGGGCACTGAAAGGAACCTGCCCCCTGGCTCCCGCTAGGCCTCCCCTCTCATCCTCCCCTCTCATCTTCGCTAAGGGGCTCCAGGGCCTGGAACCAGGCCCCCACTCGCTTCTCAGGCCCCCAGGCGGTAGTGATTTGCAGTCTCCCGGAACAGCTGGGCCTCCCCAACTATTCCAGGGGCAGAGGTCAGGATGCAGACCCAAGGTAGGGGGCCAGAGAGCATCCTTCCCAGGAGGGTCTCTGCTTTCCCCCCCGCCACCGTCCCTGCAGTGAGGCCACAGCTGCTGACCTCACTCCTCTCCTCTGAACGCAGCAGCCAAATCCCACCAGAAACAGTCCCCGAGCCCGTCACTCCCCCGCATCCCCACCGCCTCTCCTGTTGCGCTACCGCCAGGGCCCACCAGGGGGCAGGCACGCGCAGAGACAGGCCGGGCTCCAGAGAAGCGGAGCAAGACAGGGGCGGGGACATTGCAGCCCAGCCCTCTCCGCCGGGGAGACCGAGGCCTCAGGCTGGAAGGCATTGCTCCGCAAGGGTGTGCTTCCCGACTCGGAGGGGCCTGGCTTCACTCCCCCTGCGGCAGGGCCTGAGGGAGAGGCTGTCTGGCCCAGCCACGGCCTCCTGCAGCTCCGAGTCCGGCAGCCCTGAGCCCCGGCTTCCGGGCTTCCGTGCACTCTCCCCTTAACCCCAACATAGGCAGGTTGCCCCAACGCCCAGGACGGGTCATGAGGAGTTGTGCCAGCCCTCAGAACTCAGAAGGGGATGACACCCTGTGCCATCGCGGGGGAGGGGGGGGTGACGAGCCCTGTTCTCAGGTGCCCCCCCGTGGGCCCTTTCCCGAAACCCTCAGCCTCCTGCCCCCCCTCCCCCCGCCCAGGCTCCCAGTGGAGAAGCCAGGAGTCTTAGCAGCCTCCCCGCAAAGCCCCTCCCCTGCCCTCCAGGAACAATTCTCCCTCCAGGCGGCTTTTGGCCAATCCCAGGGTACACGGGTCCTGGCCCTCCCCATCCCAATTCCATCCTGCACCCAGCTCTCCAGGCCCTCCCCCCCGCCCCGCCGTTCACTCCCAGTGCAGGCATTCTAGGCTCTGCGCTCCAGGAGCGGCTGAAGAAGGAAGACCCCTGGACTGGTGGAGGCCTCCAGCTGGGAGCGAGGAGCCCTCTCTCCCCAGACCCGGCCCCCCCCCCCAGACACTCTCGCCTCCTGCTGCTCTTCCCCTGGGCTCCCTAGGGTCTGGGGTGGCCAACAGGAGGTCACCTGCAGGGTGGAGGATGGGACCAGTCAGTCCAGTCTCCCCCCCAACATGTCCCCCCCAGAACCCAGACTGGGGGCTCCGGATATCTGCCGGAGGTGGGGCAGCAGAGGTACCAGGTTAACTCTAGCAGGCTGATTCTGGAACTCTCCCAGCTCCAGCACTCACTAGTGCGTGAGCTTGTGCCCATGGCCTGGCCTCCCTGAGACTCTCCTCATCTGGAAAGTGTAACAAACCCCTGCCTCGCTGGGTCTCCCGAGGATTCAGTGTCATCTGACTGTCATCACTGCTCCCACACATTCCTTACCACCCCTGAACTTCATCACCCCCGTGAGGCCTGCCCCACGGGATCATCTCACTTCGTGGCCCCCATGAGGAGGTAGACATCCAAAGGGGCAGTTAGGTGCTGAGGGGCCCCAGAGGAGAGGTCACCCCCTCTCACAGCTACAGGCCCTGTCCCGTTGCCTTCGCCTACCCTCGGCCCCACCACTGACGAGGGTTCCCATCCTCTGGTCTCTTGGTGGGTGTCCAGGCCCCCAGCCAGGCCTAGCCATGGAGGGAGAGGGACTAGGTGTCAGCTACTTGGTTGAGTGACTCCCGCTTGCCCCAGCACCCCCACGGGTCTCTAACCCCAGCCAAAGCCCAGGGTCATGCCAAAGGCCTCCCCTCCCTAGGATCTCCTCAGCACATTCCCCTACACAGAACCTTCCTTCATCTACGCAGGAACGGGGACCCCCCCCCCCAGGCACTGACACAGACTGACAGAGTAGGGGGTGTCCAGAGCAAGGTGGTAACCCTTCACTTCCTCTATTACATGGCAAGTTCTGACTTCCCATCAGGAAGGGCCCGTTAAGAATCCATCTGTTCCACAGATACTTCTCGTGTGCATTTGGGGCAATATATCTTGGTGGGGCAGGGGGCACGATTCAGCCTATAACAAGAGCTTTACCCCAAGTCAAAAGAGTGTTTGAGTGTTGGAAGCTGAGGCGGGATAGGGGGCAGGGAGGTAGAGCGCACTGGTTGGTGGGCAGCACTCTCTCACGAAGCCTCCAGCCCTGGAAAGGGAGAACTAAGAGGAAAAAAAAAGAAACAGAAAACAGAAAACTCTCTTACCTCCTTTGAAGGAAACAAAGTCAGTGGGAAGAGAGGAAATATGGACGGTCTGGGATGTGGGGGTGCAGGGGGAAGGACAGGAAGGTGATGTGTAGAGCCTCGGTCCATCCATCTTCAAACCACCTAGGTACCTTCCATCATAATAATCAAGCGGAAAATAAATAAAAAGCACTTACTGCTGGAAAATGACATACTTGCTAGGCCCATTGTTCCCACTATATGGGAGAAATGTGTAAAGGGGAGAAAAACCCACCAACGGCCACATCTCCATCCTTGTATACACTGGCTACCATCCTCAAAATGCAGCTGGGATCAGCCAAACTGCACACAAAGAGAGGAAACTGCAGGAGTAAGAAAATGAAAAGCAAAGGGGGCATCTCAGAAGCGGCTGCAAAGCCCTGTCTCATGAGGTGTGGGCCAGGCGGAGAGGTGCATGTATGATCCGTAACATTAGATGTATGAAAACAGGGGCACCTGGGTGGCTCAGTCAGTTAAGTCTCCGATTCTTGGTTCCAGCTCCGGTCACAATCTCGCATTTTGGGAGCTCAAGCCCAGCACTGGGCTCTGCACGGACAGTGTGGATCCTGCTTGGGATTCTCTCTCTCTCTCTCTCTCTCTCTCTCTCTCTCTCTCTCTCCTTTCTCTCTGCCTTTCGCCTGCTCAAGTGCTCTAGCTGTCTCTCTCTCTCTCAAAATAAATAAACTTAAAAAAATATGCAAGCCAAATATATATTAATGGAAATACATTACATAAATTAAATACACAGAATACTAGGACCCAAACTGAACACAGTGATTGGAGAAATGGCAAGCTGGAAAATAGTATAAGACATGTACCATGAACACAGAAGAGTGAAGAAAGAGAAGAAAATAAGATACGGAGTGGTTGGCACCACTCAAGGAAGTTCCAGAAGGAAACAAGAGAATGAGTGAAAGAATATCCAAATTCAAAAAAAAAAAAAAAAAAATTACAGGAGTGACATTTCCAAAACTGGAGCCGTCCTTTGTTTGTCTCAGTTTTAAGACTCCCAGGGAGTGCTAAGTAGAATAAAAGTCAATCCACCCACAGGTATATGGTGGTAAATTTGCAGAGTGGTTATTTCTTCCCCATAGCAACCACAGAGATAAGACAGATTACCTACAAAATGTCAAAGAGTAAGAAAGTTAAGGGGCGCCTGGGTGGCGCAGTCGGTTAAGCGGCCGACTTCAGCTCAGGTCACGATCTCGCGGTCCGTGAGTTCGAGCCCCGCGTCGGGCTCTGGGCTGACGGCTCAGAGCCTGGAGCCTGTTTCCGATTCTGTGTCTCCCTCTCTCTCTGCCCCTCCCCTGTTCATGCTCTGTCTCTCTCTGTCCCAAAAATAAATGTTAAAAAAAAAAAAAAAAAGAGTAAGAAGGTTAAAAAAGAAGAAAAAGTTGCATTGAATTCAGGATGTAGGAAGTTGCCAGAAGCACTTGACTGCCTTATTCAGCCCTGGAGAAATGCATTCCCCAACCGTCTACAAATATTAAAAATAGTGGACGACGACAGGCATGTGAAGTGTTCCCCTTTAATGCCAGAAGTTACACAGGCTGGTGACCTGTCACTCATCTGGCATTCATTCTGTCCCCTCTGCTTGACCCTGAAAAAGAGGGACAATGAGACTTACTGAGTGATGAGTACATGGAACTCTCTAGTCTTTCCATAACTGCTGGAGTCTATAATTATTTCAACAGCAACAAAAATTTAATCTCCATGTATCCCAAAGAAATTAAGATGTACGTTCACACAAAAATATGTACACAAGTGTTTATTGAAAATCTTTATTCTTAATAGCCAAGAAACAAAACAACATACTTCAGGGGGTGAATGGTTAAATAGAGTAATATGGTGCATACCATTGAACACCACTCAACCATAGAAAGAAACAAACTGTTGATGCATGCAATGACCTAGATCAATCTCCAGAATATTATGTTTAGTGGGGGGTGAAAAAAAGCCAATTCCAAAAGGTTACATACTGTGTGGTTCTATTTGTATAACACTGTTTAAATGGCAAAATTATGGAGAAGGAAAGCGAGTTAGTGGTTTCCAGGGGTAAAGGACAAAAATGGCCAGAGAGGGGAGGTGGGCGTGTCTACAAAAGGGAAAAAGAAGGGATCTCTGTGGTGATTAAACTCTTCTGTATCAAGGGGGGCCTGGGTGGCTCAGTTGGTTGGACGTCTGACTTCGGCTCAGGTTATGATCTCACAGCTTGTGAGTTTGAGCCCCACGTCAGGCTCTGTGCTGACAGCTCAGAGCTTGGAGCCTGCTTTGGATTCTGTGTCTCCCTCTCTCTCTGCTCCTCCTCTGCTCATGGTCTGTCTCTCTCTGTCTCAAAAATAAATAAAAACATTTTTAAAAAATTTTTTAAAAAACCTCTTCTGTATCTTGACAATGCCCATGCCAATTTTCTAGCTGTGGTATTTGTACTACAGTTTTGCAAGATGTTGCCATTGGGGAAACCAGGTAAAGGCTCTGTGAGATCTCTCTGTATGATTTCTTACAACCGCAAATGAATCTATAGTTCTCAAAATTTGGAAGTTTAATTTTAAAGATCTTGTTGTAACATTATGATACAGAGGTCCGAAGGTCTGATTCTAGGTTTGCTTTGATACCTGTTTTTGTGCCTTTCAAGAGTGTAAAAGGTGCTTCACAAGGGGCTGGAGACCCACACCTGATAGAATGGCTATCATCAAAAAGATAAGGGATAACAAGTGTTGGCAAGGATGTGGAGGGACGTGAACCCTTGTGCACTGTTGGTGGGAATGCACACTGGTGCAGCCACGAAGAAAAACTGTGTGGAATTTCCTCCCCAAATTAAAAATTGAACCACCATAATGTCTAGCAATCTCATTTCTAGGTATATGTCCAAAGAAAATAAAATCAAGATCTCTAAGAGATATCTATATACCTGTGTTCGTTTTAACATTATGTTTACAACAGCCAAGGTATGGAAACAACCAAAACTTCTGTCAGTGGACAAATGGATAAAGAAAGTGTGATATATTTAAACGGAATATTATTCAGCCTTAAAAAAAGAAGGAAATCCTGCCATTTGAGACAATGTGGATGAATCTGAAGGACGTTATCTAAGTGAAATAAACCAGATGCAGAAAGACAAATGCTGCACAATCTCACTTACACATGGAATCTGAAAAGTATTCAAATTCACAGCAGCAGCATATGATGGTGGTTTTCAGGAGGTGGGAGGAAGGGCAAAGGGGGAGATGTTGGTCAAGGGGTACAAGTTTCAGTTATGCAAGATGAACATATCTGGAGACCTAAAGTTCAGCGCTGTGACTATAGTTAATGATGCTGAATTGCATATTGAAATTTGCTAAGAAGGTAGATCTTTAGTGTTCTTAACACACACACACACACACACACACACACACACACACGAAGATGGGAAGCAGGTGAGGTGACGAATATGTAAATTAGCTTGACTGTGGTGATTAATCACAATGTATATGTATATCAAATCATCAAGTTAAATACATACAATTTTTAATTGTCAGTTATACTGTAACAAAGCTGGGGGAAAGAAGGGTCTAACGTTTTACTTTTTAAAAAAAAAATTTTAATGCTTATTTATTTATTTATATTTTTTTTTTCAACGTTTATTTATTTTTGGGACAGAGAGAGACAGAGCATGAACGGGGGAGGGGCAGAGAGAGAGGGAGACACAGAACCGGAAACAGGCTCCAGGCTCTGAGCCATCAGCCCAGAGCCCGACGCGGGGCCCGAACCCACGGCCCGCGAGATCGCGACCTGGCTGAAGTCGGACGCCTAACCGACTGCGCCACCCAGGCGCCCCAATGCTTATTTATTTTTGAAAGAGAGAGAGACAGAGCATGAGCAGGGGAGGGGCAGAGAGAGGGAGACACAGAATCGGAAGCAGGCTCCAGGCTCTGAGCTGTCAGCACAGAGCCCGACACGGGGCTCAAACTCAAGAGCTGACTGCTTCCTCTCCCTTCAGGAGAATTTAACAAAATGTCTTACAGAAGTAGATCTTCTCAAACTTCTAAACGGAATTAATATTTATGTTTAAGCTTAATGATTTATAAAATAAGCAAGCTAGTATTTGACCACTCACCTTGCTTACCTAGAAAGATTGCCATTATAAACAAATACTACAGATTTGTATTGTTTTGCAAAAATATGAAGCAATACACCAATTCAGCATGAGAAAGAAAAAGGAGGGGCGCCTGGGTGGCTCAGTCGGTTGAGTGTCCGAATTCGGCTCAGGTCACGATCTCATGGCTTGTGGTTTGGGTTCCTGCCCTGCCTTGGGCTCTGTGCTGACAGCTCGGAGCCTGGAGCCTGCTTCCGGACTCTGTGTCTCCCTCTCTCTCTGCCCCTCCCCTGCTCACGCTCTGTCTCTCTCTCTCTCTCTCTCTCTCTCTCTCTCAAAAATAAATAAACATTAAAAAAATTTTTAAAAGAAAGAAGGAAAGAAAAAGGAACACACAGTAACCTTAATTAGTTGAAACCGTTCATCTCTGAAGACTCATTTCTTCATCTGATGAATTAATGACTCCAGGTGGCCCCTAGTTACCCTCCAGGTCTGGAGATTTGCTATCCTATTTTTATCAGCAGTTCCCTAAATTTCTAACTTAATCCTGTGATTGTGGATATCCACTACAAAATATATTGAAAATATGAATTTTCACTGAAAAATGAATACTTGAAAATATGTGTGCATTTAGAAATATAATAAATGCACACTGCAAAAATGGTCTCAAATGACTTAACTTTGAATGGTTGGATTATCATCATGGGTTTTTCTCAATTTCTTCATACTTTCTTGAGTATTTTTTCTTTGCTATTTTGTTGTCACTGAACCACTTTGTTTCTCATTTAATTCAGCTCACAAGTTACTTGTAATCTGACACATATTTTGTGCTATTTGCTTATGATTCCAATTACCCTCTGGGTTCATCTTCTTTTGTGTAGATCATTTCCCTAGCATAATTTATATAATGGCACTTTCCGGTCATAGAATATTAACTGTTGAAATTACATCTCTACTCCAGATAAATTAAAAACTCAAATCTAAGAAATGTATTCACAATTTTCTAGAGGAAAAAAAGTGATTCTTTATTATTATTATTATTATTATTATTATTATTTTAATGTTTATTTTTGAGAGAGAGCGCAAACAGGGAAGGGGCAGACAGAGAGGGAGACACAGAACCCGAAACAGGCTCCAGGCTCTGAGCTGTCAGCACAGAGCCCGATGCGGGACTCGAACTCGCGATGAAATCATGATCTGAGCCAAAGTTGGATGCCCAACCAACTGAGCCACCCAGGTATTCCAAAAGTGATTCTTAAATTTTTTTTTTTTTCAACGTTTTTTATTTATTTTTGGGACAGAGAGAAACAGAGCATGAACGGGGGAGGGGCAGAGAGAGAGGGAGACACAGCATCGGAAACAGGCTCCAGGCTCCGAGCCATCAGCCCAGAGCCTGACGCGGGGCTCGAACTCACGGACCGCGAGATCGTGACCTGGCTGAAGTCGGACGCTTAACCGACTGCGCCACCCAGGCGCCCCCCAAAAGTGATTCTTTAGATAGTCGTGGGTTTTATAAGATCTAAATTTGACATGAAATCCATAAGCCATTGAGGCAAATATAGGCAAAATTTGATTCCATAAAATCTAAAGACTTCCTTTGCCAGAAAATCCCATGACAAAATTAATAGGCAAATGGCATCTTGGCTAAAAATCTTCTGGTAAACATGAAATACAAGGATTAATAGACTTGATGTGTTTTTTTTGGACGCTTACAAATTAACAAGGATGAGTTAAAGTCTCCCAAAGAATGGACAGAGAGGAAATATAACTCACCTGTGAATATATTAAAATACACTTATCCTTGAAGAAATACCTTCAACCATTTGCAAATATAAAAATAGTGATAATACCCCTTTGTGAAGAAAGTATGGAGACAGGTTCACTAATTTTCATTCCTGATGGGAATCTAGATTTAAACAGTAATTTTGGAAGACAATTTTAGAAATATATTTATCAGAAGTCTTAAACTAAGCATACCCTCTATCAAGGAATTCCTCTCCTAGGGGCTTGTCCAAAGAAAATAATCCAACAAATGAGCAGAAATGGAAGCACACTGATGTTCATTACAACCTATGTATAATACTGAAAAATTTTCAAAACCCCAACTATTGATAGGATGCTGGTTAAAGTAACCATGATAAACTCAAAGGATTCCAGACATCAGAAATTACATATTTATGGGTGCCTGGGTGGCTGAGTCAGTTAAGCATCCGATTCCTGGTTTCAGTTCGGGTCATGATCTCATAGTTCTGGATTCTAGCCCCTGATCAAGCTCTGTCCGAGCTGACAGTATGGATCCTGCTTGGGATTCTCCCTCCCTCCCTCCCTCTCTCTCTATCTCAAACAAACTTTGAAAAATTACATATTTATGAATATGGGGGAAAGTTCAGAGTCTATCTGTGAGCAAAAACTAAGTTTAGTTGTTATGCAATATCAATGTGAGATAATGTCTGCTTATACACATGACAGGAAAATTGGCTAGAAGATGCACCATAATGTCAATAGTGAATATCTCTCAGAGATGAACTAACTTATAGTTGACTTCGTTTTCTTTTTTTTTTTCTTTCCTTGTTTATCTGCTTTTCTAGTAGAATGATCACATAATCTTTGTGATGAGGAAAATTGTGTATCGCTTTCTATAACTAGATCATAAACCTTGACATTTCTGATAAAACATGAGGGAGAGATAAAGAAAGGACCACACATGTCCTGACTTCTGTCAAATAACAGCTTTAAAACTATGGGTACAAGTAGAGTCTTGTTTTTCCGGAGTCTAGCTTATTCTCTCCTCTAACAGAAAAAGAGTCTAGGGGCGCCTGGGTGGCTCAGTTGGTTGAGCATCCGACTTCGGCTCAGGTCATGATCTCATGGTTCATGGGTTCGAGCCCCGCATGTCCAGCTCTGTGCTGACAGCTCAGAGCCTGGAGCCTGCTTCGGATTCTGTGTCTCCCTCTCTTTCTGCCCCTCCCCTGCTCATGCTCTGTCTCTCTTTCTGTCAAAAATAAATAAAACATTAAAAAAAATTAAAAAAAAAAAAAGAAAAAGAGTCTAATATGTAGTTCAAACCTACAGATAAAATACTGATCCTAAAAGACAGTTGTTAGGAAGCCTGTCGTCTTCTTTTATTCTCCTAAACTGCAGGACATGTGTTGTCCATCTGAGTAATCCATGCACCCCTGTTGTAGGCATTGGTGTTGATGATGCTTTTGCTGAAGGTATATTTGTGGTGGTAGTGCTGGTGTGTGTGTGTGTGTGTGTGTGTGTGTGTGTGTGTGTGTGTGTTGGGGTTGGACGTGAAGGCTAGAAGAGAGAAGTGTTCTGCAGTGTCTGGGCCACCCTCCTCCCTGTCTACTACAGCACCAAGGGCAAGGTCATGGTCTCCATCTTGGTTTCAAGTGCTAGATTAGTAGGTGGCATCTTTGCCCCAAAGTGCTACATCGTGCTCCTAAGATCCACCAAGCACTCTTCAAAAGGTTTAAGGAATAAAATAGATCCTAGGAGAAACAGGCTTTCTTAGGTTTTATCTCATAAGTCTCCACAACGTATTTTTAGGTCTTTAAACAATAAACCACTCTGGTTTTTCATTCAGAAGTTACAAAACTATTATCTTTATCTCTTTAATCTATTTATCAAGGAGTTCTCTCCTCTGTTTTTAAGAGTCCCTATGTGTACCTCCGTCAGCCATCAAAGCTCACAAACAGGAGTCCTACTTTGGATTAACGGCTATCCTCAAAGTTTTTGCCGTTGAATCTAGCTATTTCTTCCACTATTACATATACAGTAAGCACATTCTCTATGTCTTCTGCCACCTCTTTAGCCTGAAAAACTCATTTCATAATTTAGAAATATTCAGGTCATCTTCCATTGTACCTTCTCTGTTTTTTTTTTCACCAAGTGACAGTTACTATAAAGATTCATATTTAGGTAAAATACCTAGGTTATACACAAGTTCCTCCATGTTTTCTTCTGACTTTTAGAGTTTTTAATTTTACCTTTCGAATATAGTTGGAACTTTTTCCTGAATACTTCAGTTAATTTTTGCTTTTTATTTAAAAACAATTTTTTATGTTTACTCATTTTTGAAAGACAGAGAGAGACAGACCACAAGCAGGGGTGGGGCAGGGAGAGAGCAGAACACAGAATCTGAAGCAGCCTCTGGGCTCTGAGCTGTCAGCACAGAGCCCCACGTGGGGCTCAAACCCACTAACCGGGAGATCATGACCTGAGCCTAAGTCGGAGGCTCAAACGACTGAGCCACCCAGGCGCCCCCAGTTAATTTTTAAATGTGTACTATATTCCCCTCAAATCATTATTAAGTCATCATTTTCCAGCTCATTTGAAATGCTAACTTTACCACATACTAAGATACAAGGATTGTCTCTGCACCCACTGTATTCCTCCCTCAATTGGTTATTTTCATTGGATTTTTTTCTCCAATAACAAAAGTTAGAGAATGCTTCGTAAATCACTTTTTCCATAGTCCTCTCACGGACTTTGATTTGTCAAAAAAGTCATCTTTCCTTGTCAACTAAGCAAACTAAAGCACCTCTGCCTGAGGCCCGGCTCCCTCCCGCCCCCGCCGCTGCCCACCCCTTCACCCCTTCCCCTAACCCCCACCCTTAACCACGCCTCCTACCCCATCCCCGCCGAAGTCCTCCCCTTCAACCGGCCCCAACCCCGCCCCCCTTAGCCACGTCCCCGCCCAAGTCCTCCCCTGCAACCCGTCCCATCCCCGCCACCGCCTACCCCTTAACCCCGCCCCCAAACCCCTCCCTGCCACAGCCTACCCCACCCCCCAACGCCTACCCCTTAACCACACCTCCTATTCCGTCCCCGCCGAAGTCCTCGCCTTCAACCCGCCCCAACCCCGCCCCCGCCGCAGGCCACGCCCCGTCTCCGCCGAAGCCCCCCTTCACCCCGCCCCCGCCGCAGGCCACCCTTTAACCACGCCCCAAACCCTCCCCGAACCCCTCCCTACCACAGCCCACCTCTTACCCCGCCCCCCACCTCTTAACCATACCTCCTACCCCGTCCCCGCCTCAGACCACCCCTTCACCCCGCCCCCAACCCCTCCCTGACACAGCCCACCCTAACCACGCCCCTAACCACGCCCCCACCGCCGCGCATCCCTTCGCCCTGCCCCCTTGCCACACCCCACCGCAGCTCACCCCTTAACCACTCCCCCTTACCCCGCCCCCGCCGCAGCCCTCCCCATTACCTCGCTCCTCGCTCCCCGCCTCCGCCCATCCCGGCCCTGTTCCCTCCTCGCCGCCACAGCCCACCGCCCCGAGACCCCGAACGCCCGGGTCTCCCGCCGCTATCCCGAGGCCGGAAGCGGAAGTGCGGCCGGGGAGCAGCCGCGGGTCTGGCACCAGGGCTGCGAGTCCGGTCTTCCCGGCCGGTGCGCGCCGGAACCCGCTTGAGGAGCGGGACTCGATGCGCCGCGGAGATCTTGGGTCCGATCCGGGAGGGAGGGGCTGGGCCTCGGGCAGCCCCGGGTCACGCCGACATCCCCCTGTCCCTCACGCGAGCCCCAGTCCTTCCCTGGGGCCTCAGGCTGTTCCTCAGGTCAGCCTCTAGCTCCGGACACCGCCGTCCCCTACTCCGAAAGCACGGTCCTGTCACCTCCCCTGCGGCCACTCTACCACTCTACCCCCGGACTTCCGGCCATGTCTGGGGACTGTGTGATTGTCACGTAGGGCATCTAGAGGGTACGGGCCGGGGGATGCTGCTCACCGCCCTCCAATGCACGGGACCGCCCCCCACTACGGAAACTTAACCGGCCCCAGCCCTGCTCCATCTAGGACCTTAAAATCCCTGAAGTCCCGAATCCACTGTGGAAATTGTTTCAGAGCCAGCTGAGTCACTCATCCGAGGGATCCCTAAGTGACGAGGCCCAGAAGCTTAATCCTGCGGAATGAGTTGAGCAAGGCTGCTTCCTCCCATTCGGGAGCAGATGGCTGGATGGGAATCGGGCACATTCAGTCCCCGCCAACAGGCTGGGACCCTTGGGACCCTCGTTACATCTTAAATCAGTTAAAAAAGAAAAAAAAATGAATTGTGAATGGGCGGCCTTTCTATCCAACAACTATTACTTCCTATAAAAATGCCTCAAAAGCAATCTTTGTGCCTTTTTTTTTTTTTTTCCAGGCAAGAAAAGCATCTCTCCATTTCAAGTTTGTATTGAAACCAGCCTCAAGGTTCACCTGCCCTCAGGGATCCGTGGATTTCTGTGTGATCAGGTGAGTACCCTGTGGAACTGGTAATAATAGGCCTCGGCAGCCTCCACTGGGCAGGACCCTTCCTGTGCTCAAGCTGTAAACACCAGGAGTCTTTAAGAGTGAAGCTTAAAAATTAAATTACTTGATTTTCTTTCTTTTTTTAATTAAAAAAAATTTCTAACGTTTATTTATTATTGAGAGACAGAGCATGAGTAGGGGAGGGGCAGAGAGACGGGTAGACACAGAATCCAAAGCAGGCTCCAGGCTCTGAGCTGTCAGCACAGAGCCTGACGCAGGGCTCGAACTCACAAACTGTGAGATCGTGACCTGAAACCAAGTCGGAAGCTCAACCGACCGAGCCACCCAGGCGCCCCTAAATTACTCGATTTTCTTATAAAATACTCAAATGTTTAAAATTCTCGTTAAAATTTTTCTTTGCATTTTCTTTGCATCTTTGCAAAACCAAGACGACATGAAAAAGTATATATTATAAAATCTTGTCCTCACGTGTTCTAAAATCCTATTCTTGGGGCGCCTGGGTGGCGCAGTCGGTTAAGCGTCCGACTTCAGCCAGGTCACGATCTCGCGGTCCGGGAGTTCGAGCCCCGCGTCGGGCTCTGGGCTGATGGCTCAGAGCCTGGAGCCTGTTTCCGATTCTGTGTCTCCCTCTCTCTCTGCCCCTCCCCCGTTCATGCTCTGTCTCTCTCTGTCCCAAAAATAAATAAACGTTGAAAAAAAAAATTTAAATCCTATTCTTCCCTGAACGACTTACAGGTAATTACTTTTTTTTTTAGTTTAGTTTAGTTTAGTTTTGTTTTGTTTTGTTTTTTTTAGAGTAAGAGAGAGAGGGAGAGAGGGAGGGAGGGAGAAAAATCCCAAGCAGGCTCGACACTCAGAGCAGAGCCCAATGTGGGGCTCGGTTCCAAAACCCTGGGATCATGACCTGAGCTAAAATCAAGAGTGGGCTGCTCCACCAACTGAGCTCCCCAGGCGCCCTGGTAATTACTTTTCATGGTTTATCATGCATTCTTATCCTTCCAGGTTTTAATTAAGTAAATACAAGCAAATATATTCTTGTTTCCACTTTGCCTCCACAAAACATTGTAGTACTATATGCATTTTTCTTTATCTTGCTTTTTTTTCCCCTTAACATAAACTGGAGATTTTCCATTATTACTGCATACTTTGCTCCTTATCATGGTGAATCATATTAAAAACCAAGATCTAGGGGCACCTAGGCGGCTCAGTCAGTTTAAACGTCTGACTTCAGCTCAGGTCATGATCTCACGGTTGGTGAGTTTGAGGCCCCCGTCGGGCTCTGTGCTGACAGCTCAGAGCCTGGAGCCTGTTTCCGATTCTGTGTGTGTCTCTCTCTGCCCTTCCCCCACTCATGCTCTGTCTCTCTGTCAAAAATAAATAAACTTTCGGGGCGCCTGGGTGGCGCAGTCGGTTAAGCGTCCGACTTCAGCCAGGTCACGATCTCGCGGTTCGTGAGTTCGAGCCCCGCGTCAGGCTCTGGGCTGATGGCTCAGAGCCTGGAGCCTCTTTCCGATTCTGTGTCTCCCTCTCTCCCTGCCCCTCCCCCGTTCATGCTCTGTCTCTCTCTGTCCCAAAAATAAATAAACGTTGAAAAAAAAAATTTTTTTTAATAAATAAATAAATAAATAAACTTTGGGGCGCCTGGGTGGCTCAGTCGGTTAGGCAGCCGACTTCGGCTCAGGTCATGATCTCACGGTCTGTGAGTTCGAGCCCCGCATCGGGCTTTGTGCTGACAGCTCAGAGCCTGGAGCCTGCTTCAGATTCTGTCTCCCTCTCTCTGACCCTCCCCCGTTCATGCTCTGTCTCTCTCTGTCTCAAAAATAAATAAACGTTTAAAAAATTTTTAAAAATAAATAAATAAATAAATAAATAAATAAATAAATAAATACATAAACTTTAAAAAATTAAAAATAAATAAAAACCGAGATCTAGACCCTGGATGTGCTAAGTGCTGCTGGAGTAGCATTACTTCTAGCACCTTTCTCTGGATATAACTAGGAAATATATGTGTATTGGGGTTTGTTTGTTTGTTTTTAAGATTTTATTTTTAAGTAATCTTTACACCAAACATGGAACTCAAACTTACAACCTGGAGATCAAGAGTGGCACACTCCACCAACTGAGCCAGCCAGTGCCCAAAACATACATGTTTTTTAAATCATGAGTTTAACATGACATTTCTAATTTAATTTAATTTTGCAGTGGTTTTTTTTCCCCTTAACTTCTTTGATTTTATATTGATCTTTTATATGTTATACAAAAAATATTGACTCCTAACAACATTGATTTATCTACTTAATGGTATTCTCCTTCACAGTATGTAAAAACTGACACTCGGAAGCATTGCTGTCCATGTCTCTGGAAATACACTCTGAATGTAAACCTCCCAACATGCAAAACAATATGTACACGTGCGGTTACTCATGGGAGCATTATTTCCGACAGCAAAAGATGCGAAGCAACTCAAATGTCCATCAGTAGTAGGAAACGGGCAGAATTGACGATATACTTCATTTTAAAGTCATGTAAGGGCATGACTCATGGTTTTCCAGACTCTGTATGGTCGTGCTTCCAACTTGATATGCAGTTAGGTTTGTTTCATTATTTGTTTTCAGTTTTGAGGATTGCAATTGTGTGGGGTGTTTAAAAAAAAATTTTTTTTTAACATTTATTGATTTTTGAGAGAGAGCACACATGAGCAGGAGAGGGGCAGAGAGAGGGAGACACAGAATCTGAAACAGGCTTCAGGCTCTGAGCTGTCAACATAGAGCCCGATGTGGGGGTGGATATGTATCTTTCCTGGCCTTTCCCTTTTTATAAAAAGGAACTTTCTAGGGGTGACTGGGTGGCTCAGTCAGTTAAGCACCTGAGTCTTGGTTTCAGCTCAGGTCATGATCTCGTGGTTTGTGGGTTCCAGCCCCGCAGTGGGCTGGGTGTGGATCCTGCTTGAGATTCTCTGTCTCCATCTGCACTCCTGCCCCCAACTCACACTTGCCCTCTTTCTCTCTCTCTCTAAAAAAAACAAAACAAAAACAACAAAACAAAACACATGTAGGGAAAGAAAACATGAACAAGGACAACGTTTGCGAGGCTGGATTCAGAGAGACCTTTCTCAGCTATTGTTTTAGGTGGCAGAATAGTGTCAGGTGATGGCGTCAGGGTGGCGCCCCAGGTGGAAGGGGACAAACTCGTAACACCGAGGGTCGTCCTCACGCACTCTGACGTCACCCGTCATCTGAGGGCGGTGGGGCTGGGGGAGGCAAAGACTAGTATCAGCCGTCATCATCTCCAGTAACCAAAGGGTCGGACCTGGGAATGTGTTTGTGACAGCCACCTGCATGGGAAGAATGTGCCCTGAGACTCAGGGAAGCTGGGGATTTAGGTGGGGCGGCGGAGGCGTGTCCCGGTCGAACCGTTAGGACCCAAGAGGACGAGCTGTGGCTTTGCCAGCCCTGGTTCATCACCTGCTAAGTAAAGACCCAATGCTGGGGACCCCACCTGCATGTTGAAGGAGGACACAACGGGCAGGCTAAGATGGGTTGGTCCGTGGAAGCCCGCGGTGGGAGAGAGGCTGTGAAGGCTTCCTGTTGTCCCGTTTCCCCCAGGGCCCGGCCTGAGCGCGCTGTGCCGACCAGAGGAGGAGCGTCCGGGTTCTTCCGCTGCCCGTTGTCCGGGGAAATTCCTGTCTGAGTCACAGGATGGCGGCCGTGGTTCTGCCCCCCACTTGTGGTAAGTCGGGGGGCCCTCAGAGTCCAGGTGGTAAAGGCCCCTGCACCACGGAGCGGGAAAGGAGGGGCCGAGCGGTGAGGCCGGAGTGGAGCCAGATGCCCGGGGGTCACCGGTCCCCGATGTGTTCTTGGGATTTGGGATTCTTTCTATAAACTTGGAAAAATAACAGTGGTGTCCCTTGAACTTCAGTTTCTTCATCTGTGAAATGGGACTAATAATCTCTTCCTCCAGGTCAGTAAGACCCTTGGCCCTATTTCCTGGCCCTGGGTCCTGGGTGAGACCGGGCCACTCTGACACGTGTCCTGTGAAAGCTGTGTGTGTGTGTGTGTGTGTGTGTGTGTGTGTGCGCGCGCGTGTGTGCGTGTGTGTGTGTGTCCACCCACACTGTGTGGGGTGGTCATGGGTGTGGCCGTGCGTGTGCGTGGCGGGATGTAGTCACGTGCAGGTGGGTGGGGAAGCCCCCAGACTGGTGAGTGCCGGCATACAGAGCCGTCCTGGGCTCTCCTGACTCCTTTCTTCTTCTCCAGCTCAGCCTTCCCTGTACTCAGCCTGTCCTCGGAACGGACGCACGGAGGAGGAAGGGTTGGCTAAGGGCTTCCTGACCAGCTGGTTACCGGTGAGTCACTACTCTTTTCTCCAAGTCATTATTCCTTTGACCAGAAGCTGAATTTGTTCTCCTCCAGTGACCTGGAGCCTCATGGCCAAACCAGGTGTCCGGAGGGCCCCGGGTCTCCGGGCATCTGATGGAGGGTCAGGGGCACCCCAGGCAACGTCGTGTTTGTCGACGTTTTCTACGTTGCCGAGGTTCCTCCAGGGTCACCGTCTCCGTCACGTTCCGCAGAGAGGTTTTTAGGGGAAACTGAGGAAGACCTGACTGTGTCCTAAACTCAAGTACTTGGTGACAGCTGTGGGGGAGTCGCTCATTCATTTACCAGGTGTTTCTCTGATCTCTGCCATGTCCCCGGCCTCTACTCAGCCCTGCAGATGGAGGGAGATCAGCTTGCAGGATTTCACAGTCTCACTGGAATAAGAGAATCACCTCTGTGTTAGGGGCACGTTCCCCGTGGGAGCGGGCATAAGTAGACAGGGAGGGGCACCGCAGGCTGAGCCCAGAAGCGGTTGAGAGCAGAGCTCAGAACCCGGCCCGCACGTCTTGCGCTTTGGGTTCCCGGCCCCTCGTCCCATCGTCCTCTGCCCTTCTCCTGCCCGCTCGGCGGGGATGGTCCTTGCCTAAGCCGTGATGTTTGTGACGGTTCAGCACTCGGTGACCTTCGAGGATGTGGCCGTGGAGTTCACCCAGGAGGAGTGGGCCCTGCTGGACCCTTCTCAGAGAACACTGTACAGAGACGTGATGCAGGAGAACTGCAGGAACCTGGCCTCGCTCGGTAAGCCTGACCTCATCCCCGCGTATGCTTAGTGAGTCCCATAACAGGTGTTTTTTTGGATCCATGTAACACTCACAGAAGAGAAAACGTTTTTTGTGTACAATTCAGTGATTTTTGGTAATGCCACAGTGTTGTGCAACCATCTCTAACTCCAGAACATTTATTGCACCAAAATAAACCCTGTAACCCTTAAGTGGCCACTCCCTTTCCCACCTACTCCAGCCGCTGGCTACCACTGATCTGCTTTCTGTCTCTATGGTTTTACCTCTTGTGGATATTGCATGTAAATGGAATCCTACAATCCACAGCCTTTTGGATCTGGCTTCTTTTGCTTAGCAGAATGTTTTCAGGGTTCAGCCATGTTGTAGCTTGTATCAGAACGTTATTCCTTTTTCTGGCTGAACATCATTCCGTTGTGTGTGTGGACACTTTTTGTGTCCCCACTCATCAGTCGATGGACATTTGTGTTGCGGCCACCTTTTGGCTATGTTGAAGAGTGCTCTGCTATGAACATTCATGTACATTTTTGCTTGAACGCTTATTTTCAGTTCTCTTGTATGCATACCTAGAAATGGAATTTCTGGGTCATATGGTCATTCTATGATTAGCTTTTTGAGGAGCTTCCAACGTTTTCTCCGTGGTACAGATGCACAAGTAATGTGGGAATGCTTGGTTTTCATTTGCATTTCCCTAAAGAATAATGACACAGGTCATCTTTTTTATGTGCTTGTTAGCCATTTGTATATCTTTTTTGGAAAAAATTTGTATACATGTCCTTTGCCCATCCTGGAGAGTGGAGGGTGGGGTCGTTTGCCTTTTTATTGTGGACTTCTAAGAGTTCCTGATATATTCTGGATGCTAGACCCTTATCAAATACCTGGCTTGCAAATATCTTCGCCCCTTCTGTGTATTGTCTTTTCATATTCTTGAAGGATAGTTTTGCTGTGTATAGAATTAATGATGACAGGTTTTTTCTTTCAGCACTTGGAATATGTCATCCTATTGCTTTACGGCCTCTACAATTTCTGACAAGAAATCAGCTGTTGATCTTATCAAAGATGATCCCACGTATGTGAAAAACCAAAAATTCTCTTGCTACTTTCAGGCTACTCTCTTAGTCTTGAGCTTTCAACAGTTTGATTATAATATGTCTCAGTTTGGTCTCTTTGAATTGATCCTCTTTGGTGTTAAGTTTCTTCAGTGTGTAGATTCATGACTTTCTGCAGTTCAGGGAATATTTTGGCCATTTGCTTTTTTTTTTTTTTTTTTAATTTTTTTTCAACGTTTTTTATTTATTTTTGGGACAGAGAGAGACAGAGCATGAACGGGGGAGGGGCAGAGAGAGAGGGAGACACAGAATCGGAAACAGGCCCCAGGCTCCGAGCCATCAGCCCAGAGCCCGACGCGGGGCTCGAACTCACGGACCGCGAGATCGTGACCTGGCTGAAGTCGGACGCTTAACCGACTGCGCCACCCAGGCGTCCCGGCCATTTGCTTTTTAAAACAATGTTTCTGCCTCTCTCTGTGTCCTCTCCTTCAAGAACTCCATTATGCATATGTTGAAAGTTGGATGTTGTCCCACAGGTTTCTTATGCTCTGCTCTATTTTTGTTTTCTTTTTTCCTCTGTGGGCTTCAGATTGGGCGATCTCAATTGATCTATCTTCAAGTTCACTGATTCTTTTTCCCACCAGATCAAATGTGCCAATAAATTTCAGTAGTGAATATTTCATTTCAATTTATTGTACTTTCAACTCCATAATTTCTGTTTGGTTCCTTTTTACAATTTCTTTCACTATTTCTTGAGAACCTGTTCTCACGGTTTCCTTTAGCCCTTTGTGCATGCTTAAAATAGTTGAAATCTTTGTCCAGTGAGTCTCTTCCTCAGGGACAGTTTCTATTAATTTCCTTTCCCTATAATGGACCATGCTTTTTTGTTTCTTTGCATGCCTCATAAATTGTTGAAAACTCTACGTTTGGAATGTCCTGGCAATTCTGTAAATCAGAGATTCCCGCATCCCCATGGTTTGATGTTGTCACTTGTTGTAGTTGGTGTTGTTTGGTGACATTTTCTGAACTAATTTTGTTATGTCTGTATTTGCCATGTGTAGCCACTGCAATCTCCATTTTGTTAGGCTAATGGTCAGTTAGTGTTTTATCAGAGATTTCCTTAAATTCCTGGAACCCCCAAATTCCCAGTCTTTCCACACAGTCTCTGTGTATATAGGAGCATGCCTTTAAAAACCAATCAGGTTACAACCTGGCCTTAGCCTTCACTTCCTGCTTGTACAAAGCCTGAAGGCCAGTCAAAGGTGAAGGTTTACTACCTTTTCAGATGTTTTCTGAGCATACACCCAACCCTGGGTATGTACATGGCCTTCCACATTCCTAGGACTACATGGGAGCATGTCAAAGCCCCTTTCCCCCAAAGTATCTTGTTCCCTACTTTTCCTCTGAGACTTTCTGGTTAGTCTTATTCAGCAATTTTCCTTTGCCCCAGGCAGCGGTAGCTAATACATTTAAATGTATTCAGCACATGCCCCAGCCCTCCACCCCCATAGCACTTCAACTCCGGGAGAGTTTGGAGTTAGGCAAAATAAAGGCAAGCCCTCTGAGCCAGTCCTTCTGGGAGCCACCAGGAAGGTCAAAATAGACAACCAAAGTTCTCTCAAAATAACATTTGTCCTGGTCCTCCTTCCACTAGTACTAGGAGCACAGCTTATTGTCTTTAAGGTGGCTGCTGAGGGGGGAAGCAGATGGGGCGAGGGTCAGCTCAAAGGCCACAGGGCTCTCTTACAGATTCAGCTGTGTTGTCTTAAGTAAGCATTCTCCTCATTGCTGGAAGCTTTTGATAACTTTCCAGAGTTCCATCAAAGTTAATTCTAACAGTTTTTACCCCTTTATTTGCTACTTTTTGTGGAGTTCCCTACCCCACCATTTTTGCTGGCATCACCTCACAGAAGTCTTCCTTAAGCACCTTCATGTTCCTAGGTCTATGCTAAGAGTTAGGCATACAGTGGTGAACCAGATAGAGTGGTCCTTACCGTTGCGGAGGTTACAGTCTAATGCCTTCCCTATGAACTAAAGATATATTCCTGGCCCTAACTTTATATTCTCTGTGCATGAAAGCTTTGGGGCTCTTAATTCTGTATTTCAGCTTGGGCATTAGCCTCTGGGACTCATTATTCCCCCCAGACACCCTGGATATTGACTGAGGATGCTTAATTTGTTTTTTCACTATGAAAGAGGAGTTACTCTATTTATTAGAATTTAGGGATCATTATCCCAGTGTTCCTAAAGCCGCACCTGCTTATCCTCAGAATATGGGCTTCAGTTCCATGGTGGGACTCATTTTCCCCTGGAGGGTCCCCCTTCATACTGTGTCTTTCCTTTATGTGTAGGAAATCAAGTTGGTAAGCCTGGTGTGGTCTCCAAATTGGAGCAAAAAGATAAAGTGGTGACAAAGGAGACTGGAATTCTCCCAGGCAGCTTTCCAGGTGAGCACCAGCTGGATTATGAGTCCTCATGAGGATCATCTCTGGCCTGTGGCTTGGGAATTTGGAGTATTACGTTGGGAAATGCCAATCAGGGAGCTTTGGAAAATCGTCCCCTTTTTTTTTTTTTTCTGACAAGATCGAAAGCCTTTGGGATAAGCCTCCTTGTGCACCTTCTTTGCTTCCTCTTTAATTCTCTTTTCATCACCTCACACCTTAGCCTCAGAGGAAGAACAAAAGCATGTCTATTTTCCTTATTACTTGTAAGTGTCACGTGAGATCCTTCTTCAGTCCCTTCCCACTTTACATTCCTGACAATTCCTTCCTTTGTCAGCATCAGTCTCAACCTTCTTAGAGTCTTTTTTTTTTTTTAATACCTACAATGTTTATACCTGTGACCCTTTCATCGCAAACCTTTGGAAAAACCCTAATCCCTTAGGGTCTGCCTTCACTAATATGTGCATTTTATCTATTATTTTCTCCACAGACTGAAATTTCTTTTCAATTTGTTTCAGATTTGGAGACTCTACTTAGAGCCAAAGGGTTAACTTCTAAGCAGCATGTTTTCAGACAAGAGCAACACAAAGGTGTAAAAATGGTAAGACTGCTGGGGTGCCTGGGTGGCTCAGTCGGTTAGGCATCCGACGCTTGATTTAGGCTCAGGTCATGATCTCCCGGGTCGTGAGTTTGAGCCCCACAATGGGCTCTGCTCTGTCAGTGTGGAGCCTGCTTGGGGTTTTCTCTCTCTCCTTCTCTCTATGGTCCTCCCCTGCTTGTACTGTCTCTCTCAAAATACATAAATAACTTTTTTTTAAATGGTAAGATTGCTGATTTTCCACAGTAGGAAAATGCCATCAATTAGAAAAACTACAAAGTTCCCAAGAGAGTCATTCTCTAAAGAGAAAGTGGTGCCTCTGGAGAAATACCATGAAACTATTGTGAATTTGGAGAAAAATATAAGTTATCTCCACAATTATTTCTTCCCTGAGCATCTCTCTGTTTCCATAAATGTGACTCAGATATTGAGGCTTCAAACATAAGCTGGTATTAAGCCTATCAGAAAAATGCTCTCTGAATATGATAAGGCCTATGGCACCACAGCCATGTTTTTTAGCTTCTAATCATTCAAACTAGCAGGAACCCTATACAAATACTCAAAGTAGCAAAAACACCAATTATAATAATGTTATATATAACTGAATTGCTGGGAGAGAGAATTCCTACAATAGTCTTGAATATTTAAAATATTACAGGGGTGCCTGGGTGGCTCAGTCGGTTAAGCGTCTGACTTCAGCTCAGGTCGTGATCTCGCAGTTTGTGAATTTGAGCCCCACGTCAGGCTCTGTGCTGACAACTCAGAGCCTGGAGCCTGCTTAGGTTTCTGTGACTCCCTCTCTCTCTGCCCCTCCCCTGCTCACACACTGTCTCTCTCTCCCTGCCTCTCAAAAAATAAATAAACATTAAAAAAAAACATTACAAATTATGGGTGCCTGGGTGGCTCAGTTGGTTGAGCATCCAGCTTCAGCTCAGGTCATGATCTCATGGTTTGTGAGATCAAGCCCCGCATCGAGCTCACTGATGACAGCACAGAGCCCTCTTCAGATCCTCTGTCTCCCTCTCTCTCTCTCTGCCGCTCTCTCACTCACACTCTGTCTCTCAAAAATAAATAAACATTAAAAGTAATAAAAAAATAAAATAAAATAAAATATTACAAATTAGGGGCACCTGGGTGGCTCAGGCAGTTAAGCATCAGACTCTGGATTTCGGCTCAGGTCATGATCTCACAGTTTATGAGTTTAAGCCCTGCATCGGGCTCTGCTGACAGCACAGAGCCTGCTTGGGATCCTCTCGCTCCCTCTCTGCCCCTTCCCCATTTGTTCTCTGTCTCAAAATAAATAAACAAAACTTTAAAAAATAAAATAAGACAAATTATAGTTATCATTCGTCTCTCAACAGGAAAGAAATCATCTCGGAGTGAAAGTCAATGAATGTAATCAGTGCTTTAAAGTCTTCAGCACAAAATCTAACCTCACTCAGCACAAGAGAATTCATACTGGAGAAAAACCCTATGACTGTAATCAGTGTGGCAAGTCCTTCAGCAGTAGATCCTACCTGACCATTCACAAGAGGATACACAATGGGGAGAAGCCCTATGAGTGCACGGACTGTGGCAAAGCCTTCAATGATCCCTCATCCCTTAGGCTGCACGTGAGAATTCACACTGGAGAAAAACCCTATGAATGTAATCAGTGTTTCCATGTCTTCCGCACTAGGTGTATCCTCAAAAGGCACAAGGGAGTTCATACCGGGGAGAATCATTATGAATGTAAGCAGTGTGGGAAGGCCTTCAGCACAAGGTCCTCCCTTACTGTGCATCACAGAATTCATACGGGGGAGAAACCCTATGAGTGCCATGACTGTGGGAAAGCCTTTAGGAAGAGCTCACACCTGACACAGCATGTGAGAACTCATACTGGAGACAAACCCTATGAGTGTGATCAGTGTGGAAAATCCTTCAGCAGTAGCTTTTCTCTTACTGTGCACAAGAGAATACATAATGGAGAGAAACCTTATGAGTGTAGTGACTGTGGGAAAGCATTTAACAATCTCTCGTCTGTTAAGAAACATGTGAGAACTCACACTGGAGAGAAACCCTACAAATGTAGTCATTGCGGAAAATCTTTCACCACTAACTCTTACCTTTCTGTGCACAAGAGAATTCATAATAGGTAGATAGGAATGCAGTGACTATGGGAAAGAATCCATTGATTTCTCAACCTCAGACATCTTGGCAATTCATACTGGATGCAGAAACTATCTTTGCATAACAAATTAACCGCAAAACGTAGTCCTTTAAAGCAACAAACCTTTATTGTCTCACAATTTATGTAGGTCAGGAGTTCAGAAATGGATTAGCTACGTAATTCTAATTCTAGCTCCCTCATGAGGTTGCCATCAATATGTCAACTAGAACTACCATCATCTGAAGTCTTTAGGAATGAAGGGTCCACTCTGAAGGTTGATTATTCACATGCCTGACAAACTAGTGCCAGTTGTTGGCATGGGACCTGCAGTCCCTCGCCATGTAGGCCTCTCCACAGTGATGAGTGTCTTTACAATATGGCAGCAGGTTCTCTCCAAATAAAGTGATCCAAAAGAGCCAATGCAGAAGCCATAATGTCTTTTATGACCTAGTCTCAGAAGGATATATTGTCTCTTCATCTATATTGTGTTGGTCACCTGGACCAATCCTGACTCGATGTGGGAGGGAACTACACGAGGTATGCATAAAAGGAGACAGAAACTACTGGGGACCATCTTGGAGCCTGGCCATGACTCAGTGAGGGAAAGCCTTCAGCAGGCCCTCCTTCTAATCTAATCAACATGGAATAATATTCAATAGCCCACATGTTAACTAACTGTGGAGAGAAGCCCTATCAAGTGCAGCCTATGTGGTAAAACTCTCACAGAAAAAAATTACCTACTGGGGAGCAACAGGAGGAATGCATTGGCTAAAGGGAAGCCTGTCATGATATCTCCAGTCAATCACAATTATCACAATAGCATGACAATTCACACTAAGGGAAAGCCCTAGGAATATCATCAAAATGGAAACCTCTTCAGAAGACACACACCCAGGGGCGCCTGGGTGGCGCAGTCGGTTAAGCGTCCGACTTCAGCCAGGTCACAATCTCGCGGTCCGTGAGTTCGAGCCCCGCGTCGGGCTCTGGGCTGATGGCTCGGAGCCTGGAGCCTGTTTCACATTCTGTGTCTCCCTCTCTCTCTGCCCCTCCCCCGTTCATGCTCTGTCTCTCTCTGTCCCAAAAATAAATAAAAACGTTGAAAAATAAAATACGTAAGCACTTGAGAGACTGCCTGGTATATAGGAAACACTATATATGTATCTCGTTTTTTATTGTGAATTAAACTTAACTGAGAATTATACCAAGCAAAGCAAGCCGGACACAGAAGAGTAAATACTGTATGATTCTATTTATACAGATTTCTAGAACAGGCAGAATCTAATCTGTGAGGGGGGTTGGGGGGAAGAAGAGTGGTTGCATCTAAGTTTGAGGCGGGGAGGTGAGGCAGTAGCTGGGATTGACTGGGAAAGGACAACCAGGAACTTTACAGGATGAGAAAAATATTCTAGGTCTTGGCAGGAGTATAAGTTACACAGATCTATGCATTTGTCAAAATGCACTGAACTGTATGTACACTTAAGATTTGTACATTGCATTGCATGTAAATTATACCTCAATTTTAATCAAACTCAATTTGCTAAGTGAAAAAGACAAAAAGCCACATGTATGATTCCATTGAATGACATTCTGGAAAAGACATGACTGTAGGGAAGGACAACAAATCAGGAGTTACTAGGGGTAAGAGGTGGAAATAGGATTACTACAAAGGCACAGCACAAGGGAATTTGGAAATTTTGGAATTACCCAATAGCATGACTGTGTTGATGGATACAAATATCTCTGTATTTTTCAAAACATTACATTACATGTGGAACGTTACAGCACAAAGAGTGAATATTATTATAGGTTAGAATAAAATATAGTCACTAGGTAGCAGAGGGAACACAAAATGGAATGCAGACTATGATGAATGCAGCTCACTGTATTACAAATGAATAACCAAACAACACTGAAGGGTGTGGAGAGGAAATCTAACTTACTTAGGAAAAATATATTTTGACCTGATACTATAAGACTAAAAGCAAAAATAACTGTACACAAATTCTGTACTAGAGTTAATAAATTTGTTTCACTCAAGGGTACGGGTTAGCAATTCTGAGACTGCTTTATATATATACTAAAGTTGGACAACTAAGTATATATATTATAGGTCATTAAAGATCATTAAAGCCAGTTTCTCATGGTCACTGCCAAAGATAGTACAAGCAAGGAAAGAGAAAGGCTAGAATGGACCTCGTGGTAATGAATTCAAATTGGAGGTACAGCACCTAGATCTTGGGTTTTCTTTCTTTTAACTTAAATTTGAATTCGTTAATATACAGTGGAATATTGGTTTTAGAAGTAGAATTCAGTGATTCATCACTTACATATAACACTCGGTGCTCATCACAAGTGCCCTCCTCAACACCCATCACCCATCCAGCCCATCCCCTACCCGCCTCCCTCCATCAACCCTCAGTTTGTTCTCTATTATTAAGAGTCTTATGGTTTGTTTCCCTTTCTTCTCTTTTCCCTCCCTTCACATGTGTTCATCTATTTTGATTCTTAAATTCCACATATGAGTGAAATCATTTATTCGTCATTCTCTGATTGACTTATTTTGCTTCGCGTAACACATTCCAGCTCTATCCACATCATTACAAACAGTTGATGGCTGAATAATACTCCACTACAAACACACACACACACACACACACACACACACACACACACACCACCTTCTGTATCCATTCTTCAGTTGATGGACATTTTGACTCTCTCCATAGTTTGGCTATAGTTGATAATGCTACTATAAACACTGGGGTACATATACCCCATTCAAATCTGTATTTTTTGTATCCTTTGGGTAAATACCTAATAGTGAAATTGCAGGATTGTAGGGTAGTGCTAGTTTTATTTTTTTTTGAGGAACCTCCACACCGTTTTCCAGAGTGACTGCACCAGTTTGCATCTCACCAGCAGTGCAAGAGGGTTCCCCTTTCTCTGCATTCTCGCCAACACCTGTTGTTTCTCATGTTGTTAATTTTAGCCATTCTGACAGCTGTGAGGTGGCATCTCATCACGGTTTTGATTTGTTTTTCCCTGATGATGAGTGATGTTGAGCATCTCTTATGTGTCTGTTAGCATCTGGATGTCTTTGGAAAAGTGTCTATTCGTGTCTTCTGCCCATTTCTTAACTGGGTTGTTTGGTTTTGGGTGCTGAGTTTGATAAGTTCTTTATAGATTTTGTATACTAATCCTTTATCAGATATGTTGTTTACAAATATCTTCTCCCATTCCACAGGCTGCCTTTAGAACAGATCAGCGAAACTAAGAGCTGGTTCTTTGAAAGAATAAACAAAATTGATAAACCCTTAGCTAGACTCATCGAAAAGAAAAGAGAAAGGAAGCAAATAGATAAAACCATGAGTGAAAGAGGAGAGATCACAACCAATACCATAGAAATATAAACAATTCCTAAGAGAATATTATGAAAAAGGAGACGCCAACATATACATATGTGCAACCTGGAAGACATGGACAAATTCCTAGAAAGTCACAAACTACCAAAACTGAAACAGGAAGATGTAGAAATTTGAAGAGACCCATAACTAGCAAAGAAATTGAATCAGTAATACAAAATCTCCCAACAAACAAGAGTCCTGGGTTTTTTGGTGTTTTGTTTTTTTTTTTTTTTTTTTTGCATCTCACATCCATGAAATCAGCCAGACCAACACTAAACCATTCTGCACATCTAGAAAACTGACTCGAGGATTAACACAACAATCTGCACAACCTGAACCACAGAACTCACCAGGTACATGGCACAGAGAGGTGAACTGGGGGAGAAAGAAGACACAGAGGGCAGGGAACTGCTTTTGCTTGCGGAGAAGGGACGGAGATGGGGGGAGAATACGGGAAAAGCACCCCCACCCCCAAAGCAGCTGGAGAGAAAGTGGAAAAGTGGAAACAGCCCAGGGGCTGAACTAAAAAGGGAGAAAGGAGAGGGTTTAAATGCCAACACGAATCTACAAACAGGGGGAGCGCAGAGTCTGAAACTCTCCAGTTCCATACCTGGAGTGCTCTGGTGGGAAGGGCGAATCCCCAGGAGCAGAGTGGAGTCCGGGGGGCCTCGGGCCACACGGGGAGAGGCGGTTCCCCTGCCGGGAGGACAGCCGGTAGAGGCTGTGCGGCCCCCACACAGGCAAAGGTGCCAGCAGACCGGAGAACAACCACATTCGCTGGTGCTGGAACAAGGGCGTTAAGGGGGAAGCCTGGTGCCAGACGCGTGCTGCGATTTCCCATAATCCCTGAAACGGGAACTTTTTCTGGGGCGGGTGGGCACCCAGCCACAGTCTCTTGAGCATCGGCGGCAGCACAGTCCCGAGAATGGTCTTGGGTGCGGCCGGCACCGGCCATTGCTCGGTGAGACCCTCCCCCAGAAGGTGTGAGCGGGACAAAACCGCAGCCCCTCTGAAGTGAGGGGTCGGGAAACAAAGCCGCATCTGAGATAAAACTCAGCAGGGAGGTGCCGCCTGCAGCCTGATGGCTTGCTCACGGACAGGGTAAGAGCGGGAAGTGGATGGAAGCCGAAGACAAAGGACAGGTGTGCGATTGCTGCTCGGGAAGACACAGAATTCCGATACTAGAGCCTGGGTAGATGCCATTTTCACCCCTCCCGCGCATGCGCATACACACCTACCAGCGCCACAATTCACCCCAGTAAACTAAGCAGCGCCACCTAGTGGAGAACGGAGCCGTTACATTAAGCCCCGCCCAACTGAGTCAACCTCACTCTTCAGGAACCACAAGCCTCTCCACCTGCTTAGTTTACAGGCTATAAAGTACTTCATAGTTTGACTTTCAGGAGAAAATGATGTAATTTCAATCATATTTTAGTCTTGGTCCATCTATTCAATTTTCTTTTTTTCTTTTCATTTCTTTTTCTTGAATACAGAAAGAGAAAAATTTATTTTTATTTTCAATTTTTATTAAAATATTTTCTTTATTTTTTCTACCATATTTTTTACTTTTTTGTAAACTTTCAAATTCTATTTTACTTCCATCATCTCATTCTATTTTATTGTATTCATTTTCTCAAATTTTCAAACATTTTCCTTTTTTATTTTCTCCCCTTTTTTCTCTAATCTATCAAGCACCTTTCAACAACCAGACCAAAACACACCTAGGATCTAGCATCATTTATTTGATTTGTGTGTGTGTGTGTGTGTGTGTGTTTTGTTTTTAATTTTTAATTTTAATTTGTTTTTACCTTAATTCTTTTTCTTCCTTCAAAATGGCAAAACGAAGGAATTCACCCCAAAAGAAAGAACAGGAAGAAATGACAGGGAATTAATCAACACAGATACAAGCAAGATGTCTGAACCAGAATTTAGAATCACGATAATAAGAATACTAGCTGGGGGTGAAAATAGATTAGAATCCCTCTCTGTGGAGATAAAAGAAGTAAAAGCTAGTCAGGATGAAATAAAAAAAATTCTATAACTGAGCTGCAATCTCCGATGGATGTCACAGCGGCAAAGATAGATGAGGCAGAACGACAAATCAGTGATATAGAGGACAATCTTATGGAGAATAATGAAGCAGAAAAAAAGAGGGAAACTAAGGCAACAGAGCACGATTTAAGATTCAGAGAAATCAGTGACTCATTAAAAAGGAACAACATCAGAATCATAGGGGTCCCAGAAGAAGAAGAGAGAGAAATAGGGATAGAAGGGTTATGTGAGCAAATCATAGCAGAAAACTTTCCTAACCTGGGGAAAGACACAGACATCAAAATCCAGGAAGCACAGAGGGCTCCCATAAGATTCAACAAAAACCGACCATCAGCAAGGCATATCATAGTCAAATTCACAAAATACTCAGGCAAGGAAAGAATCATGAAAGCAGCAAGGGGGAAAAAGTGTCCTTAGCCTACAAGGGAAGACAAATCAGGTTTGTAGCAGCCCTGTCCACAGAAACTTGGCAGGCCAGAAAAGAGTGGCAGGATATATTCAATGTGCTGAATTGGAAAAATATGGAGCCGAGAATTCTTTATCCAGCAAGGCTGTCATTCGAAATAGTAGGAGAGATTAAAAGTTTCCCAGACAAACAAAAATTAAAGGAATTCATGACCACTACACGAGCCCTGCAAGAAATTTTAAGGGGGACTCTCTGAGGGGAGAAAAGACAAAAAATGGAAAAGAGTTAATACCTTTACTCTCAAACTGTTCCCAAAAAAAAAAAAAGAAAGAAATGGAAGGAAAGCTTCCAAACTCATTCTATGAAGCCAGCATTACCTTGATTCCAAAACTAGACAAAGGCCTCACTCAAAAGGAGAATTACAGGCCAATATCCCTGATGAACCTGGATGCAGAAATTCTCCACAAGATACTAGCAAATCAAATTCAAGTACATTAAAAGAATTATTCACCATCATCAAGTAGGAGTTATTCCTGGGCTCGAGGACTCGTTCAATATTCACAAATCAATCAACATGGTAGATCTTGGTTTTTAAATACCATTCTCAAAAATGGGGTGGGGGAAGGGTGGTAACCAGGGCTCCCTGGGAAAGTGGTTAATTCTAGGGCTAGGGCAGAGAAAATACAAGATGGTCATGGAATGTCTTGTGGTGCCATAAAGTAAGGAAATGCTCAATAAGTGCTGGGTGCATGTTGAAATAACACAGGTGCTAACCTTAATGCTCTTTTAATGGAAAAGAAAGAGTCCCAGAAAAGTCCACAAAATCTGCCTAAACATTTCCCTCAGGTCTTTGAATAACACCTAACCTGCACCTAGGCAGAAGTCACTAGGAGGATTAGCAGAGAATAGCTACTGAAAGGTGAGGGTTTGCACAAAAAGTTTCAGAAGACACACATTCTAAGAATTGAAGGTTGTTTTTTGGACTTATCCATAGTGGAGTGACCTTGGGAAAAACCTGTTTTCAACCAATACCCTTGAAATTCCACACCATGATATGTATCATGCACTAAGAGGAAGAGTTACACCTTAGGAGTAAGTGCAAAATTGAAATAGACCTGCCCTTATAAAATTTAAAACCTACCCTTCATGGGATCAAGGTGATTAGCCCTATAACTGTCTGCCATTACAAAACTTAATAGTCAGAAGAATAATCAAGAACATCTACAAAGTGTCATTAACAATATCCAGCAAACAATAAAAAATTACTAGACATGCAAAGAAATAGGAGAAGTTACAAATTGGGAAAATATAAATCAATAGAGGCTGATCCAGAAACAATCCAGGTACTGGAGTCAGCAGACAAGGACTGTTATTTCAAAATAACTATGAAAAATATGTTTTTAAAAAATGAAGGAAACATGGCCAAATTGTAGAAAATTGAAAGCAAACTGCAACGCTTCAAAGCAACCAAAGAAAAGGGCCACATTACTTTCAAGAGAGCAATAATAAGTCTAATAATGACTTTTTAAAGGAAACTACAGAAACAGAAAGACAGTAAATGACATCTAAACGGTTATGTTGAGGGGCACTTGGGTGGCTCGGTTGGTTAAGTGTCTGACTCTTGATTTCAGCTCAGGTCATGATCCCAGGGTCATGAGATTGATCTCTGTGTTGGGCTCCATGCTGGGCAAGGAACCTGCTTGGGATTCTCTCTGTCCCTCTCTCTGCCCCTCTCCCACTTGTCTCTCTCAAAATAATAATAAAAATAAACTTTAAAATAATAAAAATAAACTTCAATCATAAAAACAAATAGGTTTTAAAAAACTTCTCGGCCTAAAATTGTATAACTTGACAAAACGTTCCTCAAAAGCGGAGATGAAATGAAATGTTTTCCAACAGGGTTTTTTAAAGAGCTGAAAGGACTAATCACCAACAGAACTATACTGTTGACATAGTATAGACACACTAAAGTGAGTTCTTCAATCTGAAGGGAAATTTTTCCATATGGAGACACATAACTCCAGGAATGCATGAAGACCAATAGGAAACATACATGTGAGTAAATATAAATGACTATTGATGTATTTTTTAAAATCAATACAGTTTTGTAACTTTCTTAGAAATTTAAATTTTTTTCTAAATAAAAAGGTTTTAAAAAATGTTGAGCTGAGCCCCCCAAAACTAGAGATGATAGAAGGCACAGCAAGTGATCCTTCAGTCTGTCCTCCAAGACTAGAGCTTATGGGACCCCCAGCAAGTGATGCTCACAGTCTGTGTCCCACAGTCAAGCTGACAGAAGTCCTAAGCAAGAGACTCCCAGCCTCCTCCAACACTAGAGACAGCAGAACCTCAAAGAGTAATCCCCAACCCACCCCTAAACACAAAAGATGAGGTCTGAACAAGCAACACCCCAAATTAGAGATGATGGAAACTCCAACAAGCACCCCAGTCCCTTCCAATTCTAGAAATGACAGCAGGCCCAGAGGGGACTCCTTCAGCTTCCCTGCAACAGTAGAGAATGGGGAGCCCAATCCCAATGACCCACTCAGTCTATACCAACAAGACAGAGAAGGGAAGTCCCAGAAAGTGACTTGTGATAAGTGAAGCTCTACCCAATGACCCCAAAACTAGAGACAATAGGATCTCCATCCAGTGACCCCTTCCCAGATCTCCATATGAGAAACAACAGGAATCAGTTCTCTGGTGTTGGGTTAACCCCTCAAGTTAACCCAACATCAGAGACCAGGGGAGCTTAGCAAATGACCTCCCATATCCTTCCAATATTAATGATGATAGAAACTCCAAATAGCAACCCTCAATGCCCTACACACTAGAGAAGAAAGGACACCCAGCAAATGCCACACCATTCTCATTCAGCACAGACTCCGGCCTACATTCCTTGTCTTCCCAAAATTAGATCTGAGTGTCCCCAGCAGTGACACCCCAATATCCTCCCAAGACAAGCAATAACTAGAATCTCAACAGGTAACCCACCGGGTTCTCCAACATAAGTGACAAAAAGAATACTGTCTCTTTCCCTTGTCCTAAAATAAGAATTGGCAGAAACATCGGCCAGCAACACCCTCAATGAAACAAGCAGCCACAAATTAAAAATTAATAAATGTATCTTCATTTTAAAAAGGCTGCATGGCCAAGACAAAAGAGAGAGGAAAATGTTGGAAACATACCATGATGGCTGATTTATTAATATTAAAGAATTCCTACCAAATAATAAGAAAATATAAATATCCATTAGAGAGATGGGCACACAACTCACAGAAAATACAAATGGTTCTCATAAAAAAGAAAAAAACAAAGTAAAATACCAAAATTCCTTTTTTCATTCATCAGAGTGAGAACTTTTTTTAATTTTTTTTTTACATTTATTTATTTTTTTTTGAGAGACATAGAGCACAAGGTGGGGAGGGGCAGAGAGAAAAGGAGACACAGAATCCGAAGCAGGCTCCAGGCACCGAGCTGTCAGCACAGAGCCTGACGCCGGGCTCGAACTCACAAATCGCGAGCTCATGACCTGAGCCCAGGTCTGACGCTCAACCGACTGAGCCATCCAGGCGCGCCCCCCCCCCCCCGCCCCGCCCGAGTGAGAACTTTTTTTAATAACATCATGTGATGGTCAGGGTGTGGGAAAGTGGCACTCCCATAACACACTAACAGGGAGGTGATTAATTAGTTGGTCATCTCCATGTGGACCTCTCCCCTGGCTGCCTGGGTACCCTCATGGCATGGCTCACGCTCTGTCACCAAGCTCCGCACAGGGAAGTCTGTGTGAGGCTGAAGCAAGAAAGTAGCTGTCTGCGAGCCAGGAGGAGAGCTCTCCCCAGGATCTGAATCAGCCAGCATCTGGGTCGGGGACTCCCAGCCTCCAGAACTGTAAGAAATAAACCTCTATTGTTTAAACCACCAAGTCTGTGGCACTGTTTATAGTTTATCTATTTTTTGAGAGAGAGAGAGAGCATGAGGGGTAGAGATAGAGGGAGAGACATAGAGACTCCCAAGAGCAGACTCCACACTGTCAGCAAAGAGCCGGATGTGGGGCTCGAACTCATGAACTAATGACCTGAGCCGAAATCGAGAGTCAGACACTTCACCTACTGAGTCACCCAGCACCCCTGCGGCATTTTGTTATGATGGCCCGAACAGACTAATACACTCCCTGTCCACTTGTCCTCTATTTTGCTTCTAGCACAGATCATTTCTAACACACCATATAGTTTTATTTTCTCATAGTTGGAAATGTAATTAAGAGATTAGAAACAGAACAACACAATAAGCAAGTAGAATGAAAGCAATAATAAAGAGCATAAAGCAACAAAATTTAAAACAAAGATGCCACATAGAGGATTAACAATGATGAAAGTTGACTCTGAAAAACAGATAATGAAATTGACAAACTGCTGGGGCACCTGGGTGGCTCAGGCCATTGAGCATCTGACTCTTGGTTTCAGCTCAGGTCACCATCTCATGGTTCATGAGTTCGAGCCCCACGTGGGGCTCCAAACTGACAGTGCGGAGCCTGCTTGGGATTCTCTGCGTCCCTCCCTTTTTGCTCCTCCTCCCCTACCCCTGCGCACATGCACGCACCTTCTCTCTCTCTCCCTCCCTCTCAAAAATAAATGAATAGCTAAACATTAAAAAAAGAAAGAAAGAAATTGACAAACTTTTAACATGACTGATTAGGGAAGAAATAATGCCCCCTCAAAAAAAGAAGAAAGAAGGGAGGGAGAAATGGAAAATGAGACAGAACTGCAAGGATTAAAAAGATGATGAAAGATTATTTTGAACCCCAGTCCCAAATTTGGAAAACTTACACAAAAAGGACAAATTCCTAGAAAAATATAATTTGCCAAATGAGACTCATTTACAAATGAGACTAGATGGCACCAGAATGTTGGTGTTGGAGACTTTCAAGTTTATCCAGGGCTTTGTTTCTGAATATTTAAGGGATCTGTGCTGGGACGGCCCAAGGCAGGGGCATCCCGGGTTTGCACGTGTAGCATCCTGCACCTGTGGGTCACTCTTTGGGGGGCTGGGGACAGTAGAAGGCACACGCCATCCCTGTGTTCACTGCAACATTATTCACAATAGCCAAGATACTGAAACAATCCAGGTGTCCGTTGATGGGTGAATGGATAAAGAAAATGTGGTATAGATATAAATGGAATATTACTCAGCCATAAAAAGAGTAAAATCTTTCCATTTGCAACGACATAGATGGACCTTGAAGGCATTATGTTAAGTGAGGTAAGTCAGACAGATAAAGGTAAATAATAGGGCGCCTGGGGCTCAGTTGAGTGCCTGACTTTGCCCAGGTCATGATCTCACAGTTTGTGGGTTTGAGCCCCACATTGGGCTCACTGCTCTCAGTGCAGAGCCCACGTCAGATCCTCCTCTCTCTCTGCCCCTCCCCTGCTTGCACTCTCTCTTTCTCTCTCTCAAAAATAAATAAACCATTTAAAAATAAATAAAAATATTTTTTAAAAGACAAATATATGATTTTACTTATATGTGGAATCTAAAGCAAAAACAAAAGCAAAAACTCAGTTCATAGGTACAGAAAACATATCGATGGTTGTCCGAGGCAGGGGGTGAACGGGGTCAAAAGGTACAAACTTCCAGTTATAAATAAGTCATGGGGACGTAACACACAGCAAGGTGACTGTAGTTAATAATACTGCATCGTGCGTTTGAAAGTTGCTAAGCCCGTAAATCTGAAACGTTCTCATGACAAGAGAAGAAATGTAACTGTGTATAGTGATGGATGTTAATTAACTACACTCCTCTCGGAGACGATTTTTGAATACATACAAATGTCAGAATAGGTTGTATACCTGAAACTAACATAATGTTATATGTTATATGTACCTCAGCTTCAAAAAGAAAAGAAAAACTAGGAGATACGTAGAAATAAATACAGATATAGATGATATAGATACAGATATAGATCCACAAGGTTGCCTTCCACCAGGAGCACGAGGATCGTGATGATGTCAATGCCGGCGACGCGTGTTAGCTAACACTTAAAGACACTCTCTGTGCTACACAGGACTCTTCGCCTGCCCAATACCTCAGATCGGGTCACTATGCTATTTTATCAGTTTTCTTTTGCTGTGCGATAAATTTAACACCTTAAAAGCACATTCATTTATTATCTCACACTTTCTGTGCGCCGGGAGTCTGGACGTCATTTAGCTGGGTCTCGGAGTCTCTCAGGACTGCAGTCAAGGCGTCTTCCGGCCCACGTTCTCACCTGGAGAAGGATATGCCTCTGCGTTCATCCAGCTTGTCGGCAAAGTCAATTTCCTGTGGTTGCAGGACTCACGACACCAGCTTTATCCTGGCCTTGGCTGGAGGCCACCCTCAGACCCTAGGGGCAGCCACAGTTCCCTTCACGTGGCCCCTTTCGTAGCTCACAATAGAATGGTTTGCTCTTGGACGCCTCCGGTAAAGTCTCTCACGCCAACCTGCTACTATAAATTCTATAAAATTCCGTAAACATGGTCTTGACATTCCATCATCTTCTCCATGGTCAACGAGTTAGAAACAAGTCACGTATGCTGCCCATCCTCAGGGCGAGGGGATCCTACAAAGTGGTGGACACCATGAAATGGGAATTATTGGGGGGGGTCACCCTAAAGTGTGTCCACCAGTTTTCTCTGACACAACAGGACAGAAAAGAAGATCAGTGATGCTCCTTCGAACTCCCTGAAACTCAGGTGCCACATCTGTGAAACACAAGGCTGTCCTGAGCATTCTGCCATGTAAGGTCCTCGAAACGACCCCACGCACCACGGCATTCCCTGGGGGTGGGGGTGGGGGGTGAAAATGCATATTTATAATAATAAAAAAAAAAAAAAACAAGTAAAGCTACTAATCTGTATTAAGCTTATACCACATGCTGGGCTCAGTGCTTACTACCTTTTCGATCTTACCCAATTTAATCTCAGAATGACTCCGCAGTAGAGGTTCTGTGATTATCTTTTTCTAAAAATGAGGAAACTGAGGCTTAGGGAGGCCTGATGAGTTGTCCCAGACGGCCTGGCTAACAACTGGAAAATTCACAAACCCCTAATTTTGAAGCCTTGTTGTGAACCTGTTAGCATCTCCGTACTACCCTTAACCCTGGGAGCTTTGCCTTCTTCCTCTGTGGGTTGCTGTTCCGTATTTTTCAGGGCAGCCATGGAGGGACTGTGCTCAGAAACCTCACAAGGACAACTCTTTTATTCCTCCTTAATGCTGGAAAGCCAGATGAACCTGTAGGTCCACCAACCAGAGCACAGGGGAACAAAGAACCATCGCTGTGTGAGCTTTGGGAGTTCACTGTCCCTCTCTGATTCATTTTCTAAAGCTGCCAATGAGTCTCCCTGAGGTCCTAACATCTCTGGTTGTGGCGGATGGGGGTTCCTTGAGAAAAAGACTCTGAAATCTTTTAGCCTGCCACCATCACACAGATGAGTGAAACCATCTCGAATCATTCAGCCCAGGCAAGCCATCGGCTGACCCAAGGCGTGGATTTCAACACGCGCTGCTGGCCTGGCTCATGGAATGGCGAGAAAGAATAGCGGATTGTTGTTTTAAGCCACTTTGTATGGGAGAGCTTGTCACACAGCAACAGAGATAAAGGTTCACATGGGGAGTTTTATCCGGGATAACTTGGGATCAGTATCTGTAAGGGAGGGGAGTGGGTCTGAGCAAAGGGAAAAATTATACTGCGATGCAGCTGCCACTGACACCTTACCCCATCCAACGGGGAGCACTCTAACCGTGGTGGCGTCTCAGAGCTGTCCCACATTGTACCACTTCGCTAGGGCTGCTGTACCAAAGTACCACGGACCAGGGGGCTGCACAGAAATGCATCCTCCCACAGTTCTGGGGGGCTGGAAGTACAAGACCAAGATGTCAGCCAGGCTGGTTCCTCCTGAGGTTGTGAGGGAGAATCTGTCCCTTGCTTGTCTCCTAGGTTCCGATGGTTCACTGGCAATCTCTGGTGTTCCCTGGCTTGTAGATGTGTCGTCCCAGTTTCTGCCTTTATCGTCACATGGCGTTCTCCCTGTGCATCTGTGTCCAGGGAGACCTTTCATAAGGACACCAGTCATATCGGATTGGGGCCCCGCCCTACTAGTTACAGATGTAACTAGTTACATCTACAGTGACCCTATGTCCAAATAAAGTCACATTCTGAGGTACTGGCAGTTAAGATTTGAACATCTCTTTTTTGGATGGGGCGTGGGGGACACAATCAAACCTATAACATGCATCCAGGCACAGGGGCCAGGCCTTGGTGTCCCCACATACAACAGTCGTTAGATGTGGCTACCCTGAGCGAGGGAGCCTAACTGTGGGCAAAGCAGGTCCCCAAAGCCTAGGAAAGTGCTGGCAGAGGGGCTCAGTTGTGAGCCCCCAGAAGACAATGCCCCCGTCAACTACAATGGACCCACTACAGCGACCACAGCAGTGTATTCATCACAGCATGCACTACATCTACCCCCGTGGATCTAATGTAGTTCTGGTCACAACAAGGGCTTCTAGGGGCGATTGGGGTGTAAGACTCTGGGTGAGTCACCTTGAGGGCACAATCTCAAGCTGCACAGTCAGCTTCGGGGTTGAAACCATGCCCCAGGAGATGGGTCGGGAGCACCTAAGGAGGTTAGAGACCAACAGCTAGAAAACGTGGACCTCATCATACATCGTCTAGACCACCTGCGAACCATGCCAGCCTTGTTAAGAGTATCACTTCCCTTTTCTGTGGAGTACTTTGGAGATACCAAAGCTTTCATGTGCTTCCTTCCTCTCACTATGCTGGTGGCCACTGGCTCAATCTTTGGTCATATGGCACACACTTGGGGCAGGAATCAGGGTTTCCTGGCCCCGAACCCTGAGCATTTCAACCACTCACATCCCCAGTCCAACCCAGAGCCCAGCTGGAGCTCCTTCTCTGGTTGCAAGATTGTGGCCTAGAAAGCCCACCCAAAGATGTGCTTTTCCTCAGCTTTGCTAGGTTCTCACCGAAGCCCGGAAGTCTTGCATGGGTGGACAGATGGATGGACAGATGGGTAGATAGATGGCTGAATGGACAAACAGGTGGATGGATAAACAGATGGGTGTACAAACGGGTGGTTGAATGGATAGAAGGAAGGAAGGAAAGGCAGAAAGATGACTTCATGGACAGATGGATGGATGGATGGATGGATGGATGGATGGAGTCAGGCTGTGACCAGAGGACCCACTTGGCCAACACACAGAACTGTGAGAAGTAAGTGTTTGCTGTTTCAAGCTACAAAGTTTTTAGGATATTTGTTACAAGCAGCAACTAACGTGAAGTCATGTGACTCACTCAAAGTCACATACGGAGCTGAAGGCAGGGAGTCTGTCTCCTTACCCATTACGCTCCGTGTATAGCTCATGCAAGGCTGTTCAAAATCCTCTTTCAATCTGTGGTCCCCCACTGACCACCCATCCTGGGGCACTTCCATCCTGTCAGATGACATTAAAAGTGTTCAATATATACATGGTGAAATAGAGCAAGACCCCGGAGGTCCCCTGGTATCCCTGGAGTGAACCCCTTAGTGCTTGTATCATGGGAAGGTCTGAGGATCTTTAGGATAGCAGTTACCAACCGTTTTGGAAATAGTTCGATATTTAAACCACCAGTTCAATCATACAGGTATGTACCAGCAGATCAGCCCTGATTGTAACAATATTTAACCTCCTGCTTCATTGTTCTGAAGAAACAATGAAGGTTTGTTCCCTCTGAAAACAGATACCCGTGATTTCCAGAGTTCCCTTAACACAGCCCACCCCACAGCCACGAGCCCACACAGTTCACGGGTCCTTGCTCGAACACCACACAAAAACAAGAATATTCTCCGATAATTTATTCAGAATTTTCATATAAACAGGTAATTATCCCATATTTTACATGCAGAGCAATTTCAATATTCAAAGAAAAAGGCATATTCTGTACATGGCGCTACTTGGCTCTTGTAGGAAAACATTGAAAAAATAATAATTGAGCTTTTGGTGGGTTTTGTGTTTCTGAGTTGTTTTCCCCATAAGCTGAGGCACATTTGATCCTGTGCAGCTGACAGCGGATGGAAAGTGTCTGCGGCTGACACGCAGAGCCAGGACCCCCCGAGGCACAAAAAGTAGAAAGACTAAACAAGCCATTCCTGAATGTGTACATAGACGCACATTTGTCTTGGATGTTGTTCCTTCCTTCTCAAAGGGGACAAAGAGCCTCAGATTCGTGATCTGGTTTTTAACAAGGACTTTTAGGGTCCACACCCGAATAAGACTTTGGCTGGAGGTTGGTTCTCGACCCTGACTGGTATGAGGTGACAGTGAGCTCACAAAGTCAACGTTTCCCTCTGCTTCTGGGGGACCCCTCAGGAAACATTCACCTTCAGTTGTAGCCCCTGAAAGTCCATGACATTCTTTCACGTGTTTGAAAGAACAAATCAGCATTTGTTCTTTCCATTTCAACCTCACCTCTGGTATAAATCAATAGTCTAAACAACCTTCTGGAAGGTTTTCTGAAGGGACACCATTCTATGTGCACCATTCATACACAATCAGCATTTCCCTGTTCCCCCCATCGAACAAAACCGTAATTTCTGAAGAGCCCGAGGTGTCAAGGACTCACCAAGTGGCATCCAGAAGACATTTAACCCCAAATTTCCACCCACCATGAAGTTGAAAAATGATTGTCACTGGACCTACAGCACATCCACGAGCTACTCAGATGGCTGGCATGGGCCATGCTCTGATAGCATTCCTGCCCACTGCCCACTGTTACGACAGCTACGAATTAACACCTCCCAACCCAACCAGCACATTTTATGGCAGATTGTCTGCTCTGGTGGGAGATAGTGGAAGATTTGTCCATCAATTGGCAGCAGTCTCCAATGATCACAGGATTGTATGTGCAGACCCTTGCATCAATTCCCACATTTTCTCTGTTGTGCTCAATATCTCTCCACGAGAACCAGCAGCATTCCTCCCTACTAGCTTGACATTACAGGAAAGCACCAAGGACAGCTCCCAGAATACAAACGTTTCCAGACGTGTGCTTGACATCACTGGTCCCGGGAGAAAGTAATGTGCTTGCTATTCTCCTCCCGGAAGAAGAAACTACTCTGTCGATTATGCCACATTAATGAAAAGGATTTTAATAATAATGAGACATCTTTAAAAACAAACAACAGAAAGCACCCATCTAAGCTGGCTTTGTTGCTCTTTTTAGAGCCCATCACTAAAACACTGCCAGGTCAATCATGACTTTCTAGGACCAAAGTTGTTGTTAGACACAACACTGTGTGATGAAAAAGGTTTATGACCCAATGGCTGCTTTCTCTTCTCACTGCAGTGGCAGAGACAAACTAAAAGAAATAGGCACTATCCCATTTGTGCAGGTGAGCCCAGCATTCTCACACAGGGGTCCAAGGTTCTGTGGCTAAAAAATATACTCAGCATGCTGGTAGATTTGGGATTGGAATTTCTCTACAGTCCCCTTTTCCACTTGGAGGATAGAGACGCTGCATTGGGTATTTGTGTGTGAGGTGCCCACAGTGCAATTTGTTCCACTCCCCCAAAGCATCTGAGCTTAAAAGGAGTAGGAAGAAGCCATGGAGAGTCCCGGGCACCTCGGTGCTCACTGCAGGGGGATGCAGTAGGGCAGCGGGGATGCTAGCTTTGCACCAAAACCTATCTTCGCCCCAGCAGGAGACGGAGTATTCTCTCCTCACCAAAGGAAGCTAGCTCAGGCCTGGGCACCCCACACATCGGATACGTCATGATGACCTGAAATTTCAGTTCACGTTTGGAAGCATGGTGCCAATGGATGCAGGATCAAAAAAAGTGGGGGTGGGGAAGATTGAACTCAGAGAAGACTATTATCAGCCAGAAAAAGGATCTATGCTCACACGAAAGCCACACTTTATCCCAACTCCCTCCCTCAAAATTCTTACTGGTCCCTGGCATTTGGAATCAGCTGATACAGATTTTCCCTGATTCAGATTGGATCCAGGCAGAATTCTGAAGTCTCAAAGATGTCCATTATTGAACCACATCTTAATGATACACTGAGGTAGACCGTGCTGGAAAAAAAAAAAAAAATCATTACCCCACATTCACCTGTTTATTTCTCGTTGATAAAAATTTACATGCTCTCCATTTTTTACGAAAGTGATTTTTACAGTGATTTTTATATATTAAAATAAATAATTTCCCCCTAATATAAGAAAACCTTTCTGAATTAGAAAAATGTGAAAATTGTTGCTAGTGTCATATACGGCCACTACAAATTTACTATGAAAAGAACAAAATACCTAGATCTACGTATTTTTAATTTACGTACAGACCCTCTTATATGTACAAAATAAATTTGGCGAAAATAATTTCTGTTCTCTTGTTCCTTGTACCCAATCATTGAGGCTCCCCAGAAATATTTCATGTGCTGTGATTTCTCAAATCATATAAATAAGATAGTAATAGGCAATTGGGATTTGTGTCTACCTGTGTTCTTAACCAAGAATTGAGAAGGTTCAGAGGTCGCCATTGTCTCTATCCTGTTCTTAAGCCCACAACTTTTAAGAGAAGAGGAGAAGGAAGCAATCGAAAACTCATGAGCAAATGCTCTCAGGGATAACCCGTGGGTGACGATTTTGATGAACCAAAGTAATGAGTTCACCATGTTCTTTATTTGAGCAGCTGTGATTCTTTCCCCAAAGGGAAGAAACTGAATTCACGCCCACTCGGAAGTTCTTGGTGGCGCGACGATCCTTAGCGGTTTCTCCTCCAGACTCTACTCTCTTGGGGACTGCGACATCATAAGCACCTGAGAGTTCTGCTCAGGCCCCACACCTGGCCCAGCTGAGGTCACTGGGTGCAGAGCAGCTTCTGGGAGGTCAACTCTGAGGACAGCTGGATGCCCTGAGGGTGGAGGCGACCGACAGGTGCATCTCGCTTCATATTGCTTAGTGTTCTCAAAGTCCATCTGGGCTGTCGCACTTTGGGATTTGATTTTGTTGTTTGCACAGTAATCATAGGATGTGCACACCCAGTTGAGGAAGCGTGCGAGGTACACACAAGGAACCAAAAGATCCAAGAGCCACAAGTGTGTCTGAAGGCAGGACTCAGCTCCAGGCGCCTACCAGCTTACCCAAGCAGAAACCAAGCCATCCACCAAACCCAATCACCCACACCCATGGCCTCATGATGTCCCAAAGGGTTAGCAGCTAATGTGGCTTTATTCCCAGAAAAATGGATGCCTTTAAGACCAAACAAATCAGCCACTGGTGCCTCGCTCCCCCTCTGCACACAGGCAGATCAACCAAGCAACCCACAAGCCCTCCCCTCCCCGCCCCCCCGGGAAACAGTTAATAACTTATGAGGCTGATGCTGGGGATTTTTTCAAAAATTAAATATGTTACAAATATATTCTCAAAACTCTTAATCACCTTAGTTCTTTTTTTTTTTTTTTTCTTTTTCTTTTTTTATGTCCTAGCTTTGTTTGGTCTTGAAAAGATCCACTATCACTCCCAACTACTCCCTTGGCTCCCGGAAAACATTTTTCACCAAAGTTAAGGGAGAAAAGACTCCTGAGACTAGGCTTGGGGCAGAAAAATCTGTGGAGGGCACAGTCTCCCAGTAAATAAGAAGGAAGGAGATGGGAGGGATCAGGAGCTCGAGAAGAGCAGACCCCCCAAAGCGTCAACGCGGCATGAATACTCTGTGCGCGTGCGCACACACACACACACGCACACCAGCCATATCTAGCCTGGACACACACACACACACACACACACACACACACACGCACGCATGTGGACACACGTGAACCGCACACCGGGACTGCAGATTCTTATCAAAAGTATAAAAGCAGTAGCTATTGGTCAATTTGAGGAACTGATTTTGTGAAGAAGAAGAAGAAGAAAAAAAAAATCCTTCAGCCTGGATGAGAAGACTCTTCCTGAAGCCCACTCCGTAAAGTCTGAGATTCTACTGGAACAGGGTGGGTTTTTTTTTTTCTTTCTTTCTTTCAAACTTTTGTTCCACAAACAAGTTTTATGCTTTATACTGTAGCTCAGACACCAGAAAAAAAAAAAAAAAAAAAAAGAAGAAGAAGAAGATTTTTAAAAACAAGTCCTTGCTTTCAATCTACTTGAAAAAAATAGTAACATTCTGGCTTAAAACCGCAGTTGCCTGTAGGGACAGCAGCCGAGGAAACCCCTTCTCCTCTAGAGTCACAGTTAAATTCTCTGACAGCTCGTCAACTTGGCAATCAAACAAATGTGTTTTAAGTCATCAATGAACAGCAATGGATAGCAATGATCTCTGAGCTCCGTGTGACACTGTGGCAGATTCATAGGAGAATCCTGAGTTTTCTGGAGGCCTTCAAACCAGAGGAAAGTGAACCAGAGGGGTTTGGAGAACCCCTCCCCCAAAACAGGCGCCGTTAGGAAGGATTCGACCTCGGCAGGGTCAGAATCCGTCCGTTTTTCTTGCCCCCGTTCATGTGGGTGTAAGGGATGTGGTCCTCGTAGTTCCGCTTGAGGCCCAGCGAGGACACTCCATCCCGGCCCCCGGCCTCTTCCCTCTGTGAGTGTGAGGCCCGATCCAGGGGGACACTCTCCATGTCCTCAAACTCCATTTCCAACTCCTCACTCTCAGGCGCCTTGTTCTCCTCGCTGTGGAAGAAGGAAACTTCCGGAAAGCTGGGGTGCAGGTCGTCCTTGAGCAGGTCAACGATCTCCAGGAAGGTGGGCCGCATCTTGGGATTGAACTGCCAGCACATGTGCATCAGGTCGGTGCTGCAGGACAGAGGGACGCGTCAGGAAGGAGTCCGGGGGATCCAGCCATGCAATCCCCACTCCCACCCTTGTCCCGGCGGGCCGCCCCCACAGATGACAAGTACCAGCACCAGACGGTGGCCACCAGCGCAGGCAACAGTCAAGACAGAAACAGCATTTCTACCGATGCTAAAAAAAATGGTTTTGGAAAGACAGCCAAAGGGGCTGCCTCATTCCCAGGGCAGATCAAGAAGGGCCCCTTCTGACACAGCCACACGTTGAACAAGGTTTATAAATTTTATACATTCCTGGTTTTTGTAAACTTTAATTTCTACTGGGGCTGCTTGAAAGGCTTCCCTGTGCCAGTAGGCAATCTTTCTAGGGCCAGAGATCCCTCAGGATCTAGATGCTTGAGGCCTGATGGGGCATCAGGAGGACCAGCCGTAAGCAGCCATCCTGCAGGCCCAGCACTCACGCGCTCCAGGGCGGTAGCAGGGGGGGTTACAACCTGACTCAGCCAAGAGCACACAGGGCAGGTGCCGAGGGCCTGGGATTTCCATTTTTCCTCTTCCTCGCCCCACTGTAATTTCTAAGGCAGGGGTTGGCAAATTTCCACCCTCGGAATAAATGTGGCCCCCTGAAGTGTTTTTGTAAATAAAGTTTTATTGGCACACAGCCACACCTGTTCATTTACGTACTGTTGATGGCTGCCTTCAGTCTATACGCAGAGTTGAGTAGCTGCAACAGAGGGCCACACAGCCCACAAAGCTGAAAATATTTACAATATGGCCCTTTGTAGCGAGTCTGTGGACCTCTACCCTAGGGCCTACTCGATTTCCCTGGTCCTGGAACTACAGCCAGCTGCTTACTGGCATGACTTAGTGAAGGACTTTCATGAAGCAACGTCTCGAAATACTTTGCTCAGAGTTTCTGAACAACTCTGCTTCGTTATCTTTTTCCTATGAGGTCCCTTGCAACTGGGTTTTCTAAATTAACGTCATTTTCTTCGGGGGATGAAGTGTCAAAATAGCCTTTCCCCCTTCAGGAGGGAAAACTTTTTCCAAAGAAACACTAATAAAGGACTTTATATTTAATAGATGTTCATTGTAGAAATAAAACACCAAAACATAGAGAAAATACAGCTTGCATACAACTTCCCTTCAGATCTAACCTCATTTTTCTATCTGAAGACATTTAGAAGCGCAATACATACTTTTTACCCTTGATATTTAACGTAGGCTTATTCACCAAGTTATAAAATATTTTCATAAAATACGTTGAAATATTCTCAACATATTTTATTTTGGAAAAATAATATTTTGCAAATTTCATTTGAATGGCTACATCATCTTAATTTATAAATTTACTTGGCAATTCTCATATTGTTGGGTATTTAGATCATGTCAATTTTTTTTTGAGACTTTAAAAAACATTGCTTTGAGTAGCTGTTAACAACAGGGGGGTAAGAATGATTATCACCAAACTGTTGTCAGCACTGAGTATTAAAACTCTCTTTTCTTAGGGGCACCCGGGTGCCTCAGTCGGTTAAGCGTCCGACTTCGGCTCGGGTCATGATCTTACAGTTTGTGAGTTTGAGCCCCACCCTGGGCTCTCTGCTGTCAGCATAGAGCTTGCTTCGGATCCTCTGTCCCCTTCTCTCTCTGCCCTCCCCCCACTGGTTCTCTCTCTCAAAATAAATAAATTAACTTAAAAAAAAAAAAAACAACCTCTTTCTTTCCTCCTTTCTTCCTTCCTTTTTTTGCTAACTTAGGAAGACGGTATTTCATTTTACTTTATGTTTCTTGGACTCTAAGTGAGGAAGGACAAGTTTGCAAGTGTTTAAATGGCTTGTGCATGTATATTGTCCATTTGGTCCCCTAACAAACATTTACTATTTCTTTTCGGCAAAAAAATGTAAAACAAAAACTGGGGAGTATTGGGGAGATACATAACACATATCCCTGGACCCCAAAATAATTTTAATGTTTATACTTAGGATTTGTTTTTTTCCCCATTCTATTGAGGTGTAATTGACATGCAATATTGTATTCATCTCCTGACAACCCGGTAAGTATATAAATAGACAGTTAAACATAAATACGCCACCCCAGCCACCCAGTTTCCTTCTCCCGTGGTAACCACTGAGGTGGGGTTTCTTGTAGAACCTTCCACACACATGATACGCAAGAAAGCATACCTGTGAAGGTGTGACATGCAAACACGAGCACGTATGTAGATACAACGTGCAAAAAAGTGCCCGTGCCCAGACACAGTGTGCAAACACAACCACCTGTGTAGACATATGACAGCGAACCAAAGGGCACTAATGCCTTTTTAAGGAAGAGCCCGGACGCTGCACACTTACACTCTCTCCGGACAGTTGTCAGGTTGGTCCAGATATCCTCCGTCCATGACAAATTTCAACACCTGTTCATTAGACAGGCCTTGGTAAGGTTGTTCCGCCAAGCTGGTGATTTCCCAAAGGACCACACCAAAGGACCTGCCAATGACAGTTGAACGTAGTAACAAAGAAGCCATTAAAACACACACACACACACACACACACACCCCTTCTTCGTCTACTAGAATGGGGTTGGCCAGTTCATTCAACAATTCATCCTGCATCCAGAAACGTCTACATTAGTCTCAGTCGGAACACAGGTAGCTGTGCAAGCGTCCTCAGACATGACATCCCCTTCGTTTTCTTGATTACGAGGCTACGAGGAAGGCAGGCTTTAACTGGCCCCCGCTTGCTGGTCACACACAGGGAACGACCCGGGATTCGGGCCCAGCGTTCTGTCTGCCGATCCGTGCGTGCACGACTCACCACATGTCAGAAGAAGTGGTGAAGACCCCGTCCTTCAGGGATTCCGGTGCCATCCACCGCACGGGGAGCAGACCCTTGCCTCCTTTCCGGTAGTAATCCGTTTCATAGATGTCTCTGGTCATTCCGAAGTCTGACAACAAATGGTTCAACATCGTCTTAACTTTCAGCCTGCAGCCCAGGTGTCTCCATCCTCAGGGCCCCACGCCTCGAAGAGCCCGCAGATGGGCTCACCTGCCCCAGGTGTGGGCTCACCTGCGTGGCGGCCAAATCCACCGAGAATGGATTCTGAGGGTACTTAGGGGGATGTGGAGGGAAAGGATGGGCCGCCACGTAAAGGGAAGGAAACGGAAGCACCAAGTGGTAAGGAAGCAATGTTCCGGCCCGCAGCCTGGGAATCCTGTTTCTAGCAACACTTCCTTCCCACCCACGACCTTGCAGGCTTCCCAAACCAAAGCTTTGAGTCTCTGCAGCCAACCTTCTATTCTCCACTAGATGTGGCTCCACCGCTACCCAGTGCCCAGCTCAAAACCCAGGGTCGGGTCCTCTTTTGACCCACCCCCTTTCCTTACACCCGCATCTAAGACACATCTAAGACCTGCCCAGTCTCCTCCCACATTCCCCTCTAGTCAAGCTCTTCTTCTCCATCACTCCGGCCCCCCCCAGGCCCACGGCCACCTCTCCCCTGCAGGACCTTCCCTCCATCTGGACCCTGGCAGCTCACTGCCCAAGAAAAGCTACATAAGGAGGATCGTGCTGTTCCTTGCTCTCCGTGGCTAATGGGGGACGAGGTCTTTCGGGACTATGAGCAGAATGACATCACTTCCGGCTTCCCTTGCTGATATAAGATAACGTCTTCGGGGATCGTAAGTAGACTCGTGTTACTTCTTGCCTTCTAGCCTCCCTCCCCAGGTCTGGCTCCTGCCTCTCTCCCTCACCTCACATCTCACGCTGCTCTACTCCCCTCTACATTCCTTTTATTCCTATCACATCAGCCATCCTTCTGGCCTCCTGGCCTCACATTTGCCATAACTCCCCCTGGCGTGCTGTCACTCAGGTCAATTCATCCTGCAAGTTTTGGCTGAAACGCTGCCTCCCTACAGAGAGAGGCCTCTCCTCACTATCATGGAGCTCTTTATTTCTTTAGGCTTCATTATCTTGTTTATATAAGCATTCTCTTACGGTTCAGCTTGAATTGCCCCATCCAGTAGAACTTTCTGTGGTGATGAACACGGTCTATGTTCACACTGCCCAATACTCGCAGCCACCAGGCTCAAGGGGGCTACTGATCACCTGAAATGTGGCCAGCGGCAGCCACAGGAATACATTTTTAATTCTACGCCATGTAATTTCAACATAGATGGCCACAGGTGGCTGGCGGCTACTGGCGCGGGTAAAGACTGCATGCCGAGGGCAGAAAACCCGTGGTGACTTATCCACCATCACACCTCTCGGCTCCTAGTGCGGTGGCTTCCGCCAACAGGGAACACGAATATGATCCAGAGCCGTAAATGAGCGAGTTCACGAGCAAATGCGGTTCCATCACAGTCTTGAGGTTCAAGCCCTCTTTGCGCTATTGGAAAAGACTGAACTGCTCGGTCTAGACAACTCCTTCCAAAAATCAAACTGGGCCTGGGCCCCGTGTCTCAAAGCAGAAAGCCGGACAAACCTCCAATTTTGACGGTGAAGTCGTGGGCCACCATGCAATTTCGAGCTGCGAGATCCCGGTGCACAAACTTCTTGGCATTCAGGTACGCCATCCCGTCGGCGATCTCCGCCGCCATCTGAATCATCTCTTGCAGAGTAGGGGGAGGGCGGCCAGGGTTATTCTGAGAATCGAAACAGGGGGTCGTGTGTTCAGCAACGTGGGCTCCTGCGGCCGGGAGCGGGTGCCCTGCCGGGTCCCCAGAGGCAGCTCACCTCAGCCTCCGGCCGCAGAGAGCGGAGGTAGCTCTTCAGGTCTCCGTGAACCATCAGCTCCATCACCACCAGCGTCGGCTGGCCTTTGGACACCACCCCCAGGAGGCGGACCTGTGGAGCAAGTGCAGCACGTGGTAGGGTGAGGGTCTGGGGGAAGGTGTCCACTCATCAAGGTGACACACAGCACCCTCTGTGGTGAGCCCTGGTCTGTCTGGCTCAAATGCCAGGGTCAATGCCTTGCTGGGACAGGGGAGTCGGAGGAAGGAGGGAGAATTCGGGACTCAGGGTCTGGTGGGTAGGGGAGCAGACAGACATGCCTACAGACAGCAACAGCCGAGACAGACACTTGGATATCTCCTTGGTGTCTCTGAGCACATAAGGCACGTTCCCACCTCGAAGCCTTTGCACCTGCTGTTCCCTCTGCCTGGCTCTCTGTGCCCTAACAGGTCCACATGGCTCAGTCCCTCCATCCTTAAGTCTTGGCGCAAATACACCTTTTCCCAGTCCTGAATTCCCAGCCCCCTGACTCTGCTCTCTTGTTCCATTCTGCCATAGCATCAGCCCCCAATGTCTTCCCTAAGGAACTTATCGGTTTTAGGGTCTGCCTCCGCGGCTGTACAGGAAGCTCCATCAGGGCGGGAATCCGATGCATCAAAGAGACGAGAAATGAGGCTTAGCACACAGCCGGTCCCCTTAGCACTAGGCTCCAGGCTCCAGGAGAAGGTAAGTGGGAAAGGGTGGGCAGGGATGGGGCGAACACTCATGTGTTTAAGGGTTATAAAGGAGCCAGGAAGAGGGAAGAGACAACATTCTGGAAAGCAACGGGACGAGTCTGGCTCCAGGCAAGGTGGGAGAGGATGAGATTAGAGGAGGGAGAAGGAGGGGGGCCCTCCCCCACACCTTGAGGATACTGCAGAGTGGGGGACAGGCAGGGTCCACACCTAGGGTCCTCCCACCCCGTGCAGGAGGAGGAGGAGGAGGGACAGGGGAGCTGGCACCAGAGGAAGCCTCTGTCTGCTCTGGGGGCAAACGCAGGACTCACCACGTGATGACAGGTGAAGCCCTTCATGACTGAGGCCTCGTTGAGAAACTCGATCCTCTCTCGCAGACTGGCGGACTCGTTGACCGTCTTCACCGCGACGCGGGTCTCCGCCTCGCCCTTGACGATGTCCCTGGCATTGCCCTCGTACACCATGCCGAAGGAGCCCTGCCCCAGCTCGCGCAGGAGAGTGATCTTCTCCCGAGGCACCTCCCACTCGTCCGGCACATACACAGAGCAGGGAAACACTACTCCTCACTTATCTACACAGCATCCTTGACAGACCCCTGGGGGCCCCCCAGCCAACCTCCCACCTGAGCACCCCTGGCAAACATTCGTTAAGTGATTTCTGTGGTCCAGAACCTGTGCCAGGCACCGAGCGTAGAGCCGAGGACAGGACAGGTGTGGGTCCCTGCTCTCACAGAGGGGGACAGCAGAGGCTTGGGAAGGAGCCACTGTCAGCCCAGGGTCCTAGCCGGTAAGTGCCGCACCGAGCCTGCCTCCACATCCTTTCTGTCTGATCTCAGAGCCTCCTGGGTCGGAGGCTGTGGTCTCTGCAAAGGGCCCAGGGGATGGGGACAACTCCGCCTGCCAACCACCGGCATGTGAATGAACCCATCCAGGACCACCCAGCACCAGCTGATCCCCAGGCAGGCTGCAGCCATGTGAATGAGCCCGGATGAGATCAAAGGATTTGCCCAGCTGATCAGACCACAGGTGGCGGACCCACCAAACTGTGTGCTAATAAAGGGAGGTCGTCTTAAGTCACTAAAGCTGGGGTGGTTTGTTACACAGCCAACGATTTGCAGATGAATGCACAAAGACCTCATAAGAAAAGCCGAAATGGTTCCTGCGTCCTCTGCACCCGTTACAGGCTGAATACACCCATGACTTCATTCCTGGAGGGAAGCAGGGCGGTAGGGTGGAGAGGCAGCCCCGAGGTTCAGCTTCCCCACCTCCGGTGTGCGGTAACAATGCCGTCGCCCGCGTTCGTTCCCTCCCGCTCCCGTTCCCGCCGCACAGTTCCACCTGGAATGACCACTAGTTTCTCTGTCGTGACGCTTTGGCATCTAGGCTCTCGACGGCCCTAAAGGGGCTGCCCCTCCCCAGGGCGGCCAGTTCCTAGAGACAGTAAGTGACCTGCCAGTGAGTATACCTTCTGTATGCAAAACAACTAATCCAGAGCCCAAACCATAACCCCTCCCTCTGTGAGGCCCGCACCCTCTGGGCTCTATCCCCTTCCCCTGATCACCCAGGGCCAGGCCCTACACCCCAGAACCCACGGAAATCATTCAAATTAGCCAATCCTCAGTCTTCCCCCGCCTTGCCACGCCTCCCCAAGAAACCACAATAACGGTTCTTGTCCGCGTTCTTTCCATGCTCCCTCTGCCTCTTGCCCGACCCCGGAGCTCCCCTGTGCGGTGCTGCCCCCCCGCCCCCCGTGCGTGTCTTATCAGACCTGATTAAAACAAATCCTGCGGATCCTTAAAAGCATCACCCCTGTATCCCAAGGCAGTATCCTTGGGATCATCGACAACACTCATGCCTTGAAAGTCACTTTTTCTGCTTTTTGCTGCATGAAGCACTTTGGAAACTTGTCCTGCGGCAGATGCTTTCCCCTCTGATGGAACAAGCAAGCCTCATCTCTAGGGGCTGCCCGATGCCCTTTGGTACAATCACGGGAAACACAGGTGTCGGTCCTACGTGACTACCAGATCAGCATCACATCTGTGTTCAGGTGCCACCAACAGCGGATGTGTCCCTGCCACACATACAGCCTCCTGTTCACCCCGTTTTATCCTTCATTCTTGTCTTCCCCACCCCGACCCCCAATGTCTCACTCTGGCTTCTGACTCCCACCTGCCAGTTTGGACGGCAAGTCCGTACATGGCTCTCTGGCTCTGACCCTCGGCGCGGTCTCGGGCACAGGCCGCAGATGCCACAACCCCACAGCTGGGGCACCAGATTCTCAGCCTCCCAGCCCTGCTAGATCAGCCCATCCAAAAGGCGCCAGACAGCAGGTGTCCAGCTGCTCCCAGCAACGGGGTCTCCGCAGCCAGGGACAGGTCTCCAGTGAGCGAGAGGGCTCATCTCAGCCTCCCAGGGTATCAACCCCCGACTTCCACTGGACAGTAATGGGAAAGGGCACTGCAAGGCAGGATTCCGGCCACCCAGAGGTCAGGGGATGGTACTCACCATCACTGGCACTGAGGTACTCAGGGTTTGAAGAAGCATACAGCGGCCCCAGTGGGCCATCCGGCTGCCTGGAAGGGAAAAAGGAAGACATTCCAGCTTGGTATTCTGACGAGGCCTTGGGTCACTCGCAAGGGGGTTACGAGCTCCCCAGTGCAAACGGCAACCCTTACCAGCAGCATCAGTGTAATAATCCTGGATGCAGTCTGGGGTTATGAACGGAAACCCATCAGATGGCTACTGAAGTGCATCAACATGGAACCATCAGCTGTAACTCATGGGCGTCCACGGGACACCCAAGAGCCACTCACCCCTTGCTGTTCTCATCCCAGCTCACGAGAAACAAGTGTTACATTTTCAGGAAATTTGAGAGCAGGTTGTTAATACAGCCATCATTTAAAGTTACAGGGCACAGGTTTACAATGAAATAAAACGATATCAAAAGGAAACTCACCATTTCCTCATTATCTTACTATCATCCGTGACCGTCTGCAGCTTGAAATTGGCCACGGTAGGAATATTTACGTGATAGAAACAGGAATGATACAAACCAAGACTTGATCTATTGTTCTGTTGTTTGTGCAGGCTTAAGAAAGTGATGGCAAAAATGTTACCAATGCCGATTAAGCTTCAAAGTCTGTCAGCGCTGGGGCGCCTGGGTGGCTCAGTCGGTTGAGCATCCGACTTCAGCTCAGGTCGTGACCTCTCTCGGTTCGTGAGTTCAAGCTCCGTGTCAGGCTCTGTGCTGACAGCTCAGAGCCAGAAGACTGCTTCGGATTCTGTGTCTCCCTCTCTCTCTCTCTGCCCCTCCCCAGCTCTCTGTCTCTCTCAAAAATAAATGAACATTTAAAAATTAAAATTAAAAAAAAAAAAAGTCTGTCATCTCCACAGTCATGATATTGCAAACAGAAAAAAAAAAAACTTAAGAAAATGTTCCTCTGTATTTATGAATTATTACCTGATTGACTGAAGTCACTTGTTCATTGAACCCATACACCTTATTTCATTTTTACCTTACTCTTTTTTTTTTTAATTTTTTTTTTTTTTAACGTTTATTTGTTTTTGAGACAGAGACAGAGCATGAACGGGGGAGGGTCAGAGAGAGGGAGACACAGAATCCGAAACAGGCTCCAGGCTCTGAGCTGTCAGCACAGAGCCCGACGCGGGGCTCGAACTCAGGGACCGCAAGATCACGACCTGAGCCGAAGTCGGCCGCCTAACCGACTGAGCCACCCAGGCTCCCCTACCTTAGTCTTAAATGAAAACAAAATATCAACCAACATCCAGGTTGGAACTATACTCATTCATCACTTGCAACCATAGGTTGGCTATAGATACAAAGGTTCAGGGGGAAAAAATCAACCAAAACATTCGGTGAGAATCAACCAGCTAGAGGGAATTTATGGTAACAAGCAATGTATATTGTGTTATGATCACTGCCTGTAAATTGCATGCTATGCACATCCCTATGACAGTAAAACTTATAATAAACTTAGATACAGCTCTCTCTGTATCTAGGCACACTTTCTTTTCTGGAGAGCTAGTTTTTAACCATTTACCAGCACACCATTGTACCCACCTCTTTCTCAGGAATAGATAAATACTTCCAATCACAACACTGAAGAGAAAGACAAAGATGAGAGGCCCGATGATAATTTTTGCAATGTTCGATGGGACATCTACTGAAATAGAGTAAGAAAACATATGTTTCGCACCAAAATGTATTCACATCACAAATCACACCTATGCCTGTAATGGCGGGCCACACACACCTGCCCCCTCTCTTGTCCCCGAGCCTCTCTGCCGGTCTCCTGGGCCGTTCTTTTCCAGTCATCTTGAATTGCCAGTTGGCTCCATGGGGCTGGGCAGTGGGCTCAGAGGCCCTGACCTCCAGACCACTGCCCACTGCCTTCTCCCTCCCCCCCAGCCCAGGGCCAGCTTCACAGGCACGTAAGCCTGGCCATCACCCAAGTCCCCACACTTGGAAGGGCCCTGCTCCTTAACACTCTGCTGTCGCCATCTTGAAAGTCTTAATAATTTGTAAGCAAACGGTCTTGCGTTTTCATTTTACAGAAATGAAATTTTAATTTGCCCCACAAATTAAATAGCCTATCTTAATCCCAACAGCACCTCCGGCAGACGAAGATTTCACCAGGAAGTGCCCTGTGTGTGCTAGGGGGTCTTGCCCAAACTATCCTTTTAAATCGACCGAAGAAACGTTCTGTTAAACTTGCACGTGAGGCCCAGTTGTCTGCAATTATAAACACGCCCGTGTATTCAGACTCTCCCGAGCCGAGAAAAATGGGTTCTAAGGAATCAGGGAGGGAACCGGGTCCCTGGGCTCCTCAACATCCACAGCGGTATACTGAACACTTACTAAAAGTACCCGGCGCGATCTGAAGAGCTTTGCACCAGTGTTTTTATTTAATTGTCACATAAGCCGAAGTGGGAGGTGCCGCGACTGAGGCCAGTTAACAGACCGGGAAAAGAGGCTCAGAGACTGGAGGCGGGTCTTGCCCCAAATCCCAGAGCCCAGAGCCCAAATCCACGGCGGGGCAGGGATTTCAACCCGGGCGATCTGAGTGAGTTCTTGACCACTACTCCACGCTGCCTTCGGCGGCCAGCGCTGCCCCGAGGCATCCTGTCTTCCTGTACTGTACCCTTCCCTGAATTGGCAGCGAACTGCCTCATCCCCCCTCCCACAGCTCCTGGCCACAGAAAGTCTCCATGAATATCTGGTGGCCGAACGGGCCATGAGAGATGGACACCTACTGGTCACATGCAGGTGAAGGTCTGCATGTCCCTCCTTCCTGTCCCTTTTTCCTTAGGAACAGGGGAGCTGGAGGCCACCAAGTGGCCAGGACTCACAGTGTCTCAGGACATAATGGGAGAGGCAGGCTGCACCCCGCCAACCCCACCTCTGCTTCCTGGACACCACGGTCGGGCTCACACTCCGATTCCAGTGGCCACGGGAACCAGGGTGAAGAAACGGAAATTTAAGAACTCTTGCTCTGAGTCACAGAAGGGGAAGGTCAGCCCCTGGGGGTGAGCGCCTCCTTAAAATCTGCACCTTGCTTGCTTGTTATAAAATAAAAAATCACTCAGGGTGCCTGAGCGGCTCAGTCAGTTAAGTGTCCACCTCCTGATCTCAGCTCAGGCCGTGATCTTAGGGTTCGTGAGTTCGAGCCCTGTGTCGGGCTCTGGGCTGATAGGGCAGAGCCTGCTTGGGATTCTGTCTTTCCTTCTCTCTGCCCCTCCCCCACTTGTGCATTCTCTATCTCTATCTCTCTCTCTCAAAATAAGTAAACTAAGAAAGAAAGAAAGAAAGAAAGAAAGAAAGAAAGAAAGAAAGAAAGAAAGAAAGAAAGAAAGAAAGAAAGAAAAGGAAGGAAGGAAGGAAGGAAGGAAGGAAGGAAGGAAGGAAGGAAGGAAGGAAGGAAGGAAAAAAAGAAGGGAAGAAAGAAAGAAAAAAGAAAAGAGAGAAAGGAAGAGAAAAGGAAGTTAGGAGGAAAGGAGGGAGAAAAAAATCCTTTTTAAGTAATCTACTGTGTTAGTCATGTAACTCTCCAGACTTTTTGCTATCTCTAGTAACGCTGGGCTACCTTTCCTTGAGCATGTATCTTTTTTGGACATCCCTGATAATTTCCTCAGGATAAATTTCTAGAACCAGAACTGTTGGCTCCGATAGAGCTTTAACAAAATATTTGATACGTATTAATAAAGAACATCTATGTGTCTGCTCTCAGACAACGCTAAGCACTATAATTAAAAAGCAGAGGAGGGTACTTGTTGTGCTGAGCACTGGGTGTTGTATGGAAATGATGAATCACTGAATTCTACCCCTGAAACCAATATCGCACTGCATGTTAACTAAAATTGAAATTAAAAAATATATATATTCATATTAAAATATATTTACATATTTATGTTTATATAATATGTTTATATTTAAAAATATATATTTGTATTTTTAACAACCCAGAAACAAAAAGCCTTACCAATTTGATAAGTTAAAAATTACGTTTTGTTTTAATTTGCTCTTGGGGGGGGGTGTGGTTTTGAGGTTGGACTTTTTTCCTTATATCTTCTATCTTTTCTATTTCTTTTTAAATTGGCTATTTATGTTCTTTGCATATTCTTGTGTGTGTGTGTGTGTATTACTCATATACTATATGGATATTCATTTGATAGTAACTCTTTGTCAATGATGTTACCAATGTTTTTCCCACTTTGATATTTTCCTTGGAATTTTATGCATGGCATCCCTGGTTCTTAAGAGAGAGACCCCAAATCCTTGAGCTGACCTGGGTAACAGGAAGTGTCTTTGTTATTGACGAGCCCCTGGGAACATACCTGAGCTTATGCTACGAGATGGGCTGACCCAGGACTGGGGTTGGTCACCAGCAGACCAAGCATGTGATCAGAAGGCTGGGACTTGAGCCAGCCTGACCTCCAGAGTACGGAGGGGCCGGGGAAGGACTTCTATCACACAACCAACGATGTGATTGGTACCGCCTGCGTAATGCAACTCTCAGCACCTTAGCTCAGAGGAGCTTCCTGGCTGTGAAGACAGCCACATGCCAGGAGGGTGATGCAACACGTCCTGATTCCAGGGGGAGGAGACACAGCTCAGTGTCCTGGACCCTCTCCTATGTGTCTCTTCATTTGCGTGGTCCTCACCTACAGCCTTTATAAGAAAACCGTCCTTGTAAGATGGCACTTGCCTGAGTTCTGTGAGCTGATCCAGCAGATGATTGAATCTGGGGGGGGGGGGGGCATGGGAAGCTCTGAGTTTGTTGCCAGTTGGCCAGGAGCGTGGGGGGCTTGGAGAACCCCCAACTTGCATCTGGCTTTGGAAGGGAGGGCAGTCTTGCTGGGAACCCTGCTCCTAAGCCGGCAGGGTCTCTGTGAACTCTTACCAGGCAGCATCAGATTCACCGTGTAGCCCTCCCAGCTGGGGTCAGGATGCTTCTCCCCGCCCTGACCCCGGCCAGAGCCTTCCCACTCTCCGAAGTCCACCATGCCTGGGGTGTGAGAATCCAGCCAGCCAAGCAGAAGGCTTGTCTCACTCCTCCCACCCAAGCTCCCGCTCCTCCTGGTCTAGAATCTCCCCTCCTTCCAAGTTATTTGTTTGTTCACTCATTCAAGTGTCTGGGCTCCTGCCATGCATCTCAGGATAACCTTCCTCTTTTGTTCCCACTTGTACATTCTTCCAGGTCTTGGTCAAGATGTCACCACCTCCAGGAAGCCTTCCCTGATCAGCTCAGCCTTCCCCACCCTCCCACCTTACTGTGCTCACCCAGGGGCAGCACTTACTGCCTGCACATCAAGAGCACATCTGAGACCAAGTAGGTGAGTTCCCCCATCCTCCCTTGGAGGACACAGCCCATCTAGAAACAAATACTGAGGGGCGCCTGGGTGGCTCAGTCGGTTAAGCATCCGACTGCAGCTCAGGTCATGATCTCATGGTTCATGGGTTTGAGCCCCGTGTCGGGCTCCATGCTGCCAGCTCGGAACCTGGAACCTGCTTCGGATTCTGTGTCTCCCTCTCTCTCTGCCCCTCCTCTGCTCACACTCTGTCTCTCTCTCTCAAAAGTAAATAAACATTAGAAACAAAAACTGAGACCCTAGTAACAGGAGCTAATGTGTTAATCAGACATGCCCTGTGCCAGCCACTTGGCATTCATAATGCCACTGAAACCTCCTTTTGTTTCCAGGGGGATCCTCTTATTATCCCACGGTCAGATGAGGAAGTGCAGGCTCAGAGAGGGCAAGCACCCTTCCCAGGTCACACAGTAGCAGCCGACAGACCCAGAGGTCAAGTCCAGGGCCGGCAGGTGTAGCCACTTCCCCGACCATCCTCTGAGACGTTCCCCAGAGCAGACCCAGCCAGAGTTGCCGTGCACACTTACAATAGTCTGTCACATAGAAATAAGTGGCTTCTGTCCAGGAGCCGTTGCCCGCCAGGGAGGTGGCCCGAACTCGCACACTGTAATTCCCCGGCGGCAGCCCTCGCAGCCTGCAGCCCCGCTCCAGAGCAAAGTGTCTACGGGAGACACAGAGGTGCAGCTCCTGGAAGACAGGGGAGGAGAGAGGGCAGGTGTGGGGGGTGTCCATCCCCTGGCAGGAATGTCAGAAATGACACAGAGGAGGGGCGCCTGGGTGGCTCAGTCGGTTAAGGATCTCATGGTTCGTGAGTTCGAGCCCCGCGTCGGGCTCTGCACGGACAGCACGGAGCCTGCTTGGGATTCTGTCTCCCTCTCTCTCGGCCCCTCCCCTGCTCTCTCTCTCTCTCTCTGTCTCTTTCTCTCAAAATAAATAAAAATGAACTTAAAGAAAAAAAGAGATGACACACAGTGAGTAAGGAACAATCACTGGGCAACACACGTGAGCGACATTAGGAACCTCGGAATCTCAGCGCCCCAGTTCTTGGGATAAGGAAGCAGACACAGAAGCTATCGTTACCGATGACCCTTCCTGAGCCACAAGCCAAGCATTTGACCTGGATCGTGTCATTTCCTTCTTACCCCACCAGGGCTTAGCCTCTTGTTACAGACAGGAAACAGAGGCTTCGGGGCAGAGGTCGGCAAACTTCGGCTATAAAGGGCCAGACGGTCAATGTGTATGGCCTCAAGAGGCCACTCACTGTGACCCACTCAACTCAGCAGCCAGGGACCGCTCCCAAATCAGTTCGCGTCTGTCCACAGACAGGCGTGGCTGCGTGCCCACGGAGCCTGGTGGACGCTGAACGCCGGACTCCACGTTAAGTGGACACGCGTCATGACGTTACTCTTCTCTCGATGTTTGGAATTGTTTTCCCCAACCATCTTAAGACGTGAAAGTGATTCTTTGATCTCGGGCTGTACAAACAGGCGTACAAAAATAGTGGGCCGACCCCTGGTTGAAGAGACAAAATGCTGTGGGGAGGGGGGGGGATCTCGTGGCTGGTAAGTGGCAGGACCAATCCTTCAATCCAGAACCATCCGGCTCCCAAACTCTACAAAACCACCGTGGGACGTTGTCACCAGGCCTCCAGAAAGTCCGAGAGGGCCAGGAAAGAAAACACCTACATCACCTAAATCGAATTTCAGGCTTTGCCCCACACCCCCTGGTCTCAGAACCAAACACATGCATGGGCTTAATGTCTTAAGGACAAATTTTAAAGCTCCTTCCTTCCCAGGGTGCAGCCTTTTGATTTGATTTGATTTGATTCATTGTACCATTACTAAAAGAGTTGGGATCTACCCAAATCTCTGAAAACAGAGAGGAGGTAAGTAAAGCATACACACCCCAGTGATAACCACATAAACAGAGATCAACCCCGAGCTTACTGGGAGAGGTACGAGGCTCCCTGGGAAAATGAGACCATGAAACCTGCACGCATCGGGCCAAATATTAAAAACTTTCCAAAACAGCTCCAAGTTAATAGTGCATGCAGAGAGCTGGACTGGAAAATTTTAGCGGGGAGAGAAAGAAATGTAAAAACCCCCGTGCTTATCATGTGACAATAACAGCAAGAAAACAGATCGGGCCGGATCAGGCTGGCGGCAGGGGCGGGGGCTCTGGTCCAAAGGTTCTTCCAAGTAGGATGAGTCACCAAGTAGAAAGGGACAAATAAGCAAATATAGAAACCAAAGGTAGCTGCTATCCGGGACAAAGGGGAAATGCATCCTCCACGACCGGCCACGGACCCCAGGCACTGCAAGGGGTGTGCTGGAAGGAACCAGAAGCTTCAGGCAGCTGTCTCCACAGACACCAAGAAACAAAAACAAAAAGCGAGACAGGACACAAAAACCTGATAAAGAGCAAAGAAGCCAATGACGTAAAAGTCTGTGCGAACAAGAAGAAAAGCTCAAAACTGAAAGATACTGACGCAAAGGAAGGAGCCCGCCACCATGAAAAATCCATGCTCCTCCCTGGCAGGGGTGGTCCTTGGGGCCAGGGTCTCCCGGGGCGGAGAGGGGACACGGTAAGAGGGTGAATGACTTGGATTCAAGGCCCAAGGAGACAGAGATTCAAGAATGATGCAGCTGGGGGTGATGTCAGCTATTCAACTAGCAAATACAAAAAAATCCCCCAAAAAACAAAAAAGAAAAAAGAAAATGACCTCCCACCAAATGCCGGAGAGAATTTTGCAGGACTGGCAAAATCATACCATAACAGTATAGATGGTGTTTAAAAAAAAAAAAAAAAAAAAAAAAAAGTTTTACATTATTTTCTCACTTGATTTTTTTTAAAACATTTATTTTTTTTTTAAATTTTTTTCAACGTTTATTTATTTTTGGGACAGAGAGAGACAGAGCATGAACGGGGGAGGGGCAGAGAGAGAGGGAGACACAGAATCAGAAACAGGCTCCAGGCTCTGAGCCATCAGCCCAGAGCCTGACGCGGGGCTTGATCTCACGGACCGCGAGATCGTGACCTGGCTGAAGTCGGGCGCTTAACCGACTGCGCCACCCAGGCGCCCCAAAACATTTATTTATTTTTGAGAGAGAGACAGAGCATGAGCAGGGGAGGGGCAGAGAGAGAGGCAGACACAGAATCCGAAGGAGGCTCCAGGCTCCGAGGTGTCAGCACAGAGCCCGACGCGGGGCTCAAACTCACAAACCGCGAGATCATGACCTGAGCCGAAGTCAGACGCTTAACCGACTGAGCCACCCAGGGGCCCTGTATTTTCTCACTTTATTAAAGCAATGCAAGGTAATAAGGGAAAATGTTGGAGATAATCCACCATCTTGTCTATGAAAAGGTTTTTGTATTTTTTTTAATGTTTATTTTTGAGAGAGAGAGAGAGAGAGAGAGAGTGTGTATGAGCAGGGGAGGCGGGGGCAGAGAGAGGGAGACATAGAATCCGAAGCAGCCTCCAGGCTCTGAGCTGTCAGCACAGAGCCCAACGCGGGGCTCAAACCCACAAACTGTGAGATCACGACCTAAGCCAAAGTCAGACGCTTAACCCACTGAGCCACCCAGGCACCCCTAAAAAGGTTTTTTAAAAGATGGTTGTAATCTCTCAGTCTCTCTTATTTTTCCCCGTCTCTCTGTTCCCATAAAGGGCAAATGGGGCCAATTTGTCTGGGATTGGTGTGGGGCCATGTGGGGCAGAGGCTCTGGTGGGGATTCGCAGTGGGGATTCCTACTGGTGACCGCTGGGCTCCAGGAACAGGGGAGGCGATCCAGCCACAAGAAGCTGGGAGAATTTAGGGTTAGGTCCAATGCCAACAGGGTAACCGACTGCCTCAGTTTACCCAGGACCAAGGGCTTCCTAGAATGTAGGTAAACTCCAGGCAAATGGGAAAAGACTCAGAGCAGCAAGAAGAAAATCAAGGAGGGACTGCGTTGCAGATATCTTGCTCACTGCACAGAATCCACATTCTCTTCCTCGCTGCCAGCAACATCCCCAACTTCCTTGGGAAGCCGCACCTCCCCCTTGAGGGGCTCTTGTCTGCCACCCTCAACCCCACCCCGGTTCCAGGACTGACCCTAACTGCCTGCAGCTGCCCCAAGCGGAAGAGCCCCATGGGTTCGGGGAAGAACACAAAACTCAGGCCCAAATGAGCCATCCAAGAAAATGCAAATCGCGGCCACGGTGAGATACCATTCACACGCACCAGCATGGCTCTTCTCCGAAAGATAGCCCAGAACAAGTGTTGGCCACCAATGTGGAGAAACTGGAACCCTCAGACACTACTGATGGGGATAGAAAATGGTGCAGCCCCTTTGGGAAAGAGTGGGCATTTCCTTTAAAAGTTAAATGCAGACACGGGGCGCCTGGGTGGCTCAGGCAGCTGAGCGTCTGACTCTGGCTCAGGTCACGATCTCAGGGTTTGTGGGTTCGAGCCCCATGTCGGGCTCTGTGCAGACAGCTCGGAACCTGCAGCCTGCTTTGGATTCTGTGTCTCCCTCCCTCTCTCTCTCTCTCTGCCCCTTCCCCACTTGTTGTTCTGTCTGTCTCGCTCTCAAAAATAAACATAAAAAAATGTTAAGTTAAATGCAGAGTTAGCACAGAACCCATCCCTTGATATGCACCCAAGAGAACTGAAACCATACGTTCACACAAAAACTTGCACATCAGTGTTCTGACCAACATTATTCACAATGGCCATATGGTGGAAACAACCCAAATGTCCATCTACAGATGAGTGAATAACAAAATGTGGTCCATCTATCTGAAACCAGTAACAAAAGGCCATATATGCTATGATTCATTTATAGGAAGTACCCAGAACAGGCAAATTCACAGAAACAGAAAGCAGAGAACAGGCTGGAGGGGAGGCAGGGAAGATTGGGGAGGGGGAGGGGGGGAGGGTCTTTTTAGGGTGATGAAAATACTCTGAAATGGGTCATGATGATGGCTGTACAACTCTGTGAACTACCAAAAACCACTGAATTGTAGGGGACCCTGGTGGGCCCAGTCAGCAAAGTGTGAGACTCTTGATTTCGGGGTGTAAGTCTGAGCCCCATGCTGGGTGTAGATGTACAGATTACTTAAAAACCTAAAAAATCCTTTCAAAAACCCGCCATTGAGTTGTAGCTCTTAAACGGATGTATTTTATGGTATGTGACTGGAACACAGTAAAGCTATTATAAAAAATTTTTTTGAAAAGGAAAAAAAAGAAGAAAAAAAAAACAAAAACAAAAACAACCTTCATGCCCATGCCTGACGTTATGGCTCCCAAAACTAAAAATACTGTCTGGCCATTGAATTGGAGGGTGTGATGCTACGTGAAATTAAGTCAATTAGAAAAAGATAGAGATCGTATGTTTTCACTCATATGTAGAACTTGAGACACTTAACAGAAGACCATGGGGGAGGGGGAGGGGACAAAATAGTTCCAAACAGACAGAGAGGGAAGCAAACCGTAAGAGACTTTTATTTTTATTATTTTTTTTTCACTTGAACTGGTATTTCTTTTCTTTTTTTTTCTTTTTTTTTTTTTTAATAATGTTTACCTATTTTATTATTTTTGAGAGACAGAGACAGAATGCGAGTGGGTTAGGGGCAGAGAGAGAGGGAGACGCAGAATCTGAAACAGGCTCCAGGCTCTGAGCCGTCAGCACAGAGCCCAACATGGGGCCCGAACTCAGGGACCGTGAGATCATGACCTGAGCCGAAGTCAGCCGCCCAACCGACTGAGCCACCCAGGCACCCCGTAAGAGACTTTTAAATATAAAGAACAAACTGAGGGTTGATGGGGAGGTGGGGGAGAGGGGAATGGGTGGTGGGCATTGAGGAGGGCACTTGTCAGGATGAGCACTGCGTGTTGTACGTAAGCGATGAACCACGGGAATCTACTCCCGAAACCAAGAGCACACGGTATGCACCCTGCATGTTAGCCAATTTGACAATAAATTAGATTTAAAAAATGATAATAAATTTTAACATTTCTCCATTAAAAAAAAAAAAAAAAGATGAAGGAAAGAAAATGACCTCTGACCTAAGTTGTTGTCCTCAACTGTAGACGGTTGACTCCAGAGCCCAACAGTCTGGATTTAAGTGCTGCACATGTGACCCTGACCAACTCCACTGGCTGCTCCGCTGTCCACGCTTCTGGCCGTAAGCGGAGACACTAACGGATCCCACCTGGCCGGGTCACCGTGCAGTTTGAATGGATGATTGCAAAGGACTCAGCGCAACGTCTGGGACAGGGGAAGGGCTCAGTCAAAGCCAGGGAGGTGACGTGATTTCTCTGAAGACACACAGTAAAGGGGAGAACTGTCCCCGGTCAGAGGCAAGCCCCAGCCAGGGCATCTCCCAGCAGGAGCAGCCCCCGAGCCCTTCTGGGGACACAGATCTACCCCCACGGTATTACAGGCGTGGCTTAGAGCAGGGGCTGGCCAATTCCGGCCCACTGTTTCACGGGTCTTGAGAGGCACGGTATTACATGCGTTTGACATGTCTGAAATGGGGATGCGTCTGAGAAGCCGCACCAACTTACAATGAGACCCGGCAGCATCTTTTTCTTTTTCAGCAGCCCACAAAAATAATGGGGTTACCCAATCCTGTCTCAGACGTGATAAACTATGATAAATGAGACACGCCTGTGTGTAAAGCGCTTAATATGTGTGTAAAGACACGCAGCGAATCCTTGGCTACTTTTTTGATCTCCTGAGATTCCACATCTTGTGCGGTCACCCATCACCCTGCCCGGTGTCTGGGTGTAAACAAAAAGTTACTTATTGGGGCGCCTGGGTGGCGCAGTCGGTTAAGCGTCCGACTTCGGCCAGGTCACGATCTCGCGGTCCAGGAGCTTGAGCCCCGCGTCAGGCTCTGGGCTGATGGCCCGGAGCCTGGAGCCTGTTTCCGATTCTGTGTTTCCCTCTCTCTCTGCCCCTCCCCCGTTCATGCTCTGTCTCTCTCTGTCCCAAAAATAAATAAATGTTGAAAAAAAAAATTAAAAAAAAAAAAAAAAGTTACTTATTAAGGTTCGACGTGTTTTCTCCCCAGTCTCAGGTAACTCTGTCTGAAGTGAAATGGGTCTCCTGTCCCCCTGAAGGACAGAGCTGAAAAAGCAATGTGAGAGACTGAGAAAATAAATGAGTTTGTAGACTGGCATTTCTATCCCACCTCCCTGGAAAGCTATAAATCAAGGCTTTGAGTCCTAACGACAAAGCATCGAATAGGAGAAGCCTTGGGCTAAAATTTAAGAAGAAGGGGGTGGGGCACCTGGGGGGCTGAAACATTGGTTTCAGCTCATGTCGTGATCCCTTGGTGGGTTCGAGCCCGAGTGCTGGCAGCTTGGAGCCTGCTTGGGATTCTCTCTCTCTCTTTCCCCTTCCCCCATTTGTGCTATTTTTGTCGCTCTCAAAATAAATAAATAAACTTTTAAAAAAAAAGACAAAGGGAGTACCAATGACAGCTCGGAAGCACATGTCCAAGCATCAAGGGTCTTACCTCATCACCATACCGTCGGTAACTCACTTCATACAGCACGATCAATCCATTGGGTTCTTTAGGCTCTTGCCACATCAAGTGAACCACGTTGTTCTCGAAGATTTCATGGGTCACAGGGCCAACAATGTCGTCCGCCTTGGCTGTAAGGAGCAGGGGTTAGAGGCAGGCACCTGACCTCTGGATCAAATCCCACCCCCACCGCCCCCAGCTGAGCAACCTCAAGCCACTCGCGTAACTTTCCCATGTTCCATTCGCCATGTGGGAGAAGGGACACTTCAAACTCACTTTGTAGGACCGTCCACATATCTATCTATCCATCTATCCGTCTATCTCATATCCCACTGGTTCTGCTTCTCTGGAGAACCCTGATTAATACAATACGCATATGCATTTCTTAATTTTACTTTATTTCCCTTATGGCTGTGTGCATTTGCTAGTTTCCATAGTGGCTACGTATGACTCGTGTAATCAAAAATAATAGTAAAAGCCGGGGCGCCTGGGTGAGTCAGTCAACCACCCGACTTTGGCTCAGGTCATGATCTCAGTTTCGTGAGTTCCAGCCCTACATCAGGCTCACTGCTGTTAGTGCAGAGCCCGCTTCAGATCCTCTGTTTCCCCCCCCCCCCGCACCTCCCCCACTCATGCTCTCTCAAAAATGAATAAACATGAAAAAAAAATAATAATAAAGGCAAATACCAATGGACCCTCAGGGCATTATGCTAAGTGAAATAAGCCAGGCAGAGAAACACAAATACTGTATGACCTCACGCATATGCGGAATCTAAAAAAAGAGAACTCACAGAGAACAGAGACCAGAATGGTGGTTACCAGGGGCTGGGGAGTAATGCAAAGATATTAGTCAAAAGGGACAAACTTCCAGCTTCGGAGATGAATTAAGTGGTAGAGACGTAACGCATAGCATGGTGACTACAGTTAACAACACTCTAGTACCTACTCTGAAGCTGCTAAGAGAGTAGACCTTAAGTGTTCTCACTACGAAAGAAGAAATGGCAATCACGTATTGTGATGCAGACATCAGCTACCCCTCTGGTGGTAATCGTCCTGCCATACGTACGAGTATCAAATCAACACACAGGTACACCTTCAAATTACACAATGTTGTATGTCAACTGTAGCTCAACAAAGCTGGGCACAAATACAAAATGATAGGGCTGCCTGGGTGACTCGGCTGGTTAAGCGTCTGACTTGGGCTCAGATCACAATCTCGTGGTTCGTGAGTTCGAGCCCCATGTCGGGCTCTGGGCTGACAGCTCGGAGCCTGGAGCCTGCTTTGGATCCTGTGTCTCCTTCTCTCGCTGCCCCTCCCCTGCTCACGCTCTCTCTCTCTCTCTCTCACTTCAAAAAGAAATAAAACTATAAATAAGTAAATAAAAATAAAAATAAAAGGGGCACCTGGGTGGCTCAGTCGGCTGAGCGCCAGACTTCGGCTCAGGTCATGATCTCACAGTTCGTGGGTTCACGCCCCGCGTCAGGCTCTGTGCTGACACCTCGGAGCCTGGAACCTGCTTCGGATTCTGTGTCTCCTCTCTGTCTGACCCTCCCCTGCTTGCACTCTGTCTTTCTCTGTCTCTCTCTCTCTCAAAAAGAAGTAAACACATAAAAAATTTTTAAAATAAGTAAACTAAGAAACGATGAAGGCAAATCCGCTCCAGCAGGCAGAGGGCTTCAGCCTGGGGCTCCGGGCACCACGATGCGCCCACCACCCACCTTCGGGCATGGTCCTGGCGCTGACGTAGGCAGCCACGCTGCACCTCTCCTCGGGGGCATCTTGGTTGCAAGCCTGCAGCTCGATGCGGTAGCCGGTGAAGTGACGCAGGCCGGAGATGACCAGCGACTCTTTGTTCACCACCTTCTCGAAGGGCTTGTGCTCTTCCGGGCTCGTGGGCACGCTGCTGGAAGTGTTGGGGAAACCAGGCACCGTGGGCACGGCGGCCGTCACGTTCCCAGCGTCGGCGAGGGCCCTGCGCTTCCGCGACGGCCTGTCATGACAGCAGGGCACAGGCGGTCACACGATCCCCATGTTTAAAAAAAGAAAACCGTGGACGCTGGAGCATCAAAGGCTCAAAATCAAAGACCGCGGTGCAGCGGAGATGCGAGCAGGCACACAGATGAAATGCAGGTTGCCAGGAGTTACAACCTGGAGCGGCTGCCCTCGGGGTGAGGGGGGAGCGGGGCGCCCCAGGACCACGAGCGGCAGCCCCACACCAACATTCCCCTTGCATGTGCTTGATTTCAGGTTTTCACTGTGCAGATGGCTCAGCCACCCAGGCTCAGTGTTAAGTATAAGATGCCCGAAGCATGTGAGAGTCTAGCTTTTCGGGAACCCTGTCACACAGCATGGACCCAACAGCTCCAACTACCGGCCAGCTTCAGCAGTGTAAACGGGAAAAATGCATCTTCTAGATCTTATTTTCCATTTAGGGCGTCTGCATAATACGAGCGACTAATTTTTCATTCTTGGGTTAAAGAAAAAAAATCTTACCACTCAAGTTGGTAAGGGGAACTCCAAAAAAAGCCCCCCAAAACAAAAAAAATGCAGTCGACACACGTTTTCCCATTTAAGAGGATATAAGAAATAAACACAATTGCCTAAAAATTTATAAACACACACCAAACAAAAGCATAAAGAAAATTCAAATTATTCACCATCCCACCGTCCGCTGTTTCCTGTGGGCAATTTTTTTTTTTTCTGGAAATATTATGTGCAGGTATAAAGAAAACCGAGCTGGCTTTATGACCCTTTGTTCGCTTCTTGTATCGGACACATTCCTCAAATACTTTCCTTCGAACATAATGCCTTAAGTACTGAGCACAAATTTTATGATTTTTTCTTTTTCAACGTGAAGGTTTCCCCCTCCTTGCTACCCAAGTACTGCCTGCTCATGGCAGAAAACTTGGAACACTGGAAAATATTCAATTGGATGCATGAGCCAGAATTTACTAACCGTCCTCCTATGTTACCTAATACAGACCTACCTCATGGTATTACATTTTTGCATCACTGTGTTTCACAAGATACGGCTCTTTTAAAGATTGACGGGTTGGGGCGTCCCCGTATCAGGCAGGTGTACTGGCACCATTTTTTTGCCAACAGCGCTTCCTCACTTTGTGTCTCTGTGTCACCTTTGGGTGATTCTCATCATGGTATGTTTCAAAGGTTCTCAGTATTCTTATATTTGTTACGGGGATCGGTGATCAGTGCTTACTACTCGCGGAAAGCCCACACGATGGTTTGCGTCTTTTAGCAAGGTTTGTAAATGAAGGCGTGTCCGTCGTTTTGTCAGACATAATGCCCTTGCACATACCCAACAGACTACAGTGTGGTATAAACATAACATTTACATTGCACGGAGAAACCAAAAAATTCACGTGACCTGCTTTATTGCGATATCCGTTCACCACGGGGGTCTGGAACCAAACCCACAATGCCCCTGAGGCATGCCTGCGTAAGTGTCCCAGGTCTTTTTTTTCTTTTCTTTTTTTTTTGTTTTTGTTATTGTAAATATTGCTTCAATAGATCGTTGTCTGATTGTCTTATTAGATCCTAAAAGTAGACTCTTAGAAGAGAAATCACTAGGCTGTATCTGTTCATCCCTATGGCGAAACTGCTCTCCAGGAGCTTTGTATTGACCTGGGGTCTCCCCAGCAGCCCCTCAAAACTGCACCTCAGGACCACCACATCAATACTGAGGGTTACAGGGTTTCCTGGGGTTTCGTTTCGTTTCAGATTTTGAACCAAGAGACTCCATATTTTTTTTTCATATTCTGTTTTTATAGTCTAACTATTGCTAGTATACCTACTGGCTTTTTGTTTATTTACATTGTAACTTTCTTTCCCAAACTCTGCTCTAAGAGCGTCAGAGTTGATATTCTTGGGTTTTCAAGGAACACACTAGAAAAAGAGTCAGCAAACTCTTCCTGCAAACGCTAGAAAGTAAATATTTTGGATTTTGTAGGACACACGGTCCACATCTCTACTCAACTTTCAATGGCTTTCCAGCTATTGTGGCTTGGAAGCAGCCATAGACAAAATATAATCAGATGGGTGTGGCTGCATTCCAATGAAACCTCATTGACAAAAACGGGCAGCCAGCCTGCACACCGTAGCTTGTCTACCCCTGCCCTAGGCTATCCGCACACACAAGTGACCTTATTTCCCACAATCCATTCTTTACTATTCTAATTTCTATTTTGTATCTTATTGCATTGGCTGGATACCCAGGAAAATGTTAATTAGTAACGATGACAAAGAGCTTCCTTCTAACTATAACTGGGAGAGTTTCAGTACAATGTTACCTCGGCTGTTGGTTTCATCTAGATAATATTTACCTTGTAGCAGAAGCATTCCACTCCTACTTTTATGCGAGGCCTCTTCTTGTTTCCCTCAGTTAGAAATTTTTTTTTAATGTTTATTTATTTTTGAGAGAGACAGAAACAGAATGCAAGTGGGTTAGGGGCAGAGAGAGAGGGAGACACAGAATCGGAAGCAGGCTCCAGGCTCTGAGCTGTCAGCGCAGAGCCTGATGCGCGGCTCAAACCCACGAGCCGTGAGATCATGACCTGAGCCGAAGTCGGATGCTCAACCGACTGAGCCACCCAGGCGCCCCTCAGTTAGGAATTTTTAATTAATACTGTTGAATGAGATTATCATACGATTTTCCTCTTTGGACCTCTTGATGAATTATCCTATCTCCTGATCATAAACTATCATCACATTTCTGAGTTAAACAAAATTGTCAGCATGCTGTTTCAATCAGGACATATGGATCTAAAGTCTCACGTTAGCTGGTCCTGGGGTTTCTGTTAATGTAGCATCTTCATCTGTGTCTGCTAAGGGGTATCATGTTAGTTTCATAAAACACCTGGAAAGAGTTCCATAGATTGGTATGCTCTGAGAAGTTTCTATATTACAGCAAATAGCTGCTCTTTCAGAATTTCAAGTAACTCACCTGTAAAACTCTCTGGGTCTAGGGCCTTTTTGTGACATAATTTTTTTAAGGTTTTGACTTGCAATTTTTAGTCATTTTCCAAGGTTATTAGAATATTTAATTTTTTCCACTTCTAGAATCAGATGAAATTAAAACTTCCCTCTTCACCAAAAGCTTCAAGTTGAAGAACGCAACACTGTCCAGGAAAGTCAACATGAAAATCTTCCTTCGACCCTAGTTTTCTGTCTCCTGCCTTACTTCTAATTATTTGTGATTTTCATCCTTAGATTTACAAGTTCAGCGATCTTGATTTCCCCTCCCCTACAATTTGTATTTTCACCTTTTTAAGTTGTTTCTTAACTTCCAAAATCACTGAAGGCTACTAACTTGCATCGATGCCCAGTGTTGGCGATATTCTACGAGTTCAAGGTATGTGATACTCTCATTTCCACTCTTGTCCAAATGGACTTTAATGAAAGTCTCTCCACGTCTGCTTCTCCCAAAAGGTATCAAAGTGATTGACTTTCAATCACCAGGAAGTTCTCTGCTCAAATGCTTGAGGTCAATTTTTAATCTTTACCATAGTCAGAAAATGCGTGGTCAGAAAACGAACCCTCCTTGGGGGCGCACGTGTTATGATTTTCTGTTGGGTCAAAAGACCAGTGAAATTCTTGGGTGAAAACCAAAGATAGACCCATGTCAGCAAGATTGAGAACACTTCCATCCAGGCACAAACGGGTCAGCTGACCAGGACGCTGGTGCCTCGTGAGTAACTACTGAGAAATGGGTGTCTGAACAATGGGAAACAAGGAAGGTTCTCATCAAATGAGCTGAATGTATACACAGTGGCTCCCCTTTACCCGCAGTCTGGGCCCTCAGTGTCCACTGCCTACACACCCCACAGGCTCACACTGGTCCCCTGGTCACTGCTCAGGGACAAGTGCGCTCCTGGCGTTGTGAGCCCAGAGACCAGAGATGCCGCTCAACACCCCACCATGCACAGGGCGGGCCCCACAATGGACAGCGATCTGGCCCTAAATGTGAGTACATCTGAGCTTGAGAAACCTGGGTCTGGACCAAAGCCTCAAATTTCTAGGCCTTTCTTTTCTATAGATTATATTCCAAGTGGCCACTAGAGGTCAGACCAGGGCCACGCACCCATGCCCGAAAATAAACAAGGGAACCCACTGTGAGGCAATGAAATCCCTCCACATGGCCCTGATCTGCCTTGCTAGCCTCCCCTCTGGTCTCCCCCTGCCCCCAAAGAGCCCGTGACTCATCCTGAGGCCCTGCCCTGCCCTGGCATCTCTCTGCCTGTCCTCAGTGGGGTTCTGTGATACGGCACACCTCTGCTCACGCCCGCAATCCTGCACCTGTTACCCCAGATCAAAACGCTCTGTCTACACCGTAGATGTTGAGAAATTAACCTTTAGCAGGTGGATGCATGGAGGGGGATGTGTGGCATCTCAGAGGTACCCACAAATTACCCCCTCCCTCGTGTGCGTGTGTGTGTGTGTGTGTGTGTGTTTGTTGTTTTTTTTTTTTTTTAAGTAAACTCTGTGCCCAATGTGGGGTTTGAACTCCCGACCGGGAGATCAAGAGTCGCATGCTCTACGGCCTGAGCCAGCCAGGCGCCCCTTGGTTCTGTGTTTTAGTAAGAGTGTGTTAGTGAAGATTTTTTTTCCTGACATTCATGTCCAGATCCCATTTCGGGGTGAAGGCAGCTGACGTAAGGACTCATGAAGCCTCTAGTAAGGGCAGAGCAGACTGTCACATGCATCAAGCCACAGAAGCCCCTGGAGTCTCAAAGGCACACAGCATGCTTCCTGCCCTGTCTGGCCGGCTGGCCCTGCACCGAGAAGCTGCCAGTGGCCGCGCAGACATTCTGCAGGTGAGTCATACCTACTGTCCTCAGCACCAGGGCTTGAAAAGGATTTTCTGTGAAAACAAAACCAACCACTTTGAGGACAGACAGAACTCCTTCAGAGAGACCTCTTCCTTCCGACACTCTGAGAGCCACGCTTCCTCCGAGCAGACCAAGGGCGCCCTGCCCTTCGCCATGGACCACCCATCCCAACGCCCGAATCACATCTTCTCCAGCAGGTGCAGAGAACACAGAAAGGGGGGCGGGGGCAGGAATCAGAGAAAGTACCCGCCAGAGACCCGGCCAGCCGGGATCCCCCTCGGATGTCAAACTTGATCACATTTAAACATCACAGGTGACTCCGGCCGTTGGCTCGAGCCCGGCAGCGTTTTGTTTTTAACCAGTAAAAGAGTAGCTGCCTCATTGCCTGGGCTGTGCCATGAAGCGCTCTTTTGGACTCAGGGTCACCGAGGAAAAACACAAGAAAGAATTTTTTTTTTTTTTTTAATGTCACACCTCGATGGTTCTGGGGACACATCTATTTGTGTGAGGAGCGACGGCAGCCATTTGAAAGGAGCCGTTTTAGAGTCTTCCTTTATCCCAGTGTCAGCATTTTGGGGTTTCGATCCACTTTGGAAATGGCCCTGTGCCTCAGATATTTCTGGGCACCCCATCTGCCGAGGTCTGTAAGGGGAGTGAGGGAGGACGTGGCTCACAGCCTACGGTCGCTCACTGGCTGCCGTAACCTGGGGCAGAGGACTCTCCAGCTGAGAAACCCAGGCTTTGGATCCAAAAAAGAGGAAGCGACTGGGGGCCCCTGGGTGGCTCCGTCGGTTGAGCGTCCGACTTCCGCTCAGGTCATGATCTCACGGTGTGTGGGTTCAAGCCCCGCGTCGGACTCTGTGCTGACAACTCAGAACCTAGAACCTGCTTCCGATTCTGTGTGTGTCTCTCTCTCTGTCCCTCCCCCATTTGTGCTCTCTCTCTCTCTCTCTCAAAAATAAATGAAGTGACTGCAAAGAGTCACGAACCCGTGATGCACGCAGCACTGCTGGTGTTAGGGGGGTGGAGGCAGGGATACTGTTTGTCATCCCCTAGCACACGGGACGGCCCCACGGCAAAGGAGGGAGCTGGCTCCAAATACCGAGAGTGTCAAGGCTGAGAAGCCTGGGTGACTCACATGCTCTCGCCGTCCTAGGAAATAGGAACCGTGATTATCTGCACTTGCCGGACAAGTAAGCCTGAGGCCTCGAAAGAAACGTGCCATGTACCTAAATGTCTCTGCAGACAGCTGACTAGCCTCGAGTCATTTTCGCTGCAAACCCTCTCACATCGGATGGGATGTCAATAAGTCCCTTCATTCACCGAAGGAAACCCAACCTTAAACAGGAGAAGCCTCCAGGTTTTGAAGATGCCGTAGAAATTTCCAGAAGGATGAGACAGCTGCATAGATGAACAAGGAGCACGGGCCCGGGGGGCCCTCCTCAGGGGTGTGCCTCAATAATCTAACGGAGCTCGTTTGAGAAGTCAGATGGCAGCCCACGGGTGGGACGAAGGGTTTGGGCCACGTCGGGGAGCAAATGCTGAGGGTTTTTTTGTTTTTGTTTTTTTTTTAACTTTTCCCCGTTTGGGGTGATTATTCCTGAAAAGGCTTCTCCTGAATCTCCCCCTTTACCTGCCCACCCTCTGGGTGCCCGCTTCATCTTGTTCCCCAGGGAACGACCCCCAACACCAAGCCAATGAAAAGTCCTGACCTGGGCACGAAAACCACATTGTGCAGGTAATCCTCGAACGTCTTCCTGAAAGAGGACTCCTCCAGCTCCTTCAGGATCTGAGAGTCGGTTTTGGGACACGAGCAGCATTCGCCAGCGGACTCCTCGTACTCACTCTGATTGTGCTTCTGGGAGCCCTCGGACTCGAACGGCGGGGACCAGGTCCGGGAAGGCAGCTTCAACCCTAGAGACGGGCAGAGCAGGCGGCCTGAGATCTCTCCCCGCCTGACCCCACAGCGCACACACAGCAAAGGGGGGTCTTCTCAGAGGGGCTGGGCACACGGGGCAGCTGTGCAGGTCCGTGTGTTCCAGAAACCGTGAGACACCGTAATCCCATCGGGCTGGAGACCGTAAGGTAACTAGGCATGACCCTGCCTCATGGAACTTACAATCTAGTGCATGTGGATGGAGGGATCCACAATAAACTAATAAATACGTATGCCATGAGTCAGCCGGCAGGGTAAAAGGACACAGGATGCCTGGGGGTGCTGCTTTTCATGAGGTGGTCTCGGAGAAAGCGACCGCTGAGCAGTCCCAAACTACGTAAAGGAGTGAGCTATGCACATACCTTGGTGCAAGCAGTTCAGATGGCGCAGAAAGCAAGTGCAAAGGCCCTGTGGTAGGAATTTCCTTGGCATGCCGAAAGACAGCCCCCCCCCCCACCTGCTTGCATGGTTTCTTTCTCTCTCTCAAAAATAAATAAAAGCATTTTTAAAAAATTAAAAAAAAAAAAGCACAGAAAAAGGAATCAGAAAAGAAAGAAAGAAAGAAAGAAAGAAAGAAAGAAAGAAAGAAAGAAAGAAAAGAAAGAAAGAAAGAAAGAAAGAAAGAAAGAAAGAAAGAAAGAAAGAAAGAAAGAAAGAAAAAAAGAACACCAACTGCTGGAAGGTAGTGTCCTAAAAACACAAAGTTGCTTTTTTTTTTAATTTTTTTGGAAATTTATTTATTTTTGAGAGAGAGAGAGAGAGAGCATGAGCAGGCAAGGGGCAAAAAGAGAGGGAGACACAGAATCCGAAGCAGGTTCCAGGCTCTGAGCTGTCAGCACCGCGCCCGACGCAGGGCTCGAACCCACGGACCGCGAGATCACGACTGGGACTGAAGTTGAATCCTTAACCTACTAAGTCACCCAGGCACCCCCAAAGTTGCTAAGTGCCACCCTGGCTGTGTCTTGACCCGAGTCCGGTCCCAGGGGTGCCTGCCATCCATCGTGTGGGCACAGCCACACTTCTGATGCAACCAGGCACATAAAAGCTACTTTCTCCAGGCACAATCCACGAAGGGCCCTGGGCTTCACCTATCCTGCAGCCAGCCCTGGTGCCTGCAGCCTCCCAGGAGCTCCTGAGCATTTTTCTTCTCCCCCTGAATGCGTCCTGGAGACAATGGGCTCCAAGTACCTTCCCGTGAATGCTGAGTATCCACTCGGAAGCCCAAGTATTTATACAGCTGTGAAAGCCTACAAGGGACTCTTAAAAATACTTGGGACGTGTATTAATAGACACGGACTAACCTGGCTGGGTTAACCATTAAAGGGACTGGTAATTATAAATGGAAGAGAAAGGTAGGATTTCCTGAGTGAGGGAGGCTGCTGAGAATTTTCTGGAGAGGAAAGGACCTTTCATGAGGTCAGACACAGCTCCTCACCCCCCGTTACCCTTTCTGGCACCCACGGCAGGGCACTTAGCGCCGCGTGGTTTTTCTCTGACTACGCAGTAAAAGTATGGGTGACGGGGCACCTAGGGACAGTCCCGTCCACAGAGACGGGAAGCAGATGGTGGGAGCCAGGGGCTGGGGGAGTCAGCGCTTCACGGGGACAGAGTTTGGGGAGATGAGAGAGTTCTAGAGCTGGATGGTCACGATGGGCACCCAACAGTGCGAACGGGCTTTAATGCCACGGACCTGGACAGTTAGAAATGGCTAAGATGGTCCATTTTATGTTATATATACTTTACATTAATTTTTTAAATTTTTTTTTTTCAACGTTTTTTATTTTTTATTTTTGGGACAGAGAGAGACAGAGCATGAACGGGGGAGGGGCAGAGAGAGAGGGAGACACAGAATCGTAAACAGGCTCCAGGCTCCGAGCCATCAGCCCAGAGCCTGACGCGGGGCTCGAACTCACGGACCGCGAGATCGTGACCTGGCTGAAGTCGGACGCTTAACCGACTGCGCCACCCAGGCGCCCCTACCATAATTTTTTAAAATGCAGTTGAGGGCGCCTGGGTGGCGCAGTCGGTTAAGCATCTGACTTGGGCTCAGGTCATGATCTTACGGTTTGCGGGTTCTACCCCCACGCTGGGTAGGGCTCGAGCCTCACTTCAGGCGAGTCCCACTTCTCTCTCTCCGCCCCTCGCTCACTTGCGCCCTCCCCTCCCCCCCAAATAAAAACGCAGTCGATAACACTGCAGTGTATAACTAAAATATGCTAGGGGAACAGAACTTAAATGTTCTCAGACACACAGACAAAAAAGATAAAAATAGGAGGTAATGGATGTATTAACTAACTACCTGGGAAAAATCCCTTTACAGCATGTATGTGTATCAAAATCATCCCAATGGACACTTTCACTACCTTCTGATTTTACCTTTAAATATCTTACAACTCAAACATACCTCAATAAAGCCGAGTGGGAGGGAAAAACATAGCTGATACTAATAGGAAACCAGGACTGGTCACAGTTAGCAAGCTTACTTATTGTGTGTATTTTTTTAATTGTGGTGAAATACACATAACATAAAACTTACCATCTTGGTCATTTTTAAAAACGTACAGCTCAGGGGCATTAAGCACATTCACATTGTCATGCTCCCACCCCCACCATCCACCGCCAGAACCTTCCATCTTCCCCAAACTGAAACTCTGTCCCCATGAAACAGGGATTTCCCCGTCCCCTCCCCCGCCCCTGGGGCCCACGATCTACTCTCTGTCTCCATGGATGGGACTCCTCTAGGGACCTCCAGTGAGTGGAATCATACAAAATCTGCTCCTCAGTAAGTTTATTTTGAATTACATAAACTTTGTGATCATTACAAATTAAGCCATTTTTTTAATGTTTATTTATTTTTGAGACAGAGAGAGAGAGAGAGAGAGACAGAGCATGAGTGGGGGAGGGGCAGAGAGAGAGAGGGAGACACAGAATCCAAAGCAGGCTCCGGGGTCCGAGCTGTCAGCACAGAGCCCGACACGGGGCTTGAACCCGTGAACCGTGAGATCACGACCTGGGCCGAAGTGCACGCTTAACTGGCTGAGCCACCCAGGCCCCCCAAGCCATGTTTAAATAGCCACATTGTTGGGGCGCCTGGGTGGCTCAGTCGGTTAAGCCTCCGACTTCGGCTCAGGTCACAATCTCGCAGTCCGTGAGTTCGAGCCCTGCGTCGGGCTCTGGGCTGACAGCTCGGAGCCTGGAGCCTGCTTCCGATTCTGTGTCTCCCTCTCTCTCTGCCCCTCCCCCGTTCATGCTCTGTCTCTCTCTGTCCCAAAAATAAATAAACGTTAAAAAAAAAACTTTTTTTTTTAAATAAATAGCCACATTGTAATGACAGATTTAGACTTCCAGAATAAAAGTGGTTACCCTTTAAAAAAAAAAAAAGAAAGAAAGAAAAAGCAAAGAGAGTATCAGGGGCCACTGCCGGTGGTGGTTCAAGCTGGTGGTTTCGGTTACTCGAATGCAGGGCCAAGAGCTCACAGCTAAGCCGAGGAATGTGCTTGCTCTCGAGTTATATAAAGCATGGAAGGAGATAAATCACGTTTGCAACCCTCAGCTCAGGCGGGGAATGAGGTCACAGGCATACATATAGCACATGATCTTAGAGCTGGGACAGCTCCCGGAGATCATCTGGCCTCCTGCCCCTTCTCCCAAAAAGGAGGCAGTCAGAAGCAAGCTCAGTGACTTGCCCAAAGCCCTACAGCCGGAGCGAGAGGTCCAGCCGAGAGCAGCCCGTGGGCTCAGGGCCTCGGCCAGGCCTCACCAGCTGTCCCTGAGCCTCTGCCCCCGAGGTCAATCACTGAGGAAATCACTAACTTAAAACAATCTAGAGAAAAATAAATACAGACAAACATAAAAACAAACTGACCAAAAAAAAAAAAAAAAAAAAAACTAATGGGGGAAAATGACATCTATTTCTCCAGATATAGATGGAGATATATATATATATATATGGGGTTTTTTGCTTTGTTTTGTTTTTAAATCCAATTTTAATTAAAATTCTAAGCTAATTTGGGGCGCCTGGGTGGCTCAGTCAGTTAAGCATCCAACTTCTGCTCAGGTCATGATCTCGTGCTTCATGGGTTCAAGCCCCACATCGGGCTCTGTGCTGACAGCTCAGAGTCTGGATCCTGCTTCGGATTCTGTGTCTCCCTCCCTCTCTGCCCCCAGCCCACTCACATTCTGTCTCTGTCTCTCTCAAAAATAAATAAACATTAAAAAAAAATTTGCAAAAGTAAAATGCTAAGGGGGCGCCTGGGTAGTTCAGTCAGTTAAGCATCTGGCTTCGGCTCAGGTCATGATCTCTCAGTCTGTGGGTTCGAGCCCTGTGTCAGGCTCTTTGCTGACAGCTCAGAGCCCGGATCCTGCTAAGGATTCTGTGTCTCCCTCTCTTTCTGCCCTTCCCCTGTGCACGCTCTGTCTCTTCTCTCTCTCTCTCTCTCTCTCTCTCTCAAAAATAAGTAAAAACATTAAAAAAAATTTTTTTTAATTTTAAACTAATTTATACCAACTAGTTTGAAGTGCAAATAATTTCCTATTTTTCTACAAATGGATGAAGCCTATTTAGTAAACAAGATTATAGACTGAGGGGGGGAAATCATCACTAGTATAAATTTTTAATGGAAAGCACAGAAGGGAACAGATTGCCAGTCCTTGCTGTCTCCAGTCCTTAAAACGTAAGGGTCTAAATTCAGGGGCTAGAACTCTTCCCTGACTTTGTCAAGAGCCTCTCCATTCCTAGCTCAGCGCAAAAACCCAGCGGGTTAACGCAGCCGCATCCCCACAGGGAAAAGGGGGGTGGGGAGGAGAAAATTCCAGAAGGAAATGGTGGCAAGGCATAAGAGCTATCTGGTTTTGACGTGAGTCTCCAGGGTGTCATCAGGTTGAGAAACGTGTGTGCACGTTCTTGTATGAGAGGCTGTGGAGTGTGTGAGCGTGCACACACACCCACACGTACCCTGGGAAAACCAGGATGTGGGGAGAGGTTTCCCTCGAAGCGGGACAAAGCAGATCGTCCGCTCCCACACACCCCGCCCGCACTCACCTTTGAGGCAATAATCCAACTCATACAGCTCGCTGTCCTCCGCCTGCCTCTCCCAGAACACCAGGTAGTGCGTGATGTTGCCATTGGGGTCCGAGGGAGGCTTCCACTTCAGAATGATCTGAGAGGAGGAATTCGAAACCGAGATAGGATCCAGGGGGACGGAAGGGTCTGCAAAGGAGAAAGGAGACAGGTCCACCGTGAGCAGGAGGCGACTGGCTGTCGGGCGGGCACAAGGAGGACACACGTGTTGGAGAAGTCACGCGGATTTTCGCCGCAGTGATGACTGAACCTCAGAGGATGCTGGAGGCCTGTCGACGTTCACCCGGCAAGCACACTTGTCCACTCATACCACACATCACATTGCCATTCATTCATTTACGCAACAGGCATTTATGGGGCTCCAGCCGGGCTCCAAGCTCTGTCCTGGGCACTGGGAAGACGCTGGGGAAAAGGAAGATAGCAGGAAGAGACAAATAAACTCACGTTTTTCTGGTTAACGTGCGCCCCAAATGGAACCCAGCCGTGGGGCAACCGTCAGCACTTGGATCCCAGTCGTCCTCATCACTGGAGTGGCGGCTCATCTAAGAGTCCCCCAAAATGCACTATCTTTGGGCCCCACAAAACCTACCCCTCAACAATGCAGGTGGCTGATCCCTCAGTGGGGGGTGGGCTGAGGGCAGGGGAGACTCAAGGCAGAGGAAGCTAGAAGTTTCCAGAAACTGTTAAGTCATTTGGTATCATTGGAGGACACAAGATGAGGGGCACCAGCCAAAAAGGCCGGGGCTGGCTCATGAAGTTTGGGCTGTGTCCCCTGGGACAGGGCTTCTCACCCCCAGTACTATGGACATTTGGGGCCACATAATTCTCTGTTGTTGCTGTGCAGGATGTAGGGAAAGCATCGCTGGCCTCCACCCACAGCCCCACGTCCACCGTCACGACAACCAAAACTGTCTCCAGGCATCACCAAGCATCCCAGGGCGGCAGTGGGGGGGGGGGGGGGGGGAGGCGAATCACCCTGGGCTGAGAACCCCCACAACAGGAGAAGGACTTGGGCTTTACGAAAATACAACTAAATCGCTAGGAAATACTCCAGCCCGCCCCACCTACCCCCCACCGCCCCAGAATGGAAGGGGAAGGGACACAGCGATGAAGTAAAAATGGCAAAACACTGTAATTGTCGAAGCTGGGAAATGGTTCATGGGGCTCATTTTTCTTCTACTTTGGTGAATATTTGAAAGTTTTCCATAATGGGAAGAATGTGTATACATATATATACACCCTTCAAGTGACTTGTTGCTACTATCTTGTCTTTTGAAATTATAAACCCCGGCACCCGGCTCTTTTAAGAAGCCAATAAACACAGGGCGCCTGGGTGGCTCAGTCGGTTCAGTGTCCGACTCTTGGTTTCAGCTCAGGTCATGATCTCACAGGTGGTGAGTTCGAGCTCCGCATCAGACTCTTGGCCGTCAGCACAGATCACCTGTCCTCTCTCTCTCTCTCTCTCTCTCTGCCCCTCTCCCGCTCATTCTTTCTCTCTCTCTCTCAAAAATATGTGAATATCTAATAAATAAATTAATTAAACTTTTTAAAAAAGAAGCCCACTTCTTCCATCACCGTGTCAACCTGTTAAAGGCAAGATTTCCAACGCATATGACAAACACTTACTGGTGGCATCGGTCTGGACATAGATGATGTCACTCTTGGCCCCATACGTGCGGCGCTCATCAGAAAAGGTGACCAAGGTCTTGACAAAGATGGCATACTGGGTCCAGGGCTTGAGACCCCGCATCAGCCACCCTGGGTGGTTCTGCGACTTGGGGTCATTGGACCTCAGAGGCGGGTCAATGTCCACCACCGTCCAGCTGTTGGAGCCACACGCGTCCTGCCCGTCGAACTCGGTCACATTCTGATAAGGGCTTTCAAGACAAAGCAGGACAAGACGGTTATCATTTCTTGACTATCGCTCTGAGCACGGAGAGACGCGGCGGGAACAGTGACGTCCTATAAGGTTGCGTCCTGTTCATCGACAATCTTATGCCACAAGGAAAAATGACTCAGGTCCCAAAGAGAAGGGACCACTTACTTCCCTTACAGCTCATTTTCCAATTAACAGTTGATGGCTTATTGATAAGACTGTAAGAGAGACTACTTCTCGGCATACATTTTGACACATGATACATCTTCAGAGACGGAATCATGATTAATATGAATACGATCACCACTTCCTTTTCTCCCTTTAAAATTTCAGGACAGGGGCGCCTGGGTGGCTCAGTCGGTTAAGCAGCCGACTTCAGCTCAGGTCATGATCTCGCGGTCTGTGGGTTCGAGCCCCGCGTCAGGCTCTGTGCTGACCGCTCAGAGCCTGGAGCCTGTTTCGGATTCTGTGTCTCCCTCTCTCTCTGACCCTCCCCATTCATGCTCTGTCTCTCTCTGTCTCAAAAATAAATAAACGTTAAAAAAAAAAAAGAGAAATTAAAAAATTAAAAAATAAAATTTCAGGACAGTCAGGGGCACACCTGGCTGGCTCCCCTCGGTCAGTGGAGAAAGAAACTCTTGATCTAAGGGTTATAAGTTCAAACCCCACATTGGGTATGGATATTACTTAAAAATAAAATCTTTAGGGGCACCTGGATGGCTCAGTCGGTTAAGCATCTGATCTGAGCCGTCAGGTCATGATCTCATGGTACGTGAGTTCAAGTCCCACACAGGACTCTACACGGGCAAAGTGCAGCCTGCTTGGGATTCTCTTTCTCTCCCTTTCTCTGCCCCTTCCCCATATGTTCTTTCTCTCTCCCTCCCTCAAAAATAAATAAGTAAACTTTAAAAGAAAATAACATCTTAAAAAAAAAAATTTTTTTTTCAGCACAGTCGTATACAGTGGACCCTTGAACAATACAGGCTAAACTGCATGGACCCACCTACATGCAGATTCTTTACAGCACAGGACTATAAATGCATTTTCTCTTCCTTATGATTTTCCTAATAGCATTTTCTTTTCTCTAGCTTACTTTATCGTGAGAATACAGTCTGTAATACATATACAAAATACGTCTTAATTGACGGTTTACGTTATCGGTTAGCCTACCATCTGGTCAATAGGAGGCTCTTACTAGTAGCTAAGCGTTTGGGGAGTCAAAAGGTACACATGGATTTCTGACTACATGGGTGGCAGGGAGGTCAGCACCCCTCACCCCTGCATTGTTCAAGGGTCAACTATGCTTAAAATGACCAGGTGTTGTTTAGTGGGGACAGAGTTTCAGTTTGGGAAGACAAGAAATTTCTAGAAATTTCTAGACAGTTGCATAATACTGTGAATGGATTTAATGCCACTGAGCTGTATGTACACTTAGACATAATTAAGCGGTCAATTTTATATTATGTGTGCTTTACCACAATTCTTTAAATGCTGGGGAAAATGCCAAAGAGATTTAAAAAATAAATTTTTAAACACCCATGGAGTAGACTGAGCAAATTCTGTTAAGGATATATCTTGGTGAGACGTACGTCTATGCGGCCAAATGGAATATTGCTGTAGGAAACTGGCCAATCTGGACCTTCAAATGAAACCTGTTTCAATTCCTGGTTTTGACAGATGGAGATGTTAGCAACTTCACACGCCATCAACTTGTGAGATGGTCTAAAGGAACCTATGATGGTTATTCCAGAAGGAGGAGAGAGATCGAGGAATCTCAGAGGGGCACATCTGAACACACACACCAGCTGCACACCTCTTAACCTTTCAACTTACGCCTCTTTGTAGAAGAGCATGAAGCCAAGGAGGTCTCGGAAGTCAGGCGGCCAGTACGGCTCCCATTTCAGCAAGATCTTGTCGTAAGATGTCCGAATGTAAGAAAATTTAAGTAGTTCGTTTTCACCTAGGAAAGTTTAAAACCAACAGCAGTATCAGTACTAAAAACTTGTTGCAGCCCGAAGCAGGCGATCCTACATTTCCAAGAGCTTCCCTGAGGAAGGAGATGCCAACCCGCTGTTCCCTTGATGGGTCTCATTCCCATGTGCCTTCTCCCAGTGTTGAGAGGCAAGAACTGGTCGTGCAAGGTGACCCCTACCATCCCTACCACAAGCCAGCGACTTGGCCACATGCTTAACTGAGTACCAGCATCAGCACCAAACTAAGGACAACCGGCCAATAGTTACTGGGAAAAGTGATTTTCAAGAGTAACATCTGTCCTGACGCAATTCTGTCACACATGTGGACCTGCAAGCCTTCCGTGTCCGAAGACATAACTCCAGGGCAAATGCACACATGCCACATAAGTTTAGAGAGCACGCAGATCTTGGAGAGACCGTGCCTTGGAAAGACTAATTCCCTCTGCCTGCGATGCAAGCCCTCCCGTAACCTCCACCCCAACCTTGCTCCCCTCACCCCACCCTGGATTCCCACATTCTGCCACAAGGAACCAACTGCACAGGTGGGTATTAGTGGAAACCTTGGCACTTCAATGCTCAGACATTCCTTCAAAAAAAGAACCTGTCGGAGGAGAGTAGTCACCTAACACTCTCCAGCTACAACAACTGCAGGGTCTGCTATAGCATTTGAGCCGAGGCCATATATAAGGAGGTATCATCATTCATTCATTCATTAATTCATTCATTCATTCATTCAATGCCTATGTGGCATCTTCCAGTATCAGGCACTGTATCTCTGCAGTCAAGAGAGAAGATACACCTGTCCTCACAAAGCCTATAACACACAGAGTTGTTCTAGCTCACTGGGGGGGCAGTGGCACACCCCCTGGAGGCCACCGCCATGTTGAAGGGGGAGGGAAGCCATGCTATCTGGCCCACGGGCTGGAAGGACCAGGGCATCACCACTCACAAGACGCCTGGTCCCCATTGGTCTTCAGGGCAATGTCGTTCCGCTCCTGGCGCCCCTTGGTTCCTGAAACCTCCTCCATCTTGTGAATTTCCGACAAGCAGAGTTTGGGATTATAGTGGAAGAAGAGTTTCCCCTGAGTGATGGTGAGGTTGTGTTTGCTCCAGTCCCATAGCTGCCTCAGGTTCTGGTTGTCCAAGGCATAGAAAGAGTAGTTCCTATGGAAACACACACAAACCCAGTCATACATGGGTTTGTCACCTCCAACGCCAAGGCTGGGGGGCCATGGCTGGAGCTGATCGTGTTCGGTGCTACGTCCCAGTCCTTAGCACTTGCCTGGCACGTGCCCGTTAAGTGTTAAATGAAGGGTGGGAGGAAGGGGAAGGTGAGGAAGTCTCCGTGGCCAGGAAGGTGTCTGTGCTCAGTCGTGTGGGGGAGGAGGGTAAGTGATGGGCTGAGATACGGTTTTGCAGAGGAGAAGAAAGGAAGACACAGCGGCACCTGAGGTGGACCCAGGGAAGAGAACAATAGCCTCTCTGGCCAACAGGTGACAGGCCACAAGACTACAGTGGGCCCAACCCTCTAGCACACGGCATTCCAGAACACAACCAAGAACACCTAACCTTCCTCAGCAAAGGAAGGTTCTAGAACAGTTCACTAACTGGGTTAGATCTGTGCCTTAGAAGATCAGTGGGCCACCAGCACATGACAGATGGGAAAAGGGAAGCATCTGGACCTGTGCTGTCAAGACAGAAGTCGCTAGTCACATCTGGCTACTGAGCATCTGAAACGTGGCCATTCTGACTGTACCGGAAGCAAAAAACACAGACTTTAAAGACTTCACATGCAAAGAAAGGATGTAAAAAATCTTGTTTATCATTGTCCTGTATTGAGTCCACATCAAAATAACATTTCAGATGGAATGCGTTAAGTAAAATACACTACTGGGGCTCCTGGGTGGCTCAGTCAGTTGGGCGTCCAACTTCAGCTCAGGTCACGATCTCACGGTTCATGGGTTCAAACCCTGTGTCGGGCTCTGTGCTGACAGAGCCTGAAGCCTGCTTCTGATTCCATGCCTCCCTCTCTCTCTGTCCCTTGCCCACTCACATACTCTCTCCCTCTCTCTCTCAAAAATAAATAAACATTAAAAAAAAAAAAAGTAAAATGCACTACTAAAATTCACTTCACCTCTCTTAAAGTTTTCACACGGTGGCTACTAGAACATTTAAAGTCACACGTGCGACTTGTATCATATATCTGCTGGACAGCACTGGTCTGATGCTAGGATGCCCAGCTAGGAAGTCATTGGTACAATCCAAATGAAAGGTCTGAGCCTCAGCAAAAAGGCAGTTTTATGGCAGAAAAACCAGAGTGAGCTGGTAAGTGATTCAAGAAGGTAGTCTAAACAGTTCAGTGATGGGGCGCCTGGGTGGCTCAGTCGGTTAAGCGTCCGACTTCAGCTCAGGTCATGATCTCGCGGTCCATGGGTTCGAGCCCCACGTCAGGCTCTGGGCTGATGGCTCGGAGCCTGGAGCCTGCTTCTGGTTCTGTGTCTCCCTCTCTCTCTGCCCTTCCCTCACTCATGCTCTGTCTCTCTCTGTCTCAGAAATAAATAAACATTAAAAAAAAAAAATTTTTTTTTTAATTAAAAAATAAATTTTTTTTTAATTAAAAAAAAAAACAGTTCAGTGAGTTGGCTTCTCAAAAAGCCATTCACAGCCCCCTTTCCCCGGCATTCACTTATCCAGCCTCCCTCGCAACTGACAGTAGCCAGGTGACCCAAGGAGACAAAAGCAGGAATCAGTGTTGGGGGCGAGAGTGTGGGAGGCTCCAGGCAGGTTGTTTTAAGGAGACAGTCAGTTGGCCTGGGCCTTTGTCCTTCCCCCTTTCCTCGTCAGTTCCACAGCCATGAGGCTGGGGGTGAGGCAGCCATCTTGTGACCATGAGGGGCACAAAGATGCACAGAACCTTCCTGTTGGGACAGCCTTCCTCAAGACTTCTCGCTCATCAGTCCATCTCTACCTGCACGAAACACAGCTAGTCTGGCTTTCTGTTGTTTTACTGACCTAAAATATTTTTTTTTTCTTCAACGTTTATTTATTTTTCGGACAGAGAGAGACAGAGCATGAACGGGGGAGGGGCAGAGAGAGAGGGAGACACAGAATCGGAAACAGGCTCCAGGCTCTGAGCCATCAGCCCAGAGCCCGACGCGGGGCTCGAACCCACGGACAGTGAGATCGTGACCTGGCTGAAGTCAGACGCTTAACCGACTGCGCCACCCAGGCGCCCCTAAACAAAACTGTTTCTTATGACGAGAACTTTTTTAAGATTTTCTCTCTCAGCAACTTTCAAATATAGAGTACGGTATTGTTCATTACAGTCACCGTGCAGTACATTACAGCCCCAGGATTTATTTATGTTACAACCGGAAGTTTGTACCTTTAGACCACCCGTCCCCTCACCCCCTTCTCCCCGTCTCTGACGTCCACCAATCTGTCTCTATAAGCTTGGTTTTGTTCTGTTTTGGGAATTCCTTATAGAAGAGAGATCCTATAGCATCTGTCTTCCTCGGACTTATTTCACTTAGCGTAACACCCTCCATGTTGTCGCAAGTGGCAGGATTCTCTTCCTTTTTACGACCGAGAGATATTCCGTTGCATGTATGTGCCACACCTTTATCCCCTCATCCGTCCGTGGACACGGGTGTTTCCATGTCTTGGCAAAAACCCCTACGTTGTTTTAACTCGTGAACTTCCTGGTGAGCACTGGGGCCACCGACACAGAACCGGGCCACGTACCCGATTTCCAAGGTCTCTCCCCGAATCAGCCGTAACTTCCGGAAAAAGGAAAGTGACACAAGAGCATAGGATCTCCGGATCTTCAGATACCCGGAAATTTCTTCAATGAGTCCGAGGTTGGCCTCCAGCTCAGCTGCCAGGTTGTCTAAGGAAAGGAGAGAATATCCAGTGAGTTTCGACAGAAATATGTTTACCTTCTCATAATTTCCCATAGTGAGGAGTCAACCTACAGGCTGCAAACGACTCCAACATAACCTGCTCAAAATGCATCATCCTTAGAATATGATCCACAGCCTCTAACTTCAGGGTCTGCAAGTCCCTCTCTAAGTGACCAGTGCTTTTATTGTTTCTCATCTTTTACCTTCTTTGCCCTCCTCCAGACACATAGGCCTCCCCACAAACTAGGCACATTCCTGCCTCAGGACCTTTTCACTGGCTCCCTCCTTTGCCCAGGATATTATTCCCTGCTTGGTTTGCTTCATCCCCAACTCAAAGTATATGCCTCCCGAGACCAGAAACTCTTCAAAAAGAGCAAACCCCTTTATTCTCTATTTCAGGGGCTGGCAAATGACAGCCCAGGGGCCAAATTCAGTCTGTTTTGTAATTAAAGTTCAGTTGGAAAAGAGCCACGCCCCTTTGTCCGCACGTTCTCTGTGGCCTTTTTCAAGTCCACAACAGCAGAGCTGAGTAGTTATGACAGCGACCATCTGGCCTGCAAACCTGAGTATATTTATTATAGGGCCCTTTGTAAGAAAAAGTCGCCAATCTCCGCTCCCTTCGTTACCCTGCTTTACTTCCCTTCATAGCAGGGTCCACCCCAAGTGTACATTATGTGTGGATGTGTTTATTTGTAAGATCCATCATGCATGGGTTTTGCTTTGTTCACTGTCAGTATTCAATAAATGTTTCCTGAAAAAATAAACAAGGGGGTGCCTTTTTGCCTGTGACAGTATTCCTGAACACAAGGTCCCCAGACCTGCAACAGGGACCACTTCCTACTCGCTAAAAACGCAGATTCCTGCCTAAGAATGCAAATTTCCAACTCGGAAAATGAGAATTGGAGGGTGGGTGGGGCCAGGGCTGAGCTGTGAATTTCAGGTCTGGAAGCCAACTTCTCGGGGTGGCTCCACTGATGACTGTCTGGGAAGGTGGGTCCCCGCCGGCTGCCGCCGCCCCCACCCCCAGAGCACTCACTGCCCCCTCGAATGTTGATGATTAGGCTTCCGTTGACGACGGTGCAGCCTCGGAGCTCCTGGGCAGATGTCACCGAGTCGATGGTCTTCTCGCCTTCCAGGATGTGGCAGACCTTGGGACAGGGGCCCAGGCAGGGAGTACACATCAGGCTGAAGAAAGAGCGGAGAGAGGGGGCTCAGGACACACAGGACCCCACAAGCGTCGCAGACACCACACTGCACAGGGTCCCAAGTGACTGGACCTATGCTGTCACCCTAAGGCAGGGGGCTTCAACCACAGCACGGCTGACATTTGGGGCTGGGGAATTCTCCGTTGTGCGGGTGGCCCACACCTGGAGGGTGTTAAGCGACATCCCTGGCCCCCAGCAGCACCTGCCCCTCAGCATGACAGCCAAAAATGTCTCCAGACACGGTCCCCTGTGGGGACAGTAAGAATCACAGTCTAACGTGCAGGTACATGTCAGTGCTTCATGGTGGTAGGTCCTATGGCACTGCCCTGAAGTCAGGAGACTCACATTTTTACCCCAAAACGATGGGGCCCCTGCCATACCCCAAATCAGTGGGGATCCACACCACACCCCATGGAGGATCACGTTCTACCCCGCAGAGACAGGACTCCCTGTCTCCCATCACACTGAAGGGGGGGACTTGGGTGTTACCATGGTGATGGGAATTATTCCGAGCTGATGGGCCCGTGGGAGGAGGACCCCTCCTGCCGCCCCCAAGAAGAAGGGGTGCTTCCTGTTGTGTGGGTTTGACGAGCCCACATCTAGAACACAACCTCACACGGGATCGTGTGTGATGGGGGCAGCCTTTGCCTCCGTTGCCTGTAGCCCAGGTCATCGAATAGAATACACAGCCCCTGGGAGTCCTTTGGGAACCAGCCCTCCCCTGCGCCCCACCCCTGCAGGGTCTGAGGTCGGTCTAGGCTGGCACAGCCCCCTTAGGTCCAGGCAAGATCCAGGCCAGGCCGGGCACTACCTTCTATCCCCCAGGAGGGGGTCAGAAGTGGGCACACAGCCAAGTCAGTCCAGCGGGGGTTTTACTGGAACCTCCCAGAAGGAGAAGCTGTCTAAAGTGCTTGGCACATGGAAAACAAGAACCATGCGTCTTTGCTCTGATGGCGACTTTTTATTAGCAGCATCGGTGTTGCCATTGTTCTTAGTCACACACCGGGGCACATTCATTCTTCGGAGAGACCTCTGTGATGATAGTGCCACAAAGAACACATCCGGTCCGGTCCCAGTCCTGGCTTCAGGCGCCCTTGGAATGTCCTGAGAGGTGGGGGCATCTTTGTTATGCTAATGAGGTGGTCCCAAGGTGGCTTTAGGAAGGGGGCTGGTCACCAAAAAGACCAAGGATGGGGTTAGATGTGTGGGTCATTCAGCCACTGAAGATGGGAGTTCAATCACATGGACGGACAGACAAGGATTCAACTGATCACAGCTGTATGATGAGACCCACACCCCACACCCCCCCCCCCCACAGGAAAAATTCTGGACAGCAGCTCAGTGACGTTTCCTGGACAGCGAATGCTGGGAGGGCCGCGTCCCCGATTCCACAGGGCAGAGCTGGGACCGTCCTTGACAACGTGTGCATCTTTAGTAATAACGCTGTCCTTGTGAGTGTGAGTAGCGTTAAGTGCCTGGCGGTAAGCTGTGACCGTCAAGGCATCCATTTCAAAAGTCATCCCTCTGCCCACGTTCCAAACAACACAGCCAGATAAGGAACTCGGATGCCCCCACTCATGAAGCTCCCTCTGTCAGAAAGCCCTGGGCGACCTAGATAACTGACCTCTCGAGGGACCCCACTTTTCCCTTCCTGCCCTAATTCCTCTTCGTAAGCTTTAAATATACCAACGAGTGAACCCGCAAACCCCCTGGCCGGGACCCCAGTAACGGCGGAGCCCCGGTCCACACTCTCTATCCGTGATCTCACTGTGTGGCCCGCAAGGGTGCCATGTAACCTCCAGGACTTGTGAGTCATCACCCTTGTTCCTCAAAGTTCTCAGATAGTCCTGGGGTGCCTGAGGAGCTCAGTGGGTTGAGCGTCCGACTTCGGCTCAGGTCGTGATCTCGCGGTTCGTGGGTTGGAGCCCGGCGCTGGGCTCTGTGCTGATGGCTCAGAGCCTGGAGCCTGCTTCGGATTCTGTGTCTCCTTCTCTCTCTCTCCCTCCTCTGCTTACACACTCTCTCTTTCTCTCTCTCCCAAAAATAAATAAACATTAAAAAAAAAAAAGTTCTCAGAGAGTCTTTGCTGAAGTGTGTCCTGTGATCATAATAAGAACCACAAGGGCCGGCCCAGCCCTGGTGGGGACGCGTCTAGAGCTCACCACAGCCTGGGTGAGCCCTGCAGGCATTCCTAACCAAGGGCACTACCCTCAACAGGCTCAGGACTGACAGAACAGTATGGCTTTTTTTTTTTTTTTTTTTTTAAATACTGTGACTTGTTGCAGCAGATTATTGAACCTGAATTAGGCTACGTGAGAACCCCCAAGTTCATAGCCAGCCGATCAGAACTATGGGTGGCCTGGGTACCCCAAAAGTGTGGCTGATATCTGGAGCGAGGGCAGTCTCGTGGAGGACGGGGCCCAATGTTCACGCCAGGTGCTCAGTGTCAGAATTGTATCACAGACTCCCAGGTGATATCAGAACAGCTGGGGCAGAAATGGAATAGTGACCAAATGTTTGGGCTCTTTTGTTGATTCTGCAAATATTCACAGAGCACCTATTATGTGACAGGTGATACTCTAAGCCAGAGGGCGGCAAACTGCGGCCCGCGGGCCAAATCCAGCAGGCCACCTGTCATGGTAAATAGCATTATGTTGGAGCACAGCCTCACCCAGGGGTCTGTGCATCATCTAAGGCTGTTCTCACGCTATAGGGGCTGAGTTGTGTAGCTGCGAAGAGACCATATGGCCCTCAGAACTGAAAATATTTACTATCTGGCCCCTTGCCAAGGCCTGTTCTAAGCTGCAGACGCACAGGAGTGAACAAAACAGATGATCTACTTTGCCTGTGGGAGATTACAAGTGGCCACAGGTTGTTTGCCCGTCCCACCAAGAAACGGTGTCGATTTCCCCATTCACTGAATCTGGGCTTGGCCCTGTGACCTGCTTTGGCCAATGGGACAGGAACAGATGTAATGCAAGCAGAGGCTTGAAAAGTACTTGTACATTGGGGCCAGGCCCTTCTTGGCTACTTGGCTGAGAAACCACGTGGAGAGAGAGGCCCTGACTGCCCATCTAAGGTATGAGAGGCTATCGGATACCATCCGTCATGGCTGGCTCAGCCCAGGCCAGACAAACCACCAGTCAACCCACAAAAATCATTAAAAAACAGAAATGAGTGCTGTTTTACATCACTAAGTGCTGGCCGGTTTGTTACACGGCGGGAGCCAACCGATACACTTGTGAAACATTATAGTCAGGTGGGGTAAAATGAACATATTGGCAATTAAAACATCAATTAGTGGCAAATGCCGTGAAAAGAGTGACAGTTGTGTGATGTGCCCAGGAGTAGTCAGATGCTAATTCAGACAGGGCCGTCAAGTAGGGGAGGGTTCTCAGAGGAAGTGACTTTTAGGCTGGGACCTGGACGAGGAGAAGTGAGCCATGCAAAGATCAAGGGGCAGAGTATTCTAGGGGGAGGGAACAGGGATGCCCCACACCCACTGCACTCTTAATATTCATCCCAAATATTCACTCTCCTCATCCCAGGAAAGAGCACCCAGGTGCTCGCACCATGGACTTCAAAGTGACCGTAGATAGTGACGCTTTTTAAGGAATCATGTAGGTTCCCAGACCTCAGTTCTGAAAATACCAAAAACCATTTCCCAGATAAACCACAAGAATGGAAGAATCTATATCTGGCCTTATTTGATATCAAACCACATTAGAAATAAAAGCACTAGGGGCACCTGGGTGGCTCAGTCAGCTGAGCGTCCGACTTCGGCTCAGGCAGTGATCTCGCAGTTCGTGAGTTCGAGCCCCGCGTCGGGCTCCGTGCTGACAGTTCAGAGCCTGGAGACTGATTCTGTGTCTCCCCCTCTCTCTGCCCCTCCCCTGCTCACACTCTGTCTCTCTCTCAAAAAATAAAGATGAAAGAAAGAAAGAAAGAGAGAGAGAGAGAGAGAGAAAGAAAAGAAAAGAAAAGAAAAGAAAAGAAAAGAAAAGAAAAGAAAAGAAAAGAAAAGAAAAGAAAGAAAGAAAGAAAGAGCTAAAGTCTTTCATAAAATAAAAACTTCAGGGGCACCTGGGTGGCTCAGTCAGCTGAGCGTCTGACTTTGGCTCAGGTCATGATCTCGCAGTCTGTGAGTTCGAGCCCCGCATCGGGCTCTGTGCTGACAGCTCAGGGCCTGGGACCTGCTTCAGATTCTGTGTCTCCCCCTCTCTCTGCCCCTCCCATGCTCAGGCACTGTCTCTCTGTCTCTCAATAGTAAATAAACGTTAAAAATAATAATAATAAAAACTTCAGATGGAAAGCTATTGATTTTTTTTTTTGAAGCCAACGAAGTAAAATATTGCTATGACAAGTCACAATTGGCATTGTCCCCTCTGCCCTCTTCCCCTCGGTAAAGGACCCAGACATCACAGGGCAGGCTGCCGGTTCCTTGGGGCTTTGGTTCTAGGGGGGGCCACTGGGCCATCAGCAAGCACAACAAAGAAGTCTCGTCTATGTCTCAGGTCTCAGTTACGGTCAGGGAAAAAAAAAAAACAAAAGACCTTTTATTTAAAGCCAATGTCTCTGAAACAAACATCTCACCGGAAGATGTTAATATCCATGCTGTATTTCAAACATGGGAAAAACACAAAAAACAGAAATGAATTAAAAGGACTATGGTCATTTTCCCAACCTGACTGATAAACTGGCCAGGAAAAAAAAAAAAAAAACAACCCTGTCTGGCGTGCAACGTTGATTTATAGAAGCCTATTTTTGGTCAACAAAGCCACTTGATAGGTTCTATCAAAAACAAGTAAAACAAAACATTTTGTACTTGCAAGTTTCACAAACACTCAAAGAGAGGCTCATAAGAACTGAAATAAAGAGTGTTTTCCTTCCCACCCACTCCACCCGGGGAAATAAAATTTCCCACCAGAACACGCTTGCTTGGCTAATTCTCAAGCCTGAAGAGGAAGATTTTTTACGTAAGCAGATCAGCTCAAGGTCCCTGGACGTGCGTCTGTTTCTGATTTGTTTTTTTGTTGTTTTGCGGGGGGGGGGGGGGGGGGGGGGGGGGGTTCCCAACCTCAACACAAAAACCAGGAAACAGATTTTTTAAACTTGGTTATGGCCCTGAGACACTGAAATAGCTCATCTAAAAATCTAACATCATGAACAAAAAGTCTGCAATGTGTATAGGAAATCTGACTCACCTCCGAAAAGAGAAAACCCTATTTCTCACCCAAACAGTAGGAAATGGTTTCATGGCACTGTCCTTCAAAACGTAACAAAGCCCTGGGAACAGTCTAGAACAGAGTCTCTCTCCTCCTTGTGCTCCAGGCCAATCTCAGCATGCCGTCTGGCTCCAGTTGGGGAAAACATAAAAACCTCTGCTCTGTTCTTGGTTGTAACATCTGGGCGGCTACATCATTTGGGACAGTCCTGTCTGTGGGAAGGATTCTAGGGGAAACCAAGGACCTCTGTCTTTATGTCTTCTATTACCAAAGCTAAGCCCAGAAAACCGTTAACAGGGTGGGTAAGAGGGGGTGCCTGGGTGGCTCAGTCAGTTAAGTGTTTGACTCTTCGTTTCAGCTCAGGTCATGATCTCATGGTTCGTGAGTTCCAGTCCCACATCAGGCTCTGCACTGACAGTTCGGATCCTGCTTGGGACTCTCTCTCTCCCTCGCTCTCTGCCCCCGCCCCCCACTCATACTCTGTCTCTCTTTCTCTCTCTCAAAATGAATAAACTTAAAAAAAAAATTTAATGTTCATTTATTTTTGAGAGAGAGAGAGAGAGACAGAGCCTGAGCACGGGAGGGGCAGAGAGAGAGGGAGACACAGAATCCAAAGCAGGCTCCAGGCTCTGAGCTGTCAGCACAGAGCCCGACGCAGGGCTCGAACCCACAAACCGTGAGATCATGACCTGAGCCGAAGTCGGACCCTTAACTGACTGATCCACCCAGACACCCCAACTTAAAAAAAATTTTTTTTAATTTAAAATTAAAATAAAATTAAAATTAGAAAAAAATTTTAATGGTGGGTAAGACACTGAAAAACGTTTGCTCTCCAGTCCTTTACAGAAGGATTGTCGATTCCTGTTCCAAAGGCCAGGACCAAAAACAGGAGGCAGAACTGGCATAGATCCAAGCATATGTGTGTGTGTGTGTGTGTGTGTGTGTGTGTGTGTGTGTGTGTGTGTGTACATATGTATATATGTGAACCAGTCGCCAGCCGCCTCCTCACTCATAGCCCGTGAACTCGTGTTTCTCACACAGTGCTAACCGCACGTGGCCTCCCCTCTTCGCCGCCCCCTCCCCGGAACCCGTGCCCAGGACTCACTTGCTGGAATTCATCGTGTACCCCGAGGGGCACTCAGGGATGCACCTGTTGTTGTGAATGACATACTGGTGGCAACCCTGTCTCCGGGAGTTCTTGCATTTATTGTGCAGGTCCCGGCAGAAGCTGAAGTTCACGCAGCGCCAGTCTTGGAAGTGGTAGTAGGGGGGCGGGCAGGTCTCCACGCACCTGCCGTCCAGGTAGAAGTTGCGACAGGCCACGCACTTGGTGGGGTCGTCGGGCTCGGAGCAGTTGCCCAAACACTCGCTGTGGCAGCAGAGGCCGTCGGCCGTGCAGCCGTGCGACTTGCAGATGGTCGGACAAACTGGAGGGAGAGGAAAAACAGCTGGTCAACAGCTTCGCCCGGGTGCCGTGTGTACAGACAGAGAGTCTGGAGGAGGGAGGGGGAAGCCAAACAAAATAATAACAGCGAGAGTCTCAGGTCTACCGTGCTTGCTCGACACCAGTCCCCCAAACCTGCGGCGTGCTCGTAAACATTTAAGACCACTCCAGGGAGGAAGGCAGAGAGGTTCCCACCTGCAGCCTCTGCAAATTTCCACGGTGTAAACACCCCCACCTTGCTCCATTTTAAGGTATGAGAGATACTGTTGCACATGGAACCAGTAAGAGACAGTACTAACTATCAGGGTGCCTGGGTGGCTCAGTCGGTTAAGCATCCGACTCCTGATCTCAGCTCGGGTTACGATCTCACAGGTTTGTGAGTTCCAGCCCCGCGTCGGGCTCCGCACCGTCAGTGCGGAGCCTGCTTGGGATTCTCTCTCTCTGTCCCCTCCCCCTTCGCAGGCGCGCTCTCTCGGGATAAAGAAACTTAAAAAACAGATACACACTGTAGCAGAGCCTTAAACAGCGTATCCGCCATAGAGCAGTAACAGCAGCAAATAACCTCAAGGGCACAAGGAACAGAAAAATGTAGTGAGACCATAGGAAGTGGTGAGGATCCTTACCTTTGTTTTAACGTAATTTGTTAAGTCTGCATCATGCACGTTTCGATCACCGCTTCCTCAATAACCAGGGCACACATCTCCTGAAAACGTGATCATCGGGTTCTGGCCAGCCGGCTCCGGCATGCGGCTTTAAAACCGCCATGTAAACCAGAATATATCGTTGTGTCCATTTCTCCACGTTACAAACGGGAAACCAAGGTACGAGAAGGTGAAGCTAACGGGCCAGCGGTCATTTATCGCTTCAACGGCCATCTGACCGCCCGATCTAGATACCGCAGCCAAGGGGCAAGGTGGCTGCAGACCCCCTGCCGGAGCGCGAGGTCTAACGGCGGAGGCAGATTAGTTACCCAAACACACAAATGGGTACCTGCGAAGGTAGAAGGTACCGAGCTCCTGGCTGGAGGTAAGGGGAGGGGGACGTTTTCGGTTGCAAATGAAGGAGATAATGAACAGGAAGAAAGGGGAAGGCCCTGCAGATGGGAGGTCAGAGGCTTTGCAAAGATTTTGTGGCTGGGGCAGTTTCTTGTCCCACGCAAAGTGAGCTTGTCCACCAAGGCTGGACTCTGCCCTGGCTTCCCACAGCGGATCATCACCTATCCCTTCTCTCCCCACGTCTGGCCACACGTCGCTTCCTAATTACCCCTTGATTTCAGTCCCTCCCTTCCAGGCTGCCGGCAGATCTGTCCGCGGACAGACGGCTTCCCTGAGGCTGGACAGAGCACCCCCCTCCTCCCTCCACCCCCCCCCCCCCCCCCCCCCCCCCCCCCCGGCACAGCCTGTTCGGCTCACGCACTTCCGTGTGGCCTGAGACAAGGTTTGGACCCTGGGGAGTGTTCCTGACCCCCTCCCCCCCAGCCCTCAGACTTGTTGTTGCAGCCACTTCACGGCCCCGCGGGGACCCCAACGACCGCCCTGGGAAACAGAAGTGGCCCCGGAAGCCGCGCTCACACAGGGGCAGCACCGTCGGCTGGAACTTCCTACGAGGACAGTAATGTTCTCAGGCTGCACTGCCCAAACACAGTAGCTACCTCTTCCCTGTGGCGGTCGTGTGCGGTTAGTGCAATGAGGAACCGATTTTTTTTTTTAATCGTGGCAAAGTACACATAGCATAAAACTGACCATCTTAACCATTTTTGTCACGTTTGCTTATTTTTGAGAGAGAGAGAGAGAGAGAGAGAGAGACAGAGAGAGTGCACGCAAGCTGGGGAGAGGCAGAGAGGGAGACGTGGAATCCGAAGCAGGCTCCAGGCTGTCAGCACAGAGCCCGATGCGGGCTCGAACTCACAAACCGCGAAGATCATGACCTGAGCCGAAGTCAGATGCTTAAACGGACTGAGCCACCCAGGCGCCCTGACCATCTTAAAACCATTTTTAGGGCACGGCTCAGAGGCACCAGGTATATTCACACTGTCATGCAACCACTCCTACCACCTGTCTCCGGAACTTTCTCACCTTCCCCAAACTGAGACTCTGTCCCATGAAACACTGCCTCCCCACCTCCTTCCCCACCCCCAGCTCCACCATCTACTCTTGATCTCTGTGCACAGGAATCCTGCAAGTGGAATCACAGGACTGGCTTTTTGTGACTGGCTTCTTCCACTGCGTGTACTGTCTTCAAGACTCATCCATGTTGTAGCAACTGTCAGAATTTCCTTCCTTCTTAAGGGTGAAAAGCATTCTGTTGTGTGTATATACATTTTCTTGATTCCCTCATCCATCAGTCGGCACTGACTGGGGATGTTTCCACCTGTGGGGCATCGTAAATACTGCTGTTAAGATCACAGCTACCCAAACGTCTCTTCAAGACTCAGCCTTCAATTCTCTTATGTATATACCCAGAAGCAGAGTCGCTGAATCACACGGTAATTCTGTCTGTAATTTCTTGAGGAATCGCCATACTGGTTTCCACAGCAGCTGCACCATTTTACTGTCCCACCAAGAAGGCACAGGGGTTCCAAGTGCCACTGGGGGGCTAAACCTTTCATTGTTCATTCTCGCTCTTAATTTTACCAGCCACTGTAGCCAATGGGTCGTGCACCGGAGCGCACAGGCTTCGAGAAGGAAAGTGAACTCCTCACCAAGGCTGAGAGGTCTAGCCTGCACTGGCCTCTCAGAGTCCGTCCCCCGGGGCCCAGACAGCAGCCACTTGAATCTCCTCTCTTCCCCCACCCAACGCCCCCACCCCCTGCTTCATCCACCCTGCCACCCCTGCTCGGTCCTGCCCGAGGACCTTTGCATCTGCTGTCACGACTGGCTGAAGCACCCTGGCTGTGATCCTCCCATGACTGACTCCCTCCCGTCCTCCCCGCCCCAGGACTCTTGAAAGACCTTCTCCGACCTTCCCGCTGGAAGTCGCTCCCTCCTGCCCAGCCGTGTGCCAGCACCTTATGTGATGACAGTTTTCTTGTAGTATTTCTCGCTCTCAGAAACGGCCCTGGCCGCTTGCTGACTGCGAGTCCAGAGGGAAGGCTAGAGACAGGCCACGTCTCCACCCGCCACACTGGCTGCCACGACACTCACTCCGACCGAGGCTCGCACCTGCAGTTCAGGAAACACATCAGCGACAAGCCAGAGCGGAGGCAAAAGCGACAGCTTCGGAGCACTTCCAAGCACCCAACTTTTAGCCGCTGGCTCAAGAGGGCATCTAAGACCCGTCCCCTCCCGCAGGTGCCCCACAAATGGTGAAAACTGACACGCAAAAATCGGAGCATCGATGCATGGGTGCATATTCGGATTTTTTGTGTCACGGACCCAAAGAGAACTAAGAAGCTCTAATGGGAGCAAAGTGGGGCGATGGGGGAATGTCTGTGTAGGTTTTTTTTAGGGATTGCATATCACCCATTAGAATCTCACTTAATTCTTTTTTTTTTTTTTTTAATTTATTTTTGGGACAGAGAGAGACAGAGCATGAACGGGGGAGGGGCAGAGAGAGAGGGAGACACAGAATCGGAAGCAGGCTCCAGGCTCTGAGCCATCAGCCCAGAGCCCGACGTGGGGCTCGAACTCACGGACCGCGAGATCGTGACCTGAGCTGAAGTCGGACGCTCAACCGACTGAGCCACCCAGGCGCCCCTCACTTAATTCTAATAAAGCAGGGACACAGGGTAAGTGCTATTATCTCCATTTCTTTTTTTTTTTTTTATTGTTTTTTTGTTTATTTTGAAAGTGAGAGAGAGAGCAAGCAGGGGAGGGGCAGAGAGAGGGAGAGAGAGAATCCCAGGCAGGCTCCGTGCTATTGGCACAGAGCCCGATGCGGGACTCGAACTCACAAACTGTGAGATCATGCCCTGAGCTGAAACCAAGAGTCAGACACTTAACTGACTGAGCCACCCAGGTCCCCCCCTCATTATCTCCATTTCACAGAGGCAAGAAGACAGGCCCTTTTGAGAAGCAGCAGGGCCAAAGCTAAACCTTGATCTTTAGGCTCTGAATCTGATATTCCTGGGTCTAAAGAATCACCATGTGGGAATGCAAACTGGTGCAGCCACTCTGGAAAACAATATGGAGGTTCCTCAAAAAGTTAAAAATAGAACTACCCTACAACCCAGCAATTGCACTACTAGGCGTTTATCCAAGGGACACAGGTGTGCTGTTTCGAAGGGACACAGGCACCCCCATGTTTATAGCAGCACTATCCACAATAGCCAAAGTATGGAAAGAGCCCAAATGGCCATCGATGGATGAATGGATAAAGAAGATGTGGTATATATACACAACGGAGCATTACTCGGCAATCAAAAAGAACGAAATCTTGCCGTTTGCAACAACGTGGATGGAACTAGAGGGTATGTGCTAAGCGAGATAAATCAGAGAAAGACAAACATAATTTCACTCGTATGTGGAACTTAAGAAACAAAACAGATGAGGGGTGCCTGGGTGGCTCAGTCGGTTGGGCGTCCGACTTCGGCTCAGGGCATGATCTCGCGGTCCGTGAGTTCGAGCCCTGCATCGGGCTCTGTGCTGACAGCTCAGAGCCTTGAGCCTGTTTCGGATTCTGTGTCTCCCTCTCTCTCTGACCTTCCCCCATTCATGCTCTGTCTCTCTCTGTCTCAAAAATGAATAAACGTTTAAAAAAAAAAAAAAAACAGACGAACGTCAGAGAAGGGAAGCAAAAATAGGATAAAAAGAGAGAGGGAGACAAACCATAAGAGATTCTTACATACAGAGAACAAACTGCGGGTTGCTGGAGGGGGTGTTGGGTGGGGGGATGAGGTAACTGGGGGATGGGCATTAAGGAGGGCGTTTGTTCGGATGAGCACTGGGTGTTATATGTAAGTGATGAATCACGAGGTTCTATTCCTGAAATCATTATTACACTATATGTTAACTAACGTGGATTTAAATTAAAAAATAGAAATAAAGAATCACCACGGCCACCCACAGGGTCCATGCGGCCCAGGGAAGAAGTGACCTACACTCAACTTTGGCAACACAGCACCCACCACCCCACAGGCACACCACAAAGATGTCTTTAAAGCAACAGCCTCAGTTTTCTTGTCTGTAAAATGGGGACAACAATCGCTTAATTTCTCACAACTAAACAAGATGATGTGGAAAAGGCCCAGAATCCTTCGATCCACACATCGGTTTGATACAAATTAGCTACTACGGGTGCTATTATTATGATCGCTATCATCACTAACGACCTGTTTGTAGGAACCCAAGGGCTGAAACTCAAGGGCAGGAAGCAATATAGAAGGCAGACAATAATTATCTCAAACCCACAAAGACCCCACCCTCCGGGAAGGCATATGTGAGAACAGGCAGGAAAGGCTCTATTTCCTGGGCTGGGGCTGTGTCTAAGGGTCAGCCCTTGAGTTCAAAAGAAGCATTAGCAAAGGCCCAACAAAAACTTCCCAAACACATAAGCCTTCCGGCCTAGACAATGCCAAGAAAAAATACTCAACACTTGCGCACAAGGCCGGAGGCGGACGGCTGGGGTTTTCAATTTCACCCTGGAGCCCACCTGAGAAGCAGCTCATTCTCCGGCACAGCTGGCCAGCTTTTTCTGCAAAGCGGCCCCAGAGAAGTCACGCAAGCACGGGCCGGGCTATGCCCAATAAAACTTTATTTACAGAAGCAGGCAAGGGGCTGGATGGCTTACTGGCCTCTGCTCAGGGACACATACCTATGACTGCGTCACTATTTCTGTCAGGGCCTAGGCTCTGGGGAGTCAGCCGTCATCTCATAGATGGATACCCAGCAGGGGCGCCTGGGGGGCTCAGTCGGTTGAGCATCCGACTTCGGCTCAGGTCATGATCTCACGGTTCGTGCATTCGAGCCCTGCGTCGGGCTCTGTGCTGATGGCTCAGAGCCCGGAGCCGGCTTCAGATTCTGTGTCTCCCTCTCTCTCTGACCACCACCCCCCCCCCCCCCCCGCTCACGCTCTGTCTCTCAAAAATAAAAAAAATTTAAAAATTGTAAAAATAAAAAAAACTTTAAAATTGTAAAAGGTAAATAAATAAAACATCATAGATGGATACGCTGTAAATGACGTTTATCCAACAGAAGACATGACCTCTCACAGATGACAATGGTGTGGCCCCAGGGGACCTTAAGTGGCCCCAAACCTAAGCAGGCAATCCTATTTCAGTGACCACAAATGCTTTGGCATTGACATCCTGTGGGCCCCCCTCACTAAAGGGTTACAAGAAATGTGTTTCTGGATGTTCTTTCCCTTTTTTTTTTTTCCTTTTTACATAAAAGTTGTGTTGTTAAACTTTTGAAGGCTGTGCTTTGATAGTGATAAGCCACCTCTGGGTGTCTCCCATTCTGTTTCCGAGTACTTTCATCTTATTTAATAGAAATGCCACTGGGCTGGCCCCTGCCCCCCTCCCCAGGCTGAGTTATGAAAACCACAGGTTGTGCAAGATGGAAAACGACCAGATGGAGGAGGGGGCTGACTTTCTCTCCCCAGGCACTTCGACCTGGTGTAGACACCAGCCGAGCCCCAGCCGTCCCAGCTGCCCAGGCTCAGAGGGCCACCACCCTGGGCTCTTTCTGCCAAAGACAGCCAAAGACAATGGCAGCCTCTTCGAGAAACCGCCAAGCGGTCCGGGGTCTGCCCACTTTCCCAGGACAGGTGCATGCTGTGTAGGGAACATCCACCCAGACCTCCTAGAGACCAGCACCAGTCAGTCCTGTCTTGCAAACACACAAGTTCCTTGTCCAACCATCTCCCTTTCGCCCCACAAGGTGCCTTGGGTTATTGGCCCTGTGCCCTCCCACTTCTCCCCAAAGGTTCCCCAAACCCCTGGCCTCCTGTTACCCTAGCAAAAGCAGCCACAACCTTCCTGAAACTTTATCTCAGGTGGTTTTTCCACTATACCCTGTCAGGAAGATTGATAATGGACCTCAAAACAAATCCACAGGGTGAGAAGCCAGCCATGTCGGAACCCTCTGGCCGGACCCTCTCAAGCGTGCAATGCTCCCCACCAAATGATGCCTCCCGTAGAGAGAGAGAACAACCAGAATGTCAACTTACTTAAGAAGAGGTGATTCAAGGGCACCTGGGGGGGCTTAGTCAGGTTGAGCGTCCGACTTTGGCTCAGGTCATCGTCTTATGGTTCGTGAGTTCAAGCCCTGCACTGGGCTCTGTGCTGACAGCTCAGAGCTTGGAGCCTTCTTCGGATTCTGGGTCTCCCTCTCTCTCTGCCCCTCCCCTGTTCATGCTTACTCGCTCTCTCTCTCTCAAAGAATAAATAAATAAGTAAATGAATGAATAAATAAACGTTTAAAAAAATTAAATAGAAGAAGAGGAGGAGGAGGAGGAGATTCAAAGCAAAGGAGGCAAGTATAATTTGACCCAGTATTTCCTCTCCTAGGAATCACCCCACAGACCAGAGAGAACGTGTGCACACAAACACCTGGACAAGAAGTCTACACCCTACAGGACATTACCAGTTGGGTTTATAACAGTAAAGGGCTGGAAACAACCTGAAGGTCCATAGCAAGAGCCCACGTGAATACACGTCTGTGGACTGAGGAGTGGAATAGTACGCAACCATAAAAAGCGAAGGCAGCTCGATGCATTCCAACGTTGGAGTCACTTCCAGGATGGCAATAAGCGACATAAGCAAGGTGCAGAGCAGTGTCTGAAGAACGTAACACATTTGTGGAGAAAGGAAAGGCACAAACACAGCGGGGACGCAAAACAGGACAGCTAGTTTATTAAACCGTCTAGAAGTTTCTCCTCTTCTTTTCTTTTTTAAAGAATTTTAAGGTTTTAGACTAAAGAGTGATGTATTTAAAGTTTACTTATTTTGAGAAAGAGAGAAAGAGAGAGAACCAGCAGGGGAGGGTAAGAGAGAGGGTGGGGCAGAGGCCCGGAAGCAGGCTCTGTACTGACAGCAGAGAGCCCAATGCAGGGCTCGAACTCACAAACCACGAGATCACGACATGAGCCAAAGTTGGACGCGTAACCCACTGAGCCACCCAGGTGCCCCAGTCTGGTAGTTTCTTATAAATACATACTCTTATCCTTACCACACAACCTAGGGGTTTACCCAAGTGAAATAGAAACAAACAAACAACCCATGTTCACACAAAGACCTGTATTCAGGTGTTTATAGTGGCTGCGTTGGTAATCACCCAAAACTGGAAACAACCCAAATAACCCTTGACTGGGGAACGGATAAACATTATACCTCCGCACAATGAACACTACTGAGCAATCAACAAAGAATGAAGTGTTGATGTCTACACCGTGGAGGGATTCCAAATGCACTGTATTGAGGGTAAGAAGCCAGTCTCAGGTGCTATACACGAATGGATTCCTTTCACAGGATATCCAGGGACTGTGGACACATCAGTGGTCACCAGGGGCTGAAACCGAGGAAGCAGTGGAAAGGGGCCCAGGGGAATTTGGGGAGATGAGGAACCATTCCGTATCTTGACTGTGATGGTGGTCAGAATCCGCACAACTTTATACCAAAAAAGAGTGGATTCTGCTGTATATAAATTATACCTTTAAATGGGGGGTGGGAAGGAATGGGGCGCCTGGGTGGCTCAGCTGGTTGAGCATCTGACTCTTGATTTCAGCTCAGGTCATGATCCCAGGGTCACGGGATGGAGCCCTGTGTCAGGCTGTGTGCTGGGCGTGGAACCTGCTTAAGATTCTCTCTCTCTCCCTCTGCCCCTCTCCCACTCTCTCTCTCTCTGTAATAAAAAATTAAATTAAATTAAAAATAAACAGGGAGGGGGAGAGAAAAGGACAAATGCAACATATGTCCCTCTGGGAGGCAGGGAAATGAGCTTGGAGGGTAGATAGTAACATCCTTACCTACCAGCAAATTTGATTTTTTTTTTTCACTGTATGTATGTGTACTACCCTGACATCTATTTGAACACACAGTTTTAAAAAGCCTCTGGTAGACAATTAATAAATGTTATTGATCAATTATATAATTCTATCCTCAATAGTTCCAGCAGAACTATGTAGAGCTGCCAGGTATCGCTGAGAGCTTTTAAGAAGGTTAAGATCGTTTTTGTGTTATTACAAAATCAACAGTCAAAGCGACTAAATAAGAAGTGTGGTCATAGATCTGAAACCGGGCCAGGAAAAAAATAGTATTGATGAGGAGGACAACGCTGGCACAAGAGACGAGGTTTATACACGAGGCTGTGGATTAAAATACTGCCTCAGTGTTGATTTTCTGATTCTTATCATTGTACTGCTGCTGTGTAAGTTTAAGAATTAAGGGTAAAGGGGCAGTATGCCTACAATCCTCCCAAATGGTTTAGGAAAAAGAAAAAAATGTGCATAAGGTTTGTACATAAATACTTTAGAGATAAAATATGGTGAGAACGTAACAACTAATGAATCTGAATACAATCCTTGCATCCCATCTGTAAACTTAAAAGCTACATCAAAACAAAAAGGTTAAAAAAAAAAAAATCCAAAGTAACATTTAAACCCTGGAAGAGTGAGAAAGACTAGCGCGCAGCGACAGGCTTAGAAAAATACAGCCACCTTCTTTTTCTTTTTGCCTTTTAAAGTTCAAATCGGTTTGGGTTTTCTTCATTAAGAAGCTATATAGTAAAAAGCAAAAGCAAGCCAAAGGTATGTTTCCATAGCACGACATATGTTAATAACATTTTGTTACATTTCTTTCCAAAGCCTGTAGTTTAAAAAAAATTTTTTTCAAGATTTATTATCCCCGAAATTGCTGCTTTCCAGAAATTTCCAAACGGAACAGTTGCGTCATGGGCCTGCAGACACATTCCCCGCAGGGCCCCGCGGCTCTTTGCAAGTGTGAATTTTATAAACTCTGCAGAGTCATTTACTCGGTTTCGCAGACCTTCTCCCCCACACCCGGCCCGGATCCCCGAGCCCCCCGGGCGCGGGCACACCCCCACCCCGGGAAATCCCTCCCGCCGAAATCCAGAGGATGATCTAATGGTGGGGGTGAGGGCCTGGGGCGACCTTCTGACAGCTGGCGGCGGGGGTGGGGGGTGGAGGGTGGGGCCGGGGAGGGTCAGCAGACACCCTTTCGAGTCCGTGACCCACGAGAAGCGACGCCGCAAGGACGCGTGTCCTTGAACCAGGGACGCTCCCTTTTCTTTCCCTAACAATGCCGCCCCCACGCGCGCGCGAACCGATTCGCTTTCCAGATGCGTGTGTTATTGACTTGCGAGGCTCTTCGGAGACATACGGCGTCGCACGCAGGCCAGGAAGGGGGTGGGCCTGGGGAAGGGGGGGCGGTGGCTCCCCGTGAAGGCAGCCTCAGGATTGGTCGGTTGCAGGTATCTGCGTGTGTGTAGTTCTTAACGGACAGGCGGTCCAAGGGCGGGCCCCGCCCCCTCAAGCCAGCGGCAGCCGCGCTGTACAAAGCCCGAGGCGCGTTCCGTTCCGTGGAATCCGGGCCGGGCAGTGGCGGCGGCCGCAGCGCCGCCCTCGCGCTCAGCCAATAAACGGGCGTGCTGCCGGAGTTCTGGCCCCGCCCCCGGGCGCGCGGGGCTCGGTCTGCGGACTGGTGCTCGCGGCTGTGACCGCCGCTAGGCGGTCCGCGCCGGGGGCCCCCGGGGAGGGTGTGTGTCTTGGGAGGCAGCGGTGGGGGGGGGGGTCCTCTCGAGGATGCAGACCCTGCAGGGCGGGCCTGCAAAGAATGGAACTTCGGAAGAAATTAAAGAAAGGATGAAACCGAGTGTGCGGGCGGCCCCAAGCACGACTGCGCGTCTTGGGCTGCGCGCGAGCTGGGCGTGTGCCCGGGAGGAGATCGGGTCACCGCGTGGCACCGCCTGGGATGGCCGAGGGGCGCCCTGGCCACGTGCCTCCCTCGGGAGGGGCCCAGAGGAGGGCAGCGGTTCTCCAGGGTCACACAGCAAAATGCCCCAAGTCGGAGCCAGGGGTAGTGGCAAGGGCAGAGCCCACACAACAGGGACTGTGCTCTCTCGGACCCTACCCCCGATATTTCCACCCACCACTCACCCAGAAGACCAAGGACCATACTCATAAGTTACACTTTTAAGAAAATCTACAGGCTATCTTGGGGGTACCCTCTAGCCAATGTTCCCTGTAGATTTGAAGACGTCAGACCTGTGTGCTCAATGTGTATTTCCAATTCCAGTAAACCGAGGCAATGAATGGGCGTTATCTCTAACCACACCGGACCAAGAATACACTTTAAAATGTGTATGTATTCCGTTTGCAGAATACAACGTTCAACCCACATCTCCTTTTGAGGCACAGAAAAGGCGCTTTGCTAATGCCAACTCAGCTAGCAGGCAGCAGGATCAAAACTCGAACCCGGGTCTCCCAAGGAGAATGGGACTGGGTGTGGCATCACGGAGTTCTACTGTGGGTTTTATTCACCTGTTCCCCACCCTGGCCCATCCAGACCTGGCCCCTTCTAGGCACTGGTATGCAGAAATGAATGCAGACACGGTTTCTTCTTTCCCAACATGCACAAGAGACAGGTGAGCCCTGTGAAAGGAAGGACCTTGCCTGTCTTATTACTGCATCCCAGAGCAATGCACACAGTAGGTGCACAGTAAAGCTCACGGGGGGCGGGGGGGGGGGGGGGAGATGGGAAAGCAAGTGGGATACTGGCTTTATCCCATCAGGAGAGGTACAGTATGTGCAAATGCATGAATCATCAGAGCTGCCTTTAGGGAACTATAAACAGTTCAGAGTTGATGAAGGGCAAAGTACAGGTGAAGAGGCATGGGAGGTCAGGGCAGACAGGAAGGTTAGGGAGCGGAGAGGCTTGGACTATGCACCTCAGGAGGAGCCAAAGAAGGGCTTCAACCAGAAAAGACACCATCAGATCCATGTGTGGGGCAATTTTCTAGCTCTCTGGTGGACAGCTGAGGAAGGCAAGGGCAGAGGAGACAGGAAGGAAGAGGCTGGCTTCTGAAACCAACAGGGAGGTGGAGCCTTCAGGACTTATCTCCCAGCTGGGTCCCAAGTTTTCACCTTGGGCAGCTGGACACGACTCACAAGACAAATGACAAACAAGGAAGCTGGGTGCTCAGACTTGCCTGGCCTGGGTTTGAGGTGTGGAGTCTAGAACATCAAGGTTTCTGCACTCAATTGATTGTCTTTGTGTTTGCTAAGTCCCTCCTCAGCCCACCCCAGTCTGATCCTAAAAACCACTCTTGCAAAGTGCAAGGACCCCTATTTGTTTGTTGTGGACAATTTTTAAAGTTTTCTTCATTTGTGTATGTAATACATACATGTGTTAGGCAGTTACTGTAAAAGTTAACTTTTTAAAAGTTGTTTCTACCTACTCATGTTTTCTGCTTCTTGGACCAAGGTAAACTTTACAGGCTACTTAGAAATTAACAATAGTAATGGCACAGCTTATGAGATGCAGGCATTGCTGCTCTTGGGGCAAATTCACAGCCTTCGGTTCTTCCACAGTGTATGGATCAATCTAAATAAAATAAGCACTTAAAACACTAAGTAAAGTTATTTCAATAATATTTCCAAAAGTATTACCAGACCTAATTTTTAGTGGGTTTTAAATTAAATTTCTATTTTCATTCTTAATTTTATGTACAATATTTGCTCTTCCCCCTCCCCCAATTTTTTTCTTACATTACTTTATAAATTCTTTGGAAAGCAGCACTGTCCTATAAACTTTCTACATTGATAGAAAAGTTCTGTATCTGTGCTGTCCAAATTCACAAGCCACACGTAGCCACTGAGAGCTGGAAATCTGGCTAACGTGACTGAGAAGCAATATTCATGAGTCTAGTTGCTACCTTACTGGGCACTGCAGCTCTGAAAGACCCAGTTCTTGGGTTTGTCTATTCTATTTGTTTCCTAAATCAGTTAGTCCCTGTTAATTTATTATTTCCTTCTTCCCATATAGATTTGTTCTATTATTCATCGTCTCATTTTTGTGATTTCTCTGCATGATCACTTACAGCCCTGCACTGGTCTCTGTATCCGCTCCACTGCCTTCTATGATTTTTTAAAATGTTTATTTATCTTTGAAAGAGAGAGAGACAGAGTACAAGCAGGGGAGGGGCAGAGAGAGGGAGACACAGAATCCAAAGCATCATCCAGGCTCCAAGCTGTCAGCACAGAGCCCGATGCAGGGCTCGAACCATGAACCGTGAGATCAGGACCTGAGCCAAAGTCGGACACTTAATCAACTGAGCCACCCATGCATCCCTACTCCACTGCCTTCTAAAGAGTCTATACTTATAGATTGAGATCCTCCCTCACCAAAGAGTTATGTTTTGCTTTTAATTATCACATGGTAGGCGTCTGTCTTGCATGCTTGATCAGTTAAGCTTTTAAAAATTAATTTCCACTTACGTTCACTTGCAGCAAGAGATTAGGGCCAGTGCAACGTCTGCTTTTTGGACTAGATTGTGTTGGGGCTCTTTTTTTTTTTGGAGATTTAACAGATGATTAATTTTTCTAAATATTCCAAGAGCACTTTAAAATGTGTATTATTTGCAGAGTACAAAGTTCAGTCTGTATCTGTTATTACCACAATCTTATTAACCATATTATCCAAATTCCTTGTTGCCTAATCGAGGTTTATCTACATGAGCAAGACTGTATTTGAAGTTCCCCAAAGGTTTCTCAATTCTTCTTGTATTTCCTACCATTTACTCTCTAAAGTTTGATACTATGCTGGTGGGCCCTCATTAAGAATTATCCCTGGGACGCCTGGGTGGCTCAGTCGGTTAAGCGTCCGACTTTGGCTCAGGTCATGATCTCACGGTCCGTGAGTTCAAGCCCCGCGTTGGGCTCTGTGCTGACAGCTCAGAGCCTGGAGCCTGTTTCGGATTCTGTGTCTCCCTCTCTCTGACCCTCCCCTATTCATGCTCTGTCTCTCTCTGTCTCAAAAATAAATAAACGTTAAAAAAATTAAAAAAAAAAAAAAGAATTATCCCTTCACACAGTGCAACACATCTCCTTTACTCCCTAATAATGCCTTTGGCCTTGAGTTCTTTGCCTATTTTTCTCTGTTCATATTTACGCACATGGTCAAGTTTGGGGTGTCATTTTTGGGATTAGGTATAATCATTTTCTAGCGGTGGGGAGACAGAGAAAGAAACCACAGCCTCCTAGGGAACAAGGAGGTGTAAATGGGGAATGTGGGAGTTTGAAATCTGCCACTGCAAAGGTCTGAATTGCAAGGAGGGTTTCCCTGAGGACAATCTCCACCATAAAAAGGAATGCTTGCTCACATGACAGATGGCTTTTCAACAACAAGTACACGGTGGTCTTGAATGTACACAGGTCAACAGAAGCTGATGTCCCAGGAGCTGCTACATCCATGAGCTAGTGGAGTTTAGACACAGTGACAGGGAGTGGAGAAAATCTCCTCAGCTTCTCCAGGACAAAAGCAAACATTAGAATGTACTACATTTCTGCAGATACACCATGAAATAAAATACAGTTTACTTCAAGAAAAAGAAAGAAAGAAACAAAGAAAGAAACAGAGAAAGAAAGAGAAAGAAAAGGGATGGGAAAGAAAAGAAAATTAAAAGAGAAGGAAAGGGAAGGGAAGGGAAAGAAAGGAAAGGAAAAGAAAAAGGAAAGGAGAAGAGAAGAAAAAAGAAAGGAAAGGAGAAGAAAGGAAAGGAAAGGAAAGGGGAAGGGGAAGGGGAAGGGGAGGGGAGGGGAAAAGAAAAGAAAAGAAAAGAAAAGAAAAGAAAAGAAAAGAAAAGAAAAGAAAAGAAAAGAAAAGAAAAGAAAAGAAAAGAAAAGAAAAGAAAAGAAAAAAGAAAAAAAAGAAAATACACTCGTTTCAATTTCATTGTGACCAAAGGGAGACAACTTCCAGCTTATTTCTTTATTGAGTTGGTTCCTAAAGCCAGTCTGGCTGCTTTATTTTCTGTCTAGGAAGGACCAGAAGCTCCACATGTCACCTCCACACCCAAAGCCCCATGGCTGTCCTTTTCTTGGGACACTACAGTGTATACAGCTCAGACATTGAAAAAGATGGAGTTCTCTGATTGGGGGGGAGGGGAGGGGACCCATTTCCTGCCCATGTTAATTTCAACCAGAGAAAAGAATGAGTTTGCCCCTTTGCCACCGGATCCTCAGACCTCACTAGCTCTTCAGATGCACTTTGCAGCCCTCCATCTACCTGAGCCAACAGCCCATACACCTGGAACTTCCTGGAACTTCAACCTATGCTGCCTCCAGGCACACACTTTGGGAAAAACGCATGAAGGAAAATAAAGCCACGGAAATGCTTTCCCATCAGACTGGATGCCAGGTAGCATCGGAAAAGATGGGCAGTTTTTCCACACCCAAGCGAAGTCACCTTCTCACTTGATGGCAAGAAAGCTTACTGGGCTCTTGTACACGCAGACTATGACCACGGAGGAATTCTGCTTCCCCGCCAGGATCAACAGCGTCCATACCCTCGCTCTCTGGTCAGTATTTATTGACAGGCGGATTGTTTTCTGCACCATGGAGATACCCTAGAAACCCCTTTGACCTTTACAGACAGGGTCTACGAACTCTTGGTTTCTTAATTAAAAAGCTCACTAGGTGGGGCACCTGGGTGGCTCAGTCCGTTAAGCATCCAACTCTTTATTTCAGTTCAGGTCATGATCTGACACTTTGTGTGGTCAAGACCTACATTGGGCTCTGTGCTGACGGCACAGAGCCTGCTTGGGATTTTCTGTCCCTCTCTCTCTGCTCCTCCCCTGCTCAGGCGCTCACGCGCGCTCGCTCTCTCTCTCTCTCTCTCTCTCTCTCTCTCTCTCTCTCATAAATAAACTTAAAAAAAAATCACTAGGTGGGGGCACCTGAATGGCTCACTTGGTTAAACGTCTGACTTCGGCTCAAGTTATGATCTCGTGGTTCATGAGTTCAAGCCCCGTGAAGTCATGATCTTGTGGTTCATGAGTTCAAGCCCCGCGTCAGGCTCAGTGCTGACAGCTTGGAGCCTGGAGCCTGCTTTGGATTCTGTGTCTCCCTCTCTCTCTGCCCCTCCCCTGCTTGCACTCTGTCTCTGTCTCTCAAAAATGAATAAACATCAAAAAAAAAATCAAAAAAATTCACTAGGTAGCAAAACACAACCCCCTCAGGCCACAGATCTGAGCCCCTATTGGGTGACAGACACCATCCTAAACTCTGGTGAGTAGAACAGACACAAATCCACCCTCTTGGGGAGACAGACAGATGGCTCCAAAACAGGAACATTTAGTTACAAATCAAGAACATTTAGCTACCAATGACTCTGATACTCCAGGCAATTTCACGGGGACTTGTTAATTTCCCCAGAAGGTTATTCTGTAAAAGCTAAAGTGTTTCTTTCTTGCACTGACCAACCAGAGAGCCCGATGCCACCTTCTGGCAGAACCCTTTGTCCCCACAGCTTCTCCTTCCATCTTCGCCGCCAGGCAACAAGCTGATACACAGACGGACAGTGGGCCATGGGTCCCCATCCCTCCTGCATAATGAACAGGCTTGGAGAAGTTCTGTCTTGTCCATATCTGCTCTCTGGGGCTTTCTCGTCACATCTGGAGTCCACGGCTTCAAATCACCCCAGTGTGAAGCACGAAGACTTATGACTTCAGGAAGACCTCAAGTGGTCTCGAGTGGATGCCTGCTACCTCCTAGTCTCCTGACTCGGCTTTCCATGTCTCGGTTTCCCCATGTGTAGGTGGGGACAGTAATAGCTTGGGCTGTCTTGAGGACCAGATGGGAAGATTCACGAAACGCTCTCTGCACAGCATCCGGCCCCTTGCAGAGCCCAAGAAAAGGGCTTCCATGTCCTTGGCACCAGCAACCACCTCAGCTATCTCCTTTGTCGGCCTTGACTCCTGCACAAAATAGCAGCCCTCCTGAATCCCACTGGCAGGGAGGCATTGGATGGATTAAGTGACCAAATTTAAAGCATGCTCCATGGAACTTTCCTATCCTGCCCCCTCCCCAAGTATTCTCAGGGAGAGGGTGTTCATCCACACTTTTGTTTGTCAGTCCTCAATCTGCCGAGTGGGGGGTGGGGGTGGGGAGGCAGCCTGAGAGCTGGGATCACCGGGGACCCTGGACTGACGTCTGACCCTGAAAATCCAGCCGGCCACTGTGCAAACACACATGAGCCCCAAGCCAGGCACCCAAGGCAGAAACAACTGCGGCTGTCCCTGCTTTCTAGGATCCCCACAGTCCAGCACCGGAAGGTCCTCGCCAGACGCGCCTAGGTGTCTGCTTGGATCCAAATCCACAGCCCCTCAGGGTCCCCAGCAGCCCCACACTCAAAGGAAACAGCTAACATGATTGTCCGGGGATCTAAATCAAACACACGATGTGCTCTTTCTAAAGCCCAACTACGCCGTAAAGTAACCGCACTTCCAGACGGTACCTAAACGGCCTTCGAAACCACTTGGAAGCTTCTAGAAGAGCTCACCCACGGTAGCAGAACACTGGCGACTGAAAGGGAAAACACAGAATGCCCAATTTTCCTCTCAGAAATCAAGATTTAATAGCTTCCTAAGGAAACCATAATTGGAGGGCTCTGGGGCACATTCCTCCCCGAGGCCTGTGATTACGGAATGCTGGGAAGGTTGGGGATCTGGGCCTTGAGTGACGTTGGGCTCAAACTTCAAACGAGTAAGACCCAAAGCAAGAGTATGTCCCCTTCGCGCGCGCGCACAGACCCTGAGAGAAAGAGGTTGGAAAGAGGGAAATTCTCATGCAGAGAAAGAAAACTAGTCTGAACAAAGAGACTGGGGTCCGGCCAGGGAGGTCTCCCCAGCTGCTCAGAGTGTGTGGACATGGAAAGGGATTTAGGGTGAAGATCTGCCCTTCGCACCCCCCAGGAAAACACCTCATATTTGGCTCACAGACCTCCAGTTCTTGGAACTGGTCTCAGGCAATGACCACCACCCCTCCGAGAGGTCACTGACCTCGTGCCACAGATCCCTGCGCGGCCACTGGTCGGAACTATGTGCGGGCTTGGCCTTCCTGGGCCCGCCCCTCGCCCTCACCCCCAGCTCACCCTGAGTTTCCCTCCGTGAACTCTGAAGATCAAAGGTGCATCTTGGTTCTCAAACAGACACCCTCCCCCCACCCCCCAGAATTTCCTTCCTCTGTGTTTCCCTGGCAGCTCCTTGCCCCCGGCTACCCATTATTCACAGAGTTCCACAGGATGCAGAGAGAAAATTTAAGGCACTTTTCCTTAGCAACCAAAAAATAAAATAAAATAAAATAAACCACCTTGGAAAACTCAACAGCAGGTACCCAAATAGAAACTCTGCATCAGAAAAACGGGGTCTAACACACACACACAAGCGTCCTAACCTTGACTAGCTTCGGAGAACAATTCTCACATGTGTGAGAAGGCAACAGCCAGAGCTCCGGGGACACAGGTGGGAAGCGGCCAAGACAAGCCCTGGGCCATGGCTGCCAGAGCCAGAGACCCCTTGGAGGCAGCTGCCAAGGTGAGGGGGTCTAACGGAGGCATGTGAACTGCTGCTGCCCTTGTATCCCACACAGCATTCTTTTTCTGTAATTATTTTTAATGTTTATTCATTTTTGAAAGAGAGAGAGCACAAGCAGGGGTGGGGCAGAGAGAGAGCGGGACACAGAATCCAAAGCAGGCTCCAGGCTCTGAGCCGTCAGCACAGAGCCCGACGCGGGGCTCGAACTCACGAACCACGAGATCATGACCTGAGCCAAAGTCGGACGCTCAACCGACTGAGCCACCCTGGCGCCCCTCACACGACATTCTGTTCAGGGCATGCACGCCAGTGGCTAGAAGCTTAGGGCAGAGAATAAGATCCACAGCACCTCGGCAAGTATCTAGACCCCTGTGAGGCCATTTCCCCCTTTGTAAAACGGAAGACCATGTGGCCACCCATTTTGCAAAGTTGCTCTGAGGTTCATTCTGTGCCTCAAGTTGTGGCACTGAATAACCAGGCAACACAAATCTATTCCTTAAAAAAAAAACACCAGGCCACCTCAGGGCCTTTGCACATGCAGTCGCATCCACCTGGAATTCACTTTGCTCCCCAGTGCATCCCATTACAGCCTCCCTTCCAAAGGGGCCCCCTGACCTCTCTACCTAATGGAGCCCCCACTCCCCCTGGCCTGTCTTGTCATCACCCTGGCATAAGTCCTTCCTAGGACGTATCACTGACCTGAAATTATCTGGTCCATCTATTTGTGGACATGTTTACTGAACATCAGGCCCACTGAGTACGGGCAGCAGGACAGCAGGCCCCTGGCTCTTTTATCCACTGTCCCACACCAGCGCCCAGCAAAGAGAAATGCTGTACCAGCAGTGGCTACTGCTCATGCATTGACACCCTCACATGCATGGGCTGGGAGCTCTGCCTGGCCACAGTGAGTTTGGGCCAGTCCTGAGCTGGGAGGTGACGAGACTGAGGGCTCGACTGACTGACTGGGCCACGGGCTGATGCCAGGTCTCAACTCCCTATTACTCTCTGGGAAATGGAGTAGAGTCCATTCTACGTGCAGACAGTGTGACATTCGCATTCCTAAAGCTTGTCACATTTGGGGGCAGGGGAGAGGGCGTGTGGACGCAGGGTTAGGGCCACAGCGCTCAAACTTCCATCACTGATGACACAACGCAAAATAGGAATCTAACAGAAAAGAGTCACACCGTTTTCCACACGCTAATTGGTTCAGAAATTCACAAGCACTGCTTAATAGCAGACACTGGCCCTTGCAAAGGGTCCCAAGTTCGCGTGTGTGGAAGAAGGTGGCAGAGGGGTGGAGTGCACGTGGTTGTGAAGCGGCCGAGGGGAGGCTGTCTGAAATCGGATGCAGTCGGAGCCTCGGTGGCGGCTGACAGCCTCCAGGGGGGCCAGGAGGAGCCGGCCGATGTCGCAGACGCAGGCACACATCTGTGTAAGCCTGAGCGGCTTCGTTCTGCCAGCTGCGGTTTTCTGAGTTCGGTTCACAACAAGATCGTGAGGAAACAAACATCAAACTTGCTGGGGAGCCTGGGGGGGCTCAGTCGGTTAAACATCCAACTTCGGCTCAGGTCGTGATCTCATGGTCTGTGAGTTCGAGCCCCGCATTGGGTTCTGTGCTGACAGCTCGGAGCCTGGAGGCTGCTTCCGATTCTGTGTCTCCCTCTCTCTCTGCCCGAACCCCCGCTCATGCTCTCTCTAAGAAAAATAAACACTGGAAAAAAAAAAAACAAAACGTGCATCCTGCTCAAATGGTTCCACTGTTGGCCATCCCATCTTCCTTGGAGGCTTGGAATGGAGCCTAACAGCAATGCTGACCGTACAGTCTCGGGGACAGGTGAGACCAGGAGGACCATGGAAGGTAATGGTCTACACCCGGAGGTGCCGGTAAACCCACCTGAGCCCAGGCATCACCTCAATAACTAAGGCTTTGTTCTTCCACCTCACAGAGAACAATGAACGTAGAACTCACACCTCCCTCCCCAAAGCCTGAACCAACCAGACATTTATTTGAAACCTCTAGCTTCTGCTCTCAAGTGTATGCAGACGTTGAGATCAACTCTGTAAAAGTTTTGTGTTTTTACTCCAGAAGAGATCCGTGTGGGACTGAGGATAAAAATAACGTGTGAATAACGCACAGGTTAAAACACAGAATGTTCTGCTCCGCCCCATCTGTGACTAGTACTTCACCCGCCCAACGTCATGAGCAAGGGCAAGGATGCTCCCAGCACTCCCGGACAGCCCCTCCTGAAGAAAAATTCTGTGCATTTCAAGTATGAGGACAGCCTAGTGCTTCACTGTTGGTAACAACAAAGGGCTGGAAACGTCCACAGATTGCAGGCTGCACAAGTACAGTGCGCAGGACATGCCCACAAAAGAAAAAGATGCAGATGACTTCCAAGAAATGTTATCAGAGGAGAAAGTCAGGGCACAGAGCAATGAGGAGAGCGTATTTGTGCAAAAAGGGGGGCAGGCAGACGTGAGTGGCATCCACACACGTGCGTGCATATAATTCCTCTCCGGGGTGAACAAGAAACTCACAGGAGCGATGGCTTCTGGGAAGAGGGTCGACATGGAAAGACCTTCTTTTTCCCTGTACACCTCTTTAAGTCAGTTTGGACTACAGCATGTAAAATACTCTTTTTTAAAAATTGGTAGGAGGGGCGCCTGGGTGGCGCAGTCGGTTAAGCGTCCGACTTCAGCCAGGTCACGATCTCGCGGTCCGTGAGTTCGAGCCCCGCGTCGGGCTCTGGGCTGATGGCTCAGAGCCTGGAGCCTGTTTCTGATTCTGTGTCTCCTTCTCTCTCTGCCCCTCCCCCGTTCATGCTCTGTCTCTCTCTGTCCCAAAAATAAATAAAAAACGTTGAAAAAAAAATTTTTAAAAACTGCCTAAAACACATTTTTCAATAAATAAATAAATAAATAAAATACTGTTTTTTGACGTTGCCTTATATTTTGTGCCCCAGGGCCCCTATCCAGAGAACTTAGTCAAAGTGTTCTTGACATAGAAGGAGGTAATTCTAGAAAAACTGACCCCTTGCAATCCAGTTGCCAGTTTAGTCAGTAATAAGGTAAATTCAGTTTCTGGGAGATGCTCCTGTCCTGGAACAGGAGAGGATTTTACTCCATCCTCCACTTTTTCCAAAGCCAGCGTCTGAAAACAACACGCCACCAAAGCTTTCTCAATGAGCTGGGGCTTCAGGGCCAGGTAAGTTCCGGATTTTATTAGCAGTAACAAATTAAATTGACTCACAACAAAAGGAAAGCACACAACCCAGTGACCCTCTGAACCGAAACACGCGCAAGCTCATTTACCCAGGAGCACAGTCATGAGCTCGGCACCTGTCTCCTCTCCCACCGACAGAGCGCCACGGGGCCGGTAGGGAGCTGTCCCCATCAACACGATCCGGAACGATCCACAAAGCTTATCATGAGAGACACCCTGGGCAAGAGGCAACAAGCGATCTGTTGCCAAGGAGAGCCTTGGAGGGAATGTTTGTTTGTGTGAGGCAGGACACGACCACCTACCAGCCCCTCCTTCTCTTCCCACCCTTGCCAGGCGCACACCCAGTTGACTCTGGGGCGCTTTCTCAAGTCACAGATATGGGAGATCTGGGGCTGATCTGGGACTGCCACTTCCACCATGACCAGGGTTGGTTTCTCAACCTCGGCGCCGGGGACATCTGCAGCCGGATCGTTCTCTGTCGAGGGAGGACGGGGGCCTCCACCTTCTAGATGCCAGGAGCACCCCCCTCGCCTCCAGGCATCCCCAGATATCGCTAGAATCACCGTCCTGTGAGAACCACCGCTTTAGAACGCGACCTGAGGCGAAGACAGGGATATCACAAGAGTGAACAGGGCCGAAATGACAAAGGTCGTCTATCTGTCCATCCAGCCCTGGGTTCCAGCTGCAGAGGCTCCAGCACCCCACCCCACAGTCACGCTGCCGATGCCAGAGGCCCCACAACCCAAGTCTTGCGTCTGGAGCTCAGCTCTCACCCTGGACGTGCACACACAACAAACCACTGCACCATCCACCTGCCCAAGTGTCACTGAGGGTTTGCCATGCACCAGGCCCTGGGGGTCCTGCCACCACTGCCCTCACCGTGCCCCCAGCCTACGGGCAGGCAGAGCCAGAGAGAAGTTTCCATCTGTTTCTGTGCCACTCTCTGCCAGCCCACCGGCCCTGGTCCCTCTGTGAATCCCTGAAGCACAGGAGAGCCCCAGGCCAGCAGTGAGGGTCATTTCTCAGGTCCATTTAAAATGTGAGGCTAGGGGCGCCTGGGTGGCGCAGTCGGTTAAGCGTCCAACTTCAGCCAGGTCACGATCTCGCGGTCCGTGAGTTCGAGCCCCGCGTCGGGCTCTGGGCTGATGGCTCGGAGCCTGGAGCCTGTTTCCGATTCTCTGTCTCGCTCTCTCTCTGCCCCTCTCCCGTTCATGCTCTGTCTCTCTCTGTCCCAAAAAAATAAATAAACGTTGAAAAAAAAAATAAAAAAAAAATAAAATGTGAGGCTTGGGGGCACCTGGGAGGCTCAGTCGGTTAAGCGTCCATCAGACTTTGGCTCAGGTCACAATCACATGGCTTGTGAGTTCGAGCCCCGCGTCGGTCTCTGTGCTGACAGCTCAGAGCCTGGAGCCTGCTTCGGATTCTGTGTCTCCCTCTCTCTGCCCCTTCCCCACTCACTCATGCACTCTCTCCCTCTCTCTCTCTCAAAAATAAATAATTTTTAGGGGCACCTGGGTGGCTCAGTCAGTTGAGCGTCTGACTTTAGCTCAGGTCATGATCTCATGGTTCACAGGTTCGAGCCCCACATCGGGCTCTGTGCTGACAGCTCAGAGCCTGGAGCCTGCTTCGTGGGTTCTGTCTCCCTCTCTCTCTGCCCCGCCCCTGCTTGTACTCTGTCTCTCTCTCTCTCTCAAAAATAAAATAAAACATTAAAAAATTAAAAAATAAATAAATAAATAATTTTTAAAAATTAAAAACAAATAAATAGGTGGGTAGATAGATAAAAATGTGAGGCTTCGAACCATACTGAGGATTTCCTAAACCACTACAGGGCCCTGTAAGAGCCCATCCTCGGTGAATCCTGCAAAGAATTCGTATTAAACGTCCACCTTCCTTCTGCTTCTCTCACCAGAGAATACTCAGGGCCAGTCCTCCTTTATGGGGTCCTAACGTCTCAAGACAAAGAGTGTCTCAGAGAGGTCGATTTCAGAAGCGAAGGATCCGCCCAGGGTTAAAGTTGGATAATCCACACAGCCCGGCACACCAACATCACTCACAAAGAAAAGCAACACCTTCATCGACGCAGGGCCAGCAGGGAAACACGCACAACAGAACGTGTCAAACCGCAGGCTGAATACTCAGAACCACGGCTGAGAGGAACGGAGCCCGCCCTCCAGGGTCTCTTTGTGGGGCGTGTTCAGGGCAATTTCCCGTGCCTAGTTTCATTGCATCCCCACAGACATCTAGTGACACAGGTTGGATTTGCTCATTTCTCACAGACAGACTTGACTGAAGACACATACGGCCCAGACATGGAAAAGCAAGCTTTCAACCGCACCTACGCGTGATGGAAAACCCATTCGCTGTCCGTGACCTGGGTGCCCTCGTACAAGAGGTCGGCGTGAAGGTGGGTTTTAAAACCCAAGATGCACCATTAATGGACGAAAGGATAGACACGATGTGGTCCATCCATACAATAGAATATAGTCAGCCTAAAAAGGAAAGACATCCTGCCTGCCACCACACGGATGGACCCTAAGGACACTGTGTGTAGTGAGAGAAGCCAGACACAGAAGGACACGTCCTGCACGATCCCACCCACAGGGGGTCCCTAGAGGAGTCCCGTCTACCCAGACAGAGAGAAGGAGGGAGCCAGGGGTGGGGCAGGGGGTGGGGAGTCAGTGCTTCGTGGGGACAGAGTCTCAGTTTTGGGAGATGAGAAAGTTCTGGAGATGGATGGTGGAGGTGGCTGCATGACAGTGTGAATGTGCTGAATGTCACTGAACTGGCCACATAACAATAGCTAAAATGATTAATTTCACATTATGTATATTTTACCACACACACACACACACACACACACACACACACACACAAACTCAAGGAGCGAGACACCTGGGTGGTTCAGTTGGTTAAGCGTCCAACTTCAGCTCAGGTCACGATCTCACAGTTCGTGAGTTCAAGCCCCACATCAGGCTCTCTGCTGTCAGCACAGAGCCCGCTTCAGATCCTCTGTCTCCCTCTCTCTCTCTGCCCCTCCCCTGCTCATGAGCTCTCTCTCAAAAAAAAAAAAAAAACAAAACATTTACAAACTTAAAAAAAAAAAACACCTCAAGGAGGAATAAAAATAACGGTAGCCAGCCCCATGCCAGCATTGTATAATGAGATCTGCACCTTCCTGCTAACCACATCAGGTATAAAATTATCCTTATCTTGTAAATAAGGAAACAGAAGGTTCAGTCATTTGCTCAAGGTCACACATCAAGGGCGTGGTGGATGCAGGTGTAGCCAGGATTTGAACCCAAGGAGCCGGGCGCCAGAGTCCAGACTTTAATGTTCACACTGTAAGGGTCTTCAAATTTTGGATTCCTAACTCTGAATTTCTGCCCCAACCCCTTGCCTTCCAGTAAATTCCTTCCACTTCCCCACGTGAATCTGCAAATGCTGCCTTTCTGCTGATGCTCACCAAGATGACAGGTGGGAACCACTTGGTCACATGACCCCTAGCCAAACCACAAACACTCCTCTGGCTGTCCTCGGGCTGAGCCCTGGGGTACATGGTGCGGCGAGTTGGGGGGGGGGGGGCAGGGAACTCACAGGTTTCCCAACCCCGTGAGCAGGGCAGAATGGCCAGCAACTAGACTAGAGCTCAGAGCTCAGACTCTGAGGTCGGGCAGACCCAAGGTCAACGACCAACTCGGCCCTTACATGAAACCGGGCAAGTGAGCCAACATCCTTGGGCCTCAGTTTCCCCGTCTGTAAACAGGGGTTAATGAGTAACACAATCCCTACATGACAACTGGTTAGCAAATTAAACATGCTGATGCACGGAAAATGACTAACTCGGGTCCTGGAAAATCAGGGGCCCTCAATAAACAGAAGATGCTACTGTCATTCATGTATCATATCACAAAAGTAAACATCTCTAACAATCCCAGTTAGAGAAACATACGAGCTAAAATGAGACCAAGAGCAGATAATTCTGGAAGTCTGAGAAGGCATTCTAGAAGAGGTACCTGTGAAGGTGGGGTTTTTAATGGCTAATGCATAGGACAGAGGCACTTGAACTTTCTAAAACCCAGGCTGGTCAGCTATTAACAGTCTGGCCAAACATTATACAAATCAGCTCCTTTTAAGGATGTCAAGCCGATGAAGGTATTTTCTGTCTGTAATTAAACTACGTACTCATTCGAAGGGGGAAATACAGTGTAAGAAACAAACCAGGTGGGAGAGGAAAGCTTCCCCCCAGGAGGGAGGCAGGAGGTGACCCCCTTCCCTCTGCTGACCCTAAGCCCATTTCTTCCAACGACCTTTCATTTACGCCCACCGTCCACCGTAGCGCCTGAGAAGGCAGGGTCATATTCGCCTGTGCCCGCCCTCCGTGAACGGTTAGTGAATAAACCAAAACGGGTTGGAAGCAACAGAAACCTCAAGACGCCTGGGTCACCCGACCGGAGGGAACCGGCCGTCAGGACTCAAGTTAAAAGTTAAAAGCCTCCTCAAGGTCACGGAGCCAGGTCTCCCCAACCTGGCTTCAGGTCTTCGTTCTTCGCTATGGTGCTTACCCAGGTTAAAAAGTGTCCTTCCCTACAGATGGGCAAAAGCGTGGGGGTTTAAAACCTGCCATTACTGGAGCCCGAGGAGAAATAACGGAGGCCAGCTCCGTATCAGGCACCTGTGTTAGGGGATCTGCGGACATTGTCTCGTGTAATCCGCTCAACAACCATAAGAGGCAGATGCAAGCATTCCCTGCCCCCCCCACCACCGCCCTGCCCGATGTTACAGAAGAACAGAGATGTTAAGTGAATCCCAAGGTCACACAGCAAGTAGAACCAGAATTAGAACCCAGGACTGTGGGCTCCCGTCCACGCGTGTTCACATGGACACCAGTGACCTCAGGCACACCCAGCCCTCTTCTGCAGTGTCAGATGCTTCCAGCAAGGACACAGGGAAGGTCATGGTTGCTCGTATTTGTCCCCTGTGTCATTGTCTAAATCTGGGGGAAAGAATCACAACGAAACCACCACAATAATCTCCCAGATTCTCGATCCGGGCCGAACAGGCAGCTGCCGCCCCCACCACCCACGTGTGCTTACCCGATACCTCTTTCTCCTCTCCACTGCGTCAGGACCCCACAGACTCAGCGCGTAGTGCTCTGGGGCGGCAGTGAGCCCCAGAGACACTGAGCCTCCTTTCCTGATAACATTCCCCATTTCTGCTTCCCTGTCTTCCTTCCCGGACGCGCTCAAGTCGCAAGGCCCAGCTGGGTTGGAAATTTGAATGAAAACTGGAACGGGTTCCCAAAGCCCACGGCCACATCTTATGGGAAAGTGGTGGAGAACACAGTGAGCCCTGTGCTTGGCACAGACTTCGCGCCCGATGAATATTCATCACCATCACTTTTCTGCACGACACCGGTTAAGAAAGGCTGCATCAGAGTCCAGGGCGGGTGGGCGTCTGAGCAGGTGCTCTCAATCAACGAGCAGTAGGGGGGAGGGGGGGCAGGGGTGACCGGTGCTCAGCGAGCAGCAAGGGAACGGAAAGATGGTGGCAGCAGTTGGAAGGACGAGGGACTCTTGACTAACACCTGGCCCAGCTTGACCCTTTGGGCCACCGCCAGAACTCAAATGCCTGGCCTCCGATGACCTTCAGTTGCCTTGGCCCTGAATCCTAACCCTGAACCTGTTTCCTACTTGCTCTGCTAAGACCTGACACTCAACACTCCCATGCTGCCCCGTAACTCCGGCAGGCCTGTAGCTTCCCTAATTGATGGTGACTGGGCTCTGCCCTGGATCCTGGGGGCAAACAGCCACGTCCTCGGGGAGGGCCAGGCTGGGGTGACCGTGTTCCCTCAGCGAAGGGGACAAGGAAGCCTGCTCCCATCAGGGACAGGGGCGCCAGCTCCTGTGCAGACAAAGAGAGGAAAGAGGGCTAAAATCGCAAAACCCAAGGGGGTTACCACCTGCCAGCTACTTTGCTTCGTTCATCACAAGCATTAATTACCTCACTGAATTCTCACCCAAGCCAAGAAGTGGAAGGGTCTAGAGAAAGAATGCCAGGATGAAGATACAAGGGAGCATTTTGAGAGACGACCCTTGTTGGGGGGTGGGGGGGTGCATTAAAGAGAATTCAGTGGGTCTCCAGGCTTGGGTGTAAAATTCTGCTGCTGGGTGAAACCTAGGGTGACCAACGGTTCTGGTTTGTCTGGGACTGATGGGTTTCCCAGGAAGTGGGGCTTACTAAAACTAAGAAAGTCCTGGGAAAACCAAAACGAGTTGGTCACCCTAGTAACCTAATTGCGGCCTCCAAGATATTAGCCTCTGGCCAATTCTAGGAAGAACAGGTGGCCAACGTCAGTACAGGATCGGGGTTCCTCTTCAACAAACTCCTATTCAACCTTCAAAACCCAGCCCAAAAGGCCCCTTCCTCTGTACCACAGAGTAGAGCAGAAAAGGCTGGGTTTCCGGGGCCAGACTTTAGGCTCAAATCCTACCTCTCTTCATGGTTACAAGGGCCACATATCTAGTAGGTGGCACCTAATAAGTAATGGCTTGTGCCATTTCCAGGTGCTCAGGAGCCCTTAATCTGCTATATCTGTTAACTGTCCTTGTCCTTCATTAGACCCAGAGTTCACTATTTCCCTTCTCTGAGCCACCAGAACAGACCAGCACACAATTTAAAAAGTAAAAAAATTAAAAAAAGATAAAATCTTGGGGCGCCTGGGTGGCGCAGTCGGTTAAGCGTCCGACTTCAGCCAGGTCACGATCTCGCGGTCCGGGAGTTCGAGCCCCACGTCGGGCTCTGGGCTGATGGCTCGGAGCCTGGAGCCTGTTTCCGATTCTGTGTCTCCCTCTCTCTCTGCCCCTCCCCCGTTCATGCTCTGTCTCCCTCTGTCCCAAAAATAAATAAAACGTTGAAAAAAAAAAAGTAAAAAAAAAAAAAAGTAAAAAAATTTAAAAAAGATAAAATCTTGGGGCGCCTGGGTGGCGCAGTCGGTTAAGCGTCCGACTTCAGCCAGGTCACGATCTCGCGGTCCAGGAGTTCGAGTCCCGCGTCGGGCTCTGGGCTGATGGCTCAGAGCCTGGAGCCTGTTTCCGATTCTGTGTCTCCCTCTCTCTCTGCCCCTCCCCCGTTCATGCTCTGTCTCTCTCTGTCCCAAAAATAAATAAACGTTGAAAAAAAAAAATTAAAAAAAAAAAAAAAAAGATAAAATCTTGTAACATGTGCAGACCGGTTAATGCAAATCTCCATCACGGTCTGTCTCCATCACCCTCAAGCCCTGACACCAAGAAGGGCTGTTTTCCACTTGGCTTTCCCTCCCCCGATGATTTCACAAGAGCCCACAGAGAGGCGTGCAGTGAAGCAAACAAGAGAAGGCTCTGAAAACCCATTCATGGGCAGCTCCAAGGTGTCAAGTCGGCCAGGGGTGTGCAGCCAAGTTTTCAGCCGCGGGGACAAGGAGCCTCCGTGAAGCCGAGGAGACTTGCCGACGGCCCCACTCCAGGCGACCAAGCCACATCTCAACCAGAGGAGCAAGAACGCACAAAGGAAGACACTGTCGCCACCGGAGGGAGGACGGAGGTCCCGGCCGGTGCCCTGCAAAGGGCGAAGCAGCTGAGAGACGTGTGGTCCCGAGGAAACGCATGTGGCTAAATATAGCAGGGGGTGTGTTTTCATGAAGCTGGAGTCCGCGAGTGGAGACGGTCCCCCGCTAACCAGTCGCAGGTGGGCTTGCGCACAAATAAACCCGGGGGCCTTTCTCACAGAGACGTGGGGACTGCGCAGAAAGACGACAACCTTACGCATTACTGTTGTGTCCCCCCCCCCCACCCCCCCGCACCTTTACGGATGAGAAAAACCCAGGCGCAGAGAACTGAAGCAACCTGCCTGTGGTCGCACAGCTAGCTGGCGAGCGGCCGAGCCACAGTGAGACCCTCCGTGTTGCTGTGGGCCAGTTGCCATCAGAGGTAGGAGATGATTCCTTTGTATTCTGTCCTACTGTGTGTGAAGCACTCAGGGGAAAATGCTGAACGTTCCCTTCCCTGGCTCTTCCTCCAGATTGGCTTAGGGACACCGAGTCCCCAGCCCGCACCCCAAACCAAATAAACTGGCATGGCGTCCTGTGCTTTCTTCTGGTCTACGATGTCAGTATTCAGGTGTTTAACGGATCTGCCCCCCACCGTCGCTTTGTCCTCTCCTCCTAGCTCGGCACCTGGGAGATCCATAAACCCACCCGCCGTGGACTGTAGTCACATTTCCTCGGATTCTCTGGTCCCCCGGGGTTGGGGGGCGGAATGTGGTTTCTGTCGGCAGAGCTGTGATGGCCAAACCACTGATTCTGCACACACGTGGCCGGCAGCTGGCTCCAGGTTCCATTCTGCCACAAAAAGGAGAGAACAGTTGTGGAGCGCCCTCTCTCCCCCAGATGCCATCACCCTGGCCCAGGAGTGTTCCCAAATGGGGGACAGTTCTGCCTCCCCACCTCAGGGGACACTGGCAGTGTCTGGAGACGTTTGTAGTTGTCCCAACACTGGGCGGGGGGGGGGGGGGGGAGCTACCGGTACAGAGAGAGGGGAGGCCAGGGATGCTGCCTAACACCCCACAGTGCACGAGACAGGTGCCACCACAGAGAACGGTCCAGCCTTGAACGTCCAAAGGGCCAGGGCAGAGAAACTCCACCCGGAGCGAGAAGACCCTCCCCTCTCAACCGCCTCCAAGCCAAGATCAAAATGTCTCTAACTTGGACCCGAATTCAGGGGAAAAGTCTTGCCTTTTCCAGTGGCTGGCTACAACACAAAAATAACAACAACAATAATAGCCATAATACTAATAATACTAATATTAAATAAAACTTAAAACAAAAATTTGAAATGCCCCAAGGAAAGATAAATCCTAGAAACCAGCCCAGTGTTCCCTCCACGCACCCACATTCCAGACCAGGTTTCCATATTGCAAAACCACGGGGTAAAAACCCCTCGGGCTGACGTGACGCACACTCCCCACCCCCACCCCTGTGCTACTCTTGAGCAATGTCTCGGCAGTTCCACTTGGACACTGGAAATATATGCCAGAGGAGACTTATTACGCTAATTTCCTTCGGCAAACGGCTCAAATCTTACCTTGGAAACCATGGAGACAAGGAAGGCTGGCCACGGGGCCACGTGCAGTCCCTTCCCCTCAACACTAGCTGTCAGATGTTCTGTGCCTCTTACTCCTAAAGAGGTAGACGTGGAGGTGACTGGGATGGCTTGGGCTTTCCGGCATGTACATGTTTCATTTAAGTTCAACAGGCTTGGTGTCATAGATCAGGTGACCAGGACGTAAGCAGCAACAGAGAAGATCCAGAAAATCTACAAATGCACACAGCCCGCTCTGGGGACAGAGTGAGCAGGGTTGTGGTTGTGGGATAACCTGCTCCTCACCCGGCCAACACTTGCGGTTCTGCCTAAAGATCACCTGCATTTTCAGGGACGCCCGGGGGACTCCGTCGGCTCAGGTCATGATCTCACAGTTCGTGGGTTCGAGCCCTGTGTCAGGGCTCTGCGCTGACAGCTCAGAGCCGGGAGCCTGCTTCGGATTCTGTGTGTGTCTCTCTCTCTGCCCCTCTGCCACTTGTGTTCTTGCATTCTCTCTCTCAAAATTAAATAAATAAACATAGGGGTGCCTGGGTGGCTCGGTCGGTTAAGCGTCCAACTTCAGCTCAGGTCACGATCTCGTGGTCCGTGAGTACGAGCCCCGCGTCGGGCTCTGGGCTGATGGCTCAGAGCCTGGAGCCTGCTTTCGATTCTGTGTCTCCCTCTCTCTCTGACCCTCCCCCGCTCATGCTCTGTCTCTCTCTGTCTCAAAAATAAATAAAACGTTTAAAAAAATTTTTTTTAATAAAAATAAATAAACATAAAAAATAAATAAATGAAATAAAAATCACTTGTGTTTTCAAAAGCACAGTAAGAGGTCTGTGTCGATTCCAGCCGGCTCAGCACAATTCCTAGCATCGAGCCCGGCTTTCACCACGAGGACCAGGGGTTACTACATATTCCCTTACCGGTTACCCAACAATGTCTCCGCTGAGCCACACACGCACACACGGTCGCGGACTGGAAAAGCAGCCTACCTCAGTGAAGACCGCAGCGGCCATACGATCATTTCGGTTTGGGTTTTGAGGGGGTTTTCCCCCCCTAAAAATTTGACATGTATCGCCAATTATTAACATTATCTGCTTAGCATACCTGGAATAAAGTAGTCTGAGACCCACAGGACCTTCACAGGAAGGTCCTATTTCAAATTATTTTTTTTTTTAATGTTTATTTATTTTTGAGAGAGAGAGAGAGAGAGAGAGAGACCGAGCATGAGAAGGGGGGTGGGAACAGAGAGAGGGAGACACGGAATCCGAAGCAGGCTCCAGGCTCTGAGCTGTCAGCACAGAGCCCGACATGGGGCTCAAACTCACAAACCGTGAGATCGTGACCTGAGCCGAAGCCGGACGCTCAACCGACTGAGCCACCCAGGCGCCCCAAGGAAGGTCCTATTTCAACACAGGAAGTGGCGTGACCATCACCTGGAGAAGGCTTCCAGACGATCTCAAACCTGGGGCCTCACTGAGGGCACGAGAAATAGCCCCACAAAGCGCCCACGGGTCCTGCTCACAAAGCCAGCTCTTCTCTGGCTCCTGTTGTGCAGGGCGGTTCCAAGACCCACCTTAACCCCAATGAAGGCACAGGGTCCAAGAGTTCACAGATGTAAAGCCCACCACACAGGCATGAGGACCCTCCGTGGAACAGCCGCTCCAGAAGGAACGTGGCCGTTTGGCCAGACGTGACAAACCAACACTCCACTCTGCTTGAGAACTGGGGCGGGGGCTTAAAGGCTGTTTTAGCAGCTTAACGGCTTAACACATTGAATCCGCCGTCCTCAGAAATGGACAAACGCCAGTGGTATCTCTTGGATATATGAGACCGTCAAGAGGCATGATCACACCCCATTTACTAAGTGAGGCTAAAAACAGGAAGGTCGAGAGTCTTAACAATTATATAATTATCCGCTGCAGTAAAGCAATTGAAGCATTCCACTCCAATGAGGAGTGAGCCCAGCTGACCACGTTCAACTCTGTCATTTAACACAGTTCTGAAAGTTCCTGCTGTAACAAGGTTAACAGTAGGAACTGGCATAATTACTGGTAAAGGGCAGCAAATCGTTATCTGCAGGTGCCATGATTACAGAGTTGGAAAATGGAAGGAAATCGACGACGTGACTCTTAGAATTAGTGTGCATCGAGTAAAGTAGCAGTGAACAGAGAAAACACAATACCTGCCCCATATTCTGGAAAGTTACCACACTGAATGCTTTTTAAAAATCTCTCCCACATCAGACATACAGATAAATTGGTGGATGAAAAGGTACATAGGTGGATGGGTGGATGAAAGAATGGGTGGATGGGTGGATGGATGGATGGATGGATGGATGGATGGATGAATGGGTGGGTGGATGGATGGATGGATGGATCGATGGATAGATGAGACAGACAGGTAGACAGGTAGACAGGTAGACAGGTAGGCAGGTAGGTAGGTAGGTAGGTAGGTAGGTAGATAGATAGATAGATAGATAGATAGATAGATAGATAGATAGAGGGATGGATGGATAGATAGATAGATAGATAGATAGATAGATAGATAGATAGAGTGAATGAATGAATGAATGATAAATGAATGAATGAATGAATAGATGGATGGGTGGATGGATGGATAGATGAATGGGTGGGTGGATGGATGGATGGATGGATCGATGGACAGATGAGACAGACAGGTAGACAGGTAGACAGGACAGGTAGGCAGGTAGATAGATCGATACATAGATAGATACATAGATGATAGATAGATAGACAGATAGATAGATAGATAGATAGATAGATAGATAGATAGACAGATAGAGGGATAGTGGGATAGTGGGATGGATGGATGGATGGATGGATGGATAGATAGATAGATAGATAGATAGATAGATAGATAGATAGATAGATAGATAGATAGGATGGGTGAATGGATGGATGGATGGATAGATGAATGGGTGGGTGGATGGATGGATGGATGGATGGATGGATGGATGGATGAGACAGACAGGTAGGCAGGTAGGCAGATAGATAGATAGCTGGATGGATGGATGATAGATAGATAGATAGATAGATAGATAGATAGATAGATAGATAGATAGATAGACAGACAGGCAGACAGGATGGGTGAATGAATGAGTGAATGGATGGATGGATGGATGGATGGATGGATGGATGGATGGATGGATGTGTGAATAGGTAGTTGGATGGCTGGATGGAGAGACAGAGAGAAAGCCATTCTACCTAAGAACAATGCTCACAAGACTCATATTCTGTCTGAAGAAAAATAAAACATTCCTAAGAATAGAAAAGAACCCTTGGAAAAGTGGAAGGGTACAAATAAATATTGTCAAGATGCCACTTCTCTCCAAATCAGCTTACAGACTTACCATCCCACAATAAAACCCACACAGAGCTTCCAAGTCTGTTTCTGGTCCCCCCCCCACACCCCCTTCTTCCTCTCCTTCTTCTTTCCTGGAACTTGGTTACATTTTCTATATCCTAAGAAGACCAGATAAAGCTGGGTGCTTTCAAAAATTAGGAAGGAACATGTGGAAGATATTTAATGATAATTTTACAATCATTTGAACTGTGACGTGAAGGCAAGAAGAATGCAAAGACTGATGGCTTAGGGTCAGTGGCTCTAACATCAGATTCTGCTTTAGAAGTACAGTCAGTCAATCAATCAAACCAAGGAAATACGACCTCCTGTCCACGACATGGACCATTCAACACAAGATGCTGACAAATTTGACTACATCATGGTCTTACCTCTCGACAAAGTGTAGTAAACCCCAGATGTGTGTGAAAGGCATAAAACTTAAAAAAAAAAACAAAAACAAACAAACAAAAAAACTAACAGGGGCGCCTGGGTGGCTCAGTCAGTTAAGCATCCAACTTTGGCTCAGGTCATGATGTCATGGCTCCTGAGTTCAAACCCCACATCAGGAGGCTCTCTGCTGTCGGTGTAGAGCCCACTTCGGTTCCTGTCTCCTTCTCTCTCTGCCCCCAAAATAAATAAAAATGTTAAAAAAATTTTTTAATTAAAGTAAAAAATAAAAATTTTTTAAAAATTCTAAAAGCTAACATATACATGGACGTTTCTTACGCGTGGCAGGAGAAACACTTTTCAGAATAAAGGCTGTGGGGGAATCACAAATTGGAAGGCTGGTGGGGGCACGGGTCCAAATTTAGGAGCCCAAGGGGGTTGGGAGTATAAACCACAGACCCACCCATCACATAAACCCTTTTGGGGCTTTCGACCCGCTTCTGTCTAGAGACGGACCTTGTGCTGGGGCTGCTGTAACAAAGGACCACAGCTGTGCGGCTACATCAGAAACACACAGGAAGTCCAAAATCAAGGTGGCCACAGAGCTGGCTCCTTGGACGGCTGTGAGGGAAGGGTCTGTTCCAGGCGTGTCCCCTCCATTTACAGTTGACTTCCACCCCCCCATCCCACCTTGTATATCTTCACGTCATCTCCCCTCTGTACCTATTAGTCTCTGTATCTGACTTTCCTCTTCTTTTAAGGACACCAGTCATCCCGAGCAGGGCCCACCCTAATGACCTCATTTTGACTTGATTACCTCTGTAAACAATCTATTTCCAAATAAGGTCACATTCCAAGGTCATGGGGGGTTATGACTCCAACATCTCTTTTTTTGTGGGGGCAGGGGCACACAATCTAACCCATAACCGCGGTAAGTAGGGTGCCGGGGTGTGGGAGACGCCACCTCTCGGCCACAGCAAGCCCACCAGTGGCGAAACACAAGAACCACCTCTCTCCTCCACTCCCCTGTCTCGCCGGGGCCCCCTTGCCCTCAGCACACTTACCAGCACCCACCTCTTTTCCCCCAACAGACCCAAATTCCCTAGGCTCTCATGCACTGAATGCCACTGCTGCTTGCCACGTCGCAGCCACCAAGCAGACGCAGAAGAAACAAAAGACGAAAAAGCCGCACAGCTCTCCAAGTGGGACAAGACACTCCCCAGCCTGCCAAGGACGTCACAACACACTGGAATGAAATCCCTATGTCTTCCCACAGCCTAATCTTATGGTCTTTCTCTTGTTTCTTTTTGAGATGGTGAGAAAACATATATAACATTTACCATTTTAATCCTTTTTTACGTACAGCTCGGGGACCTCAAGCACACTCACGCCGTCGTGCAGCCGTCCCCACCGTCCGTCCCCAGAACCTTCCATCACCCCACACTGAGACTCTGTCCCCATGAAGCACGGACTCCCCGCCCCCTGCCCCACCCCTGGCTCCCACCGTCTACTCTCTGTCTCTGTGGACGGGGCTCCTCTAGGGACCTCCTGTGGGTGAGATCGTGCAGGACTTGTCCCTTTGAGTCTGGCTTTATTTCACCGAGCGTAATGTCCCCCAGGTTCATCCATGCTGTAGCAGGTGCCACAATGTCCTTCCTTTTCAAGGCTGGATCATATTCTGGTATATGGATATAGTGCACGTTTCGTGTATCCATTCAATGGCTGTGACGCGTGGGTTGCTTTCATCTTTTGGCCCCTGTGGACAGTGCTGCCGTAAACATAGGCGTGTGAACATCTCTTCTAGCCTCTGCTTTCAATTCTTTGGGGTGCATCCTCAGGAGTGGAATTTCTGGGTCACGTGGTGATTCTATGTTTACTTTCTTGAGGACCTGCCATACTGTCTCCCCACACTGGCTGCACCCTGTCATGTTCCCACCAACGGTGCACAAGCGTTCTGATCTCCCCACGTCCTCACCAACACTGATTATCTTCTGTTATTACTATTATTATTATTATTATTATTATTATTATTATTATTTTAGAGAGAAGGAGGGCAAGTGAGGGAGAGAGGGAGAGAATCCCAAGCAGGCTCCACGCTGACACGGGGCTCAATCCCAAGCCCCTGGGATTGTGACCGGAGCTGAAATCAAGAGTCGGACACTCAACCGACTGAGCCACCTGGTTTTTGATAGCAGCCGGATGTGAGGCGGTATCCCATTGACCTCTAGCTTATTACTGACATCCATCCTCCCCCTGAGGGAGTGGCAGCCTCACAAGGTCAAGAACTCATCTCCGCTGACGGGCCACGTCCTCAGAGCCTAGAACAGTACCTGGCACTTAGCAGGTGGATTGGAAGTAAACGCCAACTAACAAGCAGCTTGGGCAGGGTGGAGGGATTTGGGGGCCATTTGAGGACTTCAAGGGACAGGCCTCAAGGGCTGCCTGGAGAGACAAGGGGGGAAAGGTTCGCAGCCCCAGGCTCAGTCAGGCTGTGAGCTGGGGGGGGGGGGGGGCAGGGGGGCCCGGGGTGTGGTACCAACTTTTGTCCAAGCCTCAATTTCTTCCTCTGTGAAATTGAAATGATAAGGGCATCTGCCTCGCGAAGTCACCCAAGAGCTGGGAAGAGAAGCCGTGCAAAATGCTTGCTTGCAGGAAGGCACGGCACCTTCCACAAATGTTCGCTCACAGCCTCCCCTAGGAGAGACTAAATCAGGTTTCTCCTCACACGGCAAGGCCCTCCAGCAGGCCCGAGAGCCCCAGAGGTCTGTGCGGAACAGAAACTATCTAGGGAATGTGTTTTCAACAAAGCCAACGCCAAAGGAACACGTGTCTACAGCGGAGCTGTGGCCTTTAAAAGCCTCCAGCTTCCCCGCCTGGCTCGGGACGCGGGACGCTCACTCCCTTGGCTGCCCGAGACCTTGGGCGGCCTCTGCCATGTGGAGAGCCGCACCGGCCTGCTGAATCCCAGAAACTCGGAAGCGTTCACACAACCTGCACAGTGCGGAGGAACCTGGAAAGCAAGCCAGGAGGGGAAAACGTTCCGGATCCCACACTTGCTTCTGCAAACGCTGTTTGGGTTAAAAGGCTCCACGTTGCCTTGAGAAAGTTCAAAGCCACTGGGCCTCCGGGGTGTATATGTGCCACGCAGCATTCTGCCATACAACCTTCTCCCGCCTCCACCGAATTCCTGGGTTTCGAATCCTAACAGCTGGTGGCTGAGTCTCTTTACCGCAACCTGCCCACGTCTCTTAAGCTTTTCTGACAAAACTTTTCCTAGGCCTCGTCGTGGGCTCGGTCTTGATCTTTTTTTTGATGATTTTTTTTTTTTAACATTTTATTTATTTTTGTGAGACAGAGAGAGACACAGCATGAGCAGGGGAGGGGCAGAGAGAGAGAGGGGGAGACACAGAATCGGAAGCAGGTTCCAGGCTCTGAGCCGTCAGCACAGAGCCCGACGCGGAGCTCGAACTCACGAACCACAAGATCATGACCTGAGCCGAAGTCAGATGCTTAACAGACTGAACCACCCAGGTGCCCCTACGCCTTGTTCTTTTTGCACGAAAAGGGTGACAAGTCCAGGGTCCTAGGTGGGCCCCCACCACCACCACCATTTACCCATGCCCTCCTCCACTCTCCTCTCCTCCAAAAAATAAACTGAACAACAACGATCGATGATGATGATGGTGGTGATCACAACGACACATCGTGCCCAGGGGCGGGAGGAAGTCATTGGGAAGAGACACAACATGGCTGCAGGGGACGACGGCACTGGGTTCCACGCTGGTTCTGGTGGTGGCCATACAAGTGCGTTCTGTCCAAATTGCTGAACCGACCGCTTAGGATCGGCACATTTTAGAGCGTGTGAAATGTCTCGATCACAAAAATGCACTAAAAAGAATAACACCACAGCAACAAGGTGAATACATTTATAACTATCATAAAGCTCCAATGAGAGCAACAGTGTAACTGCAATGGTTCTCAGGCCTGCCTTTTCTTATTTGACCCTTACACCTTTATGACAGGTTTCTATTCCCATTTTACAGATGAGGAAGTTGAGGGACTTTGGAGAATTCCAGCAACTTGCCTGGCTTCCCACAGTTAGTAAGCGGTAGGGCCAGGTTACAGATCATAGTAGCTCCTCGTGTGCCCAGGGATGTGCTGGCATGCGTCTTATTTGATGACAGCTTTCCAAGAAACTTCCAGAATGGAGGCACCTGGGTGGCTCCATCAGTTAAGCATCCGACTTGATTTTGGCTCTGGTCATGACTCAAGGATGTGGGATCGAGCCCTGCGTCTGGCTCTGCACTGGTGGCATGGGGTCTGCTTGGGATTGTCTGTCTCCTTCCCTCTCTGCCCTCTCTTTGTCAAAATAAATTTAAGAAGGAAGGGAGGGAGGGAGGGAGGGAGGGAGGGAGGGAGGGAGGAAGGAAGGAAGGAAGGAAGGAAGGAAGGAAGGAAGGAAGGAAGGAACTTCCACAATGAAACCCTAAAGCAAGCACTGTGAGCCACTATCCAGAAAGCCCATATGCACACGAGCGCGTGCACACGCACACACACGCGCACACATGCTGCCTACTGAACTAACCTGCCACCTGACTATCCAGCACTTTCAAACCAAGGATGGCGAGTCCCTGCAACTTTGAGCATTTCAGGAAAGCGAAACATCTTTTTTTTTTTTTTTCTCTCCTAACTGTTGGAAGATCTGTTTATTCTGGCTCTTAACAAAGTTCTTTAGTAATCCAAAGCTAGAGAGTATATGCATGTGTGATATTTTGTTCTTAACAAAACAAATATAGACAACTGGGTTTTCTTTTTTCGTGTTTATTCATTTTTGAAAGAGAAAGAGAGAGAGATAAACAGAGCATGAGCAGGGGAAACGCAGAGGGAGAAGGAGATAGAACCTGAAGCAGGCTCCAAGGCTCCAAGCTGTCAGCACAGAGCCGGACGCAGGGCTCTAACTCACGAACCACGAGATCATGACCTGAGCTGAAGTCAGACGCTTAACCGACTGAGCCACCCAGGGCGCCCCAAAAGTTTTTGTTGTTGTTGTTTTTTAATTCCCGAAAGGATAAACAACCTGCCCAGGAGTATTGTCGGTTAGCAGGGGGGTTGAGATTTAAACTCACATGGGCCCTCAATCACGATGACAAAGGGTTTCCTCCAACATGACTTCCAAGTTGTTTTGCTTTTAATCTTTAATTTTGGTCATTTGATGTCTGTGGACACAAACCTGCTGATGGAAACTCCTGAATAATCTTTACAAAACAGAGCCTTGTATCCTCACCAGCCCCCTTACGTATCAGGGCTCCCTACTTTATATCTTTCCTGAGATTTCCCTGGGCCCCAGCACGGTGGACCCTTTTCATATGACAGCACTCTGTGTTTGAAATGTGACTGAAGTCACTGTTAACAGAGGATGCTCGCAGAAACCCAGAACCTGATATGCAAAAAAGAAAAAACACCAGAAAACCCACTTGCAGGATTCTGTACAGTGAGTAAAATACTACTGCTTTATACAAAAGTATGCAGCACTGTGTAGGGATCAGCATTTAGTTAAAAAATATGGTCTTGGCAATCATTTAAAAAAAAAGTTATCTCTGGGGAGAAGGCAGTTAATGTAGGGGGATTTTCAGGGAGCCCAGAATGTTCCCCTACTCGACCTGAGTCTGATTCTCTTTACAATGACTTGTAAACCATGCAATTGTCCTCTGCACTGCCGTGTGGCCCTGTTCCATGCTACAAGGTCGTCAGGAGGAAAGACGCTGAGAAAACTGGCAATTCAGAGGACCAGGACCTTAGGATAGGATTCAAAATATGTTCTCATCTGTTCAAATCATGGAAACGAGGGTTTGGCCGGGGCGGGGGGGGGGGGGGGGGGAGGAGTTCTCCTCTCCTTCTTTAAAATATTTCTGGAAATAGATTTTTCACAAATTTTCCTGACAGAACATACCAGAATCAGATCATCACTCCTGACCAGTCAGCCCTAATGTCTGCCGAACTTTAAACCTGGTCCACAGTCTAAAAAACAAGGCAAGGTTCAACGTCCAAGCTTCCCCCACCTTGAAAGATCCTGAGAAGGTCATCAGCCCAGGATTATGCTTCTCCCTCTCCAAAGAGAGCCTTTAACTTCTTAAATTCTGACTCCTTGTACGTATACATGGAAAACCATCCTAACATGTTTGCCATAAACTCACATGGAAGAGAATTTCTAGTTCTCTTTTTTTTATTTTTACACTTATTTATTTTTGAGAGACAGAGAGAGAGCACAAGTGGGGTAGGGGCAAAGAGAGAGGGAGACACAGAATCCGAAGCAGGATCCAGGTTCCAAGCTGTGAGCACAGAGCCCGACGCGGGCCTCGAACCCACAAACTGTGAGATCATGATCTGAGCCAAAGTCAGATGCTTAACCAACTGAGCCACCCAGGCACCCTGAGAATTTCTAGTTCTCTGAAGAATAAAGTTCTGGGAAGGAGGGAGGGATGAACAGGCAGAGCACAGGGAACCTACAGGCTGCGAAACCATTGTCTTTAACACATGCCATTAAACTCTATGTCACGACCCAGAGACTGTCCACACAACATGTGAACTCACATGTAAACTAAGGACTTTAGTTAATGCTGGATCAATATCGGCTCATCAATTACAACCAAGGCGCAGTAGTCCCTGCCCCTCTCCCAGCCACAGTTTCCGTTACCCCCAGTCAAGCAGTCAAGGGTCCTCCTTCTGCCCCACCACAGGCAGGCCTGTGGCAGCCAAATGTGACGTCACAGCCTCCTACACATTTTATCGTCTCAGGTCTTCACAAGAAGGGCAAGTACAGGACAAGAGTTTTGAGACAGACATGGCATTCACATAACTTGTATTACGTTATATTGTTCTAAGTGCTCTATTTTGTTGTTAACCTCTTACTGTGCATAATTGGTAAGTTACCCTTTACCATAGGTACTCGTGTACCAGAAAAGGCATTGCATAGACAGGGTTTAGTGCTATCCGCGGTTTCAGGCATCCACTGGGGGTCTTGGAACAAAACCCCCATGGATAATGGGGGGACTGTTGTAGCACATTAATGCAAAATGTTAATAATAAGGGAGTCTGTGTTGGGGAGGGTGAGGAACGCTATGAGAATTTTTTTTTACTTTCTGTAAGCCTCAAACTGGCCTTAAAAATAAATGCTATTCTGGGGCACCTGGGTGGGTTGAGTTGGTTAAGCATCTGACTTCGGCTCAGGTCAGGATCTCAAGGTTTCGTGGGTTCAGGCCTCACATCAGGCTCTGTGCTGACAGCTCAGAGCCTGGAGCCTGCTTCAGATTCCTTGTCTCCCTCTCTCTGTCCCTCCCCTGCTCACACACTGTCTCCGTCTCTCTCAAAAATAAATAAACATTAAAAGAAAAAAAAAAAAAGAATAAAATTCTGCAAATGTCATATATCTGGGGTTAGGGCTTCAGGAAGATTTTCAGAGCCACCAACTTGGACCTAATTGAATTAATAACATCACCCTGTTAAAAACTGGCTGCTTTTCAAAAAAAAAGATGCTCTTAAGAAAATAAAAGGGTTAAGCCCCTGAATGGGAGAAAATATTCACAATACCTCTGACATCATTCTGGATTGCAAAATGGATAAATAATGAAACAAACCACCCCCGAAGGTTGGGGGGGGAAAGGGCAAAGGATTTTAACAGTCATTCCACAAAGCATATACAGATCCCCAATACACCTGTGAAAAGATGTGCACCATCACTGGTCATCAGACAAATAAATGCAAATTAGAGCCACAAGGAGAAGTCAGTTCACACGCACTCAAATGGCTGATATTAAAAAAACTGACATCACCAAGTGCTGATGAGGATGCGGAGCCCCTGGAACTCTCGTACGTTGCTGGTAGAATCATACTGTGGTCCAAACAGGAAAAGGGCTGACAGTTTCTTAAAGTTAAACATATGTCAATGCATGCACACCACTCCTAGGTATGCATCCAAGAGAAATGAAAGCATCCGTTCACACAAGGGCTCACGTAAAAATGTTCATAGCAGGCTGATGCATAATAGCCAAAGATTCCAAACAACCCAAATGTTCCTTAACAGGCAAATATAAAATAACGTAGGCCCACACAACAAAATACTCCTCAGCAATTTTAATAAGCTGTCAGGGCACCTGGGGAGGGCTCAGTCAGTTAAGCGTCCAACTCTTGATTTCGGCTCAGGTCACGATCTCACAGCTCGTGGGATCAAGCCCCACGTCGGGCTCTGTGCTGAGTGTGGAGGCTGCTTGGGATTCTCTCTCTCTCTGTCTTCTTCTCTCTCTGCCCCTCCCCGACTTGCACACACGTGCTCTCTCTCTCTCTCTCTCAAAATAAATAAATAAACATTTTCTTTTAAGGGATAAGCTATCAGTAAATGCAATAACGTGCATGAATCTCAAAACATGAGATCTCTCTCCAGGAGTGCACACCAAGGAAAGGCCATACGAGGCACGGCGAGAGGACAGCTTGTCTAAAAGCCAACAAGTGGGCTCTCGCCATGAACAGAATCTGCCAATGCCTTGATCTTGGATTTACCTGCCTCCAGAGCTGTACGAAGTAAATGTGTCCATACAGGAATTAAAAGTATGATACAGATCTACATCTACACAGGGTTTTAATAGATTTAAGAAGGAAAAAAAAAAAGCGGATTGTAACAGAGGGATCAAATGTGTGTTGTTTAATCCCCTCACTCCATGGTACGTTGTTAAAGCAGCCCAAGCTACTAAGACACCTACCCAAGGTCAGCAGACATTTGCTCTGCCCACATGGAAAATCCTGACTTGCTTCACCCAAAATGCTAGGGTCAAACGCCAGGGAATGCCACAATCCCACCCACCCACCCAAGGACAATGCTGATGCTCCCTCCTGGCTCTGTTAGCTTTGAATTTTCTCAACAAGGACCCCAGGGCATGGGGAGAGCAAGGCAGGCATGTGTCGGAGGGCAGCACCCAGTGGAGGATTCAGAAAATCCACCTGGGAGAGCCCCAGGCGTTGGTGACCTAGAGTAATAGGTCCATGCCTCCATGTGACGTCCCAAACCAGTGTGACAAAGGCACCTGCAGATCACAGACCTGCCCGACCCACCACGTTTGCAGAACACACACCCCTAACGTGCCACAGGGCACACGTGGACTCCCACAGACACCCAGAGGCCCTGATACCCACCCTCAGATGCTATCACCTCCGTCTCAGAGAGAGGTTGCGCAAACCGTACTTTGTTCGGTTAGAAAGAAAACAGTATAAAGTGAGAGGCCAGGAGCCCTGTTGGGTTTCGGCTCGCATTTATACAGGATTTCACAGAGCTGACGAAACAGCTTCATGCTCCCCACCGCAAGGAGGGACTCCAGCGACAGCCCTGCGGGTCAGGTGGGGACTCAGCCAGGGGCAGGGGCAGTTCGGATGGGGACACCAGCGGAGGGAGTCACTGGAACTCACCGTGGATAGGCGGCCACCAAGCATTGCCCATGATAAGCACGCACCACACTGCACAGAGGGGGAGGGTGGGGGGGGCTCAGGCCACCCTCTCCCTGCCTCGGTTTCCTCTTCTATAAAATGGGGAGGCTAAAATCTTGTCCCCCAGAGGGCTGTCATGAGGAATGCTGTGTTTATTAGCACATAGTAAAGATCAAGTAAATGTCAGGGCTTTGAACCCTGTTGCTGTGTTTTTTTTCTTTCTGACTTCAAACCCTATACAAGTCCTTCAAACCCCCAAAGCCCCTTCAAACCCCAGCAATCGCAAGAGAACAGTCTTAGAAAACAGGAGGAAACAAAGTTCATCCGTTAAGCTACCTTCCCAGATATCAACATACAGAATCAAGGTCTGACCTACCTGGATCAGTGCCCTGAATGAGACACCGCCCAGGTGCCAGTGCATTCCAACATTCACGGGGTGCCGGTGGAATGCTCAGCCCCAAACTGGGCTGAAGGAGGGGCCGCAGAAGAGAATCCACCCAATCCCTAGCTCAAACTGACTACATAGGGGGACACTGGCAACTTCCCCGGAAGAAAACATCTACGGGGAAATTGATGCTAAAAACAGAACTGCTCGGGGACAGTCTTGTGGAGGTATTTGGGATTGGAACCAAGTGGGGGCTTGGGGGGAGGGGAGGGGAGCACAGAGCTTTCAGATGCAGAGATGCTTCCAGTCAGGAACCAAGGGGTTAGAAATTAACTGCCAGGCACCACGCACATTATCAACTGACCTTAACAACACGCTTATGGAGGCACCACTATCCCATTTTACAGATGGGGAAGCTAAGGCTGTTCTTACCCAAGAAGTGTTAGAAGTATTAGAACTAGGAGAGCATGGAGATAAGAAGGAAGATTCCAGGTACTGGCTGTGTGATCCCGGGTAACTACTTAGCCTCTCGGTGCTCAGTTTCTCCATCTATAGAATGGGAATAACATTCCCTACTTCTTTAGGTCGTCAAGAAGATAGAATGTATCAATACCTATAAAACTCTAAGAATAGCGTCCAAAACGTTATTCTAGTGAGCACCAGGCATATATTTTTGCCAAAACTCTTTGAACCATTCTCTTCAAATGTGTGCATTCTGTTGTTGGTAACTTATATCTCAATAAAACTACGAAAAAATAAAAGTTGAGAGCAATCAGAGAAATAAACAAAAATAAATATCAAAATCGTTGCCACAGCATGATCTCATGCCGAGGGTAAACTGGAAACAACCTTACAATGCCGCCCATACATGCCGCCCATACAGGAATTAAAAGTATGATACAGATTTATATCTACACAGAGTTTTAATAGATTTAAGGCGGGGGAAAAAAGCAGTTTGCAACAGAGGCATCAGGTGGCATCATATAACCTCGTCTTCTTCAACATGTTGATTCCAATTGATACATATGTTTGCAGAGACAATTATGAAAGATTTCTCGTCAAAATTAAGAAGCCACGCTCGGGGGTGGGGGTAGATTTCAGGGTGATTATCTATAGTTCTTTCCTTTTTAACTATATTTCTCTAAAATAAAGCATGGATAATTTATGAAATAAAAAATAGACATTTTTTTAAAGACCTAATGAATGTTTTTTAAAGGGACAAGAATCTAGGGATGCAATTTGTGTCCGAAAACTAAGGAAGCCCCCCTGCTCTTATCCACTGGAGATACATTCCAAGACCCCAAAAGGATGCCTGAAGCCGCGGATGGTCCCGACCCCTATACATTTTATGTTTCTCCTATATGGACGTATATTCACCCTTCTTGCGATGGGAGGAGATAATAAAATGCCTATGTGATGTCACACAGGCGACACTGCCTGAACTCATTATGTTTCAAAAAGAAAAAATATGAGAGACGGCATTCATGAGCAAGAAACATAATAGAGGACCAACTTTCTTCGTGATCCAGAAAATGCATGTTAAGGCTCTAATGATACACCTTCCCACGCCACTCTGACCCAAATGGAAAAGCCTGACCTGATTAACTTGGGGAAAAGGTGTGTGTGGGGGGGGGGGGGGGGGGGGGAAACAGTGATTTTTAATATCTACCGATGTGAGTAACAATGTAAAATGTTTTTTCATTGTTAATTGCTTTAGAAAACAAATAGTCCTTGTCCATTTCATCCTTCCCCCTGTGTTCAATATTTAATTTAAAAATTTGGGGGGGCGCCTGGGCAGCTCAGTCGGTTAAACGTCTGACTTCAGCTCAGGTCATGATCTCACGATCCGTGAGTTCGAGCCCCACGTCGGGCTCTGTGCTGACAGCTCAGAGCCTGGAGCCTGCTTCCGATTCTGTGTCTCCCTCTCTTTCTGCCCCTCCCCTGCTCACGCTCTAGCTCTCCCTGTCTCTCAAAAATAAATAAATGTAAAAGAAAAAAAATTATAAAAAATAAAAAAGGAAAAGAAAAGAAATCCAAGGGAGGACCTTTTAGGTCTCCGCTCTCAGCCTCCGCCTGCAGCCAAGACAGAGAAAACAAGGTTTTGGATGATGGACGAATCCTCCAGACGGATGTTAACACAACGGCCAAACTACCCCCCCCCCCCCACCAACCCCAACACCACTCTTAGTCACGAACAATAAAAAAGCGTAAGAAACACAGACTCCAGATGGCAGATGAAAACCTTTATTAGATTTCAAACGAAAACTCCTACTGTAATCCTTCTAACATGACACAGCCCCATAAAAATAAAGATGAATCACAGACCATTTTCAAGGAAAGGTTTGACCACATGACGTCACAACAAGTCACACTGACTTGCAGCATCCTTAGGCTGAGAGCAAGACCCAGAAATAGAAACGAGGGCCAAACAGCGGGGCAGCTCACAGGTCAAGTTCAGCGCTGGCCCAGCCCATGCTCCTCAAAGCCAGCATCGCAAAACCATAAGCACATGATGAGGGAAGGAGAGAGAGAAAGTGCCTTTGGAAAAACTAGTCCCAGCTGTCTCGGGAGTTAGGGCAGCGGGGATAACAGAACACATGAGGGATGACAAGTCCTCCTAGCTCTGGTAGGACAGAGACATTTCGCCAGCAAAGTTAAGCCTTTATGTCCACACCCCACGTGCATGTCAGTCCTGGGGGGCAGCTTGTCTTGTGGGACGGGAGGTTGTGAGCTCTGACTCCAAATGTGCCTGTTGCGGCAGCATCCAAGCATCGTTTCTAGAAGCCCATCGAACAGTCGCTCGGCGGCCGAGAGACCACCCGCAGTTATAAAATGCAGAAACCCTGCAGGTCACAACAAGTTAAATTTTTAATCCCAACGACTGGACATTGAGACAACCTATTAAAATAAACAGTTAATTTTTTTTTTTTAACCCTAACAACTAGTGATTGAAACTCACTCAACTGGAGAGGCAGTGTAGCAGTCACAAAGGCACGTGGTTCCCAATCAAAACAGACCGTGGGCTAGGTGCCAGTCCTAGCCCCGCCCCCACCCTATTATCTGGGCCACCTTGGGCAAGTCACTTTCCCTCCTGTGCCATTATAATTCCTAGGTTGTCCAGGAAGATTAAGGCAGATCATTCATATAAAGAAACTGAAAGAGAGTCAGCCCTCAAGAGCAGCTTTTGTGATAATGATTCTCAAAAATAACAAATCAAAATCATGTTCCCAGACTCTTTAGAAAACAAAAATGTTATATAGCCAAAACCTTGGAGGGCAGCCAAAGTCGCATTCAGGGGTTGAATTCATGGTTTTAAAACCTTTAACTGGGGGCGCCTGGGTGGCGCAGTCGGTTAAGTGTCTGACTTCAGCCAGGTCACGATCTCGCGGTCCGTGAGTTCGAGCCCCGCGTCGGGCTCTGGGCTGATGGCTCGGAGCCTGGAGCCTGTTTCCGATTCTGTGTCACCCTCTCTCTCTGCCCCTCCCCCGTTCATGCTCTGTCTCTCTCTGTCCCAAAAATAAATAAAACGTTGAAAAAAAAATTTAAAACCTTTAACTGTACTAAAAGAATGACACTGGCGCACCTGGGTGGCTCAGTCAGTTGAGCATCTGACTTCAGCTCAGGTCATTATCTCCCAGTCTGTGAGTTCGAGTCCCGTGTCGGGCTCCGTGCTGACAGCTCAGAGCCTGAAGCCTGCTTCAGGTTCTGTGTCTCCCTCTCTCTCTGACCCTCCCCTGCTCGCACTCTGTTTCTGTCTCTCTCTCAAAAATAAACATTAAAAAAAGAAGAAGAATGTTATTAAATTCTTCATTCATTCATTCATTCCCCCCAGTTTACTCCAAAAAGGATTTCGGTGTCTGGTGAGTCATCTAGACATTTTACACACCAGAGGGGTAAAAAAAAAAAAAAAAAACAATGCTGGTAAATCTAAATAAATGTAAGTAGAATATAAACAAGATTATAGCAAGCATAAAATCATGCTATTAAATCCGAAAATCTCAATGAAATGACTACTAAGAAAATACAAATTTCAAAAGCTGACTCAAAGAGATCTTTCCAGAGGTTAAAAAAAAATTTAAGCTGAATTCCCTAACAACCTCATATGAAATTTTTCAAAGGTTATCAAAGAATTACTCGCCCAGAAGTTTATAGCACCATATGATTTTTCCAACAAATAATTCGTTCTTCAAGTGTTAGTCCTGACGCCACAATTCTAGAATATTTAAAAGGGAAACTTGCCTAGTTCGTATTACATGGCTAGGATATCATATAATAAAACCTAATGAAAAGATTGCAAAAGAAAACAGACCGAAATATAGCACAATTTCACTCATGAACACAGAAGGCAGAAATCCAAAAAAATAAAAAAAATAAAAACTAACCAAGACAAAGCAAACCCAGCAAATCAAATTCAAAATATCAAGTCATCACGACCAACTAGGGTTTACCACAGGAAAGTAAGGATGATTTTATCTTAGGAAATCTATCAAACATGGATGTCCCAGAATACTATTGTTAAATATTAATATTAGTCTTGAAGCCCAAGTCAATAGAATAAGATTTAGAAGTGAAGTGAGAGGTATAGCATTTAGATGGGATTTTTTTTTTAATGGCCAAAATGTGTAGAGGATAAAATTGCACACAATGAATAAAAAAAAAAAAAAAATGAAAACCTACAAATCCATTCCATTAAAGGATCGGGATTCAGGATAAATATGTCCATTCAAAGCAGCAACAATGAACAACAAAAACTCTAAGATATAGGAATCATCATAGCAAGAAATGTGCAGGATAAATATTTTTAAAAGAACAACATGAAAATATGTGAATAAATGGAGAAATTGATCACACACCTGCTTGGAAAGGAAAAATATTAAGGTATATTTTCTCAAATTAATTTACAGACAATACAATTTTTTTAAATGTTTATTTATTTTTGAGAGAGAGAGAGAGAGACAGAGCATGAGCTATGGAGAGGCAGAGAGAGAGAGAGAGAGAGAGAGAGGGAGACACAGAATCAGAAGCTGGCTCCAGGCCCCGAGCTGTCAGCATGGAGCCCAACGCGGGGCTTGAACTCACAAACTGAGATATGACCTCAGCTGAAGTCAGACGCTTAACTGACTGAACCACCCAGGTGCCCCGATTTAATACAATTTTTAACCCAAATCTGAATGGGGGAGGGGGGAGAGCGCCTGGGTGGCTCAGTTGGTTAAACTCCTGGTTTCAGCTCAGGTCATGATCTCACGGTTCGTGAGATCTAGTCCTGTGTTGGGCTCCACGCTGACAGCGCAGAGCCTGCTTGGGATTCTCTCTCTCCCTCTCTCTCTGCCTCTCCCCTGATCATGCTCGCTCTCTCTCTCTCTCTCTCTCTCTCTCATGATAAATAAAGAAACATTTCTTTAAAAAATCTCAATGGGTTTTACGCATGCTGGAAGAGGTAGATTTAGAGATTCTTAAGTTCAACGAGAAAAATAAACACTTTGAAAAAGTGCAACAGGAAATGCTGGCTCTACCATTAATAAAACATGTTCTAAATCTATGATAATTAAATCAGTAGGGCACTGGTATAAGAACAGACACAGATGAATGAAACGGAATTGGTATCCCAGAAGCAGGCCATGGTGTTTTGTTGAATTTCATAAATGATAAAGAAACTATCAAGAGTCATTTGGGGAAAGGAACTGATTATTCAGTCACTGGAATTCAGGAAATTAAATAAAGGCTCAGGAAAATCATTTTAGGTTGTCAGTTACACCATACACAGTCTTGCTCTGAGTCCTGGCTAGACTATTCCATGAATGCCACTGTATTTCCCACCCTGGGGTTCTGTGCCAGATGCCAAAACTCTCCACAAACTCCTGTCCTCCAATCAACAGGTGGAACCTATCCTGGCTCCTCCTTCAAGCTTGCCTTAGCCATGTGACTTGCTCTGACCAATAGGAAAGTAGCACACATGAAGCAGAGACTTGGAAAACACTTGTGCACTAGGGATTAATCTCTGGCTACTTTTGGAACCTCCAGCCCATCATGTGATCCAAGTAGAAGCTAGCCTACTGCAGGATGAGCGGCCACAGGGAGGAAAACCAAAGCATCCCAGCTGACAGCCCAGCACTGCCTGCCAGCCATGTGACTGGGGCCATCCCACCAGCTGAGCCCAGATTCGGGAGAGAGCCAAGCCCGTGTCTGTGGTCAGCTGAAGGGTCCAGCCCAGAAAACCTGCCCAGCTAACCCACAGAATCGTGAGCAAAAATAAATGACAGCTGTGTGAAAGCCATTATGTTTCAGGCTGGGCTGTTACACGGCAAAAGCTAGCTGATACAAGTTCCAAGAGAAGGCCCTATGTCCTCCCAATAAACCACCCCTCCTCACTGTAGTTTGGTTGGTCTGAGTAGATTCCTGTTATCAGCAGTCACGAGTTGACTAGGGCACTCCACGCTGAGCCAGGAAGACAAAATCAGACTGAGGTTCCCTGCCTCAGTCCCTTCCCCATCTGGAGCCTACTTCCTCTCTGCTCCACCCATTCTATTCTGCTTACACTAAAAAGCACTCTGTTCCCTGTTCCTCAGAGAGAGAAGAGAAGCCAGGAAGGAGCTGACACATTTCTCCTTCTTGATGACACTCTCGTGCCCCCACTCACCACACCTACCCCTTCCTTGTTCCTCTTCTTGGTCAGAGGTACCTAGAATAGCCTCTTCATTGTATGCAACTTTCCCAAGCCTCTCCTTCCTATATTCCACAGACTCTCAAGGAGGTAAAAGGCTGAAAAAAGAAAAATTCAGTGTTCCATTTCATATTGAAAGGGAAAAAATCAAAAAAGAGAAATGAGATTTTTGTTTTTATGAAAAGAGGGGATGTCAGTTAAAAGTTGAGAAACAAATGATGAGACTGGGTCCTTTACCATTTTCTTATTTCAGATAAGGACGCGGAGGCTCAGAAGAACCAACTTGTCCAAGGTCACACAACAGACGCAGTAGTCAAATCCAGGTGTGTCTGACCCCAGACCTATCTTTAACCATGCAATGAAATGCTCTAGATCAATGCTGCCCGACAGAGCTTTCTGGAATGATGGAAATGTTCTACGTTGTATTCTCCGAATGTGGGGAGTGCAACCAGGGGACAAATGTTTAATATTATTTAACTTGAACTCATTCAAACTTAGCCACATGTGACCAGTGGGGCTACCTTATGGATGGCCCAGCTCTGGATTTTACCACGTTGATTCTCCACTGCCACCAGAGGGGGGACCCTCACCATCGTTACCCTTGCCGAAGCCCACCTACCCATCCAGGAGAAGCGGCAACTGAAAGATGTAAGAAAATAGCGTGAGGGAAACAGGGTTACCACCAAACCTCTGAAAGCCTTCTATAAATACTCTAATGTCAGGACGCCTGGGTGGCTCAGTCCGGTAAGCGTCGGACTCTCAGTTTCGGCTCAGGTCACGATCTCACGGTTACGTGAGTTCAAGGTGCTCTGCACTGACAGTGTGGAACATGCTTGAGATTCTCTCTCTCCCTCTCCCTCTCTATCCCTCCCCCGCTCACACTGTCTCTGTCTCTCTCAAAATAAATAAGTAAATAATATGTATATCATAAATACTCTAATGTCCTCTAAAATAAAATAGCCTGTGCCATTTCACCCTTACTCGTTTAGAAAGAACAGACCCTTAAGAAGGGATTCCCATTTGAGGCACCTGGGTGGCTCAGTGGGTTAAGCGTCCAACTTCAGCTCAGGTCATGCATGATCTCACGGTTCATGGGTTCGAGCCTGCATTGGGCTCTGTGCTGACAGCTCAGAGCCTGGAGACTGTTTCTGATTCTGTGTCTCCCTCTCTCTCTGCCCCTCCCCTGCTCACACTCGCACTCTCTCTCTCTCTCAAAAAATAAATATGAAAAAACATTTTTTAAAAATTTGAGAATAGATTCCAGTTGACCATCCCTGGCTGGCTAGAACCTTTACAAGATCTCCTTCATCAAATAGAGAAAAAACAGAATTTTTTTTTTTTTTTTTTTTTGCTTCTGTGTAGCCAACATTTGCACTGTGGGTCAAGGGGGAATCACTGTCATTTTCTGACTTCTCTGATTCAGAATGTGTAACTTTTATGACCTGGGTCTATTTTAGTTTGCTTCACCCCTCCTCCCAAGACTTCAAGGCCTATGTGCCACTGTGTCCCTCACTTTCTCGTGTCCCTAACTCCTAGTTTTCATCCTGCCAATGCCCACTGCTGTTACTTGCCATTCCCAACATGAGACGCTTATAAACTCCCAATGGCCAGAAGTCCCAGAATCAAGTCAAGCAGTACCCCAGCCTTGTGGCTCTCTTTCAAAGGCATCTTTTCAAAAACTGTGAAGAAAGTCTGTGAAGACTTACGCCCTTCTCTGAGCCACAGGGGCATTTCTAAGATAATTCTCCAATTCAATTTTTTCTTTCTTTATCAAGTTCATCCCCACTTGAAAAACCTTTCCTTTCTCAGATTCACCTGCTGTTTGCTCTCTGGCATGTGTCTCGAGGTCTTATCCACTCTGTCTTTGCAGAACCACGCACCCTAAGATCAACTTCTTGGTTGTTTATTTTTTTCTTACCCTTGTAAAACTCCTTTGCAAATAACCCTCAGACCTCGTTCACTTATAAAAATAATTTTCTTAGCAAAAGTTGCCTCCATAAAGAACACGAAGTTTGCTTACGAAGTTCAGTCTTTGCCTTGTTTACCATATGCTAAAAACAGGAGACCAGAGAGTACCATTTTACTGCATGACAGAATTTTCAGAGTTTAGAAAAGAAAAAAATAATCAAAGAGGCCAGGGCAAGGAGCAGCCAAAGGCTACGTTCGTTTTGTGTGGTTTTCCAAATCTGTGTGTTCTTTGATAATACAAGAGTTTATTTATTTATTTTTTTTTAATAACACCAAAAGCAGAAAAAGCAAAAAGAAATCTTGACTTAATCTGTTAAACACAGAATCACTAAATGGCCCAGCAATCCCCCAAGGGAACTGACAATAATTATTCAAACAAAAGATTGTGCACGAATGTTCGAATGTTCGTAGCTGCACTATTCACAACAGCCAAAAGGCGGAAACAGCTCAAATGTTCATCTGTTGGTAAACAGATAAACAAGGCTGGTATATCCACGCAATGGAATGTTATTCAGCAAAAAGAGGGATGGGGTCCTGATGCAAGCTACAACACAGATGAACCACAAAATCATGTCTGGTGAAAGAACCAAGACGTAAAAAGCCATATATCAACGATTCCATTTATATTGAAACATCCAGAGTAGGTCAACCCACAGAGGTAGAGAGCAGACTAGTGGGTGTTGGGGACTGGGGCGGGGTGGGGGGGGTCGGGGCAGCAGGGAACAGTGAGTGACCACTATGGGGCACGGTTCCTTCGTGCCATGATGTTGAAACGTATACAGTGATGACGGTGACACAGCACTGTGAATGTACCCAATGTCACTAATAAATCTTATGTCACTAGTAAATCTTATGTGTATTTATTTTTATTTTTTTCAGGTTTATTTACTTTTGAGAGAGAGAGTGTGCAAGCAGGGGAGGGGTGGGGGGGGGTGGGGGTGGGGGGGACACAGGATCCCAAGCGGGCTCTGGGATGACAGCAAACAGCCCGATGAGGGGCTCGGACTCACGAACCCCAAGATCACAGCCTGAGCCGAAGTCGGGCCCTCAACCGACTGAGCCACCCAGGCGCCCCAAAACACATCGTTCTTTACAGAAGAGAAATCCTGACTGCTTCGGATCAAGCCTGTCTTGCTTTGCATATCTCCCGCCAGTTTTTTTGCAAAGGTGAAAGCCTTTTGCCTCCACACCAAGGAGATCACCTGTGGCGGGAACGCCAGTTGCCCGCGGACAAGCGTTGCAGGTGGTCCGTAAGGAACACTGGTGCTGCACATGCTCTGTGCCAGGGTGACTCACTGTAGGCACCAACAACCCTGTCCTTATCAGATCTTCCAAAGAGAACAGTTTCTCATAGGCGAGCGCTTGGAAACACTCTAGAAAAAGCCCATCGAGCAACCTCCCTCTCTAGACAGCAGCCAGCAAGCCTGGGGCTCACTAAAGACCCAAGACCCTCGATGGGAGAAAACAAGAAGCAAAGAAACTTGTCTCATAAGAAGGCCAAAGGACCCTCTACCGAAAACCCTCCAGGCACTTGATGGTTTGGGGCTTTTATCTAGCAGATGCCCAGCCCACCCCCCACCCGCCCCCAGCGCCACTGGAACCCTGCCTCTGTGTCCCGGGGCTTGAGGTTGGGTTGGGGATCTTGGGTCACTTCCCAAACCTAGAATTGGGGGAAATCAGCCCAATTTGCTGCTACCCGTAGGGCCCCGCCCATGACAGACAATGGGCCCCAAAGGAAAGCAATTTTGTTTTTCTACTTAACGTTATTTTTTTTTTTAATTTTTTTTTTCAACGATTATTTATTTTTGGGACAGAGAGAGACAGAGCATGAACGGGCGAGGGGCAGAGAGAGAGGGAGACACAGAATCGGAAACAGGCTCCAGGCTCTGAGCTATCAGCCCAGAGCCCGACGCGGGGCTCGAACTCACGGACCGCGAGATCGTGACCTGGCTGAAGTCGGACGCCTAACCGACTGCGCCACCCAGGCGCCCCACCTCCCACCTCTTTTGAAAAAGATTTTATTTGTAAGTAATCTCGACATCCAACATGGGGCTCAGACTCACGGCCCCATGGTCGAAAGCCACACGCTCCGCCCCCTGAACCGGCCAGGCTCCCCTACTCTTTCCGCTTCTTTTTTTTTTTTTTTTTTTTTAATTTTTTTTTCAACGTTTATTTATTTTTGGGACAGAGAGAGACAGAGCATGAACGGGGGAGGGGCAGAGAGAGAGGGAGACACAGAATCGGAAACAGGCTCCAGGCTCTGAGCCATCAGCCCAGAGCCCGACGCGGGGCTCGAACTCACGGATCGCGAGATCGTGACCTGGCTGAAGTCGGACGCTTAACCGACTGCGCCACCCAGGCGCCCCTCTACTTAACGTTATTTATCTGTAAGTCTGAGCTAGCACAGACTCTCTCCAAGCCTGAGAGAGAGGGAAAGGGAGAGAAAGGAGAGAGGGGAAGAATGGGGAGCAGGAGAGGGGCGGGGGATACAATTTTGAAACCTTCCGCTGTGAAAACGAATGTTCTATCCCGGACAGGTGCCTGGAGAGACCACACGGTGCGCCTGGCTTCCCAGGCCCACAGGACCTGAGGTCCTTGGGACCCCCCTGGGGCACTTCAGACGCGCTGAGTCACAAAGAACAGAGTTTGACTCTGACAAAGGGTCTGGTGACACAGTGGGAAATAACTGGTCAATGAATTTCATCAAGGAGGAGGGAACAAAAGAAAAACTCGTCCGACCAGTTACCAGACAAGCCACCTTTCCATAATTGCGTATTTAACTCTACCCCACCTTCTGCCAACGGGACTGGGCCGATTTACTTCTCCAGGCGAAAAGGTGGTTAATCGGAATCCCTCAAGCTCCCTCCAGGAAGCCAGGCACTCGTGCAAACTTCAGTCTGGGTCTACTACTGTCCCCAGGGTGCCCGGTGACCACGGGGTCAACCGGTCCGCCTTCCCTTCAGGGCATCCTTGAGCCTTCCAAAACACGTGCTGCCTACCCAGCTTACAACCTTAACAGTGAGGTCCTTCCACTTTTTGTCCGACTCAGCAAGGGCTCTGGGGTCCCAGCAACACGCCTGGCTCGGGCCATCCGGAATGCAGCCCCAAGGTAACCTACACGACCGCTGCCTCGTGCCCCGGGGAAAACATCCGACATCCAGTACCCGTGCTGGCCCGAGGCTCTACCCAGCACGAGGCAGCCTGGCCCAGAACAGGCACCTGTCTGTGGCTTTTTTGCCCTTGCCGTTCTGCCCACTCGGAACACCTTCCTTCCTACCCTCTTTCTAAGCACCATTCACCAGCTGAATCAAACCGCTCCAACCTGGAACCGCCTTCCACAAATGCCAGTGGCAACCTGTCATCAACGCTGGGGACGGGAGGCATCACTCGCTCTTTCCTGCCACACACTATCCAACCGGCTCCAAAACCAGACGTTCATCTCAAAAATTCCAAGCATCCCCGGGGATCAGGAAATCACCATGACCGTGGAATTTTTTTTCAGTTTGGTGCGGCTCTCCCAGACTTTTTTTTTTTTTTTTTAATTTTTTTTTTCAACGATTATTTATTTTTGGGACAGAGAGAGACAGAGCATGAACGGGGGACGGGCAGAGAGAGAGAGGGAGACACAGAATCGGAAACAGGCTCCAGGCTCTGAGCCATCAGCCCAGAGCCCGACGCGGGGCTCGAACTCCCGGACCGCGAGATCGTGACCTGGCTGAAGTCGGACGCTTAACCGACTGCGCCACCCAGGCGCCCCTCTCCCAGACCTTTTTAAAAGATCGTCGCCAGAACACAAAGGAGCATGAAAGAAAACTTCAAATGGCCCATCATGCTACGCGATGTATCGTCTTTTGTTATTATTGTTATTCGATCCCCGTGAGCACATGTCAGACCTCCCTATTTCCTGCAGGGACTATAGTGACACAGCCACAAAGGAATTTAATTTGTCAATATTCTGCGGCGATGTTATCTAGAGAACATTGTGATTTCCAGGTGCTCTGGCTCCAGACATGTGCAGAACCACCGATCAGATGACTCACTTGGAGAGGAATGGGAAAGGGGTGGGGGGGCACCTACCTGCCTTGTGACATCCTCTGCCAGCTGGGCTGCCTTGAAAGGCTAATCCACTCCTGCCCTTTGACTCCCCAGCCAAACCAAGAGCTCCTGGTGCGAAGGGATGGCATCCCATACTTCACAGCCCCCTCCCCTCAGTGCCAACAAGGGGTAGGGGCACTGTGTCAGCCTGATGCTAGGATGTTCCCAATTTCCAATGAAAACAGCCTCTACCCCCCAACGCTCCCCTCATCTTTATAAGGTGCAGAGCCAAAAACAGAGGTTGGCACATCTCTTTTTTTTTTTTTTATCCTGTAAAGAGAGATACAGTCTCTGTTGCAACTACTCATAGCACTAAAACGGCCACAGGCGTTATGTAAATGAATAAATGAGCCAGCGCGGCCCGGTTCCAATGAAACTTTATTTGGGGACGCTGAAATGTTAATTTCATATCATTTTCACCTCTTATAAAATATTATCCTTTAGATTTCCACACACACACACGCACGCACACACACACAATCTTTTTTTTTTTTTTTTTTTTAAATTTTTTTTTCAACGTTTATTTATTTTTGGGACAGAGAGAGACAGAGCATGAACGGGGGAGGGGCAGAGAGAGAGGGAGACACAGAATCGGAAACAGGCTCCAGGCTCTGAGCCATCAGCCCAGAGCCCGACGCGGGGCTCGAACTCACGGACCGCGAGATCGTGACCTGGCTGAAGTCGGACGCCCAACCGACTGCACCACCCAGGCGCCCCACACACAATCTTTTTAACATATAGAAAGCATTCTTAGCTCACAGCCCACACAAAAATCACTGATGGGTTGGATTTGGCCCATGGGTCAGTTTGCTGACCTCTGGTCAAGCGCACTGGACAAGCCTGAGGGTCAAACCACTTCCCAGAAAGGTCTCCTCCTAGAGTAAGTTTCTTAATTAGTACTCTAGCCTCAGTGTCCCCTTCTGTAAAACAGGAGTAGTGTCCTCTCATAGGCTGGCTGTGGTGACGATTCCGTGAGGTAGCTTGTCAAATGCTCAGCGCTTAGTAAGTGCTCAATAAACGTTAGCTAGGAATGAGTGCTCAAAGACCATTGCGTATCTACATGACAGGTGCTGGGGACACACCAATAAATTCCACAGTCCCTATCTTCAAGAGGTCTTAGCCTGGGGCACCTGGATCGCTCAGTCAGTCAAGCAAGCTTCTGACTCTTGATTTAGGCTCAGGTCATGATCTCAGGACTGTGAGATCGAGCCCTGCACCCTCCTCTGCTCTGGGCATGAAACCTGTGTAAGAGTCTCTTTCTCTCCTTCCTCTACCCTCACCCATATCGCACACACATGAGAGAGAGAGAGAGAACAAGCTTAGCCTGACAGAGGAGGCGGCTAATTCAAGGAGCTATATGGAAAGGCAGCCAGGATGTTGGCAGGGGCAAATTCTAGGGGGTGTCCCCCTCCCCTCCATTTCTTTCTTTTCAATACTTCACCAACTTTCCACGTTGAGCTCAGGAAAGCACAAAGGTTAATACCTCAAATTCTGAGCCAGAACACCCAGGGTTCCAGGGGGGATCCCGGCTCCACTGCTCACTAGCCGTGTGATCCGGGGCAAGTGGCTTAACCTCTATGGGGCCTCCACGGCCTCACCTGTGCGAAGGAATTGCGGGGAGGATTCGACGCGGTGTCAGAAGCGACGTGCATCGAACAGCGCCCAGCACAAAAGAAGCATTTGCCACCAAGAAGATTCTGATTATTGAAATGTCGAAGGCAGAAGTAAGTATTTAATATTTGATCTAAACAGAGCCCCCCCCCCCCATGCTCAGAGACTCTGGAACAAGGATGTATGTCCAAACCCGGGGAGGAGAACCCTGCCTCCTTTCCGCCCTCCTGCTCCTACTCTCTGGCGGATCCCGTATGTGGCACCGTGGCCAGTTTCCTGGCACCCTGCGCACCCCGGCCTCGCCCACCCCTCTGACTGGCAGGGAGCAGCTGGGGTGGCCTCCCAGGGGGAAAAAAAAATGCCACTGGGTTTGGCTCCAACAGCTGGTCAAGCAAGCTCTGTGGCTTCTGATGCCCCCCAAAGCCCAGAGCTGGGGGTCTCCAGAGCACTGGAGGCACTGGGTGAGCAAAGTGGTCTTCCCTCTGGGGCCAGGGGTCCAACACCCACCCCTCATCCACAGGTCATGCAGTGGGCTCCCCTCCGCCCGCCCCAAGCCCCAAATCAGAATTAGAGCCAAACTTGGCAGGTATGCACCCAGCGGCTGGTCTGCCCAGAAGGGAAGTAGACCCATGGCACTCACAGGAAGCTTCCAGAACACACAGAGTGCCAGGCGCTGGGCTAAATGCACCCTCCCCAACCCCCGCACCGTCTCACCTACCCCTAAACCACAGTTCTGACAAGCAGGTCCCGCAACTGTCCCCATCTTTCAGATCGGAAGACAGAGGCTTGATCCGGCTCAAGACCAGTGAACAGGACCCCAAGTAATTCTTGTAAGCACCTGGAAAAGGGTCAGCGAGGCCGACCTTTGGGGTCCTGATACACACCGATTTGGGGGAGGGGAGATACACTCCGAACCTGACGGCAAGTTTGGGGCTCCGACTGGTGCCTCTACCCACAGAGATCCTTCTCCTGTGACTCTCCCGGCCGAGCTGCCTCATCACATACTCAAGGTCAGTATTTGCCACCAGAAGGTCCTCTCCAAGCAGGTGGGGCTGGTCCCTCCCGTGGCCCCTGGGACCCCAATGCCTGGCCATGGTAGGCTCTCAATGAATGAGATCCATGACCCAGCTTGCATACACTCCATCTTCTCTGTCCATCTGAGGCCTCTTGCATTTGGCCTCTTCTTTGACCCCAAATCCATGAGCAGGGTGATGGAGAGGTGGCATCTCAAGCCACACACACCACAGTGATTTTTTTTTCCCCTTTTAATTACCTTGACCTTCCTTTAACCTTCCTTTGCTTTCTCTGCTTAAAGCATCGTTCTTTGGGGAATGGGTATAAGAAGGGACACTGTAGAGAATGCATACAAACTGGGTCCAGAGAACAACCCACCCTTTCGCCCCAAATGCTGACCAGACCCCAGAAGCTTCCAGATCCTGATAATCACATAACAAAAAGACAATGGTTCTGGAGGCCCCGGGAAGTATTTGAGAGGGTTCTAGAGAGCTGAAAGAGTTGTTGGGTAGTATTCACAGGCCTGTGTCCATCACCGAAGAGAGGGGAGCACCCCTAAAGGTTCATTTCGGTCTGTTCTGTGTTCAAGTCTCACACGACTTCAGATAAGCCTTCCAGAGCCACGGCAACAAGGTAACATAAGCACCCAAAAAAGCCAGAGAGGCTCACCATCGTTCACAGCAGCCTTATTAGCTGCTGTGGAAGCCCCCCAAGTGTCTATCCATAGATGAATGGATACATAAATGTGGTCCATCCACACAATGGAATATCCACCCACCAGCCTTAAAAAGGAAGTTCTGACACCCACCACAACATGGCGAACCTTGAAGTCATTACGCTCCATGGAATAAACCAATGACAAAAGTCCAAACACTGTCTGATTCCACCTCTATGAGGTCTCTAGAGGAGTCCCAAGCATAGAGACAGAGAGTAGACGGTGGTCGCCAGGGATGGTGGGGGTTGGGGGGGGCAGTCAGTGTTCCATGGGGACGGAGTTTCAGTCTGGGAAGATGGGAAAGTTCTAGAGATGAATGGTGGGGGTGTTGTTGCACAACAGTGCGAGGGTGACTGATGCCACTGAACTAGGTACTTAAAAACATTTACGATGGCAGGCGCCTGGCTGGCTGACGTGGTACAGCATGCAACTCTTGGTCTCAGGGTTGTGAGTTTGAGCCCCACGTCTGGCACAGAGCTTACTCTTCAAAATGATAACAAACAAATAAAAATATCAAATCTTTAAAAAGAAATTTAAGATGGTGAATTTTATCTTATGTGTATTTTACCACAATAAAAGAAACTGAGGAAGGGAGAAAAAGGCCAGAGTGGAGTTGTACTCAGCAGACGGGGGCACCTGTTCAAAGAGCAATCATTTCGGGGCACCTGGGTGGTTCCGTCAGCTAAAGCTCTTGATTTTGGCTCAGGTCACGATCTCACGGTTCTTGGGATCAAGCCCTGCCTTGAGCTCCATGCTGACCGCACAGAGCCTGCTTGGGATTCTCTCTCCCTCTCTCTCTCTCTCTGCCCCTTTCCCCCCTCAGGCTCTCTCTCTTTCTCGCTCAAAATAAATAAACATTTAAACACTAAGTAAACAGGGGCACCTGGGTGACTCAGTCAGTTAAGCATCCGACTTCGTCTCAGGTCACAATCTCGCGGTTCGTGGGCTCGAGCCCCGTGTCGGGCTCTATGCTGACAGCTCAGAGCCGGGAGCCTGCTTCGGATTCTGTGTCTCTGTCTCTCTCTCCCTCTCTGCCCCTTCCCTGCTCACACACTGTCTCTCTCTCAAAAATAAATAAACATTAAAATAAATAAACAAACAAACAAACAAAAACAATCATTTCAACACCTGTTACCAGGACAGGACAATGCCTTGCCTAGGGGACCTCAGCACCGATTACACACCAGGAGCAGCGAACATCAATGCCAGATGCCGGGAATCAGGTATTGTCAGTCACAGCAGCAGGTGCACAGCCACCCCCTGCCCCACGACAGAACCCCCAGCGTTAGAAAAACAAGCCTGTTCTCAAAAACAAAAGATGAGGGAAGAAAACAACTGCTCGCATCAGGGACATTTCTGCAGATAATACCACCCTGGATATTTTGAGTAAAATGTGTACAGAAATAAATCCACAGAGGAATGTCTTAAATAATATCTCAAGACCCGAGAGCCCGGAGCATTTCAAAAAGGCACCTAAATTTGGAGACCTCGGCATTGGAATAACGAAAGCATGTTCCATTTCTCCGGTGCCCCACCTACAAGTGGCTCTAAACAGAGGGGACGGTCCCCCCGCCCCCACAAAAAAAAAAATACCACATGCCTTTCTTGTGTCTCAGACTTGGCACAAACTCCAGCTGTCTTATGAGCTGTGTGGCCTTAGGTAAGTTAAGTAACCCCTCTGGTCTCTAAAATGAGGATAACAGTGCTCCCCTCGTAGCCAGATGCTCTCGGGACATAGACCCGAAACAGCCTCTTCTCCCCTCACCATCGTGAATACCAGCTGCCCCCCAATCCATCTAGACTGTCGTTCCCACAGCTTATTCCCCCCCACCTGCTCCCCACCCCCACCTCAGCAGCTTCCCTGTTCTACAAAATCCCAAACCCGCAGGTAGTCATTCTACTTGCGCTGAGATTTCGCCCCAACTTTGTCATTCAGCTCCGTTCTCTCTGTCCCTGACCGGCCAACGTCCCCAAGATTGCTCCACAGTATAATAATCATCCTGCCCACGCCCATCCTCAAACAAGGCTCTCTTTGCCTTCACTGCCCAACCTCTCAGAAGAGGTGTGGCCTCTGCTCTCACCTTCTGTTATGCTCCCCACGGCTCCCATGGATTCTACTCAGGACTCACCCAAGTAGCCTTTGGGCTCAGGCAAGAAGACCCTCCCATCCCCCCCCCCCCCCCCGTGCCCTATCTTTTATGATACGACCCACCCATAAACCATCCACTCACTTTCTCCCACCTCGATCTCACATTCGCGAATTCTTCCCAGGGAATTTCACAAAGTATGAAAGAGTCAAAACAATAAAAAAAGTAACAGGTGTGTGTTTGGAACTTGCCTTCCTGGTTATCAAAACATTATAAAACCACAATGATTAGAACGGTAGCGGCCCCAACGCAAGGAAATGGTTTACCGATAGCCAGAAACCCCAAATCAATGACAAAGGAGTAAATTTCATCAATAAAAGGCATTGAGACCCCAACAAGTTATTTGCGGGGAGAGGAACATCCCTTTGAATCATGCGCACAAACAGATTCCAAATGTCCAGGATGAGCTTTTTTTATTGATAATTAAAATTAAAATAGGAAATTTGGGAGAAAAAAACCACATTCATTTTACGGGTGGAAAAGGACTTTCTAAACATAGGGTAACAGGACAGGCATGCAAACATCCAACTCTGGACTCCACAAACATTTAAAATATATATATTTTTAAGGTTTATTCAGTTTTCAGAGACAGAGACAAAGCTGTGAGCAGGGAAGGGGCAGAGAGAGAGAGAGAGGGAGACACAGAATCCGAAGCAGGCTCCAGGCTCTGAGCCATCAGCACAGAGCCCGACGCGGGGCTCAAACTCACAAACCGTGAGATCGTGACCTGAGCCGAAGTCGGATGCTCAACCGACTGAGCCACCCGGGCGCCCCCGGACTCCACAAACATTTTAAGCTTCTCTGGCAGCCAACATCCAGAGCATCTTGACCACCGAACAAAAGCGTCTGAAGACACAGTTGGCAAAGGGTTAACAGCCTTCGTGTTGAAAACCGCAAGAAGACTAGTATTTCAAAAACCACTAAAGTACTAAAAGATAAACGGACAAAGGATATGAACAGGAAGAGAAAACCCAAATGATAAATAAACATGTTTCAGAAGGTTCAACCCCGATAGCAATCAAAGAAATGCAAATAGAAACAATGACAACACATCGGCTCCTCCCTCCGGTAAATTATGAAAGATTTTTCAAACAACATGCAAAGCTGGCCAAGGTGCTCCCTCTCAGCCAATGCTAGGAGGAGCACCCATCAGTACAACATTTCCGGAAAGCCATTTGGCAATCAGTATCAAGAACCTTTGGCCCAGAAATTTCACTTCTGGAAAAGCAAAGCCTAGAGAAACAAAATGCTCAATAAAGCTTTGACCCGAAAATGCTCATCCTTCTCTTTAGAATAACCGGAAATTATCTAAATGCCCAGAGACAGGGAAAGGTAGGTAAATAAAATAAACACACAACAGAACCACGAGAAGGAAGTACTCCACAAAATGTGGGATAAGGATTGTTGTTTCGCTTCCTTCCTTTACCCATTTCTTTTGCCAAATGTCTACACTGAGCAATCTTACTTCTTTCGTCACTCAAGAAATAAACTTTCTTTTTCTACAGCAAAGTCCACACTTGCCCACCTCTACCCCCCCCCCCCCCAAGCAAGAGGAACATTCGACGGTCTGGCACAGCAATTGGCAAACGCTGGCCCACAGCTTGGCTTGTAAATAAAGTTTTATCGAAACATAGCTGTGCCCATTTCTTTCTGGGTTGCCTGTGGCTGCCTTCCCGCTACGATGGCAGTGCTGAGTAGCTATAACGGGAGGCCACGCAGCCTGCAAAGCCAGAAGTATTTAATATCAGAGCCTCTGCAGAAAAAAGGGGCCACCCCCTCGTCCAGCAAACGCCTCCAGCTGCTAACAAACACGGCGAAGAAATGGCTGAGAGCCCCACGTACCCCAGCATACCTTTCTGGCAATGGCCGTGTGTCCAACAACGCTCCACAAACTGCCCGTTGATGACAGTGGCAGGGCAGTTGGTCTTGCCCTTTGCAGTGCCTGGACAAATGTCCCCACACTCCTCGTTGTCGTCTTTGTTCAACACAATGTAATTATCCTCCACCGAATCCAGGATGCGCGACCAGTCGATGGTGGCCAGGTAGCACAGCTCATTATTCTTCTCGATGCGGACGGAGCCCCGGGTAATGTTCATCAAGCTGTAGAGGCCAAGCTCCTTCAGGTGCACCATCTCGAAGATGACCAGCGCGTAGTTGAAGAAGAGGCGCGAGCCCCGGATGACCGTGAGGTTGGGGAAGAGGTCCTTCAGGCTCTCCAGCCCGTACACCCGGAAGAGCAGCAGGTAATCAGTGATCATGACGAGTTTGGGGAAACTGAGGTCTCGGAAGTCCTCGGGCCTCGTTTTGAACATGAGCAGTATCTGCAAATGACCTTCAATGACCGAGCAGTTGGCCAGTTCGTGCAGCCTCGTCAGGTTGTTCCGGATATCCATGCCAGGGCAGACTAGAGGCGAAAACAAGCACAAGGCAAGACAGGTGAGCACGCACGTCGCGGATGGGTGATAAGAGTCAGCGGCAGACGGGGCGCCGGGCTGGCTCAGAGCCGGCGTCGGGCTCTGTGCTGCCGGCTCGGAGCCCAGAGCCTGCTTCGGACTCTGTGCCTCCCTCTCTCTCTCTGCCCCTTCCCCAGCTCACACTCTGTCTCTCTCTCTCTCTCAAAAAGAAATAAACATTAAAAAAAAATTTTGTTTTAAATCAGCAGCAGGGCCAGCTTCACGGGTGTGCGTCTTCAGTCGTGGGACTCACCCGGAAGGGCCCTGCCCTTGGCTTAATGCTCTTCTATCCATTTTTAAACCCTCGGTCGTTTTCGAGAAAGGGGCCCCATGTTTTCATTCTGTGCTGGGCTCCCCCACCGATTCCATACCGAGCCCCTGATTCGTGGTTTTCTCCATAGTGTCCGTGCCCAAGCGATCACCTCCAAAAGGCAAAGAAAAAACTCCTTTCGCAGTCCTTGTTAGAAGCCTTTAAAAACCATCACATCGAACGAGATGCGACGGAGACGCTGGGATTACACGGGATTGAGTAATACGGCAGGTGCGGCAAGGGAAAGGGGAGACGGCCCGGGTGAGTCAACACTGGCAACCTTCAGGAGATAGATTTGCGAGGATAAAGGTGCCCACGCCAAAACGGGGCAAGGGGGGCTGAATTTGTTTTGACAATTCTCCTACCTCGAGGACTCTCCTTCCCAGGCAGACATCCACAAAACAGCCTCGTTACCTCTACCTGGGTGCGGCAAGGGCTGGATGTGATCTCCCCTGCACAAACACCCTGCATGCCCATTTCCTGAAGGTGGTCCTTCCCAGGCTCCAGCACCCTTCCTGGCTCCCCGTGACCCTGCACTCCTCCCTCCCAGCGCGCAGGGCTCCTCCCCATCACTGCCCCCCACCCCTTGTAACGTGACCTAGGAGAAGCAGCGAGTGAAGTAATCCAAGCCCTCAAGCAGTGCCCAGCACACAGTAGGTGCTCAGTTAATGCCAGCTATTTTGTGGTTGCTGATTTCTCCCACAAACGTATCACCATCACCTCTAGGCTCTGTGCCTTCGTGTCCCTAGACCAGGCGCGGGCAACCATATTCTAGCAATGTTCAGACAGTCAGTATGTTCGGCTTTGTGGTCAGAGGGTCCGTGCAGAAGCATTTCTACTGTGCCACCGCAGCTCAAATGTGAATGAGTGGACGTGGCTGTGTTCCAATAAAACTTTATTTACAAGAACAGGTGGTAGCCTGGAGTTCTGTCCCGGGGCTGCAGTTTGGTGACCCTTGCCCTAGTCCACGGCTGTCCAACAGAACTTTCTGCACTGATACACATGTTCTAAATCTGTGCTGTCCACCGTGGAAGGCAGCCGCCATTTGTGGCTTCACCTGTGGCTAACGAGACTGAGAAACTGAATATTTAATTTTACTCTAGTTCATTTAAATGGAAATAGACACATATGGCTAGCGGCTACCGTCCTGGACAGGGGAGCCCTAGCCCTGTCGGCTACCAAAGCCCTTTCGACCTTAGCTCCCTGTTTCGAAATCTAGCCCATCATCCTTCAAGATCCAGCTCAAACGCCACCTCCTCCAGGCACCCTTCTCTGATTTCCTTTCCTCCGTATACCTCTTTGAAGTTTCTTTCCCCTTCTCCTTGTGCCCCTTATACCCAAGTTAACAGTCATCATAATCGAACTCTTTAGACAGCTTCTCCTTGCCAAAACACACACACGCACATGCACGCATGCACGCACGCACGCACACACACACACGCACGCACACTCCACATCCCTCAGCACCAGGAATATACTTAGCACAGAATCTCTACTTACTGTATTCCAGGACACTAAACCTTCCCCCCAATATCTCTGAGGCAAAACAAATGATTCTAAAGAATACTAGAACATTCTCTTAAAAATCCACCCTGAAAACAAATCGCAAAAGAAGCGCACATTACGGGGGGGGAAAAAAACCCCAGCAAAGCAAACAATTGAGGAAATAAAGCTACAATGTTCCTCAGCCACGTTCTGTGCGGATTAGGCTAAGGCAAGGGAAAACACAGAAACACGCTGACCCACTCACTGGGAAGTTGGGAGGCTGCCTGGGGAGAACGAGGGTCTGGGTTCCAGCCCTGCACACTCACTTGAGGCATCCAAGCCCCGCCCAAGACTCCCAGCTGTGGTCACATCCGAAGCCTCTGTGCCTCCCACAAGCCCCATCCCCACCTGACCAGTGGCAGGCAGGCAGGCGCGCCAGATCTGGCAAATAAAAATGCAGGATGCCCAGTTAAATCTAAATGTCAGATAAGCACTGAGTATTCATATTTAGCCAGGTGCCCTGTCTTTTATCTGGCAACATCCACTTCACTCCCACTAGGATGGCTAAAATCAAAAGGATGGACAATTACAAGTGTTGACAAGGATGCAGAGAACCTGGAACCCTCGTACATCACGGGTGGGAACACACAATGACGCAACTACCATGGAAAATGGTCTGGCAATTCTTCAAACCATTAAGCCGTGAGTTACCACATGGCCCAGCAGTTCCACTCCCAGGTAGATAACCAAGAGAAATGAAAACGCGACCACAGGCATACCTGGGAGATGCTGTGGGCTCGGTTCCAGAACACCGCAATAAAGCAAGTACCTTGATAAAATTCATCAAATGAGGGCACCGGGGTGGCTCAGTTGGTTAAGCATCCGACTCTCGATTTGGGCTCAGATCATGATCTCATGGTTCATGGGATGGAGCCCCGCATTGGGTTCTATGCTGATAACATGGAACCTGCTTGGGATTCTCTGTCTCCCTCTCTGCCCCTCCCCTGCTTGTGCTCTCTCTCAAAATAAATAAACTTAAAAAACGTTTTCATCAGGGGCGCCTGGGTGGCGCAGTCGGTTAAGCGTCCGAATTCAGCCAGGTCACGATCTCGCGGTCCGTGAGTTCGAGCCCCGCGTCGGGCTCTGGGCTGATGGCTCGGAGCCTGGAGCCTGTTTCCGATTCTGTGTCTCCCTCTCTCTCTGCCCCTCCCCCGTTCATGCTCTGTCTCTCTCTGTCCCAAAAATAAATAAAAACGTTGAAAAAAAGAAAAAAAAATTAAAAAAAAAAAGTTTTCATCAAACGAATTTCTTGGTTTCCCAGTGCATGTCAAAGTTATATCCACACTACACTATAGTGTATTAAGTGTGCACGAGCATGATAACTAAAAAAAAGTACAACCCTTAATTAAAAATACTTTATTACTAAAAAAAGAAAAAAAAATGCTAATGATCACCCATGCAGCCTGAAAACGCAAGGCAGGGTGAGAGAAGTCAGGCACCACAGATGACATGTAGTACGACTCCATTTACATGAAATATCCAGAATGGGCAAACTTAGAGACAGAAAGCAGTTTCGTGGTTCCAAGGGACTGGGGAAGAGGCAATGAGAAGCAACAGCTACTCAGGCTGCAGTTTCTCTTTGGAGTGATGAAAAATGTTCTAAAATTGACTGTAGCAGAGCGCCTGGGTGGCTCAGTCAGTTAAGCGTCCGACTTCAGCTCACGTCATGATCTCAGGGTCCGTGGGTTCAAGCCCCACATCAGGCTTTGTGCCGACAGCCTGGAGCCTGGAACCTGCTTTGGATTCTGTGTGTGTGTCTCTCTCTCTCTGCCCCTCCCCTGCCTATGCTCTCTCTCTCAAAATAAATAAACATTAAAAAAAAAAATCTTTAAAAATTTGATGACCCATAGGGGGGCGCCTGGATGGCTCAGTCAGTTGAGCATCAGGCCCTTGATTTCGGCTCAGGTCATTCATTATCTCATGGTGTGTGAGATCGAGCCCTGCTTCGGGCTCTGCAGTGACAGCACAGAGCCTGCTTGGGATTCTCTCTTTCCCTCTTCCCTCTCTCTTTTTGCCCCTCCCCCGTCCATGTGTTCGCTCGAGAGCTCTCTCTCTCAAAATAAATATTTAAAAAAATAAAAAATTAGACAACTGTAACAGTAGGGAACAATAAAGAATTGCTTTTTAAAAACCTCCAATGAATCTAACTCAATTCATTAAGGCTGTGTGTGTGCCTATTAGTCTCAACAATAGAGCAATTTACTGTTGGGACAGAAAATATCCCGAGGATGTTAGAAATGGTGCCAGAAATAAACGCAGGGCCTTCTGCTGGCTCTTAATACCTCTGGATGGAAACCGAAAAATGCTTCAAGTTTTCAGTAAGTGGTACCTGATGAATCCCCACTCCGTACACTGGTAGAGAAGAACAATGGGGGGCAGAGGAAGTGGGGGGGGGGTCCAGCAACAGCCAATACAATTATCCCGTTATCCACGGTTTCAGTTACCCGCGGTCAACTGCGGTCAGAAAATATTAAATGGAAAATTCCTGAAATAAACAATCATAAGTTTTGGATTGCCCACCGTTCTGAGTAGCGTGATGAAATCTCCCGCCATCCTGCCTCGCCCAGTAGGTGAATCATCCCTTCATCCAAGCTGCGTGCACAACACGCCTGTTAGTGACATAACGTAGCTATTTGCGTACAGAAAATAAACATAGCATATATAGGACTCAGTGCTATTATGGTTTCATGCATCCACTGGGGGTCTTGGAACATATCCCCTGCAGATAGGGGTGCGGGGGGTGGGGGGAGGAAGAACCATCTTCGTTCTTTCAAAAACATGCCTAAGGAAGCAGGTGCATGTGACTTAAATAAGGAAACAGTGAAATAGTTTTCATGCAGTGACAGCCTAGAGAAAGGTTGTTCAAGATAATTCCCTTTGTCCTCTCCTTCAGCACATATCTACAGAAGACCTGGTCTGTGCCCAACACCATTCCAGGTATGAAAGTGCCACTGGGAATAGGACAGATCCAGATTCCTCTGTCTCTCAGACTAATAAGTCACTATCAACTACCGGAGTTAACGTGTAACGGGAGAGGATGCCCTCAGGCATTTTAAATTTTCTCTAATAAGGTAAAAAAAAAAAAGAAAGAAAAGGAAGACGAAAGCACATATATTTTAATTAATGCAATGTATCTAAAAATTTCACTTCAATGTGTAAGCTATACTAAGAAAAATTATTCTGGGGGGGTGGGGAATGCAAACTGGTGCAGCCACTCTGGAAAACAGTATGGAGGTTCCTCAAAAAGTTAAAAATAGAACTACCCTATGGCTCAGCAATTACACTACTAAGTATTTATCCAAGGGATACAGGTGTGCTGTTTCGAAGGGGCACATGCACCCCCATGTTTATAGCAGCACCATCAACAATAGTCAAAGTATGGAAAGACCCCAAATGGCCATCGATGGATGAATGGATAAGGAAGATGTGGGATATACGTATATATACACGTATACATACATACATATATATACACATATGTATGTATGTATACGTATATATATGTATGTATGCGTACACACACACACACACACACACACACACACATACAATGGAGTATTACTCGGCAACCAAAAAGAATGAAATCTTGCCATTTGCAACTACATGGATGGAATTAGAGGGTATTATACTAAGCGAAATTAGAGAAAGACAAATATCATATGACGTCACACATATGAGGACTTTAAGACACGGAACAGATGAACATAAGGGAAGGGAAACAAAAACAATATAAAAACAGGGAGGGGGGCAAAACAGAAGAGACTCATAAATATGGAGAACAAACTGAGGGTTATGGGAGGGCCTGGGGGAGGGGGGAGGGGCTAAATGGGTCAGGGCATTAAGGAATCTGCTCCTGAAATCATTGTTGCACCATATGCTAACTTGGATATAAATATATACAGATATAGATAGATTACATCTATATATATTTACAATGAATTCAAAAAAAATTATTTTTTTAAGTTTTATTTAAGTAGTCTTTACACCCAATGTGGGGCTCAAACTCATGACCCCAAGGTCAAGAGTCCCATGTTCTTCCAACAGACCCAACTGGGAGCCCCATAATACTAAAAAAATTATTAATGAGATACTCTACAAGATTCTTTTGGAAGAAAGCTTCCAAAATGCATGTAGCAATGTCTCCGTTCAGATGCTAAATTTTCAGAAATACTCGACCTGTACATGTAGATTTCATAAAGTGTATCATCTAACACGTAGGTTCATTTCCCCAACCTGTTCAAACACACTAAAGAGTTTTCCAACAACAGAATCGAGTACTGACCTTTTTTTTTTTTAAACTAAAATGGATTGAAATAAGATAAAAATAAAGATTCAGCCACACCGGCCACAACTTCAAGAGCCCCATGTGGACAATGGCCACCACATTAAACAGCCACGGAACATTCCCCTCAGAGCAACACGTTCTTTTCAACAGTGCTGGTCTAGAATTTCCTGCCCGGCCAGAGGGATCTGAGGATTTTCCAGGAGAGAAGACTTAACATGAGAGCAGTCTCTTAGCAAGTGTCCCTTCTGGGGTGCCTGGGTGGCTCAGTTGGTTAAGCATCTGACTCTTGATTTTGGCTTGGGTCACGATCTCATGGTTCATGAGACAGAGCCCCACTGGGGCCCTGCACTGACACTGGGGAGCCTGCTTGGGATTCTGTCTCCCTCTCTCTCTGCCCCTCCCCCCTCCCCGCTCGCTCTGTCGCTCTTGAAAGAAAGAAAGAAAGAAAGAAAGAAAGAAAGAAAGAAAGAAAGGAAGGAAGAAAGAAAAAGAGGAAAAAAGAAAAAGAAAAAAATGAAAGAAAAGGAAAGAAAGGAGGGAGGGAAGGAGGGGGGAGGGAGGGAGACAGTCCCTTCTCCCTGGTTTCCTCTCACCCATCAAAGGAGGCAAGGAGAAAGTGTGGAGGGGCAGGGAAGGAGGTGTCTAGAAGGTTCTGGCAATGCTTCGCAATGCTGAGATTGAACACATTCTGCGTTCGATCATGAATGTACTTGATCCTTAGTCTCCACATTCTTCAAATGCTCCCTGGTGGCCTATTCTGGGGGCACACATTCTTCTCTGCCTCCTTACCAGTCTTAACCCCCTGAAATTCAGGAGTCCCGTGTCAATAAGCCTTGGGTTTAGGCGTCCGGCCACCACCCACACCGGTTCCGGGCCACGCTGGAAACACAACAGATCGGCTTCCTACTCCAGCACATCCCGCCGTGTCATCCTGGGCCTCCTCCTCCTCTCTGTGAACGAGGGCAGCAGCGTGATCAAAGCTCTGAACCCGTGTTAGTTCTCCGCCCCGAGCTCACGGAACCAATACCTAGATTTATGAGCTGCAGAATTTAGAATTTGGGCACACGGCAGAATCAGGCATCCTGAAGATTCTCCGCCTGCCCAAGAGGCTGGCTCTTGCAAGTGACTTCCTCAAAGAGGGAGAAATGGGGGGGAAGGGGGGGCTACAGCAGGTGCGAGGCAGAATCAGGACGCCAGGCTCCAGAACCAACAAGTCGCCCACATGGAAATAATTGCTGTACTCATTCAGCCAACGTCTGCTGGGCACCTCGGCACCAAGCATCGTGCTGGGCACGGGGATTAGCAAGACAGAAAAGGTTGAAGGCTCAAAGCTGTGACAAGGTGCCATCAGAGTAAAGAGACAAACGCTAAAGCAATGGGCTGCACAGACCAGAAATCCTGATGGCCCCGGGCGCGAATCTCAGCTTTGTCGACTGGGCGCTGGGTGACCTCGAGTGAGCGATGTAACCTCTCTGGGCTTCGCTTTTCCTGGCCCCCTTGGGCGGGAAAGCAGGTGCACAGAAGGCACGTGAGGCAGTAGCAACGGGGAGCAGAATTAACATCACAGAGAAGCTGGCTCAGACAAGATCTAAGGGCCTTCAAGAGGCCTGGGTGAGTGATGAAACCACCCAGGGTCAGGGGCAATTTTATAAACACAGATGTCCCTGGACCCAGAGATCCCTGCTGCAGATAGGTTCACACGTGCACTCAGGGAGGTTTGAGGGTGGACCAGCGGTGGGGGCGGGGACCAGGCATTGTAGTGTTTTCCTGCAAGTTCCTGGTAAAAAATACCAGTGAGAGAAGAAACAGCCCCCAGAGAGGAGACCTGAGGAAGGTGGTTCTCAAGCCCAGATGGAAGGTCCGTCTGGGGACAGGAGGGTCGCTGCACCTCCACAGTGGTCAGGGGCCCCGAGGTGGGTGCTCGGGGACTCGGGGACAGAGGAAGCGGGTAACAACAGCGGACCATCGCATATGGAAGATGGAGGAGAAAATCGTGTACGCAGAAGCCCAGAGGGGGAGAGAAGGCCCCGAAGGGGACACTCGCCATCCAGACCATAATCCTTCCGGAAACTTCTCACCATCTTGGAGGACACGCCAAGGGGATCTTCTGAACAAACCAAGAGCCCACAAGGCGCGGCGGGAGACGGAGAAGTGGAAGGAAGCCCTGGGAAAGATGGACGTGCAGGTCCTCCCTCCCCAGGAGAAGGGCAGACGCCTGGCCTGTGACGTTCGCAAGGCAGGGACATCAAAAGGCCGGAGGAGACCTGCAAATTCCTGAGACCCCGGGTCCACCGGGGAAGATTAAGCTCTGGAAAACAGGCCTGGGGAGGGTAACGGCGGAGGCCACATCTGGAAGAAAGGACCGCGGTGGGCAGGATGTGAGTCGGACACTGCTGGAAATTGCTGGAAGCACAGGGGCGCTAAGTGCCCTGAGGGGTGGGGGTGCACGAGGCTGGAGCGAGGACAAACCACGGCGCACGTGTGGCCCAGACAGATTCTCCAGAAGAGGAAAGTGGCGGAGGCTCAGAGAGGACTGTGTCTGCCTCAAGGCCACACAGCAAAGAGGAGACAGAGCTGGGACTCGAACCCAGGACATTGGTTTGCTCGGCCCGTCATCACACAGAACTGCAGGCCAGGGGCCTTCGACGGCACACAGGAAGTCCTCACAATCTTCGAGTCCAAACTCAGTGTCAGCCGCGTCAGCTTCTCCTGAGGCCTCTCTGTGGCTCATAGATGCCTGCTTTCTCCCTCTGTCCTTACAGCTGCCCCTCTGTGGGTGCACAGGTCTGTGTCCTAGCCTCCTCTTCTTTGAGGGACACCAGGCATATTGGATTAGGGCCCACTGTAATGCTCTCACTTTTTCTTTTTCTTTTTTTTTTTATGTTTATTTATTTCTGAGACAGAGAGAGATAGAGCATGAGTGGGGGAGGGGCAGAGAGAGAGGGAGACACAGAATCAGAAGCAGGCTCCAGGCTCTGAGCTGTCAGTACAGAGCCTGACGCGGGGCTCAAACTCACAAACCGACCTGAGCCGAAGTCGGTTGCTCAACCGACTGAGCCACCCAGGCGCCCCTCTCACTTTTTCTTTTTTAAGAATACATTACTATTTTCAAACGAACGTTTTTTTTAAGTTTATTTATTTTGAGAGACAGAGAGAGAGCGCATGAGCGAGAGGGTAGGGGAGGGGCAGAGACAGGGGCAGAGACAGAGAGAGAGAGAAAGAGAGAGAAAATCCCAAGCAGGCTCAGGGCTCGAACTCACAAACCATGAGATCACAACCTGAGCCGAGATAAAGAGTCGAATGCTTACCCCACTGCCCCAATGCCCTCATTCTGATTACTTCTTTAAAGACTCCAGGGGCGCCTGGGTGGCTCAGTCGGTTGAGTGTCCGACTTCAGCTCAGGTCACAATCTCGCAGTCCGTGAGTTCGAGCCCCGCGTCGGGCTCTGGGCTGATGACTCAGAGCATGGAGCCTGACTCCGATTCTGTGTTTCCCTCTCTCTCTGCCCCTCCCACGTTCATGCTCTGTCTCTCTCTGTCTCAAAAATAAATAAACGTTAAAAAAAATTTTTAAATAAAGACTCCAAATAGTCACCCTCTGGGAGTTGGCTTCAACACACAACTTTGGGGAAAGAGGGACATAACTGAGCCGGTCACACACAGGTCTCTAGGCCAACAACACCTGCACCTGTGCCCTTAGCCATCACATAGGGTTTCTCAAAGTGTGCCATCTAGACCGCCAGCCTGAGAATCGCTAAAGGAGGGAAATGCAGATTCCTAGGCCCGGCTCTAGACCAAAGAAATCAATTATGTCCGGGAGCCAGGCCCCAGAAACCTGCATTTTAAACAAGGTCCGCAAGGTATGCGGGGGTTGGGTACTCAAGTCGGACAGACATACAACCTACCCCTGGCCCCACCTCCCCAGCAGGGCTCCCCCCACAACGCGGCCCCATTCTTCTGCCCCACCTGCCCCACTGAGCCCTTCACCCCAGAACCAACACCGTCGGATGCCTTCTTTGGGGCCATCGACTGTTGCTGGAGAGAACCCCACAAGCATGGTGGGCCGCCCCCAGCAATTTCAAAGAAAGCCGGACCCACACCCATTTTATCCGCCTGTGTCCCTGGCTGCTGTGTTTCAGAGCCAATTCAGATCCCAATTCTCACCTCAGTCAGCTAGGGCTGCCCTTCGAAAAGACCACGGACTGGGCAGCTTAAACAACAGAAATTTGCTTCTCACAGTTCTGGAGGCTGAGAGTCCAAGATCAAGGTAGCCAGCATGGCCAGTCTGCAGGGAGAGCCCTCTTCCTAGCTGGCAGGCTCTCTCTCTGCCTCACGTGGTCTCCCCTTGCTGCATCCGTGCAAAAAAAAAGAAAGAGATCTCTCTCCTCCTGTCCTTAGAAGGCCACCAATCCCATCGCGTTAGGGCGCTACTCTTATGACCTCATTTAACCTAAATTACCTCCCAAAAGCTTGATCTTCAAATACAGTCACACTGGGGAGTGAGGGCTTCAACACACGAATTTGCAGAGGTGGGGGCTCCAGGACTCTGCTTCCTGCTCTGGACAGACACATACCAAGCCCTTCTGGAACCTACACTTTGAGCGTGACTTCATTTACCCGTATAGTCAATGCTTCGCTAGAACGCGTCTCCAACGGGCAGACCAGTGTCTGTGGGCACCCAGACGGATACCTCCAGTCTGTGCTGAAAGGGAAGGAGGAGGGGTGGATGATGCAGCTGGAGAAGGAGGGATGGAGCCTCTGACCCGCTCCTGGGAGGAAGAAGCATGGGTGACCATGGGCAGAAGGGGGGGACGAAGTGTGCTTGGGGCGCAGGAAGCACATGCAAGAACGCTGAGGCGTATGAGGAGCCCCAAGGGACAGCAGCCCAGAGAGGCGGCGGCTCATGTGCCCGGGGAAGGGATCTAGCTGGCAGCTGCAGAAGCACCCAAGTAGGAAGCAGAGAAATCCCAGTGGCAGCAAAACAGAGGAAGAACCGAACGGGGCACACTGGCCTAGAAGAAAGGGGGTCTACCGTGGGAGTGGGTGCAAGGACAGAGGCGAGGCCACGGAGACACTGGGGAACTGGACCCAGGGAGGGGGAGGAGAGGAGGGAGAAGTGAGGGACAGTCCCCGGTGAACGTGGAGAGACCGAGACAGGGCCGGTTTGGGGTAGTGAGGACAAGAGGCACAGTGTGGGGCATGTTGAGTCCATGAGGACTTTGGGGTGTGCCCAGATACCGGTCCGGAGCTTGGGAAAAGAGGGGCAGACGCGGGTGACGTTTGGTGACATAAGCGGCAGGAGATGGGACAACCAAGAGGAGAAAAGGGTGGAGGCGGAAAGCACAATATTTAAGGACAGGCGACTAGAGGACCAAAGGTTCATGCCCACCCTGACACCACCTTCTGTACGCCCAAAAGCTCCGGGACATCCAGGCATTAGCTTTGCAGTCGTAGCTTCGCAATCCCAGGGAGAGCATCGTGCATCAACTCAGAGGGTCCTAGGAAGCTTCCGCGCCCCTTGGGAGTTCTACCTCCCAGATGGGAAGGATCGTGCCACAGAAGACCCAGGAAAGAAAACCAAAAGAAGTCAAGAAGTCTTGGCAAGACAAAAGGCACTTTGTAAAAAAAAAAAAAGAAAGAAAAAAGGCAGCAGGTGGCCTTGATACAATATAAGCGCATATAATTTGAGAGGAACATTTCAGAACCCATCCCCCTTCCCATCGTCTGCAAGGAACCAGGGGAAACAGACTGGCAACAAGAATCACAGAAAGCCTACAGGAAAACAGTGGCAGCCCTCCTCTCTTTACCCCTTTGTGTCCGAGCACTACCTTTTTCCACGCTGGTAGCAGACAGTTTTTGGAAAGTACCTACGTTTTCCAGTCTCCCACAAAGGCACAGGAGAGAAGCAAGAATCTTCCCGCTACCAGGCCGTGCTGTTCCCCGAACACAAACCTGATGTGACACCGTGCCCTTACGGGATCGGAAGAAAAACCCAGATCCGAAATCAAATTTTAATCCTCCTGCATTTGCCTCGAGCTCCGACTGGAATTCCTATCCAGTGTGCACGTGGCAACGCAGAACAGCAAATCTTGCCGTGCTAGAAACAAAATCCCAAGAGCGCACGCTGGCACCAGGCTTAACGGAACAGAAGACACCCCCTCCTTGAAGCAAGGGCCGGGGGGCTGGGGCCATCTCACGAACTTTCCAAGATGTAACCAAGGATTTCTGCACAGATTAAAAAAAAAAAAAAAAAAACAGGACCCAAGGGGCATATGCGTTCCACAAGATTCCACATGGGCCCTGAGAAACCCAAATGCACAAATTCTGAAGTGTCGCGATAGGAAACCACCCACAGGTGGTCCTCAGCATGCCTGCGGAGTCCCCTGGAACACAGAATTGGCAAACACCATTGTCCCCAGGGGAAACACAGTAGGGTCAGGCTCCTGCAAGCCTCCGGCCCCGTATGTTTTTGTCAACGGATCAAAACACAACCTTGTTTTACATCCGTTTCTCCTTAAATACATCTTACGTAATATACGGAGTTGATCGGCTGCCTGTGTGAATCACAGCCAATAGCACGAAGCACCATAGCGCCTGCCTGAGCTGAGCTCATATAGCCACATATTTTCTCCATGAGGCGTATCAGGCCTTCTTGCATTTACTCTTGCACTTACACGAAATAGCACGTCAACGCTATGGGCAAGGCCCTTTTCAACGGCAAAATCACCAACGAAAACCACAAAAATGTGGGAAAGTGCGGCACTAAAATATGTCGCGAAGAAAAAAAAAGACACTTGGTTTCATCTTCGAGGATCGTATGAATCCACAATACCAGAGCTAATCAGCTGCGAATGGGCTGGTTCGGCGATTGGAATGGTTGGGTGCTCCGTGCAGGTCCAGGAGGAACCACAAGAGTGCACTGGGTCTTGATTGTAGGGTTACGAGTTAATTTTAGCGACCAGGCAAATTCCCAAATAGGGAATCCGTGACCAATGAGGAGCTATGAGCGCGCAAATTAAGACTACCAACCAATGTTAGGGGCACCAGGGTGGCTGATTCGGTTGAGCGCCCGACTCTCGATTTCAGCTCAGAGCATCATCTCATGGTTCGTGAGTTCGAGCCCCGCGTTAAGCTCTATACTGACAGGGGAGAGCTTGCCTCAGATTCTCTCTCTGTCCCTCTCTCTCTGCCCCTCTCCCGCTGCCTCGGGATTCTCTCTCTGTCCCCCTCTCTCTGCCCCTCTCTCTGCCCCTCTCCTGCTGTCTCACAATAAATAAACTTGGAAAAAAAAAAGTCAATCTTAAGAATATGAATTCAATTACAAGATACGTTTTAAAATCTAAAGAGAAAATGGTAACTTGGAGAACAGATCAGTGTTGGCAGGATTCGGGATGGAGATGATGTAGTGATAAAGGGGTGTCTGGAGGGAATTTGGGTGATGGGACTGTTCTGTATCCTAGTTGAGGGGTTGGCCACACAAAACTCTATGCGTGGGTTAAAAGTCACATAATTGTGCACAAAAACAACAACAACAAAACAACAACGCTAAGATACAAACTAACAGCACCATCACCTCCCAGAATAGAAATGGAATCATTTTAGGGACAACGTGCTGAAGGGCACTTTTGTTTCTTCCCCCTCTATGTTTTTGTAAATTTCTTTGCAATGAGCATGTATTACTTGTCTTTTTTTTTTTTTTTTTAATGTTTGTTTTATTTTTGAGAGAGAGAGAGAGCATGAGCAGGGGAGGGGCAGAGAGAAGGACACACAGAATCTAAAGCAGGCTCCAGGCTCCGTGCTGTCAGCACAGAACCCGACATGGGGCCCGTACTCACCAAACTCACCAACTGTGAGATCACGACCTGAGCCAAAGTCGGAGGCTTAAGCGACTGAGTCACCCAGGCGCCCCACTTGTTATTTTAAATAAAAAACCATAAATAGGGTCTGACTGCAAATCATAAGCCAATATAGGTATTCTCAGTAGAAATTAACACAACGTTGTCTTGAAAGAAAATCTCACAGCAGACATCGCTTTCGAGTTCCAGACACAAAGCCGACAGCAAGGGATCCTCATTCAATGCCAAGATGACTGTTCACAGAAATAAATCCTAAGACCATACACGTGGCTAAGTAGGGAACATCACTGTTACTTTCTCAGTGGAGAAAGTGGAACCCATGTATTCGGGGAGCCTAGCTTTCTTTAATACATCTTTCTCTGTATAGGGCCAAAGTATGACTATCTTTCTGGGCCATGTGATTGCAACTACTCAACTCTGCCATTAGGGCACAAAAGCAGCCATCGATGATGCCAATAAAACTTTATTTATAAAACCAGGCGTGGACAGACAGGATTAGGCTGTAGTTTGCTGGCCGCTGTCCTAGAAGGACTATGGCTATCTGTAAATTAAAAACTGGGCTGAGAGGGGCGCCTGGGTGGCGCAGTCGGTTAAGCGTCCGACTTCAGCCAGGTCACGATCTCGCGGTCCGTGAGTTTGAGCCCCGCGTCAGGCTCTGGGCTGATGGCTCGGAGCCTGGAGCCTGTTTCCGATTCTGTGTCTCCCTCTCTCTCTGCCCCTCCCCCGTTCATGCTCTGTCTCTCTCTGTCCCAAAAATAAATAAACGTTGAAAAAAAAAAAAAAAACTGAGCTGAGAGTGCTTGGCAGTGGGGATTGGCCCTCCATGAAGAAAGAACTAACATCTGAGCCCCAGAGGGAGCAGAGAGGATGGAGGGAGCCAGGTGCAGGTGAAAAGCCAGGCGGGAAATGGTCTTCTCCTGGGAGGGAGGAGGCACTGGAGGACCCAGAGAGGTCAGCTGGGGTGAGGCGAAAGGAGAGCACTTGGGAGGTGAGGCATTACCTTCACCGGAGCCACTGGCAAAACAAAGTGATGGAGACACAAGCCAGGTGCCATGGGCAGTGCAGCGGGCAAGAGGTGAGAGAGAGGGTGGCGGGGGCCCACCAGGGGAGGCCTGGCAGGGGAAGGCTGGAGGTGAGCGGTGGGGAATGAGGTTCAAGGGGGTATGGAGGGTTTGTAGGTCAAAAAGGGAAAGGCTCCCGGGCAGAGGGGGCTCCCGGAACAGAGAGGAGGGCTGGGACCCCCAGCAGGTAAATGTCCTAGACAAGGTAAAGGTTATCTCCCTGAATGTGGCTGTTCTCAACTGGGGACAGGCTGGCAATGTCCAGAGACACTTTCGGTCATCACGACAGGGAGAGAGGAGGTGTCACTGGCACATTGTGGGTGGAGAGACCAGGGACCCTGCTCAGCCTCTCGCAATACGCAGGACAGCCCCCCACAGCCAAGCCCCATCACAGCCCAAACGGTAAGAGCACTGAAGGTGAGAGGCTCTAGTCTAGCCAGATTAAGAAGGGAAGCCAATGGGCACCTGGGCGGCTCAGTCGGTTGAGCATCCGACTTCGGCTCAGGTCATGATCTCGTGGTTTGTGGGTTCGAGCCCCCCGTCAGGCTCTCTGCCATCAGCACAGGGCCCACTTCAGATCATCTGTCTGCCCCCCGCCCCCGACGCCACTCCTGCTTGTGCATTCTCTCTCTCTCTCAAAAATAAACATTAAAAAAAAAAAAAAAATGGAAGTCCATGATGGAGAGGGGTACAGTGGGAACCCCCAGGAGCTCACCTCAGTGACCTCTATGAGTGAGTGAGTGAGTGAGTGAGTGAGGCAGAGATAATGGGCAAATCCCCAGGAGAGAGGCAAAGGTTGAGAATAGACTTTTTTTTTTAATGTTTGTTTATTTCTGAGAGACACAGAGCGTGAGCAGGGGAGGGGGCAGAGAGAGAGGGAGACACAGAACCCAAAGCAGGCTCCAGGCTCCGAGCTGTCAGCACAGAGCCCGACGCGGGGCTCAAACTCACGAGCCGCGAGATCATGACCTGAGCCGAAGTTGGATGCTTAACCGACTGAGCCACCCAGGCGCCCCCTAGTCCTTCATTTATTAAAAAAATCACATGCACCCCCCCCACCCCACTCCGGCCAAAATGCCCTACTGGTTGACATTAGAGATTAATGACCTGTAGGGTTTCTTGCCATTTCCAAACCTCTGAGGGGGCATCACATCTCATCGATTCAATAGGATTTTGTTAACCATTACTACAGGCTGGGGTGGGGAGGCTCAAACCCAAGAGAACAACCTTTTGTTAAGAAACCAGTGCTCTGAAGCCAGGCCAGCTGGGGTACTAAACCCACCTCTACTGTCCTGGTCAAATTTCCTCACCTGCGGAAAAACAGATACGAAACCTTACCTCATCGGCCGTGGTGAGGATTAACGGAGATTATATATTCCAAGCACATGGAACAGCACCTGCCAAGTGTTTACCCTCATTAGTACATGTTAGGTATTAGCTGAAGAATAAAAGACCCATGGCTTGGAGTCCTGGTGAGAACATAAATATGAGCTGAATCAAGAACAAATATTTCAACCACACACCTTCTACGTGCCAGGCGCTGTTCTGGGCTCACGAAAGAAACAGAAGCCTCAGGGTGCCTGGGTGGTTCCGTGGGGTAAGTATCCCACTTCGGCTTAGGTCATGATCTCACAGTTCATGAGTTCGAGCCCCACGTCGGGCTGTCAGCACAGCGCCCACCTGGGATCCTCTGTCCCCTTCTCTCTCTGCCCACCCCACCCCCAACTTGTGCACGCATGCGCACATACTCTCTCTCTCTCTCTCTCTCTCTCTCCCCCTCTCTCTCAAAAATAAACACTAAAGAAGAAAGAAAGAAAGAAAGATAAGCCTCTGCCCTTGTGGAAACTGCAAACGTGGAAAGAAGTGGTAAATCCATCTACTGGCCCCTGGAAGCCCAGGCACAAATCCACAATTACCAAAGCTACAAGGAACAGAAGAGCAGGGAACCACATGTACATGGGTGCATACGCACATACATACACAAAACCTGGAACAGGTCTAACATTGGTCTTGGATTTTCTGAACAAGAACCCAAAGCCATGGTCACCCTTCTTGAGAGCCCACCGTACCCCGAGCACCCAGGCCTCGGAGCCACCGCATAGCTGAGACAGGTGCTCAGCAAACCTGGGTTGTCCCCCCCCAGAGCCTGTGTGTGTGTTTTCTCACGGACCTCATTCCCTTCCAGGGAACTCAGGAGCTTCTGTTCCTTCCCTCCCCGACCCCTTCCTCATCATGACTGATTTCCTTTTATGGAAAATTCTGAAAACATAACCCAACAGATATTTTTAAAGTGGGGCCTCCGGCACCAGTCGGGAAACTCCAGCCATGTTCTCTGAAAGGATTCTTCATTCCTTGCCCCACAGCCAGAAAGGACTGCCATCAAGCCCAAAGAGCTGGAGTTGGTTTTTGCCTCCACTCCACCTGCTACCAGCACGGGGAGGCCCAGGAGGGAAGTCCGTGGGTGGGGCGCAGCGGGAGAGGCTCACCTGAGGTGAGAGACCTCCCTGGGCTGGCAGGTAAAACTCCTTCAGGAAGGGCAGACCTGGAGGGGGAGGTGGGGGCCATGGGGAGACACGGAACATCCAGCAGCAGTCCAGAGCCTAGCCTAGCCAGGCCACCAACAGAAAGGTTCAGTTCTCCCTCCGGCACTGACTTTAGGGCAAGTTGAACTGTCCCCTACCTGACCCTCAGTTTGCTCCTCTATGCAATGGGCAAACAACAGTACCAACCTCCAGGGACCAGTGTGAAGGTCCAGGGAGATAAGCCCGGGGTATTTGGTGGCACTAACCATAATCGTGATAGAGCCGCCAGGGCTTCTGCTACAACAAAGGCCCGGTTGCCAAGGCGCTAGAGTTTGCCTCCGGACATCTGGAAACGGCACCCGAAAGTGTAAACATCGATCTGAAGTGCGGGTAGCCACGGGCCTAGATCTAAGGAGGGGGGTAGGATTCTACAATTCCCCCGCCTAGGACATCTATCCGCGGGGACCCCAAGGGACCCTTGACTCTGGCTTCAAACCGTGTGCGCCGCCGGCATTCGGCCGCCTGGACCCGGAGACCCCACTTCACAGGGGACCCAGGAGGACGCGTGTCCCGTCTCCGGAGCGAGCCGAGGTCGCAGAGAGCCACACACGGGTCCGAGGCGCGCTCGGGAAAGGCACCCGCAGCGGGACGGGCACTGGGGCAAGGTTCCTCCCGCCCGGGGCCCGCACACGGCGCGAGGAACCGCGAGCCCAGGCGGGCAAAGGCCAAGGTCAGCGGCATCCCGCCCCGCGCGGGGCCCAAGCTACCTTCCCGGCCACGCGCACCGCGCCCCCCCCCCCAACCCGACACACGCGCGCACCCCGAGGAGGGCTCTGGGTCCACCGCGGTGGGCTCCATTTTGGCAAGGGGCGCCCTCCCCACCGCGCCGCTCCCCGCCCGCTCCCGGACCCCCAGACTCACCCTCTCCGGGGTACAGGTGGCCCGCGGCGCCCAGCAGCAGCGCGGCCACCGCCACCAGCAGCGGCGCGGTGGCCGCCCCCCGCCCAGCCCCGGCGCCCATGGCTGCTGGAGCGCGGGGTCCCGGCGGCTCAGAGCGCGCGGCGCCGGCCCGCGGGGGTCATGCTCCGAGGCGGCCGCCCGAGCGGCGCTGGGGGGGACGCGCGTCCTTCTCTTCCACGCCGGCGGCCCCGCGCGCCGCAGCCCCCGCCCGGGAGGGCCCTCGGAACGGCCCCAGGAGGGGCGCGGGGCCTCGGCCGCTACCGATCCGGCGAAGGCGGCCCCGACCCCGGACCGCGGTGGTCCGGGCCCCGTCCGCGACCTCCGGGTCCGGAGCCCCCTCGCTGCGCCCCGAGCGCTCTGGGCCGCGATCTGCGAACGCCGAGACAGACGGACGCGCGGACAGACGGACGCGCGGACGGGCGGGCGGGCACCTGGACCGGCGAGTGGCGGGCGGGCGGCGGGAGCGAGGGCTGCTCGGCCGTAAACAACGCGGCCCGTCAGCTGGGCCCCGTGCGGGTGGCGGGAAAAGGCGGCGCGGATCGGCACCGGGAAGGGACTCGGCGCCCTGGAGAGGCCCGGGAGGGGAGGGGGGAGGCCCGGGAGAGGGAGGCCCCGCCCCGCCCGGCCCCGCCCGCCGGCCTCCCCGCCCCGGGCCCCCGCGCAGGACTGCCCCCGGCGCGTCCCAGCCGAGGGGGCGCCCCAGACCCCCCGCGACCCGCGTCCGGGAGCTTGGGGGCGCCCCACATGCCGGACCCAGCGACACGGAGCCCTTTTTTAATGTTTCTATGGCTATCTCGTTCCCTTGGACTTTGGGAGGCTCATTTTGATTTTTTTTTTTTTTTTTTTTTTTTTTTTTTTTTACTATTTCATTAAAACGCTATTTATCTTGGTCGCTCGGGTTTTCGGGACTCCCTTAAATGTTGCGCCCGCGTCACCCTGGTCCCAGTCCTGCCGGCGCGCCTCGTAGTAGACGCGCGCGGGCGCCCCCGCCCAGCGCCAGGGCCCTGGGGACAGCCGCGTGCACGCGCGCCCAGGGCGCTCGGTGTGCTCCGTGGCAGGGGTGACGGGAGGTGGCCTGAGGCGTGCGGCCTGTGGTGGAAGTTGGAGAGAACGTGCAGAAGCTCGCCAGAGAGCAAACGGGGCCCTGCAGATCCCGGTGACAGCACAGGTGGACACGCCCGATTTTCAACGCACAGACCCAGCGTCCGGGGGTGTCTGCGTGTCCAGCAAATGCCGTCCGCGAATAGGGCTCGATGGTGGTCCGCCCGCCTCCCTGAGGGGGGGGAAGGAGCCTTAAGTACAGGAAAGCCTGAGCCGAGTGGAGTCTGGCTCCCCCTCCCCTCACTTCCTGTGCGGCCTTGGACTCGGGACTTTACTCTCGGCGGGTTGGCCTCCGCTGCGTAATGGATGTAACAATACCTGCGTGTCAGACTTGAGGAGGCGCAAGGGAAGAGAAAGCCCGAGACAGCACCCAGCGCGATTCCAGGAGCGGGGCGGGGGGCGGGGGGCGGGCACTCGTTCTTCTTCTTGTCTATGAAACGAATATTCGTTGGCCAGGAGCTGAGCCCACGGTCCCTCGAACACGCCAAACCTACTCCTGCCTCCGGGCCCCTACCCTGGCTGTTCCTTCCGCCTGTCCCTCCGGTGCCTGTTTCCACCACGGTGCTCCAAGGAACCTTCCCAGACCACACTTTGCAGATGCCCCCGCGCCTCATCCCTTTGTTCCCTTTTCTGTCATTTACATCGCACCAGCGCGTCCTGAAATTCCTTGGGGTTTTTCGTGTATCTTCTCCCCTCCCCGTGCAGCAGGAATCTGCCAGCCTTCACTACGTGTCACTCTTTACACCCAGTGCCTAATGTATCTGTTGCTTAATAAGTATTTGTTGAATGGGAGAATCAACATGCAGTAAGTAATGAGGATTTACAGTGAGCAAAATAAACACACTCGGGTTCCTCACAGTCTGGACACCGGAGAGGGCCCTTGATGAGACAATGCTGGGGCGTAAAGGGGGGGGGGGGGAGGGTAGGATCCTCTGAGGAAGTGAGTTGGAGCTGAAATCTGAAGGTGAGGAAGGAAAGGAAGCCAAGGAAAGCCAAGGAAAGCTCGAGGAGGCGATCCAGGTGGGGAGACCAGCATCTCCCATCTGCCTGAGCCAGAACACAGAGAAGGAGAAGAGCCTTAATATACCTGGTTAAGCCCCTTCCCAAACCACCTTTTCCTAAAAGCAATGGGGAGCCCCTAGACGGTTTACACAAAAGGGCTGACATAATCTGATTGTCTTTCCCACAATATCTCACCGTCTGCAATGGGCCAAGCGTGAACCCAAGGAGAAGGAATGGAAGGCAGTACGGCCTGAGGGTATGAAGAATTGTGGGTTCGAGAAAGGTCCCCCGTCCTCCTTGTGCAAACCTGGGCAGAGCTGTGGGCTTCCCTCTGTTCCACGGAAGCCCCCAAAGCCACTGCAGTTCCAGACGGGCAGCGTGTCCTAGAAAACGCGTGGAAAGGGACACGCCGTCCCCTGGAACTCCTTCGGGACACAGGACTTGTGTGTTGGGTACAAGTCGAAAGAATCATCTCAGCTGTGACTTGCTGAGAGACAATGGAGACATCACCACTTCCTGACAGCACGTTTTCTTTTGTAAACACCCCCAGTCCCCCCCCCCAAAAAAAACCCCAGGCTTCTAAAAGTTGAAAGTCAATCTCTGCCTTTTATTAAAATCATTGGAACAGAAGTAGAAAAACCACCATTTGGCAGTCTCCAAATAATCCGTTCAGGTGAGAACCATCCGTGAATGTTAAAATTAATGGTTGGAGATTAGGGGAGTCAAAGAGGGCTTCTATGGTCCCCAAGTATCGCTCTGCAAGATACTACCTGTCGATGGATGATAAGGGAAAGGAAAAAAACAGCTTCACAGAGGAGAAAGCTGGCAGACATCACCCTCGTTAAGTGACCAACGTTGCTTCTGGATTTTCTTTTGTCATGTAACAATGACCAGGACAATTGGAGAAGACTCAAAAAGTGCCATCAATTATATAATAGTATTGAATCGGTTTTAATTTAATCGTCACGCTGAGGCGATGGGAGAGAATGTCTCTGGTTTTAGGAAGGACATACTGAATGAAGTTATGTATAGGGATAAAGGGGCAGAATGTCTGCAACCGACTTTCAAATCGTTTAGAAAAAAGAAAGAGAGAGAGAGAACAAAGCAGATGTGAGGACGTTGGATACAATGTGTGGATCCGGTGAAGAATGTGCACGAAGGGATTCCCTGCACTCTCCCGTGCAGCTTTTCACAGAGCCCCACCGTCATGGCAAAATGAAAAGTTTTAAATTTTGAAAAACTCATTTGGGGGCTTTTCATTTCACTTTGTTTTTGTTCGGTTGGCTTTGGTTTGACATTTAAACACATTGCACTCTGAAGGCGTGATCTAGAGAGAAAGTGAGCTTGGTTCATCGTTCTTGAATGTAGGCAATGAACCCCTTCGTGGCCCATCAAAGAAGGCGCGGGGGAGACCTCACCACCAACCTGCCCAGCATCCTCTGTTAGGTCTGTCTGGTGCATTCTTCCTCCATCTAGCTGCTCTCCATTGCATTGAAGCAGGAAACCAAGCGTAAACCCAGATTCCCGTGTTGTCATGGAAACCTGCTTTAATACATTACATTTGGGGGGGGGGTGCGCAGAATTAGAGAATGAGTTCACTTGTAAATAGAATTGCAAAAACCCAGCATGGAGAATTTACTAATAGAACCAGGCAAATTAAAAAAAAACAAAACAAAACAAAACACCAACCCCAGGATCAAGTGGGACTCAGCCCAGGAGTGCAAAGATGGTTCAATGCTAGGGAGTCTAGAGTCGTGGAGATCATTGTTTTAATAGATCCAAGAAGAGAAGGCACATGAGCCCCTCCATGATACTACAAATGTATCTGATGAATTCTGCAGCCACTCAAAAATGAAACCATGAGACTCTACAATGTGGAAATACTGTTTTAAAATTTCAAAGTAGGGAATATTTCTTAAAGCAAGGCATAAGTCCCAAGTCAAAAATCCAAAAATAACAAACTTGGCTACGTGAAAACTCAGATTATAGGGAGAGCAAAAAAAAAAATTCATACATAAAGCCGAAAATCAGATTTTTAAAAGTGAGAAAAAAAAATTAAGTGAGGAAAAAAATTAAATGACAGATAAAGGACACACGTTATATTACAAAATATGCGAAACATAATATTAATATTTTTCAGTGAGAAAAAAAAAATCCAAACTCTTGTTTGCCAAGATTAAAATGGCAAAGGACGTGAACGGGGAGCCCACAGAAACAGACTAATGAAAAGGAAAAAAAAAAAAAAAACGGAATACAAAAGGTGTTTAAACATATAAAAAGATGTGCAGATTTCTTCCTAGTTGGAGATATGGCCACATCATTTTTACTGAGTTTGCCACAATCAGAGAAATGGGCAACACAGTGTGAATGTTTGTAAGAAAGCGGACACTCTCACAATCGCTGTTATAAATTAGGTCAATCAATGGGACGTGATTTGGCAATGACTTTCAACAAGTAAATTGCACTGACCCTTTCTGCCTTTCATCTCCTTTCCAGGAATTTATATGCTGCACAGATAGACTCCCGTGAGTAAATATATATGTGTATATATATTCACAAGGCTATTCACGGTAACAAAATCTGGAACCAACCTAAATAATTTTTCCCCGAGAAGCAGGGAGACCTATCCATTCTCCTCAAAATATCTAGTCAGTTCAAATATTTCAAATTTTTCTTGTTCTTTCTCTTTTCTTTTTCATCTCTTGTACCATTCACATAGGCTTTGCATCAATAAGTTATAGTAACTTACAATAGTCACGCATTTTTTCCCTTTTTTTTTTTAATTTGCAGGCTATAATGGCAGGGTGTGACCTTGGTATAAGAAAACGGACATGGGGGCGCCTGGGTGGCTCAGTCGGTTGAACGTCTGACTTCGGCTCAGGTCACGATCTCACGGTTCGTGAGTTTGAGCCCCACGTCGGGCTCTGTGCTGACAGCTCAGAGCCTGGAGCCTGCTTCTAATTCTGTGTCTCCCTCTCTCTCTGCCCCTCCCCTGCTCATGCTTTGTCTGCCTCTCTCTCTCTTTCAAAAATAAACATTAAAAAATTTTTTACAGGGGCGCCTGGGTGGCTCAGTCGGTTAAGCGTCCGACTTCGGCTCAGGTCATGATCTCACCGTCCGTGAGTTCGAGCCCCGCGTCGGGCTCTGTGCTGACAGCTCAGAGCCTGGAACCTGTTTTGGATTCTGTGTCTCCCTCTCTCTCTGATCCTCCCCCATTCATGCTCTGTCTCTCTCTGTCTCAAAAATAAATAAACGTTAAAAAAAATTTTGTTTTTTAAAATTTTTTTACAAAATGAGAAAGTTTTAATTGTGGGGCGCTTGGGTGGCTCAGTCGGCTGGGGGTCCGACGACTTCGGCCCAGGTCACGGTCTCACGGTTCGTGAGTTTGAGCCCTGCGTCGGGCTCTGTGCTGACAGCTCAGAGCCTGGAGCCTGCTTCGGATTCTGTGTCTCCCTCTCTCTCTGCCCCTCCCCTGCTTGTGCTCTGTCTCTCAAAAAAAAAAAAAAAAAGAATAAACATTAAAAATTTTTTAAAAATAAATCTCCATTTCTGACCCCTATTCAAATACAATGGTTTATTGTTTTGATTTTTTTTTTTATTGTGGTAAAAGGCGCATAACATAGAATTTACCACTTTAACCATTTTCCAGTGTACAATTCAGGGATATTTAGTATATGCACAATGCTGTGCAACCATGACACTAACTACAAATTTTGTTTCATTGTCCCAAGTGGAAACCCCATACCCATTGAGCAGACACTTCTCATTTCCCCTCCCCCCAGCCGCTGGCAACCACTAATCTACTTTCTGTCTCTCTGGATTTGCCTATTCTGGACATTCCATATAAATGGAATCATATAACATGTGACCTTTTGTGCCTGACTACGTTCACTACTTAGTATAATGCTTGCAAGTTGTATCCATATTGTAGCAGGGATTAGCACTTCATGCCTTTTTATGGCTGAATGATATTCCATTATCCATCGGATTTTGAATCGTCAGACCCACCCCACGCTTCTGTCTTGAACCTACACTTGAACACACGCTTTCCTGACCCCTGCAGTGTAGCTGAGGTACAGCCCCTTGGAATCGCTGAGTGAGGGGCTTCTCCTGGTTTGTGACGCCACTGCAGCTTTGTGGAGATTGAGGCTTCTGCCAAGCGAGTTGCAGAGAATCTAGAGAGTAACCACACTGAACAACCAAAATGCTTGGAAGATGGAAAAGCCGGGGGTGTCTGGGTGGCTCAGTCTGTTAAGCATCCGGCTCTTGATTCTCAGCTCACGTCTTGATCTCAGGGTGGTGGATTCAAGCCCCGCATTGGGCTCCGTGCTGGGCATGAAGGCTATTTAAAAAAAAGTAAGAAAGAAAAAAAAAAGAAAGGGGCACGTGGGTGGCTCAGTCGGTTAGGCATCCGACTTCAACTCAGGTCATGATCTCACGGTTGGTGAGTTCAAGCCCTGCATCAGGCTCTGTGCTGACAGTGAGGAGCCTAGAGCCTGCTTGGCTTTCTTTGTCTCCCTCTCTCTCTACCACTCCTCACTCGTGCTCTCTCTCTCTCTGTCTCTCTCTCTCTCAAAAATAAATAAACCTTAGGGGCGCCTGGGTGGCTTAGTCGGTTAGGTGTCCAACTTCAGCTCAGGTCATGATGTCACAGTTTGCGGGTTCGAGCCCGGCATTGGGCTCTGTGCTGACAGCTCGGAGCCTGGAGCCTGCTTCAGATTCTGTGTCTCCCTCTCTCTCTGCTCCTCCCCCACTCATGCTGTCTCTCTCTGTCTCTCAAAAATAAAATAAAAACATTAATAAATACATACATACATAAATACACACATTAATTAATTAAAAGTAAATAAACCTTAAAAAATCTTCTAAAAAATTTATATCTAAAAAAAATATATGGAAATTATCCTGAAGTTCGTCTAGAGGAAGGTTTCTCATCCTTGGGGCTGTGGACATGTAGAGCCAGACCGTTCTTTGTCACGGGGGCTCTCCTATTACTGTAGGATGTTAGCAGCACCCCTGGTCCCTATGCCAGTAACACTGCCCTAGTTGTGACAACCAAAATTGTCTCCAGACATTGCCAAGTGTTCCCTGGAAGGTAACCCTGGCTGGGAACCACTGATCTAAAAATAATTAAATCAGCACCAAGAAGAAAATATGGAAAAGAAGGTAATCAGGACAGCAATAACATTCTCAGGTATTAAAATATTAAAAAGCTAAAATAGGGGCGCCTGGGGGACTCAGTCAGTTAAGCGTCCAGCTTCGGCTCAGGTCACGACCTCATGGTTTGGGGATTCGAGCCCCGCGTCGGACTCTGTGCCGACAGCTCAGAGCCTGGAGCCTGTTTCCAATTCTGTGTCTCCCTCTCTCTCTGACCCTCCCCCGTTCATGCTGGGTCTCTCTTTCTCTCAAAAATAAATAAACATTTAAAAACAATTTTTTAAGCTAAAATAATTCACATAGGCACAAATATAGGTAGGCAGTTAAATCAATATATCAGAAGAACTGACCTAGAAATACACCCCCATTTTTTAACAAATTAATTTCAAAGGTGCCTCCCAATCACTTGAAAAAAGAAAAAATTTTCTCGATTCTGTCATTTAGTAAGAGGGGCTGAGATAATTATCTGGTAATTTGAGAAGGAAATTTGTAAAGTCTTTAAAATGTGTATTTAAAAGCTAGATCTAGGGGCCCCTGTGTGGCTCAGTTGATGAGCATCTGACTCTCGATTTTGGCTCAGGGCATGATCCCAGGGTCATGGGATTGAGCCCCACAATAGGGCTTGAGATTCCCTCTCTCTCCCTGTCCCTCTCCCCCACTCACACACGCTCTCTCTCTAAAAAAAAATAACTTAAAAAAAAAAAAGCAAGATCTTAAAGAGAGTCTAAATCTAATTGGCTAAACTTACGATTTTCTATTCTTCTAGAAAAAACCTAGATGAATATAGAATTAGGTGTGCATCAATCTTCCAACAGAAAGCACTTATTAAGCATAACATCACCAAAAACATGATAATGACAACGTCAAGCTTTCACTCCATGAAAATAAAAACGTCTACATATCCAAAAAGAAATGCCAAAAATGAAAATATAAGCAACAGAATGGGGACATATATTCAACAAGCAGCATACAAAAGAGGTCCATATCTCTAGTATACAAAGGGTGTTTTCAAGTTGATGAGGTTCCACCTTCTAGATAACAAGCAAATAGTATCAAGAGACCGTTTCCAAGAGAAAATAAAACCTCCAACGGGCCAGGCGTTCAGGGTTACTTTGAACCAAAGAAACATGAGTGAAAATAATTTAGGTAGATACCATTTTTCACCTAGTGAATTCGCCAGTTTAAATATAGGAGACAAAAAAGACACGATCCCTGTATGATCCAGTAATTCCACTGTGAGATACATACCCAAAAAGAGTCGACGGCAGGAACTCAAACAGATGGTCTTTTTTTTTTTTTTTTAACATTTATTTATTTTTGAGACAGAGAGAGACAAAGTGTGAACTGGGGAGGGTCAGAGAGAGAGGGAGACACAGAATGCGAAGCAGGCTCCAGGCTCCGAGCTGTCAGCACAGAGCCCCACACGGGGCTGGAACTCACAGACCGCGAGATCATGACCTGAGCTGAAGCCGGACGCTTAACCGACTGAGCCACCCAGGTGCCCCTCAAACAGATGGTCTTAACCAAGCTTCACAGCAGTGTTGTCCACGGTAGCCAAAAGGTGAAAGTAATCCAGTGTCCACGGATGGGTAAATGGATAAGACACAGTGTGGTCCATCCATACGTGTGATATTATTCAGCCTTAGAAAAGAATGAAATTCTGACTCAGGCTACAACAGGGACACAGAGATGACCCTCAAAGAGATCATACTGAATGAAAGAAGCCAGACACGAAAGGACAAAGATTGTATGAGTCCGCTTGTACAAAGTATCTACAGTAGTCAAATTCATGGGCAGAAAGTATATTAGAAGTTACCAGGGGCTGGAGGCAGAAGGGGGGGATAATGGGGAGCTGGTTAACAGTACAGAGTTTCCATTTGGGATAATAAAAAAAGGTCTGGGAATTCGCTAAGAGAGTAGAATGTAAGCATTCTCACCTCCAAAAAAAAAACACAAAAAAAAACACAAAAAAACCAAAACAAACAAACCAAAAAAACCGTAAGCCGATGATGGCTGTGTTAATTACCCAGATCCTGGCGACCGTTTCACAAAGTTTACATATGTCGAATGTATGTATGTATACTTTAAGTGTGTACAATTTGCTTGCCAATTGTATTTCAGTAAAGCTGGGGGGAAAGTTCTGGAAATGGATAATGGTGATGCTTGCACAAAAAATATTGTGATGTATTTAGTGCCATTGAACTGTGCGTTTAAATATTTATTTTTTTATTTATTTTTGAGAGAGAGAGAGTGACCACATGCTAGGGAGTGGAAGAAAGAGAGAGAGAGGGAGAGAGAGAGAGAATCCCCAAGCAGGCTCCATGCTGTCCGGGCAGAGCCTGACGTGGGGCTCGAACTCACAAACCGTGAGATCATGACCTGAGCCGAAACCAGGAGTTGGACTCTCAACGGACTCAGCCACCCAGGCACCCCTGAACTGTACATTTAAATATGGTTAAAACCGGGGTGCCTGGCCAGCTCAGTCCAGGGAGCCTGGGATTCTTGACCTCAGAGTTGTAGGTTCGAACTCCATGTTGGGTGTGGAGATTACGGTCAAACAAATCTCTTTAAAAATGGTTAAAAGTTTTGTATTACAGATATTTTATCATGATTTTTCTAAAGCAACAAAACCCACCTAAAAGGAGGGAACTTAAATGCATATTGCTAAGTAAAACAAAACCACACTCTGAAAAGCCTACATACTGTATAATCCCAACTATATGACGTCCTGAAAAAGACGAAATCGGAGAAAGTAAAAAGATCAGTGGTTGCCAGGGGCTCTGGAGAAGGGACCAAGGGATGAACAGGCGGAACCCAGGGGTTTGGGGGGCAGTGAAACTATTCTGCATAATTCTGTAACAGTGAATCCACGTCTGTATACATTGTCAAAGCCCAAGGATGATACAACACCAACAGTGAACCTTATGTAAACTACAGACTTCCGTTTATAATAATGCATCAATGTTGGCTCATTAGCCGTGACAAATGTACCACCCTAATGCAGATGTTCATACTATGGGAAATCCCTGTATTTTCTGTTCAATTTTTCTGTAAACCTCAAACCACCCTAAAATTTTTTTACAATGTAATTATTTCAAGTTTTAAGGTTTGGGGGGAGGGGGACAGAAACAAAAGAACACGCCTCAGACACCTTAGCCGCTGGGATGCAGTGAAAACAGTAGTTGTGGGACGGGGCGGTGATCAAGAAACCCCCTTTCCTGTTACTTTTTTTTTTTCTTTTGAGTTTTATTTATTTATTTAGAGCAGATCAGGTAAGGAGCAGAGAGAGAGAGGGAGAGAGAGAGGATTCCAAGCTGTCCAGCACAGAGCCTGATGCAGGGCTCCGGGCTCAAACTCATGAACAGTGACATCATGACCTGAGCTGAAACCAAGAGTCAGACGTTCAACCAACTGAGAGGCCCAGGTGCCCCTCACCTCCACCCCTTTCCTGTTTCTGGACTGTTCCCATGTAGGGCCTTTGGCAGCTCCGACCTCGAACTCCACCTGCCCTCGTGCCCAGTGCTGAGGGGCTGGCCCAACCCAAAGGTGTCCCCCCCCATTGACTCCAAGATCACCAGCCCCCTCCTGACTGCCTGGCAACCCCTTTAATTTAAGGTTGACTGTACTATCTCCGGTTCTGAGCCCTGCAGTCACCTCCCGATCATCCATTTAACAAATGTTTATTGAGCATCTACTAGGTGCCAAGCTGAGTGTATCCACCTCCTACCTGCTACGGTGACAAATCACCATGAACTTGGTAGCTCAAAACAACACATTTATTATCATACGGTTCTGGGGGGTCGTAAGTCCGAAACTGTCTGGCTAAACAAAAATCAAGGTTCCTCTTCCTTCTGGAGGCTCTAGGAGAAAATCCTTTTCTTTGCCTTTCCGCTTCTAGAGGCCGCCTTATGCATCCCAGCAACGTCAAGCCAAGTCCTTCTCCCGCTGCCTTCTCCCTGGTTTTCTCTCTCCGGCCTCCCTCCTCCACATTTAAGGACACTTGTGATCACACTGGGATTACACAGATAATCCAGGATAATCTCCCCATCTCCGGGTCAGCCGATTAACGACCTTAATGCCCCTCGCCATGCAATCTCACATATTCAGAGTTCCAGGGATGAGGAAGGGAACGTCTTTGGACGGGCTCTTATCTTGCCTGCTGCCTGGCGGATGTGGCCTTAAGTAAAACAAACAAGATCTCTGCCCTCGTTTAGAGAGGTGACAGTCGAGTGGTAGAAAACCAGCCATAAACACGCTGGGGGTGGGGGTGGGGTGGGCGGCGGTTGGGCCGGGAGGGCGGGAGTTACGATAAAGATAATTGCAGGTAACAATGAGCGCTGTGAACAAAATCAAACAGCAGGATCTGATAGGAATGAAAATACTACACGCCGGGAGAGTCGCGGAAGAGCCCCGTGTGCCGCGCTCCGTCTGACCCGGCGTCGTCTTTGCCTTCTGGACCAGTGGAGGCTTCTCCTTTCGCATTGCACAGGCCCAAATAATCCGGGGAGCCCCCTGCCACTCACCGCCAGGCCCGAGAAGATGCTCTCAGTTCTCCGTGCAGCGTCCATCCGGCATCTGAACACTTCTCCCCAAGTCCTCGGTCCCCATCCTAGTTCACTCTGTCATTGCTCAGCGGGACTAGCACAGTCCACCCTGGTACCCACACGGCCCCCCTTTCCCCCTGCACCCTCCATCCCCCTTCTTGAACCCCACGGGTTGCCCTCCCTGAAGACGCCACCAGAGGGCGCCGGTGAGCACCCAAGTCAGGTCCCCCAGGGCTCCCACCTTGGGAGTGGGGGGGAAGGGGTCTGAGTCCTCTGGCTCACTCCGTTCCAAACACACACACACACACACACACACGCACGCACGCACACACACACACACACACCTTCCTCCCTGTTCCTCCAACACACCAGACCCAGCGCTGCCCCAGGGCCTTTGCACAGGGCTGTGCCCTCTGCCTAGAACACTCTTCCCACAGATACGCACCTGGCCCCGTCCCTTCTGACCTCTGCTCAAACGCTCACTTCGGCGACAACTTCTCTGACCACCCTGTTTTAAAATCTGCATCACACCCTCACCCCCAGGGATCTCTGCCACCCTCTCTCTCTCTCTCTCTCTCTCCCCTGTAGTTATCACCACCTGAGTTTGCTACGGTTGTGTCTTTACATCATTTGCTGCCTGGATTTCAACCATAAACTACAGGAAGGCCGATGTCCTGTGCTGGGCACCACTAATCCCACAGCATAGTAGGTGAGTTGGAGTATTTGTGCCTGGGGGATGGACGGTTTCTGTCCTAAGACCAGGCTGGCTGTTGGTGGAGAATGCACTACGGGGCAAGAGTGGAATCGTGGGTCAAATGGTGTAGCCACCGTGGAAAACAGTCTGGACGCTCCTCAGAACTTAAACACAGAGGTAACGTAGGATCCACAGCAATCCACTTCTGGGATCCAGAAGGATCGAGGATTTATCTGCACACCCATGTTCATAGCAGGCGTCAAATGTCTGTCAGTAGGTGAACGGACAAACAAAACGTGGCCCATTCATACAATGGAATATTTTGTTAATGTTTATTTTATTTTTGAGAGAGAGAGAGAGAGAGAGAGAGAGGGAGCACAAGCAGGGAAGGGTCAGGCAGGGAGGGAGACGCAGAATCCGAAGCAGGCTCCAGGCTCCGAGCTGTCAGCAAAGAGCCCGACGCGGGGCTCGAACTCATGAGCTGTGAGATCGTGACCTGAGCCGAAGTCGGACGCTCCACCGACCGGGCCACCCAGGCGCCCGTCATGCAATGGAATATCAATCAGCCTTGAAAAGGAAGCTCGTTCTGACACCTTATACAGCAGAGTGAACCTGGAGGACATTGGGCTCCGTGAAACAAGCCCGTCACAGAAGGACAGATACCACAGGCTTCCGCTCCCAGCAGGTCCCTGAGGAGTCCCGTCCACAGACACAGAGAGTAGATGGTGGGAGCCAGGGGCCGGGGGGGGGAAGGGGTGGAGGGCCAGTGTTCCGTGGGGGCAGAGTCTCAGTTGGCGGAGACGAGAAAGTCCTGGGGACGGATAGCGGTGACCTTTGCACCGCCGTGTGAACGTGCACAGTTGAGACGTGCACAGAACCACACAGTTGACAAGGGTTTGAATGGTGACTTTTCTGTTACGAATATTTTACTGCAAGGCAAAGATGGGAGTAAGTGCAAGTAATTCAAGTGAGGAAAGCATCACTGGGTAAATAAGGGTATGGTGGCAGACCACACGGGGACAGTCGAGGAGGGAAGGGTCCCTAACAAATACTCTCCCGGAGTTTATAGTGCCCAGGTGCTAGAAACTTGACTCCTCACGAACAGCATGCTGTTCCAGCATCCTACTGTTGGTCCTCTCTTACAGATGGGGAAGCCGAGGCACAGAGGTGCAGCCCACAGAGCCGGCCAGTGAGCGAGTGTGGAGGGTAGGTGCCGAACCACCATCCCCTGGTCCTTCTCCCCCTTCTCTTCTCCTGCTACTTTCGTTCTAAAATTATCGGAGGCCGGGGCGCCTGGGTGGCTCGGTCCGATAAGCGTCCGACTTTGGCTCAGTTCATGATCTCGCGGTCCGTGGGTTCGAGCCCCGCGTCGGGCTCTGTGCTGGCGGCTCGGAGCCTGGAGCCTGTTTCCGATTCTGTGTCTCCCTCTCTCTGTGACCCTCCCCCGTTCATGCTCTGTCTCTCTCTGTCTCAAAAATAAATAAACGTTAAAAAAGAAAATTAAAATTACCGGAGGCTTCCTACGTGCCATGCGTGGGATCAAACCCTTTGCCGGCATTAATATATCTATTCCTGCCCATTTCCATATGTGGCGGATATTATCCCCAACCTGCAGATGAGTAAGCTGAGGCCATGGCCTCCTCCGCAGGGGTTCTGGCCTCCTCACCCCCCCAGCTGGACACCTCCCGCGGCTCTTCGCTGCCCCCAGGCTGAAATCTGAGCACCCCGTTCAAGGCTCCTGGTAATCTCAGAATCTCATCATCTTTACCTCTCCCCCCATAGCACAGGCCCCCTTTGCTCTGGCCGTTCCCAACACTTTGCAGCGGGGGGGTGGGGGGGGGACAGAACAAACTCTTCCAGCCTCAGAGCCTCTGCACGTGCTGTTTCTTCTACCTGCAAAGTTCTGTTTTTCAGCCCAACTCACTCTCCTTTGCCTACTAACGCTAACCTCTTGGGAGAATACTTCCCCCACCATCTCCGGACCCACAGCTCAGTTTAGGTGACCCTCTTCGCCGTTCTTGCAACCCCAATGCTCCCCCTCCGTCCCGGCGACGTTGTGCACCTCCTTCATTAGCATATCCACTGGGATTGTAAACTAAGAGCAGAGGTGTGAGTGAATTCAGATACTATCAGGTGATAGAAACCCTATTTATTTAGAGAGAGAGAGAGTAAGAAAGGGGCAGAGAGAGAGGGAGAGAGAGAGAGAGAGAGAGAGAGAGAGAGAATCCCAAGCAGGCTCCTCACTGCTAGTGCGGAGCCCGATGCGGGGCTCGCACCCACGAACCGTGAGCTCGTGACCTGAGCTGAAACCAAGAGTCGGATGCTTAACCGATTGAGCCACCCGGGTGCCCCAAAAAGTTGCTTAAATCTTAAGGGATAAGTACTGTATGATCTCCCTTAGATGTGGAATCAAAAAACAAACAAACTGTTAGAAACAGAATAGAATGGTGATTGCCAGGGGCTGGGTGGGGAAAATTGGGAGGATAACACTGAAGGGCACAACCTTGCAACTCTGTGGATAAACAAGTTCTGGAGATCAGGTCAACATGTTGTACACCTTAAATTTACACAATTATGCTTCATTAAAAAGGAAAGGCTTGGGGCGCCTGGGTGGCGCAGTCGGTTAAGCGTCCGACTTCAACCAGGTCACGATCTCGCGGTCCGTGAGTTCGAGCCCTGCGTCAGGCTCTGGGCTGATGGCTCTGATTCCGATTCTGTGTCTCCCTCCGTCTCTGCCCCTCCCCCGTTCATGCTCTGTCTCTCTCTGTCCCAAAAATAAGTAAACGTTGAAAAAAAAAATTAAAAGAAAAAAAACAAGGAAAGGCTTAAGGGGACATAACGTGTCTTGGAACGAGGAAGTTTTGAATACTGGGTGGCTCCAGGGCTCCTAAATTCCATAGAATCAGAATTCAGATTCTTTCCGTGTTTCCCCCCGTCCGTCCGCAGCCTGTCCAGTGAATGACGATGTTGGGCTCAGTTTGGGGATGTGCTGGGTCTGGGTCGGGGGGTGGGGAGGATACCCAGGAGGAATATCCAGGAGTCAGCTAGATATTAGAGCCGAGGGCGAGGCAGGAGAGTCCCTACGCCACGACAGAGGATGAGCAGCCCCGGGGAGGGTGTGTGGAGTGAGAAGCTGGCTTTGCCTTGGAAGCAGCAGCTCCTTGGTCACTTGCGTTCGTGAAACACCGACCGCATGGCAGCACTAACTGGGCTCTGGTGATCCGGGTCCCGTGGGGTGGGTTCCAGGCCAAGGATTTGGATGCAAGGATGTATTAAAGAGGAGCTCCCATCCTGCGGGGAGCACCAGCGTGTGAATTGTGTCTCAGACTTTGTCCTATCTCCACGGAAGGGAGCTGAGCCCTGTACTTCTGTAGCAGTCGGTCGTTAGCTACGGGCCGTGACGGGTAAGGAGGCGGGGAGGCTTCCAGGCGCTTTCAGCTCTCCTCTGGGGGAGCCAGCGCAGGGCCAAGGGCAGCACTGAAATCCACAGACGTTTAAAACATCTTTAAAGGGGCGCCTGGGTGGCGCAGTCGGTTAAGCGTCCAACTTCAGCCAGGTCACGATCTCGCGGTCCGTGAGTTCGAGCCCCGCGTCGGGCTCTGGGCTGATGGCTTGGAGCCTGGAGCCTGTTTCCGATTCTGTGTCTCCCTCTCTCTCTGCCCCTCCCCCGTTCATGCTCTGTCTCTCTCTGTCCCAAAAATAAATAAACCTTGGGAAAAAAAAATTAAAAAAAAAAAAAAACATCTTTAAAACAGCACCCACCTTGTGCCTTCATTCTGCAAATATTACTGAGTCTATCGGGTGCCGATGTTGGGGGGGGGAGGCGTCCAGAGGTGAACAGAGCGGTTAAAACTTCCTTTTCTCACGCGGCCGTGGAGGGAGACACCCAATAAACAAAATGAGTAATTGACATATACAAAGTCCATTGGGCTGGGATGTACACTATGGAGAAAAATAAAACAGGAATACAGATGTTGCCAGGGAGGTGGTTTAAAGAGTGAAACTTTAAACAGAAAGATCCAGGGGCACCTGGATGGCTCAGTTCGTTGAGCGTCGGACTGTGGCTCAGGTCACGATCTCACGGTTCGTGAGTCTGAGCCCCACATCGGGCTGTGTGCTGACAGCTCAGAGCCTGGAGCCTGCTTCGGATTCTGTCTGTCTGTCTGTCTCTCCCTCTCTCTCTCTCTCTACCCGTCCTGTGCTCACGCTCTGTCTTTCAAAAAATAAATAAACATAAAAAATTTTTAAATAAGAAGACCCAGAGAGCCTCTGTGATGTGGCCACGTCAGTGCAGAGATCAGAAAGGAGTGAGAGAGGGAGCGATGTGGGCATCTAGAGGGAGGGCATTCTAGCAAGAGGGGGCAGTGCAAAGGTCCTGAAGCAGGATGATGCCTGGCTTGTTGGAAGAATGGCAGGAGGCTGGTGTGGCTGAAGCAGGGCCGGAGGCGGCTAAGTTGAGACAGGTAAGAGGTGATGCTCACAGCCCCTTGTAAGAACTTCACATCTGACTCCTGGGTCTGTGGATTCATTTAATGCGGATTAAATGAGACGAGGCAGGCTATGCACTTAACATACAGCAAATGTCCAGGAAAGATTAGCCGACGACTATTTCTTGAGACCATCAACAGAAAAGAAAGTGGAACCTTCTGTGAATTGCATCGAAAAATGGAACGCAGCAACAGTCCCGCTAAAAAATAATTGTCTCCCACCATCACCACCAGGCTATCAACAGCCAACAAAATCCTTACAACTCAGCCTCAGCCTGACAGTTCTATGTGGCCTGACCTCTGGTCCAAGGAATGGCGCTCTGTCTGAGACCTCAGCGCCCAGTCCCAGCCCAGGAGAGCCCAAGGTCAGTATTGAAGTCACATCCTCTGCCCACCCATCAGGCGAGGCCAAAACAAGCAGGCGCTGATTAAACGACTCTATTCTGAGCAGGTTCCTACACCCAGCCTGCCTGGCCCCCCTTCTCTCTCCTCGGCTGAAAAGTGGGAACGTGCTGAATGGCACAGGGGGAAAAAAGGAATAAAATGATCCCAAGTGAGGAATTCGGTCAGTTAGGATAGTCAAGATAAACGCCAAGGCTCCAGTCCCTTCTCACTCATTGATGTCTCTGGACCTCAGTTTCCACATCCGTGAAATGGGCGCTCTGAGTTGATGAAGGATGATTCGGAGACAGCTTCTTCCATCGTGTGTCTCTGCTGTCCCAGCAATGTCTGCCCATGTTTGCTGCTGCAATCCTTGAAGAGGGGGAGGAAACAGCCCCACTGTCCATCTGCAGGGGACCAAGTAAATAAGTACTAAAGAACTTTCACGCCGTAGAACAAGGGTTGGTTTTTGTAAATAAAGTTTTTTTGGCACAGAGACCATTGGATCTACAAAAGCTAAATATTTACTCTCTGGCCCTTTAAGAAAAAGTTTGCCAAACACTGCCATAGAATATTATAGAATATAGAATATTATACCACCATGCTACTTTAAAAAAATTTTTTTAATGTTTTTATTTATTTTTGAGACAGAGAGAGACAGAGCATGAACGGGGGAGGGTCAGAGAGAGGGAGACACAGAATCCGAAGCAGGCTCCAGGCTCCGAGGTGTCAGCACAGAGCCCGACGCGGGGCTCGAACTCACAAACCACGAGATCACAACCTGAGCCGAAGTCGGATGCTTAACCGACTGAGCCACCCAGGCGCCCTCTGTTTATTTTTTTTTTTAATGATTTTTATTTATTTTGGAGAGAGAGAGAGCATGCACAAGCAGGGATGGGCAGAGAGAGAGAGGGGGGATCCAAAGCGGGTTCTGTGCTGAGAGCTGAGAGCCCGAACCAAGACTCGAACTCATGAATCATGAGATCATGACCTGAGCCAAAGTTGGATCCTTTTTTGTTTTATAATTTTTTTTATAATGTTTATTTATTTATTTTTGAGCGAGAGACAGAGACAGAGCACGAGTGAGATGCCACTCCTCATCCACCAGAATGGCCCAAATTAAAACCAATGACCAGGCCAGGTGCCATCAAGGAGCTGGAAGAACTAGAATTCGATACACCGCTGACGGGGGCGCGAAATGATAGCGACACTGGGGAAGCAGTTTGGTGGTTTCCTGAGAAATCGCAGGTGCACTTCCCATACCAGCCGGCCTTTGCATTCCTGAGTATTCGCCCAGAAGACGGGAACGCCCACGTCCACGTGCAGATCTGAACGGAACGTCCACCGCTCTTTCTGTAACCTCCAGAAAATGGAAACAAAGCCAACGCCCATTCTCAGGAGGGCAAATAACGAAGTTATGCTATATCCGCCTGCTGGTGAAACGGAGAACAAACTCTGGACGCGCAGGACAACCTGAATGAATCTCAAAATCATCATGTCGAGGGAGATCACATGCTCAGACCAACAAGCAACAACAAAACGAAAAGAAAACGTATCAGTTTTTTTTAATTGGTGATGTGGGAGCAGGGGTGAGACAGAAGGGAACAGTATCAGGGGACAGTAGGAAATTAATTTTCTTTAACATTTATTCATTTTCGAGAGACAGAGAGAGAGCGCAGGCAAGGGAAGAACAGAGAGAAAGGGAGACACAGAATCCGAAGCAGGCTCCAGGCTCTGAGCCGTCAGCACTGAGTCCGACATGGGGCTGGAACTCACAAACAGTGAGTTCATGAGATCATGACCTGAGCCTAAGTCGGACACTTAACCAACTGAGCCACCGAGACGCCCCATTTATTTATTATTTTGAGAAACAGAGACAGAGCACAAGTGGGGGAGGAGCAGAGAGAGAAAGAGGGAGACAAAATCTGAAGCAGGCTCCAGGCTCTGAGCTGTCAGCACAGAGCCCAACAAGGGGCTCGAATCTACAAACCGCAAGATTATGACCTGAGCCTAAATCGGACAGTTAATCCACTGAGCCACCCATGCACCCCCGAAATTTAGGGGGTTGACCATAATGCATGATCTTAATTATGATGATGGTCTTACAGGTGTATGAAACGTTAGAACTCATCAGATGTTTTACTTTAAATATGTGCAACGTATCGGGTGTCAGTTTGGTTCTAGGTACTTTTGCCATAAACGTCTTCGCCGCGGACGTTTTCACTGCAAACACTTTCGCCACTTAACTAATTGGCCATAAGGCAATTTCGCCATAAAAGATTAAAAAAGTAACTGGTTAACAGTTTGGTTTCATTTCTCCGTTGACACGGCACTCTCATATTCACACTGTATGAATCTTGGCCCTCACAACGGTCTATACAGTGGCACAGTGTTGAGCCCCTGTAACCCACAGAGCTTTGCAACATCTACCAACGGATGGCCTGTGAAATATGGCAGAAACAAACAACAGTGGAGAAGGCTCTCACGGGGCAATAAAAATCTGTTACAAATATGCAGACAGTATTTGGAAACGGATACATTTCTTTTTTTTTTTTTTTTTTAAGGAATCTCTACACCCCACGTGGGACTCGAACCCCAGATCCTGAGATCAACAGTCAGATGCTCTAGCGACTGAGCACAGGACACCTCTCTTAATGAAAGAAGGAATGTTCACGAAAAGAAAGAAAAAGCGGGACACCAAATGAAGAGAAGAATCCACAAGTACGTGCACAACGTTATGAACAAAAGAGTTCAGAGACAAGGCCTTAGGTACCGCCCACAAAAGGAAGTCAGTTACTCTCCCAAGTAACTGATTCATTTATTTGCCCACGAATCTACACGGCACGTGTGGAATGCATTCCAATATGTTGTATTTCGCAATGAAGTCTTTTTAATTTTGTTATTCATTTTTCATGTTTCATTACGTCCTTTTCACTGTCCCCTTTCGATTGTTTGTGATTTTACGGCAAAATTGCCTCGAGGTCAATTAGTCAAGGGGCAGAAATCTTTGCAGCAAAGATGCTCCCAACGAAAATACCGACCACGATCACTTACACCTCAACAAGGCCACCGAAGATAAAAGCGATGCGGTCCCTTTGAGTCCAAAGGAGTTCTAGGACACACGCACCTGCCGGGTCCCATTCAGGCTCTGCAGACCCTTCCCCTCCCACCTGTGTCCCGCGCGGCGCCTCCTCCCGGACCTCCCAGCTCCCACTCCTGCCCCCTAGAGTCCATTCTCAGCACTGCAGCCCTGGGGCTTTTCTTATCTTCAATACACCGTTCACCTGGTGTCCAGGGCTCAGTGGACTGGCAAGGCCCCTCATAGTTGCCCCTGCTGACCTCCCACCACACTCTCTGGCTCCCTATGTTTCAGCCAAATGAAATCTTTCAGCACCACCCATCAGAAAGGCTCTATTCACTACTGTGTCCCCAGTCCCTGGAACCAGGCTCAGGTCCCTGCAGGCATCTTGGGAATTTATTGTTTCTTCAATAAATATTCATGGAGCCCCCTCTTTTTAAAAAAATTTTTAAATGTTTATTTATTTTTGAGAGAGACAGAGAGACAGAGACAGAGTGCGAGCTGGGGTGGGGCAGAGACAGAGGGAGACACAGAATCCCAGGCAGGCTCCAGGCTCTGAGCTGTCAGCTCAGAGCCCGGGGCGGGGCTCGAACCCACGAACCGTGAGATCACGACCTGAGCGGAAGTCGGACGCTTAACCGACCGAGCCACCCAGGCACCCCTGGAGCGCCCTCTTTGGGCCAGGTCCTGGAATTGGCACCAGAAAACAGTGGTCTCTGTAAGCCTCCTGGAGCTTACAGTTGAATCAAACAATCCCACAAACGTATTAATATATTACATCATAATACATTATAAATACAATAGATCAATATATTGCTACAGATGTCACTCATCCGTTTGTTCAACTGCGCCGTGCCAATAATTACTGCCGATAATCGTTTCTAGCAAACCCAGGAGTTTCATCCCTCTGTGGCCGCTGTCTCAACTGGAAAGGACTTCTCCACCTAGAAAACTTCTGTCCATCCATCAAAACACAGCTTAAAGTTTACTTCCTCTGACCCCTCTCCCTCCTACATTTCATGACATGAACACCTCTCTCTCCTGTGCTACTGTAGAAATAAACTTCTGAAGCATGCAACTCAAGCGGTCAGTAAAAAAGCAACAAAAGCTGAGAAAGGAATTTGTAATGAGTTTCAAAGACCTTCATCAGGGGCGCCTGGGTGGCGCAGTCGGTTGAGCGTCCGACTTCAGCCAGGTCACGATCTCGCGGTCCGGGAGTTCGAGCCCCGCGTCAGGCTCTGGGCTGATGGCTCAGAGCCTGGAGCCCGTTTCCGATTCTGTGTCTCCCTCTCTCTCTGCCCCTCCCCCGTTCATGCTCTGTCTCTCTCTGTCCCAAAAATAAGTAAACGTTGAAAAAAAAAATTAAAAAAAAAAAAAGACCTTCATCAATTAGAACACACACAAGAAAACACACATACACACACACACACAAAAGGGATTTGGGAACTGAATAGCCAGTTTGCCCAAGAAATAGAAAGAAAACAAGCACTATTCTCTAAAACTAGATCTACTGGGGCTTTTTAAAAAATGTTTTTATTTATTTTTGAGACACAGAGAGAGGGAGAGAGACAGAGCGTGAGTGGGGGAGGAGCAAAGAGAGAGGGAGACACAGAATCCAAAGCAGGCTCCAGGCTCCGAGCAGTCAGCACAGAGCCCGACACAGGGCTCGAACTCACAAACTGTGAGATCATGACCTTAGCCGAAGTCGGTTGCTTAACCAACTGAGCCACCCAGGCAAACTGGGGCTTTTTTACGATAAAAGAATATGGCATACAACACTATGCTGAAAAATTTGAAAATCTCCATGGAATTTGAGGTCCCTACAGATATATACGTTACCAATATTAACTCAAGAAGGACTAAAACACCAGGGCACCTGGATGGCTCAGTCCCTAGAGCATACAACTCTTGATCTCATGGTTGTGAGTTCGAGCCCCATGTCGGGTGTTAGAGATCGCTTAAAAATAAAAAGAATTTTGGGGTGCCTGGGTGGCTTGGTCGGTTAAGCGTCCGACTTCGGCTCAGGTCATGATCTCACGGTCCATGAGTTCGAGCCCCGCGTCGGGCTCTGTGCTGACAGCTCGGAGCCTGGAGCCTGTTTCAGATTCTGTGTCTCCCTCTCTCTCTGCTCCTCCCCTGTTCATGCTCTGTCTCTCTCTGTCTCAAAAATAAATAAACGTTAAAAAAAATTAAAAAATTTTTTTTAATGAGAAAGAGTAGAATATCTGAATGAATCAATAAATAATGGTGAAAAAACCAAAAGATATTATCAAAAATAACCCCTCCAAAAAATGGTCAATCTCAAAGGCTATATCATTATTCCACCTTCAAAATTCAAGAAATAGGTAAAAATTTCCAAAATAGATGGAAAACTTTCCAATCATTCTATAAACAGCCCAAACCTGATCCAGCCCTGATGTAAAAATGTAGCAAGTTAGTAACAGAAAGAGGTTTTAATGGTCTAGGAGGGCGACCTACCTGAGTTCAGTTAAGCACACAGGCTCAGAAGATCTATTACCTGTGTTTAAAATCCTGACTCCTGGGGCGCCTGGGTGGCTCAGTTGGTTAAGCGTCCAACTTCAGCTCAGGTCATGATCTCGTAGTCTGTGAGTTTGAGCCCCGCGTCAGGCTCTGTGCTGACAGCTCAGAGCCTGGAGCCTGCTTCAGATTCTGTGTCTCCCTCCCTCTCCGCCCCTTCCCCGCTCATGTTCTGTTTCTCTCTGTCTCAAAAATAAAAACATTTAAAAAAATAAAAATAAAATAAAATCCTGACTCCTCCATTGGCTGATTTTCTTTGAATTTTCTGAGCTGAAGCGTCTTCCTGAAGAAGGGGCTGTTGTTAGGAATTAAAAGAAACAATCCCTGGAAAAATGCTTAGAAAAGTACCCAGCACATATTAAGAACCCAGTCAATGGTAGCTGTTGCTATTAATTGTCAAATATGAAAAAATAATAAAGTACTTTCCTAAACCGAAATTGTTTTATCTCAACAACTCCATCACGTTTAATAGGGAAACACAAGCTTTCTTGTTACAGTTAAAGGAAAGAATATGTTGCCATTATTAGTATTCTGATGCCCTAACCATCACAGTAGAACAAAAAAAAATAAGGGGGGAAAAATAAGCATCAAGAGAAAAGGAAATCAATTAATTATTTCTCTACAGGAAATAACCTTACCGACCCTAGAAAATCTAGCCAAAAAACTATTAGCGTTAATAAGAATTCAGGAAGGCAACGGGGTACAAAATAAAAACATAAATGTGAAGTGACCAGTAAGTACCAGGAAACGTAATGGGTTTATATGGGGTTAACGGGAACAAATCATTAAACTTGTTTTTTCAAAATCGCTACGTTTTTAAGGGATAAAAAACCCTAAACAAATAGATATTCCTGGGTGGGAAGAATATTATGAAGATGTCACTATGGTACAGATAACAAAAAAGATAGGTTTCTAGAAAAGAACAGAAAATCCTTACACAGATCCAAATAAAGATAATTATTTGGTATTTATAAACGAGCAACTTCAAACCAGAATGCAAACAGCTACTTATTCAAGAAACGGACCTGGGACAAGTGAGTAATCGTTTGGGGGAAAAAAAAAAAGTCTGACCCGCACATCAACCCTCATAACCAAATAAATTCCAGATGGACAAAAGAGTAAAATGCAAAAACACTGCAGTAAAACACCACTAGAAGAAAATATGGGATGAATATTTACGAATGGCATAAATAACAAAGGAAAAGACTGGTACATTTGACTAGATAAAAAAAATTAAACTTGTAGGGACTAAAAAACCACTTTTAAAGAATTAAAAGAGGGGCGCCTGGGTGGCTCAGTCAGTTGAGCATCCGACTCTTGTGTTTGGCTCAGGCTGTGATCTCATGGTTCATGAGATCAAGCCGCACATCGGGCTCCTGCTGACAGTGAAGAGCCTGCTTGGGATTCTCTGTCTCTCCCTCTCTCTCTGCCCTCCCCTGCTCAGGCTAGCACCAGGCTGGCTGAGTCGGTGGAGTTTGGAAGCGTGTGACTCTTGATCTCAGGGTCATGAGTTCGAGCCCCACGTTGGGTGTAGAGGTTTTACTTAAATAAATAGGACTTAAAAAATGTTTTTAACTTAAAAGAGAAAAGAAAACCTAGAAAAGAATATTTGAGGGGCCTCTGGGTGGCTCAGTTGGTTAAGCGTCTGACTCCTGATTTCGGCTGAGGTCATGATCTCGGTTTGTGAGATCGAGCTCCACGTCAGACTCGGCTCTGACAGTTGGGAGCCTGCTTGGGATGCTCTCTCCACTCTCTCTTTCTGCCCATACCCCAGTCAAAAGAGCTCTCTCTCTCTCTCTCTCAAAATAAAAAACAAAAACTTTTTTTAAAAAAATCCTTTAGGGGCGCCTGGGTGGCGCAGTCGGTTAAGCGTCCGACTTCAGCCAGGTCACGATCTCGCGGTCTGTGAGTTCGAGCTCCGTGTCGGGCTCTGGGCTGATGGCTCGGAGCCTGGAGCCTGTTTCCGATTCTGTGTCTCCCTCTCTCTCTGCCCCTCCCCCGTTCATGCTCTATCTCTCTCTGTCCCAAAAATAAATAAACGTTGAAAAAAAAAAAAAGAAAAAAATCCTTTAAAAAATATTTGAAACACATTTGCAAAAGGATACTTTTTTTATTTTTTTTAATTTTTAAATTTATTTATTTATTTTGAGAGAGACAGAGACAGCACAAGTGAGGGAGAGGCAGAGAGAGAGAGGAAGAGAGAGAGTCCCAATCAGGCTCCTCACTGCCAATGCAGAGGGGTTCAAACCCACAAACCGTGAGATCATGACCTGAGCTGAAACCAAGAGTCAGATGCTTAACCAACTAAGCCACCCAGGTGCCCCACAAAAGATGACCTTTTATGTAAGAAATCTTAGAAATTGGGGCTCCTGGGTAGCTCAGTCGGTTAAGCATCCAACTTTGGCTCAGGTCATGATCTCTCACGGTTCATGAGTTTGAGCCCCAGGTCGGGCTCTGTGCTGACAGCTCAGAGCCTGGAGCCTGCTTCCGATTCTGTGTCCCCCTCTCTCTGCCCCTCCCCTGCTCAGGCTGTCTCTCTCTTTCCCTCAAAAATACATACATACATACATACATACGAAGGAAGGAAGGAAGGAAGGAAGGAAGGAAGGAAGGAAGGAAGGAAGGAAGAAGGGAATCCTAGAAATCAATATCGGAAATAAGAAAAACACAAGGCCAAGAGACCCATGAAAAATTCACCTTTTTGGGTATCAGAAGTTTATAAATTCAAATGAGCTGCATTATTTGCCTGTAAGTTTGGCAAAATATCACATCCCATGCCAGTGAGGAGGTGGGGAAACAGAAACAACGAATAAACTCAAAAGAGTGTCATGAATGTAATAAAAAAAAAAAAAAATGGAGCCAAGGGATGGAATAGTGAGGGTATGGGGGGGAAGGGGGTTCCACTTCAGAGAGGAGATAACATTTGATCCAAGGCCTGGAGAATGAGAAGGTCCTCACCATGAAGGTCTCGGAGGGAAGAGACACCAGGCAGAAGTAACAGCAAGTGCAAAGGCCCTGAGGTTGGAGCGGTCTGTCGGAAGACCAGAAAGACAGCCCGTGGGGCGGGAGGGCGGTGAGCTGCAGACAGGAGCCCATTTCTTGGAAGGAGGATATAAAACGGCATTTGTAGCATCTCAGCACCTGGGCCCGGCCCATGCTCAATAAATGTAATAATTGTTATGATGGCTGCAAAGAGCGGGGTTTGGGGCGCCTTTGCTGCCCCGGAGGCTGAACTTCCGGATGTGCCCTGGCCTTCAGACCTGGCCGCGGTACAAGTGTGGGCCGTGGGAACCTTGGCAGGGCCTCGCTCAGGAAGGCCCTGACCTGTCTGTGCGTCATCCTCCTTGGGTCCTGAGACACGGCCCTGCCGTCACCCACACCCACCTGCTGGGAACAGGCCTGGAGATTCGGCACCAAGTAACCCCTGTCAGATGCCAAGGACTCCTTTTTTTTAATTTTTTTTATTTTTTAATGTTTATTTATATTTGAGAGAGAGACAGGTGGGGCAGGGGCAGGGGCAGAGAGAGAAGGAGACACAGAATCCGAAGCAGGCTCCAGGCTCCGAGCTGTCAGCACAGAGCCCGACATGGGACTCGAACTCACGAACTGTGAGATCATGACCTGAGCCGAAGTCGGACGCCCAACCGACTAAGCCCCCCAGGTGCCCCAAGGACTCCTTTTTTTTTACACAGTAGCTATGCTCAGTGCAGGGTTCCCAGGAAGCCAAAGCCACTGACATTATACTGGATGTTTATACCAACCAGGGACAGAAAATCCTGAATCATTTGAACTAGGTCCTTCTTCCCGTGGGAAGCATCATGAGCCCCAGGTCCCCTGGTCTTGAGCCTGGAAAGCGATCCTCTGCTCGATCAGATCCGGCCTGGAATCTGGGCTGGTCACGCGACTTCCCCCCCTGGTTTGACTCACAGAGCGTGGCTGGACCATCTGACATCCCACTGGCAATAGCAGAGAGTTCCAGTGGCTCCATAATTGTGCCAACACTTGGTATTGTTTGAATTTTCCATTTCGGCCATTCTGGCTGGCGTGCAGTCGGGTATCTCGCGGTGGTCCCGATTTGCGTTTTCCTGATGAGAAACGACGCTGAGCAGCTTTTCATGGGCTCCCGGCTAGTCATCCGTTCTGATGTTCTGAAGCATCTGTCAGGTGTTTTTGCACCTGAGACACGTTTTATGTCTCCAAACGTCCAGATGCTTCAGGATCCTATCTGCTTCCCATGACGCTCTCAAAAAGCTTCGCAAGAGTTTCTCAGCCTCGTCTCTGTCGACATTTGGGGTCGTAGCCTCCTTTGCAGGGGGGCGGGGGGCCTTCTGTGCCTTGTAGGATGTAGTGCTGATATCCACGCACTGGATAACAGAAGCGCATCCCCCTGGCTGGTGTGGCAAACAAAAATATCTTCAGACACTGACAGATGTTCCCTGGCGGGGGTGGGCGGGGGGATTGCCCCTCATTTCAGAGCCACAGGGGTAGAGTCACCCAGGCCTGGGGTCCGTCCTGCCCCTCTGCGTCCCTCTGGCTCAGAAAACGGGGCCCGATCGATAGTGCCCCTCAAGGCACGCTGACAATTTGGTGCCATAATCTCCCAGACGCACTGCTGGGTACACACCAGCTGGCCAATAGATCAGGTTCATCATCCAGTTCTGTCTGGACTTGGCAGGGGAGGCACGGAGCTGGGTCCAGCTGGCAGAAGCAGCCTCCAAACAACCCAGCATGTGCGGTCCCAGCCCCTGTCCATGTGCGGTCCCAGCCCCTGTCCACGCGCGGTCCCAGCCCCTGTCCATGCGTGGTCCCAGCTCCTGTCCCTGGGAGCCACTCCAGACAGTTCTGGATTCCTCCCTGGGAATGGCCCAGAGGCCCAGAAGCTGCCAGAAGGAATTTCCTCCACTGCATCCTGGTTCTTTGAAGGCACATTTGGCTTACGGTGGGGGGGGGGGGAGGCTAGAGGGGCTGGGGTCAAGGCTAGGAGGAGAAGGGAGTCTCCGTGGGCCAAGCTGTTCTCTGGGTCTGACATAGAGCAGTGCTGGGCATCAGGAGATCCTGGGATCAGGCCTAGCCAGGTCTGAAGGCATCTCGGCACCATGCATGCACTCCCCCCTTGGACACACCCGTGCGGTACGTACATTAGCAGGTGGGGGACACGCATGTATTCATATGGGCACCTGCACACACGTGTTCAAGCACAGATTTGCACGTCTCTAGCACACAGGCAAGAAGGCATTCAAATACACCCCTGCAAACACACAAACAGACAAGCCTGGGTACATGTGGACACCCGCGGGATCCCGCAGTCACGGATATGCTCTAACACACCCCTGCAGGCACGCGCGTGTGCCCCCTGGGCAGACACACCCAGAGAGCCACGTGTGCACAGGGGTACCCGTGCGGGACGGCAAGCAGAGGTGTGCTCAGGGCACACACGGATTCACGTGGACGTGCACACTTAGCTGCAGGTACACTCACAGCCACGCTCAGCCCGCGGGAGCACACGTGTGACGCACACGGAGATGTGGTCGACCCACACACGCAGTGGCTGTGCGTCTTCTGTCTTCGGTATCCTCGGGTGCTCCCGCCTGTATCCCCAGCCCCCAGCGCCGCACACACTTAGCCCCGTGTCCGCCGATGTCTACGGAGCACCTCGCGTACGTGGGGGGCTCTGTGCTCGGCTCCGGGGATCCCACGGGAGCTACTAAAAGCCAGCCCGGGGGCGCCTGGGTGGCTCCGAAGGTTAAGCGTCCAGCTCTTGATTTCGGCTCAGGTCACGATCTCACTGTTCGCGAGATCGAGCCCCGTGTCTGGGGGTTACTCTCTCTGCCTCTCTCTCTGCCTTTCCCCCCACACACCAGAGGGAACACCAGCTCCTCAAACCCCGCCAGCTGCTGACACAGACCTGAGGGAGAACAAGAGGCTGGCGGGGGAGGGACACCAGCATGGGGGCGTGGGGCGGGGGTGGGGACTCAAACTCGGCCTAGGGAGTCAGAAAAGGTGGCCTCAGAGTGAGCCCTCCACAGACACCGGCACTCGAGCTCAGGGGCACACACACATTTGCACCCCCCCTTCCCTTCCCCCCACACTTTCCCCACAAGGCGTTTACCCCCAAAGTAATGCGAAGAAGCCAGGGGGACTCACGGGAGCTGATGCTTCCCCGGGGGGCACCTCCAGGTCCCTCCCTGGAACTGCAGCTCCAGCCATCTCCCCCACACAGGCGGTGACACCCAGCGTCTGACCTGCCCCTCCCCTCCCCCCGCGACCCCTCCACTTCTCCATCTTCTCCAACACCCTCGGGGCATCCTCACCCACAAGCTTTCTCTCGCCACACAGTCTGTCCAGTCTCCCACTCCACCCAATCTCAAATCTCACCACGTGCCCGGTCTGCAAAATATACCCCGAATTCAACCGCCTTCCCTCCTCCCGCTGCCTCATCTGGTCAGCCCCCTCATCTCCCGCCCCTTCCCCTGGTCCCCCTGCTCCCACCCGCATCCCTACCATCTGTCCTTCCCCCAGTGTCCTCCAAAGGGGAGCCAGGCCCCTCCCTCCTGCCCACGGCCATCCCGGGCGCCCACCTCCCTCCTGGTAAAAGTCCAACTCATCTCAAGGCACACGAGATTGTGCAGGACCCCATCCTGTCCCCTCCTTGCCCTCGCCCTCTCCCATTCTGCCCCTCACTCACTCTGCTCCAGCTACAGGGGCCTCCTCCCTGCTCCTCCAACATGCCAGGCAGGGTACTACCCCAGGACCTTTGCACCTGCTGTTCCATCTGTCCAAACTGCTCTTCCCCCTGATATGCCCACACCTCGCTCCTTTACCTCCTTCGGGTCTTTATTTGTATTTTCGATCCCCTGCCACTTGAAAAGGCCACCCCAAACAAGGACGTCTGTGAGCTTCATCCTCTGCTGGAGTCCCAGTTCCAAATGGCGCAGGTGCACAGTCGGTGTTCCCTTAATATTCCCTAAAGGTTGAGTAAATGTTAGACATTATTGCTGTTATTATCAGCCTGTTATTTGTCCCTCGGTCCCCTGTGGTCTCTCTGGGGGCCAGGGCTTTCTCCTTCTGTCAACAAACGTTTATTGAGGACCTACTAGGTGCCTAGCAGCAAAGGAATAGACAAAGATCCCCACTCTCCCCAAATCTGCTTTCAAATGCAGGCTCCAAGTGTGTGAACCAAGAAACGATTTCAGACAACAGCAAGAAAGTACGGGCAATAGAGAAAATAAAACGGGAGGTTTGCAGAGCGGCGGGGGTGAGGCCGATTCCCCCCCCCCCCCCCCCCCCCCACACACACACCCCAAGCAGGTGCTGCTGGAGCAGAGGATCAAGAAGGAGCCAGCTGCAGGCAGGTGGGGCGGGTGCTTCAAGTTCAGCTCACACTGAAGCTCTCACCCTGCGGCCCTAAGAATAAATGAAGGAACACACAGACGCAGGCACACGTGACCGGATGACCCAGCCCCACCCCCCCCCACCTGGACCCGGGATTGCGTGACCCCTGAGTCCACGAGGGCATGGGAAGAGAGGCCCCCGTGGCCGAGACACCCTGCCCTTCCTCCGGGGTTCCCAGACGCCCTGACACAGGCTCCCCCGGAGGAAAAGGAAGAGCTTCAGCCGGGGGCAGCCTTGTGGGCCAGCTGCTGGGGTGGGGGGACTTCTTCCCCGCCCTCTTCCTTCCAGGTAACCCGAGAGGCCGCTGGACAATTCCGGGCACACGAAATGAAAATGGGCACATGGCGGGAAGCAGGCAGGGACGTCACACCCATAGGTGAGCAGACATTGAGGCCCTCTTGTCCCAAGTGCTGACCCTGGAGCCCCCCCTCCCCCCAGGGCACCTCCCCCAGCACCTGTGGACCAGGGAACCGGGCCGACAGCCAGGAGGCATCCTCGCGCTCGCCGCCTCCCGTGTGGACCCAAATCAAGCTCGTTCTCCTTCCGAATCCCCCTCAAAGCCACCCACTGCTCTCCCTCCCCTGCCTGGGCTAGGCCACCGCCCTCCGGCCCAGATAACAGCAGGGCCCTTAACCAGCCTTCCGACCTCCAGGAGCGCAGCCCGTTTCCATTCTCTCCCCGCCCAGCCAGAGAGATCTTCCAGAAACAAAGCCCAGTCCTTGCCACCCCACCCCCCCCCCCCCCCATACAGCCTCCCATGGCTCCTCATGGAGCGAAACCTAGAGTTCTTTCTAAACCCAGGTCTTGGAACCCAATCCGCACCGGCCTCCATCTCGGGCTTCCTTATTAGGGCCCCTCCCCACCCCCACCCGCGCCCCGCCCATTGGCTGTCCTTGCCCCAGACACGTGGAATCGCTTCCGGTCTCCCCTGCAGCCCAGGGCTTGCCACTGGGTGCCCCGGCCTCACCCATCTTGCGGGCGTCTGCTGAACCTCACTTCCTGGAAACCCTCCTGAACTCTAAGTCCAAGGTCACCCAGGCTCCCCCCAGGGAGCACAGGCCACACTGCTTCCTACTTACGAGTTTGTCTGCCTCCCAAGAGACCCGAGCTCTGCAATGGCTTCCCACGCCCGCCACGGTGCGCGGTCCCAAACAGATGCGCCGCAGAGAGCAGGTGATGTCAGGCGATGTCAGGTGCAGGGGGCGGGTTTGGCCTGACTGTGCCGGGCGGGGGCAGCGTGCTGTGCTAGGCTGTTCCGCGGCTGGCTGACGGGGTGGGTGGTTACTTACCGACAGCCCTTCATGGCTCACACTGGGGGGTGGGCACAGCCGATCCCCTCTTCTGCGATCTCAGCCAACACAAGACTCAGAGCCTGAGAAAGAAACCTTCTTGGGGCGCCCGGGTGGCTCCATCGATTAAGCCTCCGACTTCCGCTCAGGTCATGATCTCAAGCTTTGGTGGGTTCGAGTCCCACGTCGGGCTCTGCGCTGACAGCTCAGAGCCTGGAGCCGGCTTCGGATTCTGTGTCTCCCCGTCTCTCAGCCCCTCCCCTGCTCACACTCTGTCTCCCTGTCTCTGAATAATAAATAAATGTTTAAAAAAAATTAAAAGAAATAAAAAAAGAAAGCTCTGTGGGGGCCAGGGCAGAATTAGAGTCTAAAAGTTAAAAGCCTGGGCGCCTGGATGGCTCAATTGGTTAAGCACCTGACTTCGGATCGGGTCATGGTCTTGGGGTTCGTGAGTTCAAGCCCCGCATCGGGCCCTGGGCTGCTGGCACCGATCCCGCTTCAGATCCTCTGTCCTCCTCTCTCTCTGCCCCTCCCCTGCTCATGCTCGCTTTCTCTCTCTCATTCTCAAAAATAAACAAACATTTAAAAAATAATTTTAAAATAAATTAATTAAGATAAAAGCCTGACTCTTCCCCGGGGCACCTGGGTGGCTCAGTCGGTTGGGTGTCCGACTTCGGCTCAGGTTCATGGGCGCGAGCCCCGCATTGAGCTCTGTGCCAACAGCTCGGAGCCTGGAGCCTGCTTTAGATTCTGGGGTCTCCCTCTCTCTCTGCTCCTCCCCCACTTGCAGACGCACATGTGCACTCTCTCTCAAAAATAAATAAATGTTAAAAAAAAATTTTTTTAAAGAAGAAGAAAAAAAAGCCTGACTCTCCCTAACAGGAGCCTTGGATGACCCTGGTGTCGGGGTGCTCACTACCTCTCACTGGTGATTATCCTGATCATTAGAAGGCAGCATTTGGCTCCATCCATCTCCAGCCTCTGTGTGCCCCCACCCAGCAGCTGAGAATGACCCCCTTTCCCACGCCAGGCAAGTCCCCAGAGGGAGCTTTGGCTGGAAGAAGAAGCTACCAGACTGGGGGCCAAGAGAGGGGAGACGCTGGTGAAGGACAACAGTGGCTCAGTGTTTTCCAGGAAGGCTGGAGTGCACGAAGAATGCAAAGGTGGGAAAGGACCTGCTGGGGGTGGCCCTGTGTCCCCTGACGTGTCTCCCTTGGGTGCGGTGGTGGGCCGGGGGGGGGGGGCTGTCCACTCCACCAGCCACATGAGTCCCGGCCACTAGCAGAGACGGGCAGGGCCAGCCACAGAGGTGCACGGTCGGCACCTGGCTGCAGTGGCTTTCCAGGGTCTGTCCCTCTCAGCATGTCCTTAACCAGGCAGACGTTCTAAAGGCTTCTGCACACCGCAGAAAGGGGGAGGGGGGCAGGGCCACATGACACAGAGCCTCACCTCACTGAGCCCACAGCTTCCTCAGCTGCAAAATGGGACCAATGGAACCCATTTCCCTGGACGGCCGTGAAGGTTTCATGAGAGAAATAAGCTGTTTGGGAAGTTCTCAGAGAGCGGTGACCCCTCCCTTATGATTAACCAGCCCCGGGAGCTGCTTCAGGATGCATCTTGACAATTGGAAATATGGAAAGACACAAGGTTGTGCTGCTGTGGGCATCTCGTTATGAGAACGTTGGTTTCTTGGGTTATATTAAGATGTGGTTTTCCTGTTCAAGCCTCTGAAATCCCCTGTGGGTTCTCTGGGGGTTCAGCAGCAGGGGAAGAGGTAGGTCCCCAACAAGGAGTGGGCAGGAGAAGGAGGTCCGGCCTCCCGCACTTTGGTTGCTGCCTGAACTTGGGAAACCAGTCCCGGGTCCTTGGGGTTGCCACAAAGTGTCCCTACGCCGGACTCCCACCATTAGCGAATAAAAACATAAGAGGTGCAGTTGTCTGTGTTTTCTCCGGCCATCCTGAGTCTCCGGGTGAGCTAAGGACCTTCTCCTGACAGAATAAATACTATCTCCTCCCTGCGTGTAGGTCTGTTTTGGCAAGGTGGGTAGGTGCTCTTTTGCTTTAAAAATACAAACCGATTGGGGGCCCCTGGGTGGCTCAGCCGGTGAAGCATCCGACTTCGGCTCAGGTCATGATCTCACGGTTCGTGGGTTCGAGCCCCGTGTCGGGCTCTGTGCCGACGGCTCGGAGCCTGGAGCCTGCTTCGGATTCTGTATCTCCCTCCCTCTCTGCCCCTCCCCTGCTCATGCTCTGTCTCTATCTCAAAAAAGAAATAAACATTAAAAATTTTTAAAGAGAATACAAACCGATTAGAGGCATTAATAAACTCCCCCTGGCTTTCTGCCCATAGTCACCCACCCCCCCACACACACACACGCGCAGACACACACGCATACATGCACACACACAGTTATGCAGTTGAAAGGGACCAGAAGAATATTCCAATCGAGGGCACCGCAGGTGCCTTTCCCCATCCAGGGATAGCATAAGCCCCAGGGGCAATCAGCAGGGGTTTCTGATGTCATCAAGGGGCCCTAACGCGATGAGTTACCCCTCTGCACTAAATAGAATAGCTAAAATGTGTCAATGACAGCCCTGAGTGCTGTCATTGCCACAGGGAATGCATCGGGTTTTTTTTTTCTTTAGCTAAGATAGCAGAGGAGGTGGTTTATCGGACACGTGTTACATTCAGCCACAAACGCAAACAGAATTAGTCTCGAAAGTCGCAGGTCCAGGGCAAAGGACCAAAAGGGACTGTTTTGGTACAAGCCAGGTGGGTCTCTCAAAGGTGGTCATTGCCATCACGTGGCGATGGGTGTTCTAGATCCTGTGAGTCAAGTGCTAGAGAGTGGGCGTGCTGCCCAACAGTTTGTACCAGCGTCCCGGGCCTCGGGCTTTCCTTATTTCTGCTCGTGTGGCCTCTGCAGGTGCACGGGCTAGCGGTTCACTCGGCCCTCTGCCTCATCTTTCTTCTTTTTCAAGAAATGGTACATCTTTAACACCATCTTGGAACGCTTCCCACAGGACCCAGTAATCCGCTTCTAGATATTTTCCCGAGAAAAATAAAAACTTGTGTTCCCACGAATGTTTACAGTGGTGTTGTTCGTAATCGCCAACAACTAGATACAGTCTTACATGACCGTCAGTGGGTGACTGGAAAACAGTAGCGGAATAACTTATCATGGAACGTTCCACAGTGATTCAAAGAAAGACACAGAGCAACGTGGGTGAATCTGAAATGCATTATGCTGAGCGGAAGAAGTTCAGACTCGAAGGTTAAAGATCTGTATGGTTCCGGGACGCCTTGGGTGGCTCAGTCGGTTAAGTATCCGACTCCAGCTCAGGTCACGATCTCGCGGTCCGTGAGTTCGAGCCCCACGTCAGGCTCTGTGCCGACGGCTCAGAGCCTGGAGCCCGCTTCGGATTCTGTGTGTCCCTCTCTCTCTGCCCCTCCCCTGCTCATGCTCTGTGTCTCTCCGTCTCAAAAATAAATAAAAACATTAAAAAATCTTTTTTAAAAAAAAGAAGACACGGAGCGGGGGCTGTGAAGGCTGGGACCGTTTATGGCTTCCCCACGTTAGGGGAAGAGTTTCCAAATACAGACAGTCCCTCACTTAACAAAGGTTCCACTCACAGTCTTTCAACTTTGCAATATGGTGTGAAAGCGATATGCGTCCGGCAGAAACCGTAGTTCGAATTTTTAAATCAGATCTCAGTCAGCCATGAGATCACAAGCTTAAACAATCAATACACTGGCAACCATTCTGGTTTTCAGGTTCAATGCAGTATGGAATAAATTGTATGAGCTATTCAGTGTCTCATTATAAAATGGGTTTGTGTTAGATGATTTTGCCCGAGGGTAGGTGAATGGAACTGTTCTGTGTGTGTTCAAGGTAGGCTAAGCCAAGCCGTGATATTCAATAGGTTAGGTGTATTAAATGCATTTGGACTTATGATATTTCCAACTTATGATGTTGGTGTAACCCCTGGATGTAACCCCATCGTAAGTCAAGGATTATCTGTATATGACAATATTCATCAGTGTTCTTTTCTCTGCATCTCTGCTAGCAGTAAGTGTTATCATTTTTTTATGTTTTTTATCACTTTTTTATGTGCTTTATGACAACAGCTTGAAATTTTTATTTTTTGATGTTTATTTCTGAGAGAGAGAGAGAGAGAGAGAGATTGTGAGCAGGGGAGGGGCAAGGAGAGAGGGAGACACAGAATCCGAAGCAGGGTCCAGGCTCTGAACTGTCGGCACAGAGCTCGACGCGGGGCTCGAACTCATGAACCGTGAGATCATGACCTGAGCCAAAGTCAGACGCTTAACTGACTGAGCCACCCAGGCATCCCTATGTTAACAGCTTGAAATTTTTACTTCAATTTTACAAAATATGGGAAGTCATAAATAAATTAAATATACAGAATTTCACAAATTTTCTGATTTCCACTATAATTTCATCTGCAAAAAGATAGTAATCAGACATACATTCTCACTCTTCTGTTTTTGTTGACACCCTCTTGGGTGTGAAGTAACAGCTCATTGTCACTGAAACTCACACTCTCTGGGTTCCTGAGAACTATATTTTCATATGTTCTTTGGCTTTTGGTTCCGAGAAGTACCTGTTCATGTGATTCCTCAGTTTTCTATTTATGTTGTTTGTCTTTTTTCTTATCCATGTGTAGAAATTCTTTGTATGTGAAGGTCCTAACCCCTCTCAGACAACTTACTGGTCTTTACTTATTGGTTTTGTTTATAACATTTCCCCCTAAATTTGTGTTTATGTATATATAATCAGATATTTCTGTCTTTTTTTTTTAATGATTTTATTCGCTTTTGAGGGACAGAGGACTAGCAAGGGAGGAGCAGAGAGAGAGAAAGACACAGAATCCGAAGCAGGCTCCAGGCTCTGAGCTGTCAGCACAGAGCCCGACGCGGGGCTCGAACTCGGACTGCGAGATCATGACCTGTGCCAAAGCCAGACGACCAACCGATTGAGCCACCCAGGGACCCCAGATATTTCTGTCTTTTTATTTAAGCCTTCTGAGCTCCCTTTCTTAGTTTAAAAAAAATTTTTTTTTAAAAGCAGCTTTTCAACCCAAAGTTGTAGAAATTGCCTTATAAGTTCCTTCTACAATTTCTATTACTTTGAGGTTTTTGTTTGTTTTTTTACATCTGCTCTCTAGCCCAGCTGGATTTTTTTTTTTCCTTGCAGCACAGAAGCTATCTCAGTCAAGCACATCTCTATCAAAAGTGAGAGGAGGAAAGGGAGACAGCCACCTGTGTCCCAGACCCACGTCCCTCACTGGCTCAGGCTGGGGCCCCGCCCTTCGGTAGTGGGTGTTGAGTTCCCAGCCTGGCGTTTGGGTTTTTTCGGCTCGCTGTGGTCCCAGCTTGTCCAGAGGAGCCCTGGAGAAGCACTCTCCTCTGGTGGTCATTGCAGAGATAGCAGCTACCGTCTGAAGAAAGCCACCTCCTAAAGCTAAAAGCTGAATGGGTCCATTTCCCCCCGCCTAAAACTGGGGAATTCATCTCTTTGAGGGATCCAAACAGATATTTGCACACGCATGCTCGTAGCATCATTATTCACGATGGCCAAAAGGTGGAAACCTCCTAAATGTCCACGGACAGATGAACGGATAAACAATATGGGTCCAGCCACACAACGCAGTATTATTCAGCCTTAAAAAAAAAAAAAAAAAAAAGGACATTCTGGCACTTGCTACAACGTGGGTGAACCCTGAGGGCTGGGAAATAAACCAGCTACAAAAGGGGCACCTGGGTGGCTCAGCTGGTTAAGCGTCCGACTTCGCTCAGGTCATGATCTCACAGTCCGTGGGTTCGAGCCCCGCGTCGGGCTCTGTGCTGACAGCTCGGAGCCTGGAGCCTGTTTTGGATTCTGTGTCTCCCCCTCTCTCTGCCCCTCACCCGATCACACTCTGTCTCTCTCTGTCTCTCAAAAATAAACATTAAAAAAAATTGAAAAAAAAAAAAACAACCCAGCTACACACGGACAAGAAGCGTTCCGCTCCATTCATGAGGTACCCAGCCCAGGCAAATTCAGGGACACAGAAAGTCAAATACGAGACACCAGCGGCTGGGAAGGGGGTGGGGAGTTTAGTGTTTCATGGGGACAGAGTCTCAATTTGGGAAGGTGAGAAAATTCTGGAGGTGGATGGTGGGGGTGGTTGCAAAAGAATGAAAATGTGCTCGATGCCACCGAGCTGTGCACTTGGAGATGGTTAGAGTCGGCCATACATTGGTGGGTCCGTTTCTGGATTCTCTGTCCCTGTTCCGTTGATCTCTGTGTCTTGTTTTTGTGCTGATACCATAGTAAATGTTACTTTATGTATATTTTACCAGCAGAGACAGCAGAAAAGGGTAGTGCAACCAGAGGGGACGTCCCTGGAGGTGACACAGGGTGGTGGAGGGGCAGGAGAGCCAGGGACACACAGCTGAGGGGTCAGCGTCCAGGAGGCCACCAGGGACCTCAGCAGTGGGAGGAGGGCGGTGACGACGGTGGCCAGCGCAGGGGGCGAGGGATCGAGCACTGAGAGTGGGGACAGCTTTCTCTAGCAATTGGACCACACAGAGAGAGCAGAACAGGGAGGCTGGGAGGGAGAGAGGCCTGAGAGAATTGAAATTCTGACGGGGGTGGGGGGAGCCCAGAAGAAGAAGCAGAGAGACAAGAAGAGAGACAGAGAGACAAGGAGGTGGGGAAGAGACAGGAGCGACAGGGAGACAAGAAGCGAGGCAGGGACAGAGAAAGCAGACCCCTCCCCTCCAGGCAAAGGCCTGTAGACCCACCTTCCCTCCTAGGACCACCCAGTGATGGCGTCTGTGTGGGTCTCTGGGGCTCCTGCACCCTCTGAGCCAGCTTGTCCCCAAGCTTCCTTCCCTGCCCCTCCGATGATGCCCATCCATCATGCTTACGGTCTGGGGGCGTCTGAGCACTGCCAGCCTGTGCCCCTCCAGCCCCACGTTGGCCACACAGACACTCACGACACAGGAAACTCAGTCCTGCCTCCTAGCCCTTGCCCCTGTGCCTCCTGCCTCAGGGAGTGTCCTTTCCCCAGATCTTCGTTTACATGCCTGGCCCCTTCTGGGCACTCAGGTCTCAGCTCCCATGGCCTTCCAGACACACCCTGGCTCCTGCAGCCACCTCCGCCACCCACCCTCTGTCCCATCACAATGTCTGCTTCCTTTCACGGCAATCAATGCCATCTCCAATTATGGGATGGGGGGAGGCGGTGTCTGTTTCCTGGCTCACAGTCTGCCTCCAGGGCTCCAGAGGGTTGTGCCTGCTTCGTCCCCATAATCCCCCGCCTACAAAAAGACCCAGCACACAGTAGGCGCTCAATAAATGCGTGTCGCATTAAGGACACACTCGATGGCGAGTGTGCTGTGCACGTGACTCTGTGTGCTTCCCTGCCTCCTCGTGTCCTGTGTGCGTCTCGTGTTTGTATGTTTCTGCGGACGGTCGCGTGCTGGGTGCGGGGCCCTGGGCCAGCCGGGGTTTGTGTGTTTGGGCTTTGGGGGACTCACCTGGCAACGGGTGTGTCAGTGTCTCCACGGGTGGCCCTCTCCGGCCGTGTCCCGGCAGCTTCACATTTCTAGGGGTCCACGGGCCTGTTGCGCCCCGTGCGAGCGCCCGCAGAGCCACACGTGTGCAGCCTGTGGGCGGGACAGGGTCTGACGGCAGCTGGAGAGCACCAAGCTGTGTTTGCTGGTCCCCGCAGCATCCACGCTTGTCACCGTGGCCCGGTTCCAGGTACCAGCATGGCGAGCTCGGGCTTGGAAAGACGCGCACGAGGGCGCGCCACTCTCCAGCATTTTCCCCAGGGAGGCTCGGTCACCACAAACGACCTCGACGGCCCCGGATGAGAGAATAACGAAGCGAGATAATTAGGGAGGGGCTGAATGTCTTCATTTTACTATGGCAAACCCACATGACGTAAAATTTAGCACTTTAACCTTTTTTTCAATTATTTATGTATGTATTTATTTTGAGAGAGGAAGAGTGCGTGAGCGGGGAGGGTCAGAGAGACAAGGAAAGAGAGAGAGAGAGAGAGAGAGAGAATCCCAAGCAGGCTCCGAACTGTCAGCATGGAGCCGGGTGTGGGGCTCGAACCCACAACCTGTGAGATCGTGACCAGAGCCAAAACCAAGAGTCGGACGCTCAGCCGCCTTCGGCCACCCAGGCGCCCCCACTTTAACCATTTCTAAGCACTCAGTCCAGTGGCCTCAGGCACACGGTACGGTACTGGGCTTGAGTGGTCAGTACTTTCATTCTTAACATGATTTCTGTATCTGCAAGTTTATATAATTAAATGTTTTAGGATGACAGCAGTTAACAGGCAGCCCGCAAACTTCCAGAACACATAACAAGGGGCTCTGGGAGCCGGTCTCCTCACGGGCCCCTCTCCGGCCTCCGGGTGGGCGCTCCCACGTGCCGGCACACGGTTCCGCGTGGCCCCATTCATCATGTTGTGGTCACACCCGTGCGTGTGCCCGTGGACCCCCCGGTGTCTGCGTGTAAGAGCCTGGGTGAGCCCTGCGTGCGCCCAGGGGTCTCTGCAGGTGCACTGCTCTCTGTCCACCCCCCACCGAGTCTCCCCGGACCTGCGGGTATCTACACACCCATGCGCGAGGGGGCTCGTGTCTCTGAGGACACCTCGTGCCCGAGTACCCACTCCAGTGACACTCTGGAGCCGTGTCTGAGTGTTTCCTCTCGACTGGACGCTCAGTGCATCAGGTCGGTGTTGAAATCAGCTACGGGGGGGTATTTACACCACAGGAGTCAGCACATGCTGCATACGCATCAGGGCTTCTCTCTCTCCCTCTCTCTGCCGGAGAGGTGGTTGTTAAACATTTACCAGAACGCCACGGGGACTCAGGTCGCTCCGTGTGCCCATGTGACCCCGTGGGTCCCCACACACGAGCCAGTGCGGATCCCTGGGGGTCAGAGCACCCGTGTCTCTGTGCATACACAATCCGTGTGCCCTGTGCACCTCTGTGCACCCGTGTGCCCGGGTGAGGCCCTGGCACCCCGTTCCTCTTCGGCAGTTGGTTCCACAGGAAGCCGCTGGGGTGGGGGCGAGGCTGCTGAGACTCCCCGCCCCGCTCCCCACCCCACTTCTCAGGGTGCTCCAGCTGTGCGGCCGGGGAGGCTCCCTGCTTCTAGAACCTGGCCTGGGCTGTCCTCAGACCCCTGCCTCTGCCCAAGGCTGGGGTCCACAGAGGCACCAGGCAGGCGGGCAGGCGGTTGAGAAAGAGGAAGCTGAGGCAGAGTTGGGTCACCCTGTGGTTCCCGAGGGCCCCGCCAGTGCTCCCCCTGGGTCGCCGGGAAGCCTTAGCCATGGGTCGTGGGGGCCACAGGAGCTGGTAGCCGGGCTGAGTACCCACGGCAGCGAGGACAAGCCTCTCTCTGGTGAGTGACCTTCACGGGGGCCTGGGGGACCGGTGACCAACAGAGACAGAGTGGCAGTGGCAGGGGCGGGGGTGAGGCAGGGTCCTGAGGGGCAGCAGAGACACCACAGGTTGTTTCCCTCCACCTTCCCGCCAGCCTGCTTCCTGAGTGGGCGGGGATGACCGTTTGACCCGCCTGTCTGTTCTGCAGAGGTCTGTGCCCCCGAAAGGTCACCCACGAAAGGTCGTGGCCTGGGGTCCACGACACGTGCAGCCGACAAGAAGATAGAGCCCCCTTGTAGCCAAAGCCTGCTTAAGGGACACAGACAGGGGATGAATGAGGGTGCTCCCTGGGGCAGAGTCCCCACCCCGGGCGGACTTCGCTTCCTAAACCGGATCGCGGGGGCCCCCACGGACCTCCCTGAAGCAGCATCCAAAGATTGAGGCTCGGGCGTCTGACTTTCAAAACAAACGCTGCCTCTTAAGGCCGATGGCAGTTGTGAGCTGGGCCCACCCCAGTCTTCCCAGGTCCTCTGAAGAGGAGGAGGAGGACGCCGCTCCCGGGAAGCCCTCCAGGTCAGAGCTCTGACCCCAGGAGGCGCCCCCTGGCTCCCAGCAAGGCCAACCTTGGGGAGCCTCACATCCGCCCGCCTCGGGGTGGGGCCGAGGGGGAAAGAGAGCTGCGTTTCGAGCAGGGCACACCCAGGCCTGCTTCCGCCCAGCCCCGGGCCGCCCAGCCCGCAGGCAGCTTCAGTCTTCAGGCACCGCGGGGTCTGGTGGCCCAGGAGAACCGGGAGGGGGTGAACCTGGAGGGGAGAGCTGGGGCCCGGGAGGACGGAGCTGGTGAGTTAGGCTGAGGGCACAAGGGGAAAGCCTTGAATGCCACGCTCAGGGGGCGCATTCCCCAGGGTGTTCCGCTGGCTCAGTCGCCGGATGTTCTGAGGACCGAGGCGTGACCACCAAGCAGCTCTGGCCCTATTTGTTCACCAGGCCAAAGGGTGTCCCAGGCCTTGCGTGTGAATCTTAGCACGGTGCCGGGCGCACAGTAGGAGCTCAGGAAGCACAGTAGGAGCTCAGCCTGCCGGACCCAGAGCCTTGTTTTCCTGAGCGGGGCCCGGACAGGTGTGCGTCTAGACACTTTCTAAGTCACGCCTAAAAGAGAGAGACTGATGGGGGACCCCAATCTCTGCCATCTCCGCAGGCTGGGCTCTGGTGAGAGAGGGCCAAGCAGAAATGGCAAACCCGGCCTTGGCCTCCGCCTGAGGCTGGCTGGCCCCTCAGGGGGGGCGGGGCTTCAGCACCCACATAAAGTCCTCCCACCTGCCCACCCCCCGGAGGTCGGGGAGCCCCGAGAGGCGTCCGCAGCCCGTGCAGGGAAAGGTGTGTGGCGGGAGCCGGGGCATCCAAACCGCAGCTCAGCTCCGCGGGCTATTCTCTGGGTTTCCATGGACGAGCCTGGCCGTCTGCGTATAACTGAGTGCGCGTGTGTCCGCCACTGTCCGCGTGTGCTGGAGGGCGCTGGGTGCTGCTGTGCAAAGTGTGGGTGTTTTTGTATCTTTCCGTGAGCGGAAGATGTGCGGTCACCTACTCACACTATGAGAGCTGACCTCCCGAGGGATGTGCAGATGGGGAGGAGGGCACGTGATGGCCAAGGGCAGAGTTTAAAGGTCAGACAGAGAGGGGCGCCTGGGTGGCTCAGTCAGTTACGTGTCCGACTTTGGCGCAGGTCACGATCTCACGGTTCACGGGTTCTGCGCTGACCCTGAGGAACCTGCTTGGGAGTCTGTCTCTCCCCCTCTCTCTCTGCCTCTCCCCCACTTGCACAGTCTCTCTCTCTCTCTCAAAATACATAAATAAACTTAAAAATAAAATTTAAAAAAAAAAAAAAAAAAGGCCAGACAGAGAAAGGAAGATGGCCAAGGCAGAAGGGAAACTGGAGGACAAACAGGAAGGAGAAGCTTGGGGCGTGGGGTGGGGGAGGGGCGTTCAAGAAAGAAGGGGTCAGGAAAGGTGAGGCTGGAAACTCTCCCATTGGAGTTAGCCCCCAGAGAGATCTAGAAGACTGGAGGGGGTGGAAATAAGACTACAAGGGCTGTGGGCTCAAGCGGGTGTCAGGAGGCAAAGGCAGGCGTGCAGATAACCCTTCGGGAAGGGAGGGGACAGAGGGTCACTGAAGAGAGGAGTGACAGACAGCCTTTTCCTCTGAGGGGGCGGCAGCGGGCCAGGACTCCAGAAAGAAGAAAGCCTTGGTCCTCTCACCAGTGACAGTGGTTTGGGGCTGGGAGGTCACAGAAAGGATCTGGGGAGCCGGGGGGGGGGGGGGGGGGGGAGGGGGGGAGGGGGTCAGCAGGGAACAAAGGATTTTTCAGACTCAGGGAGCGAGGGTGCAGTAGGGAGGCCCCACCACCAGGGGGCAGCACCGGCACGGCCACGCGCGCCGACCGGAGCCGGCACACCTGACCTCGCACGCAAAGCCCACGCACCCGACTCACACGTACACAACCGCGCGCGGACACGCAGGAACCCGGGCAGGGACCAGGTACCAGAAGCAGATTTCCCCAGGTCCCAGGTGAGCCTTGTACATCCAACCCCACAGATACCATCCGGCCTTCAGGCGCACACACCGGATCGCAGGGGTTTTTTTTAAAAACAATATTCAGCTATAAAAAAGGAGGTCCTGCCACTTGGGACAACATGGATGAACTCCGAGGACACCATGCTAAGTGAATAAGTCAGACAGAGAAAGGCGAATGCTGTGTGATCTCACTTAAACGTGGAATCTGAAAACGGCAACCAAACCCATAGAAAAAGAGATTGGATTTCTGGCTTCCAGAGGCACGGGGTGGGGAGGGGAGGGAGGAATTGGAGGAAGGGGCTCAAAAGGGACCAACTTCCAGTGACAAGATAAGTTAAGTCCTGGGGATGTGATGCGCACAGCATAGTGACCAGCGTTAACGCCGCTGCGTGGTGTGCTGGAAAAGTCGCTAAGAGAGTAGAAACTAAGAGTTCTCATCACAAGGAAAAATAAGATTTTTTTTTTTTTTTTTTTTTTTTTTTTTTGCATCTAAATGAGGTGATGGAAGTTAGCAAAATGTGTTGTGGTCATTCCACAGTATATGAAAGTCCAGTCATTATCCCGTGTGCCTTAAAAGCACACGGTGCCGTGGGTCCATTATATCTCAATAAAACTGGGGGGAAGGGCGCCTGGGGGGCTCAGTCGCTTAAGTGCCCAACTCCTGATTTCGGCTCAGGTCATGATCTCATGGCTCAGGAGTTCAAGCCCCGAGTCGGGCTCTGCACTGATGGCACAGAGCCTGCTTGGGATTCTCTCTCTCTCTCTCTCTCTCTCTCTCCGCCCCCCCCCCCCCGACTCACACTCTCTCGTGCTTTCTCTCAAAATAAATAAATAAAGTTAAAAAAACAAAACGCTGGGGGGAGAACCACCCAGATGTTCCTATTCACCCCCACATGGGCAACTTGATACCCAAGATTTGCCCTCAAACACACACTCACAGGGGCGCCTGGCTGGCTCGGCTGGAAGAGTGCGTGACTTTGATCTCAGGATCGTGGGTTCGAGCCCCACGGGGGATGTACAGAGGACTTAAATAAATAAAACTTACACACACACATGCACAGATGTGAAAATACACACTCTGTGTGCAGACTCACAAACGCAGGGTCAAAATCACAGCCAGTGGTGCACGCACACACACACACACGCAGCCGTTCACACACACCCAAGCTCACCTCAGGACCCAGTCTAAACTTGTCTTCTGAGGACCCCAATGTCACTACCACTCACAGTGCCGTTTCCTTCCGCCCGTCCTGGGAATGTCTAGCCCGGCCAGGGTGAGACGCCTATAGATGGAGGAGGGGTGAGGGGGGCTTGTGCTCAGGGCTTGGCCTTCCCCCCCAGGCTGGAGTCCCTGGCCCCCCAGCCCCCCTGCCCCCCTGCCCTGGCCCCAAGCTCCCATCAGCTGATGCATCTGGCCGCCCCTGGCGGCAGTCTCCGCCCCTCTTGCTGGCAGCCCCATCCTGGCAGGGCTTCCCGGCCAAACTCCTGCTTCAGCCCCTGCTGTGCACCCACCACTCTTGCGCGCGCGTGGGCCCCCATGGCTAACTCAGCGCTCAACCACTCCTGGCCAGCCCTCTCCAAGCGGTGGCTGAAGCGGTGGGCCTTCAAGAGAGGTAAGGGGGCGGGCAGTGGCCAGCAGGCATGTCCCCCCGCCCCCAGCAGGGCTCCCTGGACAGCCTGGAGCCTTTCCTTTGCCTGGGGCACAGGCTCTGCCTCATCCGGCCCCAAATTCCATGATCCCTAGTCCCCCGGGGCCCGACAGAACATCACAGACTTATGGGGTCCTTGTCACTTCAGAGGAACCGTCTCCCCAGGCTCAGCCAGGACCTTGTGTCAGGAGGTAAATTTGCAGAACGAGAATCCACCCCAGAACTCCCTTGGGGCACCCTGATGACTGGCTGGGGGTTCCTGCTGCTGTTTGCTCCTGGGTGATGGCAGGATGGAAGCTAGGGAGGCAGCCAAAGGGAGGAGGTTTGAGACTCCGAGGGGTTCTGGAAGACCCCTCCCTCAAACACAACACACGAAAGGGGTTGGTGGCGGTCCCCTCCTGGGTCCTGGGGCCTCAGTTTACTTCTGTGGGGGCTGGAGAGGCCCCTTGTATTATATCCCCCGAGGCCTGGGCGAATCGCTTTGGCAAAAAGACGCTTCTCCTTAAATCTCAGGATGAGTTTTCCCTTGAAGATAACCAGCCAGTATCAGGGGCCACAGGGTGTGGGGGACAGTGTGATAGGAGCCTCCTGGATGTCCTTCCTCCCGTGCCTCCCACCTTTGCCCGACCCTCGCCCACTCCAGTCCACTGCTTAGCCTCCACTGTCACCTGCATGAGCCAAGTGCTTGTCCAGGGTGACAGTGAGTGTTCATGCAGGGGGGAAGCCAGGGAGAAGATTCATTAGCTCATTCATTCTGCAGACTGGTTGAGGGCCTAATGTGTACCAGGCACCCTGCTTGGGTCAAGAAGGAGACAGGAGTATCAGAGGACCTGGAGGCTGGGGCCGGGGAGACAGAGGGAGGCCCGGAGATTGGGACGCGAGAAAAGAATAGCCAGAAAGGTAGAAGTTGCTCGCCGGTTGTTGAACCCTCGTGATGTTGAGAGAGGCTGAGTGACTTTTGCTCGAGGTCACATAGCAAGCGCATGCTGGAGGGGCCAGGATCTGGAAACAGTTCTGTCCCAGAGCTACCTCTGTGCTGTGTTCTGACTGGTAAACGAAGCTGCCAGTGTGGGCAGCCGGAGGGTCTGGGGAGGGCTTTTAAATCCACCAGTGGATGGCAATACCAGAGAACAAGTGCATCAACCATGGACCCCCGAAGGCCCTGTCTGGGACCCAGATCCTTATGAAGTTCCACCCGCTCCTGGCCTCTCCGCCCAGCCCATCTTCCTGCCCAGGCACATTGAGACTGATTCACAGGCTGGCAGGTGGGGGAGTGAGCTGAGGAAACCAGCAGTCACTCTTACACCCTTTTATGGCTGGGGCTGCAGGGGCTAATGGTGGAACCTGAATCCAGGCTCCTTAGCGAGAAGCATGGTGCTGGGGAGTAGAGTCTTTCCTCACAATGTCCTTCCAGGCTTTAGCCCTGGGAGGAGTAGGAAGATACATAGGGAGAGGGCTTTTTTGTGTGCCCCTCTCAAGCTCTGTAACTGGCCATCTGGACACCTAATGGGACTTCCTGGGAAAATGATAGGGTTGGATTTGGGGAATGAAACAAGGCTGGGGAAAGGGTAGTTAGGACCTGCAGGGAAGTTGCCTCACCGAATCCGTAATGAGTACATTCTGTGCCTTAACTGGGTTTCCCTCTTGCCTGGCTTCTCTGACTCTGTCCTGCCCCCCTTCTATCTACATCTTCCCCCTCCCCCACTCATCCCCTCAGAATGCCATTTCCTTAATGTAACGAATGCCTCACTGTCTCTGGACACTGCCACCCCATCTATCCCAACTGTCCATCCATCCACATATCCATGCATCCATCCAACCAGCCAGCTAGCCAACTATCTATCCATGCAACTATGCATCCATCCATGCATACATTCATCTAACCAATGATCTATCCATCCATCTAATCATTCATCCATCCAATCAGCCAGCCACCCAACTACCCAGCCATGGATCCATGTATTTGTGCATGCATGTATCCAGCCACCCAACCAGCCAGCTAGCCAACTATCCATTCATGCCACCAAGCATCTATCCATGCATGCATTCACCTAACCATCCACCCATTCGTCCATCCGTCTTATTATCCATCCATCCATCCATCCATCCATCCATCCATCCAACCATCCATCCATCCAACCAACCATCCATCCATCCATCCATCCAACCACATAACCATCCACCTATCTTACCATCTAACCATTCACCCATCTAACCATCTACCCATCCATCCATCCAAACAGCCAAGAAGCCAAGGATCCATTCATTCATGCGTCCCAGCATCCATCAATCCATTTATATAACCATCTAACCACCCACCCAGCCAACCATCCAGCCAACCAACTATCCATTCATCCAGCCATCCAGCCAGCTAGCCAACTATCTAACCATCCGTCCACCTATCCAACAATGTATTCACTCATCCATCCAACCATCCACCCTTCCAATCATTTATTCACTCATCCATACTTTCATCAGCTTACCACAGGATAGCCTGGTGGTTACAAACCCCTGCTTTGGAGGTGGAAATTCCTGGGTTCACATCCATCTCTGCCTCTTACCCGTATGGTATGACCTAGGACAAGTTCTCTAAGCCTCAGTTTCCTCTTTTGTAAAGGGAGCACTCGAGGGCTTATGAGGATAGAAGAACGCAAAGTACCTGATAGGCTTAGCACTAGGCAAGGTATACAGGAGCTGATCAATACACATAAGATTTTACCACTTGGGGCTTGGGGATGTGCAAGCAGGTCATATAGTACCTGCCCTCATGAACCTCATGGGCTACAGCAGGGGTCAGCAAGCTTTTTTTCTGAAGTGCCAGAGAGTAAATATTTTTGACTTTGCAGCTCACGTGGTCTCTGATGCAACTATTGAACTCTGCTGTTACAGCATGAAAGCAGTCATAGATAATACATACACAAATGGACGTGACTTGTGCTAATAAAACTTTATTTATAAAATCAGATGTTGAACCAGATACAGCCCATGGAACTCCTGGCTTAGAAGGGAACAAGTAAATGGGGCACCTGGGTGGCTCAGTCGAGTAACCATCTGACTTCGGCTCAGGTCATGATCTCACGGTTTGTGGGTTCAGGCCCCGTGTCGGGCTCTGTGCTAACAGCTCAGAGCCTGGAGCCTGCTTCAGATTCTGTGTCTCCCTCTCTCTCTGCCATTCCCCCACTCACTCTCTCTCTCTCTCTCTCTCTCTCTCTCTCTCTCTCTCTCAAAAATAAACATTAAAAAAAGAGAGAAGGGAACAGGTAAACCAATTACAGTGCAATAGGGGGGTAGAAATTGCGGTTGACCATTGTTTGTGTGAGAAAACCCCAACAAGAATTGTGGTTGGGCAGGGAGAGAACAGGGACTGAAATTCAAACAATGGCAGAGAAAAGAAAAGATGTTAGAGTGGAGAAATGTCAGGGAGATGAAATTGACGGGGCTTGGTGTCCTGAGGGGTAGTGAGGAGGGAAGGCTGGCCTCCAGGTTTCTGGCCAGGTCACCGGGAAGATAGTACGGTCACCCTGCCACAGGGACATAGGAGGAGGAAAGAAAACAATGAGTTTGGTCTTGGCAGCTGGAGGTTGGAGTATGGATGGGCATACTAGGCACCAATGACCAGAGGCCCCTGGAGACAATGTCTGGAGTCTGGGGGAAGAGAATCTGCCATCAAAATCAGAGTTCAGTGTGCAACATCAGAGTCAAGGCTCAGTCTGTAAGCAGGGTCAGGATTCAGCTGTGGCACTAGGCTGGAAACTCAGTCTATGACACCAGGATCGGGCTCAGTCTATGATGTTGGGTGGGGGCTCAGTCCATGACACCAGGATCGGGCTCAGTCTATGATGTTGGGTGGGGGCTCAGTCCATGACACCAGGATGGGGCTCAGTCTATGACACCAGGATCAGGTCTCAGTCTATGATGTTGGGTGGGGGCTCAGTCCATGACACCAGGATTGGGCTCAGTCTATGATGTTGGGTGGGGGCTCAGTCCATGACACCAGGATGGGGCTCAGTCTATGACACCAGGATCAGGTCTCAGTCTATGATGTTGGGTGGGGGCTCAGTCCATGACACCAGGATGGGGCTCAGTCTATGACACCAGGATCAGGACTCAGTCTATGATGTTGAGTGGGGGCTCAGTCCATGACACCAGGATGGGGCTCAGTCTATGACACCAGGATCAGGTCTCAGTCTATGATGTTGAGTGGGGGCTCAGTCCATGACACCAGGATGGGGCTTAGGCTATGACACCAGGATCAGGTCTCAGTCTATGATGTTGGGTGGGGGCTCAGTCCATGACACCAGGATCGGGCTCAGTCTATGATGTTGGGTGGGGGCTCAGTCCATGACACCAGAATGGGGCTCAGCCTATGACACCAGGATCAGGTCTCAGTCTATGATGTTGGGTGGGGGCTCAGTCCATGACACCAGGATCAGGCTCAGTCTATGATGTTGGGTGGGGGCTCAGTCCATGACACCAAGATGGGGCTCAGTCTATGACACCAGGATCAGGACTCAGTCTATGATGTTGAGTGGGGGCTCAGTCCATGACACCAGGATGGGGTTCAGTCTATGACACCAGGATCAGGTCTCAGTCTATGATGTTGGGTGGGGGCTCAGTCCATGACACTAGGATGGGGCTCAGTCTATGACACCAGGATCAGGTCTCAGTCTATGATGTTGGGTGGGGGCTCAGTCCATGACACCAGGATCGGGCTCAGTCTATGACACCAGGATCGGGCTCAGTCTATGACACCAGGATCAGGTCTCAGTCTATGATGTTGGGTGGGGGCTCAGTCCATGACACCAGAATGGGGCTCAGCCTATGACACCAGGATCAGGACTCGGTCTATGATGTTGGGTGGGGGCTCAGTCCATGACACCAGGATCAAAGTTCAATCTATGACCTTTGGCATCAGGACTTATAGCTTGTGACACAAAGATTGGGGTTCAGCATGTTATACCAGGATCAGAGTTGAGTCTGTCATCAAAGTCAAGTCCAGCCTATTCTTGGCTCAGAAGCTTCCATAGAAAAGGTACATTCATCCCTGGCCTTTCACTTTCAGCCTGTGGATTGCAGAACCCAACGTCTGAGGTTCTGCCTTTGGCCTCTACAGGCTGTCGAGGCTTCAGGCCTCCATGAGGACCCTGCGCAGTGAAGCAGGCAGACCCTTCAGTCTTTCCTGAGGCCCCCTGGGCATGAGCAGGGGGTGGGACTGACCCTTGGGCCAGCTCCACATTCCCTCCCAGACTCGCATCAGCCTCCCGGACCCCCCCCCCCCGCCCCCCGCCCCACATCTGGTTTTTCTCCCTCACAGCCTGCTTGTTTTATTCCGACATTTCTCTGAGTCATAGATGCGGCCCTGGCTTCAGGGTGGGGAAGGCGGGAGAGACGAGACTTAAGGAGGACAGCAGAGCAGAGGCCCTCCGTCAGCCCAGGAGGGCGGCGGGAGCACAGGTGTGGTGGAGGCAGTGACGTGCTCACACACTATGGCAGGCCCGGAGCATCAAAGGCTCATTCACCTTGAAGGAAACGGAGCAGCAGCCCGCGAGCACCTGCCCCATCAAAGTTCTACAAGGGGCCCCGGGAATGTTGGGAGCAACAGTTTCATTGAGATGTAATTCACACACCAGCCGGTTTACCCATCTAACGTGTTCAGTTCGATAACTTTAACTACATCCGCAGTATTACGCAGCCATTGCGACAACTTTAGAACACGTTCATCACCCCAACAGAAACCGTATCTTTCAGCCATCACCCCATAACCCTCTATTTCCCCCAAAGCCCTAGGCAACCACTAATCTGCCTTCTGTCTCTACAGATTTCACCTGCTGCAGGCATTGTATATAAATGCACTCACGTAGCATGTGGTCTTTGTCGACTGGCTTCTTCGCTTGTAAGGTCTTCAAGGTCAATCCTCACGTTGTAGCAGTGTCCAAACTCCCTTCCCTTTAGTGGCTGAATCCTACTGCTCCGTGCGCCTCCGTCACTCTTGTGTATCTATTCGTCCACTGGTGCCTATTTGGGTTAGGGACATCACCAGCCTTCCCCTGTGCCAGCAGCAATGGTCGCAGGCAAGGTGGCCACAAACGTATCACCCTAGCTAGACCCTTTGGAGAATGACAGCAGATGTTGGCTCGTAATTATCCTGGCTCAGCATTAACTAGGACGGTCCATGGGGTCACCCAGCCACAGGGGACCCAAGCTGCGGACCTAACTCGGCACTTTCCAAAGGCATCTGACCTCCCACTCCCCACCCCATCTCGGCCCCACCTGAGACCGCCATTGCTGTCACTTAGGACGCGCTGATCTCTTCCCTGGTTTTGGCAGAGTCAGGGATGTCTTTGGAGGGGGGTTGGAGCAGGGACGATGTCGAGGCAATGCAAGGAAATGAAACGCACATGAGAGAGGCACCACAGGTCGGGGGCGGACAGAGATTTCTGGAAGGAACAGGGTGAGGTCTTCAGGCAGGCAGCCTCAGAGCAGGAATGCAAGGGGAGGGTCTCAAGCAGCAGGTCCCGCAGGGGCGGGGACCAGGCACAGAAGGAATATCCTGGTGGACATCAGTGGCCGGGCTAAGAGTCTCAATATTCCTCCTGCAAGCGATCAGGAGCCTCCGCGGGGATTCGAATAGGTAGGGGGACTGTGCTGGCTGCATTATAAAGGGCAGGGGGAGAGAAAAAGTGGGTACCCCCCCTTCCCACAGCAGGGGGCTCAGCCCAAGACCCGACGTCAAGGCAGGGCACCCTCCTGACCTAGAGGGCAAGGAAGGTGGCCAAGACTGGCCAAGTGCCCCAGGCCTACGCTCCACACACTAGGGCCCCTGCATCCTCCCCACAGCTCTGAAAGGCAGGCATTGTCACGCCCACCTCCCAGGTGAGGAAACTGAGGCTCAAAGAGGTCCTTTCCCCAAAGGTGTGCAACCATTAGAGGCAAGTCCAGGCAAGGACACAGTCTGGTTGACCCTAAAGTCCTTGTTTTCTCCTCTCTGCCATGGCAACCAGAAAACCCTGAAACTTCAAATACGACCCAAAGGCAGGGATAGCCTGGGGTCCCCCCATCAGAGACCCTCCCGACGTGGGCATTGGGCGCTTGCGCTCGGTCTTAAGGAGCCATTCTCTCGAATGAGGGCTTTTGGCCAGAGCAGGTATGACAAATCAATTTCATCTCACGAGTCCGCTCTGAGGAACTCTAAGGAGCTGCTAGAAATGGTCCCGGGGGGGGGGGGGGGAGGGGGCAGGGGGGTGGGAGTCCAAGGGGCTGAATGATCAGTCAGCAGGAAAGAGCCTCCTGTGTGAATACAAACGTCTGCCACAGGCTCAGGAGGCAGGATGGGGAGGTGACGGCACGCACGCGTCTTCGCTTCAAGATCTTTGAGACCATCTCCTTCCACCAGCCCATTTTATAGATGAGGCAACCGAGGCCCCGGGAGAGCAGCAGCAGCTGCAGAACTCAAGAGTCCTCTCCCCTCAGCCCGTCGCCCTTGGCCCTGACACCTCGTCCCTCGTTTCTCTACAGGTTCTGAGCCCAAGCCATGTGTCCGGCCCTTTGACTCTGAAGCAGCAGCAGCAGCGGCCGGGAGCAGCGGCGGCCCCTGGAGGCCTGGGCGCCCAGACTTTCCCACCATGGAGGATGAGCAGGCAGGTGTCTGGTGGCTGAGACGGGCGGGAGCCGACGACAGCAGGGGCGGCACATACACTTTTAGGCGTGCTTTGTACCAGGCGCTCGGCGTGCATTATTTCCGAGAACTCTCATTAAAACCTGGCAAGGTAGCGACCGTCCCGTTTGACCAGCGACGAGGGGGCTGGAATCCTTCCTGGGGCAAGGAGAGGGAGGGAGGGATGCGGAGACGAATGGGTGCACGGAAGAAGGAGGGGCTGACAGAGAGATGGATACACGGACGGACGGACGGACGGGAAGAAGGAAGGAAGGGTGGGTGGGTAGACACATGGAGAGAAAAGGAGGAGAAAGCTTCCCCGGGGAGCTCCGGGCCAGAGCAGCCTTGCAGCGTGGTCCCCAGTCAGGCTGAGGCGGGCAGACCACACATCTGCTGTGTCCCCACATCAATCAGGCGTGGCCTGTGGGCGGCTCAGGAAGAGGTGTGGCTTCCTGGAAGGGGTCTGACAGCCGACAGTCACCTGCTGACATCCTTCCCAGCATCTGGGTTGGCACGTCTTTGCGGCAGGGGGGTCTGGGTGGCATTTTACACCACCCCCCACACTAAAGGAGGGTCCGTCACAGTTAAAGCACACGAGGCGTCCTGTGTATCCGTCCTTTCATTTTGTAGGAGGAGAGACTAGGGCCCAGCAGGGTAAGAATCGGCCCAAGTGGGGGGGGGCCTGGGTGGCTCAGTCAGTTAAGTGTCCCAAGTGTCTGAGTGTTGGTTTCGGCCCAGGTCATGTTCTCACGGTTCCTGGGTTCGAGCCCCACATCGGGCTTAGTGCTGCTGGCACAGAGCCTGCTTGCGATTCTCTCTCTCTCTCTCTCTCTCTCTCTGTCTCTCTCTCTCTCAGTCTCTCTCGTTCTCTAGAAAAAAAGACAAGAATCGGCCCAAGGGTCAGCAAGGATCCAGTGTGCACAAAGACAGGAGCAGGACCCAAGTGCAGTTCAGGGCTCTGGACCTCTTCCCATAGGAACTGTCAGCTGCAGGCAGTTGGGCAGATGAGGTGGTAATGGGGGGACCCCTCCCCCGCGTCCCTGTCATTGTCATCCACTTGGTCACCAGAGTTGGAGGCCAGTGGAAGGTACTTCCCTGTCCCTTCCCTCCTCTCTCTCACCCGAGCCCTGTGAACGCTGCACCTGCACCCCTGTCTGTGTTTCTGCTTTCTTCTCCGCTGCCCCGGTGGAGGCCACCAGGGTCCTACTCACCCCACCAGGCTTCCCCTCCCCACTCCCCCCTCCCGGCCCATGTCGACTCTGCATCTTGCGCACGATCTTTGATCTTTCCGAAGACAAACCACAGTCGCCCCCCCCACCCCCACCCTGCCTGAACTCCCTACCACCGCTATTTGGAACTTAGAGATTAAGTTCTTAGGTGATCTACCAGGCCTGCTGATCCGGCCCCATCGCCCCCTCCACACCTCCAGACAGAAGGAACGCCAGTTGTTGGAAGGCAGCGGGATCCCTCAAACCTGCAGGCTGCCGAACATCCTGTCCTTTTGATGCCTGGAGTGCCCTCACCTGAGGCCTCTGCCTCACCAACTCTTATTTGTTCCTTCGCTAACACCTCCTCCGGGAAGACCCCCTGATTTCTTTCTTTCTTTCTTTCTTTCTTTCTTTCTTTCTTTCTTTCTTTCTTTCTTTCTCTCTTTCTTTCTTTCTCTTTCCTTCTTTCTTTCTTTCTTTCTCTCCTTTCTCTTTCTTTCTTTCTTCTCTTTCTTTCTTTCTTTCTTTCTTTTTCTTCTATTTCTTCTTCTTCTTCTTCTTCTTCTTCTTCTTCTTCTTCTTCTTCTCCTTCTCCTTCTTTTTTACATTTAATAGGACACTTCTTGAAAGTCTCCTGTCTACTAATTGGTAAGATGTAGACCTTTTTAAAATACATGAAACTTGACCAATATGTGAAACTTGACCAGTTCGAGAGATCATTTACATGTCATGTGGACACTATTTTATGTGGTTGGATATAGGGTTTTTTTGGTTTGGGATGAGCTCTGGAAGGTATCTAAAGATTGTCTAGGGGTGCCTGGGTGGCGCAGTCGGTTAAGCGTCCGACTTCAGCCAGGTCACGATCTCGTGGTCCGCGAGTTCGAGCCCCGCGTCAGGCTCTGGGCTGATGGCTCGGAGCCTGGAGCCTGTTTCCGATTCTGTGTCTCCCTCTCTCTCTGCCCCTCCCCCGTTCATGCTCTGTCTCTGTCTGTCCCATAAATAAATAAAAACGTTGAAAAAAAAAATTTAAAGATTGTCTAAATTTTCCTAATTGGGTTGTACTTAATAGTTTTTTTTAATTTTTATTTTTTTACTTTTATTTATTTTTTGAGAGACAGAGCGAGAGCAGAGGAGGGGGGAGACACAGAATCCGAAGCAGGCTCCAGGCTCTGAGCAAGTGTTCAGCACAGAGCCTGATGTGGGGCCTGAACCCACGAACCGTGAGATCATGACCTGAGCCACAGTCGGACGCTCAACCGACTGAGCCACCCAGGCGCCCCAGGTTTTTTCCCCCCCCTTTTAGTAACAGGGTCTTTTTATTGATAACTTCCCAACAGCATCTGTAAACATCGGGTACAAAAATACTCCGTTTAACTCTGTTTCCCAAGGTCTCAGCTTGCTCCAAGGAGGTCCTGGGAGGGGCCTGCTGGGCCCTGAGGGTTCACACCTCTGGTCAGGGAAACACAGACCTCATCAGGCTTGCAGCTGAATGGCCCGCCTCCATCTTGAGCCTTCTACAACTGTCTCAGAAGCCTCCTTGAGATACCAACTGGAGACAGCATTCAATACTTTTGTTGGAGGAAAGGGCAGGGAGACCAGAATTAGTAGGTGCACGGATGGGTTGGGGTGAACTCAGACCCGACAGTGCTGATCACGCACTTTGAGGTGGTCTTGACCAGGGCATCGGGGCAGGGGCCTTCTGGCTCCGGTCTCTGGGAGCCTTTAAATGTTTAGAGCGGACCTCGAGCCTGGCTCATGGAAAAGCTCCCTTATGTCCAGCCCAGTAACTCCAGCTGAGCTGGTCATCCCCTGGCCTGGCAGAGGGGTCTGCAGAAGACTTAATAGGTTTGTTTACACAAACGATTACATTGGTTTTGTACTTGAAAGTAGACGGGAGGGGCGCCTGGGTGGCTCGGTCGGTTGGGCGTCCGACTTCGGCTCAGGTCACGATCTCGCGGTCCGTGGGTTCGAGCCCCGCGTCGGGCTCTGTGCTGACGGCTCAGAGCCTGGAGCCCGTTTCGGATTCTGTGTCTCCCTCTCTCTGACCTTCCCCCATTCATGCTCTGTCTCTCTCTGTCTCAAAAATGAATAAACATTAAAAAATTAAAAAAAAAAAAGAAAGTAGAGGGGATTTTCTTTCTTTCTTTCTTTCTTTCTTTCTTTCTTTCTTTCTTTCTTTCAAGTAATCTCCATCCCCAATGTGGGGCTCAAACTCTCAATCCTGAGATCAGGAGCCCACACACTCCACCTGCTGAGCCAGCCGGGCACCCCGAGGGGATTTTCTAAGTAAAATTCCGATCCAGAATTCCTGTCCCTCCAAACAGAGCCAGCTGGCCTCCCTCAGTTCTTCAGCCTGCTTCCTGGAACATTCTATCACCCTTGATTCTAATGGCTGGGTTAAACCATCCCTCCTATCCAACTAGCTCCGGGAGGGCAGGGACGGACTGTGTGACTGCGTCTAACACAACCATCTTCCTCCACCAGAGGAAGAGCCCTGAGTCCCGAAATAGGAAAACAACCACTAACATAAGATCGCTTGCACTGATCCGGTTTGCAATGTGTCCACACCACCTCGTACCCACACAGCAAGTAATCCTACAAGAAGGCAGCATTACACCCATTTTACAGATGAGAAAACTGAGGCCACGAGAGGGGCTGGAACTTGCCCCTCAGGAGCCATCTGCCCTGCCATTTATTTCCTACTTTGTTTGATGCCCGTCTCCTTTCCTACCTGATGAAATGGAACCGGAGAAACAACACGCTTAAAGTTGCTCTGGCGGGCCGTGGCTTACTAATGAACTATTCACATTTTGAAGTTTATCCGTATACGATCCAAATCTGCACCTTGTAAGCCCTTCTGCAGAGTGGGCATTCCGCATTCCGGGGACATCTCGCCTCTGAGTCTGACTGGGGGAGCTCATCCCCCCCCCACCCCCCCTCCCCCCGGTGGCCGGAGGCCCAGGCTCCTCAGGGGCCATGAGCAAGAGCCTGGATTTATCGCCTCCTCTCTGGGGCGTCAGGCCCAGCATACACTGTTCAGTCGGATGCCTGGAAAGGCCCCCGTTGGGCTGGCTCCCACCTTTTCTCACCCAGGCAATGTTGGAGGAAAGAGGTTTCGAAGCAAAGGATGAGGCACCCCCCCTTCCCCCCCCCCCCCCCCGTCTCCCTCAGGGTACCTGCTGCTGGGAACTAGGACAGCCTGTGCCCCAACTGCCCATCACCCCTGCCACCCCCAGCCCTGGCCACAATCCCACTTCTGCCTCCGGTGAGGGAGGCCAGATGCAGAGGAGGGGGAGGGGGCCCGGCCCAGGCCAAGAGGCTGTCCTGACATGCTTCTGTTTACAGAAGGAGAAAAACCAGAGACACGAGGAAACCTTTCGGGCAGTGGCAGGGGAGATGGGAGTCCGTAGAGGTTGTCCAGCCACCAGGGATGGGACTGGAGTGATTTGGGGAAAGGGGAGACCCGCGAGGAGGTCGCAGGAAGGGGAGGGGCGCCCGGGGCCAGCCGCAGCCAGAGACGGGAGAAGCGGGAGAAGAAGAGGGAGCCTGGCGTATGAAGGACAGAGGGAGGAAGTGGAGGCAGAGAAGGAGCGGCCAGGGAGGGGAGGACAAAGATCAGCGGGTCCAAAGGGAAGATTCAAGGAAAGGGGAGGCCGTGCGAGCCGTATGGAGGGTGTTCCGGAAGTCAAACCCAGGATACCTCCTGCTCCCAAAAGAATTAAAAGCAGGGACAGGGGCTCCAACAGATCTGCACGGCCGCGTTCCCAGCAGCGTGCCTCACAACAGCCAGATGGTGGAGACAACAGGGTGTCCATCGCGGGATGAATGGGACACAACATGTGGTTTTGCCGATATCCATACAGGGCTGTCCTTCCAGACAATGGAAGGGTTTTTTGTTTTTTTTTTTTTAAGTTCATTTATTTATTTTGACAGAGAGATAGAGAGAGTGCATCCCAGCAGGGGAGGGACAGAGAGAGAGGGAGAGAGAGAGAGAATCCCAAGCAGGCTCCACACTGTCGGCCCAGGGCCCGACACAGGGGCTCGAACTCACGAACCGTGAGATCACGACCTGAGCCGAAACCAAGAGCTGAATGTTTAACTGACTGAGCCACCCAGGTGCCCCAGACAACAGAATGTTATTCAGCCTTAAAAAGGAATGAAATTCTGATACATGCTAGAATACGGATACACTTGAAAACATTAGGCTAAGTGAAATAAACCAGACACGAAAGGACAAATATTGTACGATTCCACTTACTTGAGGTCCCCAGGCTAGGCAGATTCATAGACAGGCAGCAGATTAGAAGCTACCCGGTACCTTAGTGTCACCGAGCTGCACGCTTAAAAATGATGACAATGGCAAATTTTACGTCATGTCTACCTTACCACAAGAAAAAGAAGGAGGAAGGGGTAAAAACCGTGGAGAGCTCCAGGCAGGCGAGGTCGGCGGGAAAAGCCAGACCCTGCAAAGCTCCTCTTTCCAGGTACTTTCAATTTTGAATTGGAAGCTTCCCCGAAAATACCCCAAACCAGGCAATAGCAGGGGCGCCCCTGCTCTCCCTCTCCTGGTAGAGGACTGGCCCTGCCTGACCAAATGGTCCAGAGTTAGGGTTGCAAGACTGAGGAAACCAAATCAGAGGACACCCAGTTAGATTTGAGTGTCAAATATTACGATGCTTTGGAATATACTTATCCTACAAAAAATACTTGGGGTTTATCTGAGATTGAAATATAACTGAGTGCCTTGTATTTTATGTGGCAATACTATCCTTGGGGACCTGTTCTTTTTAAGCACATCTATTAACATCTCCATCCATCTTTTTATTTATTTGTTTGTTTGTTTGTTTATTTTAAAGTAATCTCCACGCCCAACCTGGGGCTTGAACTCACAACCCCGAGATCAAGAGGCACATGCTTTACCAACTGAGCCAGACGGTGCCCTCCTGGGGGACTTGTGTAGAGTCCATGAAGGGGGCCGTGTTCCCTCGTGGCCCCTTCAGGCCAACCAGCTGGGACAGTGTCTCACAGGCTGCCTGAGACCACATAGATGCCTGGGGCCATGCTCACCATTGGCTTTGCAGGAGGCAGTGGGGAGAAGCCCACCCATCCACCCACCTACCCACCAAACCCGGTCTGAGGACACTCCTAACAAAAGTCTGGACAAGGAAAGTCTCTGTGCCACAGGTCCTGACAGCCCAGGGGAGAGACATCTTACATAGCCTTGAGGAGTCAGGAAGGCAGCCTGAGGACATGCCCAAGCTGGCTTTTGAAGGATGAATAGGAGTTTGCCAGGCCAACCGTAGGTGGGCTAGGAGAACAGGTTTTCCAAGGAGAGGAAAAGGCAAGTTCCCTGGCTGGGGGAAAAGATGGCAGATAGAATGATTGGGAAGGAGAGAGAGAAGAGCAAAGGGACTGGGGCAAGGAGAGAGAAGCGTAAGAAAGAGCAGAGGGCTTGGATCCAAACAGACCTGAGTTTGAGTCCGGCTGTGTGTGATCCAGGGCGAGTCTTTGTTCCTCCTGAGCCTCAGTCTCCTGATCTGGAAAGTGGGACAACAATGCCCCCTGGTGGAGCTGCTGTGGCATTAGTGACAATGCAGGTTTAGTTCGGGATGACTGTGTGGGGAGCACCGAAGGCTGGCACATCGTCGTCCACTTCTGTGTGTCTTCTGCGTCTCACGGGGCCTGGCACGCCGCTGCCTCGCGGGTGGGTGGGTGGCAGCTTGAGGCTGCCGAGGGGGCTGGCCCCGGAGCCTTTGGTAATGTGCCCCCTGGGCTTCTCCCTGTCAGAGAGGGGAAGGTGTTGGCTGGAGCACTCCAGACCCTGAGGGAGCAGGGCCAGAAACAGGGGACGGGAGTGAGGTGAGTCGTACAAGCACAGGGTCCAGTACTGTCATGATTTAACATTTTGATCATCTGTTCATCGTGACTCTCTTTGCATGACTCTTGACATTTTATTTATTTTTATTATTTTTATTGTGTATTTATTTTTTGAGAGAGACACACACACACACACACACACCGAGTGTGAACAGAGGAGGGGCAGAGAGAGAGAGAGAGAGAGGGAGGGAGACACAGAATCCCAAGCAGGCTCCAGGCTCCGAGCTGTCAGCCCAGAGCCCAACATGGGGCTCGAACCCACGAACCGAGGGATCACGACCTGAGCCGAAGTCAGACGCTGAGCCACCCAGGCTCCCCTGACTCTTGACTTTAAAAATATAGGGGCGCCTGGGTGGCGCAGTCAGTTAAGCGTCCGACTTCAGCCAGGTCACGATCTCGCAGTCCGTGAGTTCGAGCCCCGCGTCGGGCTCTGAGCTGATGGCTCGGAGCCTGGAGCCTGTTTCCGATTCTGTGGCTCCCTCTCTCTCTGCCCCTCCCCCGTTCATGCTCTGTCTCTCTCTGTCCCAAAAATAAATAAACGTTGAAAAAAAAAATTAAAAAAAATATATATATATATTATACTAACCTGATTTTTCTGGATTCCTGAGTTTGAGGGCCCCCCCCCCGCTTTGATTTTGTGCTTGAGGCAAGGTCCTCACCTGCTGCACCCTAGCCTGCGCCTGGGACGGACACTTGGGGTCCAACAGACCTATGAGGAAATGTACCAAGCACCCCAGGGACAAGGCAGGGAGCCCCAGCGCTGCATGAAATTCTGCCCTTAGCGCCAAGGATGACTTATCTGTGTGCTGCCCTTTTACAAACTGCATTCGAAGACATTAAACAAGGTGGTGGGGGGGGGGGGGGGAGGCAGAGCAGAGATTATTACCCCCTTTTATAAGCCCATGGGAGGGAAACCCAGCGAGCAAGGTGGAGTCAGGGCTAGAGGTCCCGACTTCCAGCCCCTTTTTTGGGATGAGGCCCTGAAGGCCCAGGTTAGACAGATCGCCTGGGGGGACATTCCACCCCACCTGGGGGGGGGGGGGTGATGGGCAGGGGCCTCTGGCACTCGCGGTCAACGCCCTCTTCCCCTCCCACACGGGTCTCCAGGAGGATGGCCTTCTAGGACAGCTCAGCGACAGCGCCGAGGACCTCAGCTTGGACTTGGGGGCCCTTCAGGGAAGCGAGTATCTCCAGGACCTGGGCCTTGGGGCCTTTTCCCACAGCCAGCCTGGGGAGGCCAGGGACAGCGGCCCCCCCAGTGAAGAGGCCGGAGGAGATTCGCCCTTCTCCAGCTCGGCAGAGTCCCAGGGCGGGCCTCGGAGACGCAGCTGGGAAAGGTCTCGGAGCTGCTCCGAGAGCTGGCAGAGGTCAGGCTTCCGCGACGCGCCCCCAGGACAGGGTGGGGCCTCGCCCCTGCAATCTGCAGGGGGGGGCGGGGCTGTGTCTGCAGTGTCGGAGGCAGCCCCAAAGACCCGCTCCCCGGACACACATGCGTCCCGCACACAGAGCCTGTGAGGGCGGACGAGCCCGCGTGCCCGCTGAATAAACACGCACGGCCCCGAGGTGCACACACGGGCCAGTGCGCACCGAGCATACTCGCCTGCAGGCGTCCGTGCTCGCCCCGCTCCAGCCCCTACATAAAAGCCTAAATGTGTGACGTGCCACTGGTCGTGTACGTATGCACCAAGCCACGGATGCACTCGTGATTAGAACACAGACGTGTGCTTGACTCCACACACAGCAGCAGCCCCACACAGTGGAGGGGGGCTTTGACTGCCCCCCCCACCCCGCACCTGCCTCCCTCAACCCCTCCCAAGTCACCGCAAACAGACATCCGGTCTGGGTAAACATGATGTGTCCTCCATGCAAAGGTGTGGACCTACCTGCAAAGTCCCCAGCAAGGCTCCCCGACCTCTCCTCCCATATGGGGAGACTGAACACCTCCCTATGCCCTGACCACTCCTCCCTGTCCCCCCGGGAAGGATGGCCCACAGGTCCCCCCAAGCCCCTGGATGTGGAGCTGGGGAAACAGCCCTGTGGAGAAGACACACTGAAGCCCTGCCTTCCTCTCTTCTTCCGCCAGGCTCAGCCTCGAGGCCGCGGCTGTGAACGAGGGGCCCTGTCTCCCTCGGACGCTGGCTAGCCTTGCTCTGAACTTGCCGGGAGAGGATCTGCAGGCCTGGACCCAACAGTGTCTGCCTGGGGGTGGGACCCCAGCAGAGCACCCAGGCAAGGTGGGTGCAACCCATGACCACCCTCGGGACCACAGCTCGGGACCCAGGAGCCAGCGCGGCGGGTGGGAGGGAAGAGGTTCCTTACCTGCAGCTAGTGGGACTTACCTGTCACAGCGGGGTTGTTCATGGGGCCGCCCATAACCGGGGAGTCACTGAGTCCTGAGATTCCAGCCCAGGCCTGAGCGTTCTTCATTGGGGTGGGGTCCACAGTAGGGGATCCTCGGTCACAAGTCTAACCCACGGTCTGGGAGGCTGGGGGGATGTCTCTGCATCTTTGCAGCTGGAAGGAAGCCCCGTCGGTGACCGGGTAGATCTCGTCTCAGGTCTGGGACTCCAGCCTCGGGGCTGTAGCCTGTGGCTGCGGCACCTTTGGCCAGGACCATGACCTGGGGAGAAATCCCTGATGGGCTGACATCTGGAGCTCAGAGTTCGGGGCTCCAGCCCTCGGCTGCTGCTGCGGGGATCTATCCCTGTGCCCGGTGGCGGAGGCAAGCCCCGCCTATGGCTGGAGGATGGGGCTAGGGACCCTCCATCTGGGGAGCTGGCCTGCAGTCCGGGCTGCCTCCCTGGCTTATCGAGATGCCTATTCCCCACAGGAATGTGACAGCCCTGAGAAAAGAGTGAGGTCACGGTCGGTTCCCGTGTCCTTTGATGAGATCAGCTCCCTGGAAATCTCTCCGGCTTTGGAGGTGCCCACTCCTGCTGTTCAAGGTAGCCCAGCCTGGGGGGGTTCCCTCATTCAAACCAAGAAGGGTAGGGGGGTTCTGCTCGGGGACTCCCTGGATGGGACCCCAGTTGGGCCTGAGAGTTTGGGAAAGGGCTGCTGGTGGAGGGGGCTTAGGGGCAGGAACTGGGGCCCTACTCCTTGTGGGGGGTGGGGCAGAGGGGGAGAGGCCTCCGACATCTGCCCCATCCTTCTGGGCCTCCAGCTAGAGTGGACCGCACCACCTCAATGCCCTCGCTCACCTAGGGCTCTTCTGTCTCTGCCTCTGTCCCCTCCTTCGTCTCCCTCATTATCTCTGAATCTCTGTCCTAAGAGCCTGTGTCTCTCTGCTGTCGGATAGACCCGAAGTCTCAACCCAAAAGTACCACTTTTCGTTTTTTTCAATTTTCTTTTTTTTTAATGTTTATTTATTTTGGGGAGAGAGACAGAGACAGAGACAGAGAGAGACAGAGCACAAGCAGGGGAGGGGCAGAGAGAGAGGGAGACACAGAAACCGAAGCGGGCTCCAGGCTCTGAGCTGGCAGCACAGAGCCCGACGCGGGGCTCGAACCCACAAACCGCAAGATCTACCGCTTGCTAGAAATCTCTGAGCCCTTGTGGCTTTCTCTGTAAGAAGGGAGCAATGAGCATATCTCCGGGGGGCTACCTGGGGCTTCACTGAGCATACCTGTGCACAGCACTTGGCATACAGTAAGCACTCCTGAGACACGGTGCGGGGGCGGGGGGGGGGGGGGAGGGAGGGACAGGGGTGTGCTTCCAACACTGGATCTCTGCCCCCTTGGTGCCTCCCCTCCCCGAGTGGCAAGCCCCCTCTGGACGGTCTCCAGTTCTGCTGGGATGGGTCAGAGGGGGTCCACACAGGGCCGGCCTGCCCCAGAGCCCCCTGACACCTATGCCTCCTGGGGTGGGGGCCGCTTCCAGGCCTGGAGCCGCCGGTGCTGGAGTGCATGGAAAAGGACCACGTGGAACCGGATCACGTGTGAGTGTCTGCCTCGCGGTGGGGAGGGGACCCCCAGGGGACCGCCAAGGGGCCAAGGCGGGGGTCCCTCCCAAGCCCCCCGCGACCTCGGTCTTCTCTCCCACCCCATCCCTCTCCCAGAGGAGAGACCCAGGCCCCTCAGAAAGGTTCTCACTATGGCATCAGGGGAGGGGCTGAGCCTCCCGGGCAGGGGCTGGATGGGGACCTGGGGACCGGCTGGGCAGTCACAGCGCGTCTTGGGGGATGTGTCTACAACCAGGGCGACGGTGCGCTGTTTTTACACACTTCCCCCGCCCCCTACCCCAGGCTGATTGTCCAGAAGGTGCTTCAGGAACTTCGACAGTACCACGGGTGAGTGGGAAGGGGGACACGCGTGAGGGAACGGGGCTGGGAAGACAGACCAGACATGAAGGACAGTATGGGGAGAAAGCCTGCGGGGACAGGTGTGGACAAGACGGGGAGATAGGGGAGAAAACAGGGTTGGGAGAGGTGGGGGGAGGAATGCACGTGGGAAAGGACAGGGGACATGAGGGGGGGTGGGGGGACCCAGCCCAGAAGGTACCTGTACTCAAATGAGAAACGATGCTTCTTTCCCAAGACACCGCCATTTGCTAGAAAGTCTTCCTGACGTGCTGATTTTGTTCGGCCGAGAGGTGTTTACCACCTCCCCCCCCCCCCCCCCCCGCTGGGAAACCAGTCACAGTGACCGTGGATAGAGCCCACAGTGGGAGGGATGGTGGGGTCCTGGATGTGGCTCCAGGGCACCGGAAGGTGGGGGTGGGGAGAGAGGCAGGAGATGGGACATCTGGGGAAGGAGGGGCTGCCGACCCACGCGTCTGTCCCCTCTGACCCTGCAGGGCCCGACAGAGGGCTCGCTTGTCAGTGAGCCCCGGAGAAGCGCACTCAAACCTCACCTGGTTTGAGTTCCTGTCTGAGTAAGTTTGCAAGTGGGAGTCTCGGGCTGGGGCCCCGCCCTGGCTTTGCGCACGTCTACCAGTGGCCCTCTGTGCAGGACCCTAAGCTGGGGGCGGGAGGTGGGGTTCCCCCCCCCCCCGCCATCCTCTCACTGGAACTGCCAGGGCAACGATGGAGGTAGGGGCTGGGGAGGCGCCTCATACACCTTGGAGGGCAGAGGAGGACTTCCTGGAGGAGGTGACGGCTTGAGCTGGCTTCCGATGGGAGAGTAGGGGTTCACCAACACATGGGGAGGAGGACGGGGGCAAGAAAGGGGTGCCTTCCCGGGGAACGGAAAGGCCTAAGGAACGGTGTCAGGGTGGGGCTGGGAAGAGGGAAGGTGAGGGAAGTCAGCAGGGGTCAGATCACCTCTGTGACTCTGGAGCACCGCTCTCTGGTGATTGGTAATGGCGAGCACAGACTGGGCTGGGGGGAGGGCAGGGTCTGCAGACTGGAGGTGTGGATCTCCCTCCAGTGGACAGATTCCGCAGGGGCTGGGTTTGTTTGCTGCTGACTCAATAAATACCGTTGATCCTTGAACAACACGGGTTTAACTGCGCGGGTCCACTTATCCGTGGATTTTTTTTCAATAAATACTTGTACAGGACCCTAAATGTATTTTCTCTTCCTTATGATTTTCTTTAAAGAAAAACGTTTATTTATTTTCGAGAGAGAGAAAGCGAGTGGGGAAGGGCAGAGATAGAGAGGGAGATGGGGAATCCGCGCAGAGCCCCACGCAGGGCTCGAACCCGCGAACCGCAAGGTCATGACTTGAACTGAAATCAAGAGTCGGACGCTTAACCGACTGAGCCACCCAGGCGCCCCTCTTCCTTGTGATTTTTGTAGTAACATCTTCTTTTCTCTAGCTTGCCTTATTGTTAGCACACAGTACCTAATACCCAGAACACATAAAAAATGTGTTGATTGACAGTTTACGTTTTCAGTAGCTAAGTTGTGGGGGACTCAGAAGTTACATACGGATTTTTGACTGTGCAGGGGGTTGGCGCCCCAACCTCCGCGTTGTTCAAGGGTCAACTGTATTCATTAAATGAGGGGGTGCCGGTAATCCAGGAGAGGCGTGACAGTGAACTGGGGCTGGGATGTAAGGGGGAAGAGCAGAGCAGGATTTGAGACATAGCCCAAAGGAAGAATGCGCGGGATTTGTAGGCTGATCAGAAGGTGGGGTCGCGGGTGAGTAGCAGGGAGGAGGCAGAAATGGACAGAGCCAAGATTTCCAGCCTGGGCCCGCTGAGGGACCCCAAGCTTGAGACCATGTCGCAGTCCCCTCTGTGAACCCGGTACCCCCATCTCCTGGAACTTGGTGACCATCTGTGTTTGTTGAGTGAGTAAGTGATTGAGAGGAGGGAGGAGAGAGTGCGGGGACCACAGAAGAAGCGAAACAGGACGAGGGGGCCGCGGGGGCCACATTCCACGTGGGGTCCAGGAGCGACCTGGGCCTGCCGCCCCTCCCTGTTCATCTTTCCACCCCTTAGGAGCGAAGACAGCGCCAGAAGGATTGAGCGGAGTGACAGGAGCACCAGGGTGAAACGCAGACTGAGCTCCCTCCGCTGTAGAGTCACCAGACAGAAGGAGAAGGTCAGGGGGCGCCGGACCGGGGTGGGGGTGGGTACCCCGTCCACCTTCTCCACATTGTCAGGTTGCCCCTGGCCCTGGAGCCCTGTGACGCCAGGGAGATCCGAATGCGCGGGGCGTTCTGAGGTTCGCTTCTGTCTCCCACAGGGGAAGAGCCCAGCACAACCAAAGGACAAGAGTCAGGATGCTAGAGAGAGGAAGGAATGCATCCATGGGCACCAGCTGGCCCAGGGGACGTTCATCGGCCACTCCAGCTGTCCCCTGTGCGGCAAACCCTTCCTGAGCTCTGGTGAGTCCGGTGGCCCCGCCCAACCCTCCGGATGGCAGCCAGTCCCTCAACTTTACTGCCTCTAAATCTCTCTCTCGTGACCTCCTGTGCTGGTTACTCCCTCAGCCCACTTCACCCCTGCCAAGTGGAGGCTCCCTGGAGAGCACCGGGGCCCTAGGGGCAGGGACCCTGCGGTCACCTCGGTTTTTTGCCGTTGCGAAAATCCTCTGGCAAAATTCTGACTCAGGCGGTGGGTTAGCTAGGGCTGCCTGACAAAATATCACGATCTGGATGGTTCGAACAAACAGAATTGCACAGCAGACGCTTGAACAACGTGGAGGTTAGGGACGCTGCCCATCCCACCCCACCCCCACTCTGCAGAGTCTATATACAACTCTTAGCAGTATTTTGGCACAACAAACTAACTCCTCCTACCCCTCCAGAGGGGGTGAGTAGCCCCCTTCCCCCCCCGGACTTTCAGTTTAATTTTCTATTAATTTTTAAATCTTCGTTTATTTTTGAGAGGGAGAGAGTGTGTGTGCGAGCGGGGGAGGATCAGAGAGGGGGACAGAGGACCCGAAGCGGGCTCTGCACTGACAGCAGAGAGCCCGATGCGGGGCTCGAACTCACGAACCTCTAGATCATGACCTGAGCCTAAGTCCAACGCTCAAGCAACTGAGCCCTCCAGGTGCCCCTAGACTTTTAATTTTAGAATCACAGAAAAGTGGAGAGAGCAGAGAGGGTCGCTTTCTAACTTTTCTCCCGGTTCCTGCCATGTTAGCATCACCTGTGACCACAGTACATTTGTCATAACTTAGGAACCAACATTGGTGCAGTAAGTTTTAAAGGTTTTTTTAAAAATGTTTATTTTTTTTTTTCAACGTTTATTTATTTTTGGGACAGAGAGAGACAGAGCATGAACGGGGGAGGGGCAGAGAGAGAGGGAGACACAGAATCGGAAACAGGCTCCAGGCTCTGAGCCATCAGCCCAGAGCCTGACGCGGGGCTCAAACTCCCGGACCGCAAGATCGTGACCTGGTTGAAGTCGGACGCTTAACCGACTGCGCCACGCAGGCGCCCAAAAAAATGTTTATTTATTTTTGAAAGAGAGAGAGAGAGAGAGAGAGACAGAGAGAGAGAGACAGAGCATGAGTGGGGGAGGGGCAGAGAGAGAGGGAGACAGAATCAGAAGCAGGCTCTGGGCTCTGAGCTGTCAGCACAGAGCCGGATGTGGGGCCTGAACCCATGAACCAGGAGATCATGGTCTGAGCCGAAGTTGGACTCTTAACCCACTGAGCCACCCGGGCTCCCGGGGGCAGTATTATTCATCAAACTAGATTTTCCTCAGATTTCACCAGATTTCTTCTTTCACTCAGGTTCTCTCTGTTTCAGGACCCAACTCAGAATACTGTATTATCTTTAGTCATCCTGTCTCCCTAGTTTCTCTGGTCTGTGAAGTTTCCTCAGTCTTTCTGTATTGCTCGTGACCTTCACGGTCTTGAGAAGTATCAGCCGGGTTTCTAGTACGATGTCCCCCATCTGGGTGTGTCCCATGCTTTCTCATAATTAGGGTTATAGGCTCAGGAACCTTCTTGCCTCCTCCTATCAGGGGATAAGTGCTATCGACATAACACCCCTGAGGATATTAACCTTCACCCCCTGGTTAAGGTTACACCTGCCAGGTGACTATCTTTTCCCTTTCCCTACTCTGTGCTTTGGCAACAAGTAACTCAATGCAGCATACTCTCAGGATGGCGGGAATCGAGGTCTGCCTCCTGGAGATAATTTTCAGGACAGATCTTTGAGATCACAGAAGATTCGAGTTTGTGTAAAGGAAAATACGTGGGGTGCCCTTAGCATGGTGCCTGGTACGTAGGGGTACGTAGCGTCCATCATCATCACCCTCTATCATCGAGTTAAAGCTAGCGTCGAAACCACAGACCCCCAACCATACCCCCATGCCTGTGTTAGGAGGCCTGTGGGGCCACAACGGCCGTGACTCACTCCCAGCAGGCTGAGAGTACCCGCCCCCCCAGGTTTAACGAGCCACAAACCTACCTACCGCTGGAGGCATTCAAAGCCAGATGTTACTATCTGTCCCTTAGAGGAAACAGCCCCACAGGAAGTTCCGCAGAACAGGGAATGAGTCACGCTCCAGGTAATTACGGAGGGCAGGTCTCCAGGGGTAAAGCGGAGATGCTTTCCCAGAGACCAGCCCCACTGACAGAACACCATTCCGGACAGTCTTGTTAATGGCCTTGACCTCTGAGGTTCCCCATGGTCTGACCCCGCCTACCTCTCCACTTTTGCCCACATACACCACCTGCACCTTGCTCATTCAGTGCTGTTCCCGGAACTCCCTCGGCCGCATAACTCTTACTCACCCTTTAACCCAAAGCCACGGCCACGTCCCCCAGGAGGCCTGGATTGTGGATTAGGCGACTGTATCCGTGTCCAACTGAGTAGGGCAGTTGCTGTTAGCCGAGAGGACATTGGCAATATCTGGAGGCCTTTTTTTCTTTTGTCGTCAGAACTGGGGTGCTACTTGCATCTAGTGGATACAGGCCAGGGGTGCTGTCAACATCCTCCAACACAGAACACCCCCCGACAACAGAGAACCATCCAGCCCCAGTTGCCAATAGCTCCAAGACTGAGAAACACTGCCACAGACTCATGTTCCCAACGTCTCCTTAGCTCTTAGCAGAGTCCCTGGCCCATGACAAGGACTTAATAAATGCAGAGCGGTTGGATACATACAAGAAAGATAAGAGATACCTCTTCTTTCTGCCAGGCTCTTGAGGAAGTTGGTGTCTATGTTTAGGGGAGAATTGTATCAACCTGAAGGTTTCTATATCCAAGGTAGCTATAGAAATAAGGAGCCTGCCACTTTTCCTGCTTAAAATCGTCAATGGCTCCCCATTGCCTTTGGAATAAAGTCCCAAAGTCATAGAAACTCTGAGAGTGAGCATTTACACATCCATTGAGACCTCAAAAGCACCTGTGTCAGGGCTTCTCACCTCTGAGGAAGCACGTCCCTGTGCTTCCGGAACCTCCAATTTCCTGGACGTGTTCCCTCTCTTGACCATGATGCAATGCACTTCAACTGCAGGCAGGTCGCTTGGGGACTCTGCTACCCTGTTTCTGAACTGAGGGCTCTCGACCACAGATTGTGGGTGTTTTGAAGTGGGTTTGGCTTGGAACGATCTCGGCTTGGTTGGTCAGCTTGAACCTTGGGCGAAAGAGGTGCTTGGCTCCTCTCCTGGTTACTGCCCCACTGCCACACCAGGGGTGGGCCTGGGAAGGGGTTGGGCAGCCTCAGAGCCCGGATGTCTGATGGTGCCCGAGGGAGTGCTGACACTGGGGGAGGGGAGGCACCTGGCATTTTTTTCTGGTGTCTAAGAACACCTGTGTGTGTGTGGGGGGGGGGGGGGGCAGTCTGGCATGTATTTTAGACTCTGGACACCTGTATGGGGTTATCTGACAGTATCTGTGTTAGAGGTATCTGGTATGTGTTTGGGGGGAGCCTCTAGAAGTTTCTGAGTAGGGTTTTTGACACGTTTCTATCTGGGGGTGTCTGATGGCTCCTGGGTGAAGATGTCTGGTACTTTGGGGTAATTTGGCATGTTTTTCAGATTCTGAATCGTTTGGGGGGGGTTAACTAACAGATCTAGGTAGGGTGTCTGACCTATTTGGGGTACCCGAAAGCATGTTTTGAGTATCTGATGGCACTTGCCTGGGTGTCTAGTATGAGTTTTAGGTATCTGGACAGACCCATGTAGGGGTGTCTGGAACGACTTGAGAGCCATATGGCTTTTTCCCAGACTTGTCTAGCTTCCTGCAATCCACGCTGCCCCTTCTTTGCAGGTGACAGACCTGTTCGGTTCATTTCTTGTACCCTGTCCTTAGACTCCTCGTCCTGGGCCTCGGTCCCCTGCGACGTCCCCCGGCGCCCGCCGATCCCCGGCTCCAGGCACCCCTGATTCCCTCAAGATGCCCCCCAGCCCCGCTGACCCGTCCCCACAAGGATCGCCCTCACCCTCACCGCAGGGACCCTCCCTGTTCGGTCCCGGGGTGCCAGCGGAGGACCCTCTCCGCAGCTCCAGCCTCAGCCTGAAGCAAAGTCCGCGCGAGCCACGCCCCCTTCCGGGCCCACGCCCTCTGACCCGCCCCCCGGGGCGTGCACGCGCGTGCGCAGCTCTCCCGCGCGGCTTCCCACTTCCGGCCCCGTGCGGCGGGCTGCGGTGGATCCTAGGAGGCCGGGCGGCAGCGGCGGCGGCGGAGGCGGCGGCGAACGGCCTGCGGGGACCGGGCCAGGTGAGGGCAGCGGGCCGGGCCCGAGGAGAACGGAGCTCGGGAGGGAGGCCTCGGGCCCCGGGAACGCGCCGTCGAGCCCCGGGGGTGGCCTGGGGCGCCGGACCCCCGGGGCTGCTTCAGCCTCGGGTTGGGCCCCCCTGGAGTCTTCCAAACTGGAGGGCGGGTCCTGCCGTTCAGGCTGCCCCTTCAGTGTATGTGAGCTCCAGCTGGCTAAGGCAGAGGTGCAGACGGTGCCCGCCGGCGCCATCCGAGCTCCAGCCCTCGGGCGGTGCAGCCTCCCCCCAGCTCAGGTCTCCGGGGTCCAGGTTCTGGAGCGCCCGGGGCGGGACCGGGGATATAGTGATAAGCATAAACAGTGACCAGCTCTGTGGTGCTTCAGGCCTCTGTGCAGAACTCCCTCCGTGGAGCGGACGCCCTCCGAGCTAGAGAGCGTCTGGGCAACAAAACTATACCAAGAGTGTGTGCTTTGGATCATCCTCCAGTTCCTTATGGAAGACTTTTAGATGTTGCGGTGCTGCTTTCTTTGCAGGGATGGACGAAAGGCCCTTGATCTTTGCATGGTCTGTGGTCGTTACCGTCCCCCGATCTTTTTTACCTGTTGCTCTGTTGGGATGGAAGCCTTAGAAGAGATGGCTGGCGCTGAGCGTAAAAAGTTTTCTTGGTGGGCGGGGGGGGGGGGGGGGGGGGGTTCTGTATTAGTTTTACCTGGAAGTGAAGGACACAGCTCTACCCCCTTCGCCTCATTTGGGGAGAGTGGAACTCCATCCAGCCAAAAGCCTTAAAGGGCCTTTTTCTTGTCGACAAGAGACAGTTCAGGACCTCATAAACAGCCCCATGGCCTCGGGCGATTTGGAGATGATTTTACAGGTGATACATTGCATATCTGGCTGGGTGAATGGTTAACCCTGAAATTGTGTGGAGAAGTGCCAAGAGCGCGGGCTTGAGTGTCAAGTCAGATCTGGGCTGTGGTCCCAGGGCCGTCACGTTTTAGCCCTGTAACGTTACTAAGCCTCAGTCTCCCCATCTTTAAAATGGGAAAAAGTATTGGTTAGCGATTCGACCAGACAGTACGGGTAAAGTGCATAGCAGAGTGCCTGGCTTACGGTGAATACTCAGTAAATGTTATTTATGCCGTGTATATGTGCATGCCCCCAGACTTGTATTTTGAGGTTGACAATAATAAAGAGCCTGGAAAACGCGAGCATCTCAGTTGTTGTTTGGACTGGGTCAAAGTGTACACTTTATCAGTAGTTGGCTATTCTCTGGGTCAAGCCCTTTTGAGAAAAAGGTTGTTCTAAAGGGAATAGGAGCATAGTGCCAGAAGGCATAATAAATGCAGTTCTTGTAAACATAATTTGGGGGTTTGAATAGCTTATTTCATTTTTAAATGGCATGCACAGAGAAATGGAAAAAGCGATTCTTTGATTCTTTTCTTTCTCTCTCTCTCTCTCTCTCTTTTTTCCCTAAATTGACTTTACAATGCCCTCACTTTGAAGGCTGAAGTGGCATGTACATTGTTTCTGGTGTAAACTGTGTTATAATTTTCATTCTTGTCACACAGTAGCAATTACCGCTGGCCGCAGGGCCATTACCCTTGTCACCAGCCCCTGGGACTAGGGCTGTGGTCACCAGCTGTGCCTCCCTGGGTGTTTACCTACCACATGTTTAGCATATTTCTGATCCTTGTGTCAAGGTCTCCTTCTTTCTTCCTCATTCATCCTAAGTCCCGTTTCCATTTCTTCAAGACTTTGAAAACGTTTTCATCTCGGCTCTCTCAAGTAATTTAAAACTCAGAGACCTTTATGAAGTCCAAATAGTTTGTTTCTTTGTTATTTATTAGTTGGGTTTTACTTCTCCCCTGAAAGCGGTGGAGAGCTGCCTGCCGTGTTTTGAAAACCCTTTCTCCAGGTGCAGAACAGTTCCGGTCACAGCTCTGCAGCTGCCCGTAGGAATTTTCTGGAGGAGGAATGTGACTGTTGGGGGGAGGGAGCAAAGTGATTAAAGTAATGTCCTCAGTGGAGGGACCCCTGCTGCTGTGCTTCGTGTTTGTTGTTAAAATTGCCCGTGAGTGTAAAACTCAGCCCGCTTGCTTCTCTGCTTTTGCTTAGTTTTCAACTGAGTATAAAGTCGCAGTTGGTTATGTTCAAAGTAGCAAACACACCAGCTGATTTACATCATATCTTGAAACCAATATTCTAAAGATTTAACATATCCTGTGTGGTTACATTTTAAACTCCTATCACTCTTTTTTTTTAAATTTTTTAATGTTTATTTATTTTTTGAGAGAGAGAGATAACACGAGCAGGGGAGGGGCAGAGAGAGGGAGACACAAACTCTGATGCAGGCTCCAGGCTCTGAGTTGTCAGCACAGAGCCAGATGTGGGGCTTGAACTCACACAACCTCGAGATCATGAATTGAGCCAAAGTCAGATGCTTAACTGACTGAGCCACCCAGGTGCCCCCTTTTTCTTTATGTAACAGCTTTATTGAGATAGAATTCACCTACCATAAAATTCACCCTTTTAAGTGTGGTAAATTATTTAGTGGTTTGTTTTTTTTTTTTTTAAGTTTATTTTGAGAGAGAAAGAGAGAGTGCATGGGTGAGGGGCAGAGAGAGAGAGAATCCCAAGCAAGCTCTGCACCATCAGCGTGGAGCCCATTGTGGGGCTCAAAATTGTGAACCTTGAGATCATGACCTGAGCAGAAATCCAGAGTCGGGTGCTTAACTGACCGAGCCACCCACCCAGGTGCCCCCTTCAGTGATTCTTAGTACTTTCCCAGAATTGTGCAACTGTCACCACTATCTAATTCAGACCGTTTTATCATCTGGTTATTCTTGTGGGTGAGTTTCAGGAGGAGAGAAAGGCAAAAGAAAGAGGTGGCCTACGCAGGGGCTCCATGACTCCATTGCCACATGGGACAGAGGGAAGGAAGGACCACATCAAATTACTTGGCTGGAATCCAGCATGTTCCTGTGCATAAGGACAAGTAGGCACTGTTTATGGATAACTCTTAGTTTGCCGAGATGACCTTGCAGAGCACAAGCGAATTTAGAAAGAATAATAAATCGTGAAGTTGTCCGCAGCAGGGGCCAGTGTGCTCACCGGTCCCCACACAAGACTGAAATGGATAGTAACTGACCGGACATATTGTAGAGCAAAAAAACAGTGGTGGACCGGTGGGTTATGAAGCAGTGAGGGAGTCAGCTCTGTGGCGCTCATGACCCCAGGATATGGTCAGTGACGGTCCTTGCGATCTTTTGCAGTGGCCATTTGGAGGCTTCTCATCAGAGAAATGAAAGAGAGATGGGGAGGTGGAAAAATTGAGACCCTCCTATGTACTGTTGACGGGGCTGTAGAATGGGGTAGCCACTATGGAAAAACCATATAGCAGTTCCTCCAAAAGTCACACAGTTACCGTATGATCTCCAAATTCCACCCCTAGGGAATCTGTGCCTAAGGGAGGTGACTATATAGGCCCGCACAGAACGGGCACACTCACAGGAACGTTATTCACAACAGCCAACCCAAATGGCCGTCCCATGAACGGAAACGTGAAATGTGACCCGTCCATTCAGTGGAATATTTTTCACCCACAACAAAAGAATGACATTCGGCTACAGGAGACAACACGGATGAGCCTTGAAAACGGCATGCTGAGGGAAAGAAGCCAGTCCCCAAAGGCTGCGTGCCTTCTGGTTCCATTTATGTGAACTATCCAGAATGGGCAAATCTGTAGAGACCAAACATAGAGCAGTGGTTGCGGTGGGGGGGGGGCCGGAAAGAGGAGCACCGGGAGTGACAGCCAAGGGGCGCAGGGTTTCTTTCGGGGATGATGAGAATGTTCTAAAACCGTGGTGATAGATACACAATACTGAATATACTAACAGCCATCCAGCCTTACCCTCTAAAAGGGTGAGTTGTGTGGTACATGAATTCCATCTCAGTAAAGCTGTGGCATAAGAGAAAAAGGAAAAGCCACGGGATGAGAACTAGAAGGACAGTGGAAATGGTCACGGGACAGAATTGTAAGGAGTGGTTTGAGACTAGGTGGCTAGAAATGCAACGGGGCAGGATCAGAAAACCCTAAAGAAAAAGGGAACATCGCTCCAACACAAATAGCTTGGGTTGGATTGTTGACGCGGATAGATTCTTGCTTTCCTAAAGTTGATTCCAGACCGCTCCCTGTCACTGAGTCCCGTGTGCCATCCGTTGTGACGAGGGTTGAGGCAGAGACGTGGGGTCAGAACGGGCAGGAAAGTCCTCTCTCTCCTGAGGGGCAGGGGTTAGGCCGAGACTCAGCAGCAGTGACGGAGGGGGATGGCATGTGTGAAAGGCAGAGTCGGGAAAGACGTGCTAGCCAGGAAGCGCTGAGATGGGCATTTTACAGGCTGGGGTGTTACCCTGGAGGACTTTATGGCCCTTGCTTGTCAGTGGGTGGAGGCTAGCTTGGAAGAGTCCAAGGCTGGAGACAGGGAGGCACGTTGGGAAATGACCTTGGCCTAAACAGGGACAGTGGGGAAGAGGTCAGACTTGGATCTGCTCAAAGGTGGGTGTGTCAGGGCTCATGTGGCGGTGTGGGAGAGAGTGTGATGTAGGTGACCAGGCGGGCAGCGGGCCCTGAGGTCGTCAGTTAGGGGAACTCTTCTGACGCAGCCGGGGCACCCGAGGCTTGTAGGTGCTGTTGGTATGACCAGTCTGGCCCTCTCTCAAGTTTATCTTGTGCTGGAGAGGGGTAAGCCGTGTGCCCTGCCTTCCTATCAGAGCCTCTTCCCCCCCCCCCCCCCCCCCCACACATCCACCCCATCCCAAGGCTTCCAGGGTCTAAGGACGGTAAGAAAAGTAGGCCTTGATGAGCATCAGGGGCCCTGAGGCTGCACTGCTGTGAGACGGAGTGGGGGCGGGGCGGGGCAGTACTCACTCCCTCCTCGAGGTTGGAGGTAAGAGGGAGAGAGGCAGACAGCCTGGCAGCTGAGTGATGCGAAACCCATCAGAGATCAAGTGTGACGGGAGAGCCGTGGTCTGGTTAGTGTGCTCGTGGGACCAGAGGTGGAAGCCCTGGGAATTCTGGGGCTTTTCTGTCCTCTCCGAGCAGGAATCAGCCGCCCTCAGCCTCCCCGCGGTACGTTCTGCGTGGAGAGTTGTGGCCTGGGGGACCGGAGGGCCGCCTGCGTCTCTCCTCTGTTAGGTGATTTATAGCCCACCTCTCCCCCCACGCCGATGTCCCGAAAACGTCCTAGGTGCGGTAGGCAGGACGAGGGCCCCCGGGTCACCCCCGAGATGGCAAATATGTGACCCTCTGTGGCAAAAGGAACTTTGCAGGTGTGACTGAGGATCTGGACATGGATGAGCCCGGGTTACCCAGGAGGGTCGGGGTGAGAGAAGGAGGTGTGACGGTGGAAGCAGGGGTCAGAGGGAGGTTGGAAGGGACTTGCTGCTGCCCCGGAAGATGGAGGAGGGGCGGGAAGCCGGGTCGCGCAGGTGCCACTGGAAGCCGGGAACGGGTTCTCCCCTGGGAGCCTCCAGAAGGCGGCGGCCGCCCTCCGCCTTCTGTCCTCCAGCGCCCTCGGGGAATAGTTTGTGCTGATCTCGGCCAGGCCAGGGTTCCTGGTCCTTTGCTACAGCAGCCGTGGGGGACCCCTACGCCCAGTGTCCATCTCCGTTGCTTGAGAGCCCAAGCTTCTCATTTGACTCGGGACCCGCCCCCAGCCCTTTCCAGCACTTCCTTCTACTGTGGAAGTTTCTGGTGCTCCGGGCTTTACTCAGCGTTCTGCAGGCCTCCCTCAGGCCACTCTGGTTTCCACTTCACATGTACGCACGTGAGCGCCCAGAGCGGGAGGGTGGCAGCAGAGGGCTCACGTCGGCTTCCGAGGCATCAGAGATGCTCCGTGAACACTCTGATCCTCAGCTCCCTGTCTGTAGAACTAGAAGCTTAACAGCCTCCTTAGTCTGTAGGGTTGGAACTGTCGTGAGGGGCTCCGCAGTGTCTGTGTGTGTTCGTCCGTTCATTCGGTACCAGCTTCCGGGGTGGCAAGAGTGAACACAACTTAGCTCTTTCCTCCTCCCCCTCCTCCTCCTTCTTAATCTTAGAAATATATGTACTTCATTAACAGAGTGCAGAAAATACACATAAATAAACAAAAACAATTTTTAAAAGTGGAGGGCAGCCACCGCGGCCGGCTCTGGAAGTTTGAGGGTTAACTGTAAGTCATATCTTGTAAGTTAGTGCTTTCACTAGTGTCCTTAGCTCCACCCGGCTTATTAGCAGGAAGCTAAAACCTCCCTCTTCTAGAATGTTCCCAAAGGTCTGATCCCAGGGAAGGCCCTCTGGTCCCCTGCTTGCTGGGACCTCCCTGCTGTTCACAGAGTCGTCCGTTCTGCTGGCTGCTTTTGAAAACAGGGATATTATAATTCACATACCATAACATACATCCCTTTAATGTGGATGATTCAGTGGTTTTCAGTATATTTACAGAATTGTGCAACCATCACCACTCAGCACCCCAAACATTCTCATCACCCCAAAAGGAAATCAAGTGCCTATTAGCTGTCACTCCGCATTTCCTTTTCCCAAGCCTCTGGCGACCTCGACTCTACTTCCTGTCTCTAGATTTGCCTGTTCTGGGCGTTTCGTATATAAATGTGGTTTTTTTTTTCGGGGGGGGGGGGAGTTCTTTAATGTTTATTTATTTTTGAGAGAGAAGCAGGGAGACACAGAATCCAAAGCAGCCTCCAGGCTCTGAGCTCTCAGCCCAGAGCGCGATGTGGGGCTCGAACCCACAGACTGCGAGATCATGCCCTGAGCCGAAGTCCCAACGCCCAACCGACTGAGCCACCCAGGCGCCCCTCATATATAAATGTTTTTAAGGTTCATCTCTGTTGTAGCCTGAATCTGTTTTTTAATCTGTGGCAACATGAACATTAGAAGAAGGGTGATATGGGCCACGCCACTGTGTGCACAGGCTGCCCCAGGGACACTGGCCTGTTTTAATCTGTTGACCTGATGGGAGTGTTTTCTGCCCTGTCTCTGGTGATGTGGTTGGCTCCATGCTCTGGGGGCTTCTTGGCCACTGCCTCCCCATCTGGATCCTCCTTACACTGTCCCATAAATACTTAAGTCAATCGAACAACTGATCTACAGTCAAAATAAGCAGAGACAAGAGGTAAAGTGAAATCTGACAGCCTTCTAGATGGTAAAACTAACCAAACACCGAGTAACTTTGTCCTTGAAGATTTGCCAAAATAGGTAGCTTTCCATTGGTCTAGAAGGTTCACCATGTAGATGGGCCCAAAGACAGGGGCTTCTGGGACTCTATAGTGTGTTTGGTTTTGACCACGACCACAATGAAAACTAACGTTTTACGTTGTAACCTCGTAAGCATGTGTAAGCAAGCGCGCACACACACACACATGCGCATGTGCGACGGGATCCAAAGTTTTACTAAATACTCATCTTTGTTAGTCATGATAAACTGGCATATTCTGTTGTTTTATGTTTTTTTGTTTTTATTTCTTTTTAAATTTTTTTAAAGTTTATTTATTTTTGAGAGGGAAAGAACAGGGGAGGGAGACACAGAACCCCAAGCAGGCTGTAGGCTCTGAGCTGTCAGCACAGAGCCCAGCGCAGGGCTTGAACTCATGGACCATGAGATCATGACCTGAGCTGAAGCCGGACGCTCAACTGACTGAGCCCCCCAGGCGCCCCCCCCCCGTTGTATTTTGCGGGAAGCTGTTTCCCCAGCTCGCTAAGGGGTCGTGATCCTCAGTGTCAGAACGCTGCCTTCAGATCCCAACACATACAGTAAGTAGGAAAATGTTGAGCAAAGGGTGTAGCACTTGGCGACACAATTAATGGCTGTGACTTTTAAGAACTGTACTAGTTTCTTAGGACCACTGTGACAGATTGCTACAACCTGACTGGCTTAAAATAACAAATGTATTCTGTCACAGTTCTGGGGGCTAAAACTCTGAGGTCAAGGTGTCTGCAAGGCTGCACTCCCTCTGAAGGCTCTAGGGAAGGGTCCTAGAAGGCTGCCCAGGCGAGACTTCCTTGGCTCACGGCTGCATCACACCAGTCTCTGCCTTTATATTCACTTGGCCTTCACCTCTGTGTGTGTTTCTGTGTCTGTGTCTCCCTCTGCATCCAAATCTCCCTCTTTGCCTCGTACAGACTCCAGTCTTTGGATGTAGGGTCCGCCCTTAATCCGAGCTGATGCCACCTCGAGGTCCTTAAGCTAATTACATTTGCAAAGACCCTCTTTCCAAGGGAGAGCACGTTCTGTGAGGTTCTGGGTGGCCATGCATCTTGAGGGGACCATATTCACCCCCCCCACAGGGCCTCCTATTTCTAGTGACTCGCAAATGAGAGCCACAGGTACTCATTTCTTAGATTCTTTACAACACAGTAACTTCAGGTAAAGTGACAAGTAAGCGTTGAACTTCCGCCCACTCTTGGGAACCCAGTAAGTGAAGAGAGGAAACAGGAGGTCTTAAGGGGAGCTAGTTTGTTGCTTGAAAAGCTTCCAAATCTGAGTCTCCTGCGAATATCATTTGCTATACGGCATAAACAGGTGCCTGAGACTACAGTATGTCCGCTGTTTGCTTGTGTGCCTGTCTCCATATACCCCCGTCTTTCCCCATGCGTTCGAAAACCACCTGCATCGAATACAAAAGCCTTGTCAATTTGGAGAGGAAAAAACAGTTCCCTCTGCCTGGCCCTGCACCTGGCTGACATAAGTATGTGCGATTGCTTTCTTCCCGACCTTGAGACATGAAATACATTGAAATATATGCAAGCTCACACCGTTGCAGTACTAAAAGGAATACTAATGAAGGTCTTTGCAAGGTTTTGGAATTTTCCTGATACACCAGCAGGTTGCTGACTTAACGTTAATAGTTCTAGCCGGCGCTCTTAGCAGCGTGGAGATCTTGAGATGCTCAGAAACCAACCTCGTACCTGTTTGCTACCAGCATAGGCTGCTTCGGGGCTCTGGAATTCAGTAATGACTTCACGCAGTTAATCTGCTTCAGTGCTTCCTTTATTCCGTTCCCTTCTGTGTGTCAGGGATTAAAAATGGGTGCTTCTTATGCCACATGAGTGAGCCCTGCTGGGTTGTTGGAATAGGCCTTCCCTTCCAGAACAATCCAAGCAGATAAGGTAGACCGGGGATCAGCAGACTTTAACTCTAAAGAGCCCAATAGTAAATATTTTCGACCGCACAGCCTCTGTCTCGGCTGCTCTCCCGAGAGCAGCCCCAGGCAACAGGGAGACAAGATGGGCATGGCTGCGTTCCAATAAAACTTTATTCACAAACATAGGTGGCTGGCCCTCAGGCTGGAGTTTGCCCACTACTGCAGAAGACTCGTGACTTTTACCATTCTGGTTCTAGGGTTGCGACTCTGATTTTGTACATTTGGTGAGGGACACAGGTGAAGGGGACAGGGCATCTTCTCAGCTGCAAGTTTGCACTGGGAACTCCTTCAACACCCCTGACACCATTTCTGTTGTCCTTTTTACAGAGATGCAGTGCCCTTGAATAATTCCCCAAGTCGCTGAAAGCAAACAGGTTTTTTCTGGCATGGTATTTGCATGTTTTTCTTTCCTGCCTTCCGCCTTTAACAGAATGCTTTTTATCTGGTGAAAGAGAAACCCACTGGGCCCGGTCCAGTGTTTGATTTCCTCTGCCCTCCTTATAGCCACCTCTGCTAACATTTGTTCTTCATCCCCTGAATAAAAGTGTTTTGTTTTGTTTTGTTTTTAAATAGCTAATAATAATGTTAGTTATCCAGAAATCTTCTGGAAGATTTCAGAGGTGCAGTGGCAACACCTGAATTAATCTTTTCAAAATCCTTTGTTTTCATTGAAATGTTTTGCAGCCCACGTCATGTTGACTTCTGTACAGTCCGTTGAATTAACGTGATTGTTTAAAACGCCAAAGAGGAAACCAGGCTGCCCTTCCTGGCCAGGCCTGGGGGAGTGGGAGCCATTGTTTTGCTGGGGCCCCTACAGTTCAGCACCTGGCCTTGGACCCAGGTCACAAGAAACACTCACGTGGCACATGGCTTTTCAGGGTCTGAACAGTCACCCGTGGATGATGCCGAAGTTCCACCGAGCAAAGGGGAGCTGGGAGTCACGCAGGGCATCCTCCCCACATCCTTGGTTTCGCACACTCTTTGTCAGATCTAGTTCTCTCTTTAAGCAGTCACCTTCCAGCCCTGACCCCTCTGTCCGTCTGACCAGATTGGCCCCTCCTCAACCCCACACCGCTCATGTCCAAGTCACCCTTAAGGAGTGATCCTTCCTAGTTCTCTCGTGGTGAAATGTTCCAGACCCACCTGCACGCAGCTGGCCCCTGTGTACTGGCTAAACTTGTTCATCAGAATGAGTCAGAACACCCGGTGGAGAGGGTTTTTTGTTCCCGCATTTTCATTAACCATCCTCGTTAATTGCGAAGGGCGTTTTGAGGAGCGGGCGCTCAGAGGCAGAGGCGGGCCCCTCCCAGACCCCCCGGGGAGCGCTGCGGAGTCGCCTGCCTACTGGAGCCAGTCTCCTGATGAAGCTAGTAGGTCCTGTCGGCCCGAGAGCCCGTAGTGAAAAGAGGACAGTAGTGAAAGAGGACAGAAGTTCCTAAGTGCTGCTTTGGGTTTATCTTCTGTCTTGGGGAATGCCAGGTTCCAGGGAGAAAATCTACATCCAGGAGGATTGAGTAGCAGCCGCTCTGAAAGTCAAGTCTTGTGCAGCCCTAGTTGTGCCTTTAAAAAACAAACAACAACAAAACACTTTAACCATTTTCAGTGTCCAGTTCAATACATTCACGTCGTGCTACCATCCGTCTCCAGAACCTGTTCATCTTCCTGAACTGGAACTGTGTCCCTGTTAAACACTGACCCCCCCACACACACTCCCAGCCCCTGGCTCCCACCATCTACTTTCTGTCTCTAGGGATGGATTTCTCTAGGGACCTCACAGAGGTGGAGTCAGACACAATGTGTCTCCTCGAGCCGGGTTTATCTCACTGAGCATAATGCCCTCAAGGTTCACCCACGATTTAGCAGTTGTCGGCACAGCCTTCCTTTTTATTTTACTTTTTATTGGTTAAACCTTATTCATTTGTTTATTCAGTGACAGGGTGGAGGGAGAGAGGGAGGGAGACAGAATCCCAAGCAGGCTCCACGCTGTCAGCGCAGAGCCCGACGCAAGGCTCGATCTCAGGAACCGTGAGATCATGACCTGAGCAGAAATCAAGAGTCAGACACTTAACCAACTGAGCCACCCAGGTGTCCCTTGTTGTTTCCTATTTAAAATTTTTTTTTTCAACGTTTATTTATTTTTGGGACAGAGAGAGACAGAGCATGAACGGGGGAGGGGCAGAGAGAGAGGGAGACACAGAATCGGAAACAGGCTCCAGGCTCTGAGCCATCAGCCCAGAGCCTGACGCGGGGCTCGAACTCACGGACCGCGAGATCGTGACCTGGCTGAAGTCGGACGCTTAACCGACTGCGCCACCCAGGCGCCCCTTGTTGTTTCCTATTTTAAAAAATTAAATCGTCCTGTTGCTTCTGAAGTGGCTGCCCGTCGTGGTTCTGGTTTGCATGTCCCCGAGGATGAGTGCCGTTGCACATCTTCTCGGGTGACTGTCGACCATCCGCATTGTCTTTGGAGAAATGTCTGTTCAAGTCCTTTGCCGACTTTTGAATTGGGGTGTTTCCTTCCTCGTTGAGTCTTGAGGGTCCTCTGCGCTCAATTGCGTCTGACACCGTGGAGCCTTGCACAAACTGAAAAGCCAGCTTCAGTTACCTAACCACCTTTGACATCCTGGGGCCCGCCACCAGAGGGCTGGCATCTGGGAAGGAGGCGGGAACACTGGCACCGCAGGGCCTGCCAGCCGCAGACCAGCCGACTCCCCGTCTAAAGGCTGGGTTGATTAAAGAGGCAGCGTGAATCAGGAGGAGGTCGGGCCCCATCAACCTCCTTCCCTCTTCTGATGACAGATAGGTAGCCCGGTTGAGCAGGGAGACGAGGGGGAAGGTGTGGAAGCAGGAGGCATCTAAGCGGGTCCCCCACGATGTTCTTGGGGCAGGATGAGAAGTGCTCGGGGGTGGGGGGGGGCGGTCAGGGTAATTCTGAGCTAGCCGTCCTGCAGCCAGGCTCATAACTAGCGAGATGAAAGTTCCCAAAGGGTGTTAATTAGAGCACCGCGGTCAGCCTAGAGGGAGGCCACTCCTGGGTTCCATCCTCCGCTCTGCCCTGTCATTTACTGTGTCATTTAGAAAGATAAAGATGTGTAAGGTTTAGTTATCAAAGCTGGAGGTGACAGCTGGAGGGCGGGGGGGTAGGGGGAGCCGTCGTCACAGTGTCATGGAGTCAGGACCCAGAGATCTCAGTGACGGAAACGAGGTAAAACATGAGCGCGAAGAACGTTTCAGTTCCTGTGCCTGCCTCTAACATCGCTTCCGGCCTCGGCGCTGTGGATGTTTGGGGCCCGGTGATTCTCTGTGGTGAGGCCATCCTGTGCTTGGGGGACTCGATGCGAGGAGCACCCCCGCCGTCGCGACCATCGAAAATATTTGCAGACAATGCCCAATGTCCCCTGGGAAACAACCTCCACCCCCCCCCCCCCCCCCCCGCCCCAGTTGAGCACCACCAGTCTAAATAAGCAACTACGGAAACAGAAACAGGTGGGGAATTAGGGCTGAATGACAGCCTAGGTGGACAGCTCAGGGATTTCAGTGGATAGTAATCGTTTGGGCCAGCGTTTGTGATACCGCAGTCCTACCCTCTTCTCCCCACCCCCCAAAGGAAACTAATGTAATTAAGTTAGGCCCTTCTGGTACCAAGTCAGTCAAAGCCAGGGCCCTAAGACAGTTAATTCCGTGTCTTATCCAAGGAGCTCTGCGAAGCACTCTCCCTTAGCCTGCCTTCAGGTCTCACGCAGATTTCCCTTCCTTGTTCAGACCTCTGTCCTGAGCGCCAGCCTCCTGCGTCAGCTGCCACCTGCCATCACCTTGAGCCCTCAGGGGCAGCTTGGGTGACTCCCCACAGAAGGCAAACCCATCACCTCTCCCCGCTCCCGGCCCCCATCTCTGCCCTTCCTGGGTCTCCCGTGTCCAGTCCCGACACCCTTCTCACCCGTCTCCCTGCATCCACCTGCATCCCCCACCATAGCCACTGCTTCCGGAGGCAAATGTGATGGAAGACTCTGTGCATAAAGCTGCCGGTGGCTTTAGTTTCCAAGATAAAGTGTAAACCCCAAGGATCCCAAAGGCCTGGAATGGAACCCTCACACACGAGCCGTCCCCTCCACCTGCCTCTCTGCCTGTTCCATGTCTCATCTCTCCTCTGACCCACCCCAGACCATGTCTCCCTCTGCCCCTTCCTTCAGCAAATATTTACTGAGCATCCACCCTGTCCCGGGCCTTGTGCCAACAGTAAACAACAAATAGAGCTCCCCTGGTGCGTGGTGTTTCCTATCTAAGGAAACAGCACAGTTCACTGTTGGTGGATTCCATAGTTACAAAGTCACCCACTGACTGAAATTCACCCGTAACCCCCAAGTCGATACTCAGAGTGCTTTCTTGGACGTTAGACAGCACGGGGAGTGGCAAAACAAAGTGCGTATTCCCACGCCGCCTTCTTGTTTGAGCTCATTCTATAAACAGGTGTCCTCTTTACAGTGTATTCAGTGCCACGTTTAAGTGCATTTTTGTGCTTTCTGTTGAAATGGCCCCCAAGCATTGTGTCAAAGTGCTGTGTAGAGTTCCTGAGCACAGGAAGGCCGTGCTGAGCCTTACAGGAGAAATTACGCGTATCAGGCAGACTTCATCCAGACGATGTCTATGGTGCAGCAGCGTTTGTTAAATAAGGTGTCTTCCGACTGAAACACACAGAAAACAGGGTTCTGTATTGATGCGCTGATGAAAATAAAATCAGAACTCCCAAGAATTCTAACTCAGTGTCGACAGCCTTTCTAGATGTACCTGCCACAAATCCAGAGTGTCGGTTGTCCGTAACGCGCGAGACCCTAACGATGTTAGGACTGAGGTGATCTGATCCTTGTGGCTCCCAGGACATGGGAAGGAGAGGAAGTGGAGATCGTGGGGTGTGGGTCTTTTGCGCTTCCCCAAATACCTATGTCTGGGGGCCTTTCCCAGCACTGGTGATAGAGAGACCCCTCAGCTTGGGCTCAGCCCAATTCCCGTCACTTCTGCACTGCCCGTGTGTCCTCCCTCCAACCCTCACTTGTCCCTGCCCCCCCTCAATGGCAGCCCGTGGAGCCCCATCCCTAGTAAAGGAACGGCCCGTCCCCAGCCTGTCTTGGGAGCACGCCCCAGGACTCGTGCCCCAGGACTTCTCCGATCCACCCTCCCCCGAGCCCCTTTTCACTTGAGAACTCATTCTGAGGAGCCCTTGTGCACAGGGCCTCCCGGAGGAGTGCTGTTCCACAGGCTCTGGACCAGCCAGCTCAGGGACAGGTTCTAGTCATGTGTGAACGAGGCACACGGGCAGTCTGGGCAGCGCCCTCTTCTCTGGGTACAGGCTTTTCAACCTGGAGCCTGCCCAGGTGGCTTTACCGAGTCAGCGGTTTTTGGACCACGCGTGCTCTAAGGCAGGTGGCTGTCTGCAGGAGTGAGCCCAGCCAGCCCCAGGCCCCGGCTGCAGTCTGTGCACGCTCCGAGATAGTCACCTGACCGAAAAAGGCCAGCAATTTTTAAGTTATAAGCCTTAAATACTTTATTTAACTTAAAGTAGATAAATGTGGGTTTCTTTTGAGATTTTTAAAAATTTTTTTTTAACGTTTATTTATTTTTGAGACAGAGAGAGACAGAGCATGAATGGGGGAGGGGCAGAGAGAGGGAGACACAGAATCAGAAGCAGGCTCCAGGCTCTGAGCCATCAGCCCAGAGCCCGACGCGGGGCTCGAACTCACAGACCGCGAGATCATGACCTGAGCTGAAGTTGGACACTTAACGCTTAACCGACTGAGCCACCCAGGCGCCCCTTGAGATTTTTTTAAAGTTATCTCTCCACCCAACATGGGGCTCAAACTCACGACCATGAAATCAGGAGTCCCCCTACTGAGCCAGCCAGGCGCCCCAATAAATGTACTTTTATTTGTTAATCTTTTGGTGCCCGACAGCCTTTCCTTTGAGAATAGAAATCCCTGTCATCTTTCTTGCTTCAAACCAGGCCTGGAGAGGGATGTGACTGGCTCAGTCCATAGAGCGTGCAACTCTTGATCTCAGGACTGAGGTTCAAGCCCCACGTTGGGTATAAAGATTACTTTAAAATCCAAAGAAAACCCGAAGCCTAGATTCTGTGATTGGTTTGATGGGTTTCCCCTCATTTGGGCTGGAGGGTGGCGGTTGTTAGAACGATCACCTTCTCATCAGATGGCATTTTGGTTTGCTTGTTTTTAAAGGACTTGCTTGTAAGTTTTAGGAACACTAATAACTCTTTTGCACTGGTGGTTCAAGAGTTTAAATAGCACTTTGTTGTTAAAGAATGCATCTGTAAAAGCTCCGAGGGGCGCTTGGGTGGCTCAGTTGGTTGAGCATCCGACTTCTGCTCAGGTCATGGTCTCCCAGTGAGTTCAAGCCCCGCCTCGGGCTCTGTGCTGACAGCTCAGAGCCCAAAGCCTGCTGCGGATTCTGTGTCTCCCTCTCTCTCTGCCCCTCCCCTGCTCATGCTCTGTCTCTGTCTCTCAAAAATAAATAAATGTTAAAAAAAAAAAAAAAAAAAACCCTCCGGAGACAACTAGAAATGGCTCTAGTTAAGCAGACATTTGCAGGCAGATGGCCGCAGAGCGTCCCGTCTGCCTCATTTGCCTCGTCCTGAGTTGTGTACCTGGATGGAGAAGAGGCTTCTGTTGTTAGGGTGGACCCGTTAAATGCAACTTGCTTAAGAGTGTACCTGTTCACCCGGGACGAAGAGCAGACCGCTCGTAGCAAAACGTGGTTTTTACTGAATATCGTTCTTCAGGATCTCTGTCTTCAGCTACTCTCATCTTGTTTCCCCCTTGAACGTTCTGGCTATTTCTACACATGGATTGCCCCCGAGTCCATATTCCCAGGTTTGACTGTCACCCTGGATTTTCAGCTGCCTTCAGGACTCGTGACCTAGTGTCCTGGGGGCATTGACAGCTCCCGCCTTCCTCTCCGCTGCACCTGCTCCCTGGCTTCTTCCAGTCCCAGCCCATGAGGGCACCACCCAGTGGCCCAAACCAGGTGTCTCTGTCTTCCCAGGCTCCTACAGCCACCCCTTGCCCTGGCCTGCCTCCCACCCTCTGCCTGCTGTAAGGACATCGTCACTGGCACGCAGACCGCTGAACTGGTTCCATCCCTCTGCTTCCTCTGGTCGCCCGCCATCCTCTCTAGGAACGCACGTCTCATCCTGCATGTCTTTGAAATCCCCTGTGATTCCCCATCAGGAAGTCACGGGGCCCTGGAGGGACACAGGAAGCACCACACGCTCTCATGCCCCCTGCCTGCCCACCCTGCACAGACGCCCACCGCCTCTCCTGCAGTGGCCTTCCCCTTCCCTTCTTTTCTCCTAACGACCTCCTACTCATCCTTCGAAACCCAGGGCAGATGACCCCATAATCTTCCTCCCCTCCCCGCCCCCACCGGGAAGAATGACTCATCTTCCTCTCTGGGACACTCCCAGCTCCCAGCACTAGACATCCCATAATTATTTGCTAACATGTCACCTCCTTGATCACCTGGGCTCCTTGGGGCTGGGGATCTGTCTCACTCAGACACCATTATTCCCGTGGAAAGCTGTGTTTTTTGCTTTTTAAACAGATCTGCAAACTTTTTACTATTATTACTTTGTGGGGTGTGGACTGCCTGGACAGCGCAGGGCTCTGTGAGAGGAGCCAAGCCCCAGTTTCCCCAGTTGCCGGTGTGTTAAGATCTCGTGCATTCTGGTATCGAGCCCTGTCCCACAGCGTTGTCTGTGTTCAGGAAGATGCTGTCAGTCTTTCTTTAATTAGGTGCTTGGACATTAGGGACAGGCATGAGGCAGCCACCAGCTGGCCTCCTTGCCAGCTACACTCTTCAGATTCGTTTCCTCACCGAGTCCTCCCCAGAGCCCTGTGAGGTCGGCGCCATTTACCGTTCTGCACAGATGATCGAGCACCCTCAAGGGCGCTAAGTAATTAGCCAAGATCGCAGCAGCAGTAAGAGCAGGTGACAGAGTCCAGATTCAAACCCCCATTCTTCCTGACTCCAGAACTGATGTTTTGGAAGAGAACAGTCATGTCCCAGAATGTCCCTAATTCTGCAAGCCCACACTTGGGGAAAGAAACTAAAGTCGTGGATCTTACATAACCTAATAGAAGCAGGCGTCAGAAATTGTCACCATCTGCTTTGAGCTTTTTCTCAAACTTGCCTTTTGAAATAAGTTTAGATTTATGGAAGAGTTTTAAAGAGAGTGTACAGAGCGTTCCTATATACACCCTGCACCCAGCTTCCTCCTAATGCTGACTTTTCTTTATTATTATGATAAAAGTCACGCGAGCATTGCAGCAAATTTGGAAGCTAGAGAAACGAGGGAAACACCCACACAACTACAGTAAGCCATCCTTCTGTCTCGTCGCCTTCCAGGATTTTCTGTCTCTGTCCATGATGTCCCGCGAGGTTGTCCTCAGTGGTGCAGTCCTTTGGAAAAGCAGTTTAGTGATACCAATCTAGCATCGCAAAACGTATCTAACCTTTGCCTCTTTGAGAACTCTTTGCTGTCTCTTTGAGACACGCGTCCAAAATTGGGATGGGCCAAAGGTCTGACCACAGCAAAGTCGGAAAAGCAGAACTTAGGAGAACCAGAGCAACGTGAGAAAGTGACACGTGTGTCTGATTGCTGTGGTTAATGAACGTGAATGCCCACGTGATACAGGCCAGGGTGCGGAGACATTGGTGAGTGGTGGAGAGAATATTGATTCGTTTCCGTTTTAATTTCTCTCTCTTTTTTTTTTTTTTTTTTAACATTCAAGTTCACTCTTATACTGTTCATTAAGAGGGATCACCTTCAGGTAACAGTGACGTAGGTGACACTTTTCTCATGTGCCCTTATCAGTGTTTCGTGAGGACTGTTTCTCATCAGCCAGGAATCTTTGCAGGTGAAGAGTTCCTACGGCATTCTGTGCCTCCAGACCTTAACATGCAGCCGGCTGGATGTACGCCCCAGCATGTTCTCCTTTGTTCGCTTTTTTTCCTTCCCCTAAGATGACTCACCTGCCTTAGTTCTTATCTTTATTAAACAAGAACCATTTAGAGAAATGCCATCTCAGTATTAGACATTACTTTGCAGAAATGCTTTACTTACCAATAGAATAAATGAGCTGGCGGTTCCCCGCCCCCAAAAAAAAAAGCCCTTTGAAATTAAGTTTATTAAGAACAAGAATTCACCCCCAGGCCGGATAACGGGTACTTAATTCACATCTGGCTGTTTGGATCCTAAAACCTAGCTCTCTGCCTGCCTTTCCCGTCTCAGCCTCATTTTCCCTCTTATGCAAAATCAGAGTGACACTCTCCTGCACCTGTCGCAGAAATGATGCTAGACTGAGGGAGCATTAGAGCAGAACAGGCCACTTCTGCTGGGATAGAGGCCTCGCGTTAATATTTCTGGTAAGCGACATACCATGAAGCATCCCTGACTCTTAGACATTCCAGAAGGAGAAGCAGCTTAGACTTGTGGGGTTTCTTTACCATGGACCCTGAGATTTTCTTTAGTGTGCTGGCAAAACACTTTGATCATGGGTCACCTAGCGGTGTTGAAAGGTCCTGAAGAGCCTTCTGCGTCTCAGAGGAACGCAACTCAGAGAAATCCGGGGCTGGAGGAGGCCGAGGGAGATCGGGTCCTGCTCTTGGGGGATTGGGGATGAGAACACCAACCACCCTGCCCTCGTTGATCCCTTGACAGGCTGGCGGCCACGAGGCCTGTAACCGTAACCCCGCCTCCAGGCAAATAATATTCTTCCTGGCCTTCCTGCAGACACACGACACGAAAACCCGACAGGAAAGCCCACGTGCTGGGGTCAGGGCCAGGCTCGCCTGTGCAGCACCCGAGGATGAGGACGCTCTGGGTACCGGGAGGAGGCGGAAGACTGTCCTTGTGAAGTCCGCCAGGGAGCCAGAGTCCCATGGAGACCCAAGGAGAAGAGTGGGCAGGGAAAGGTCCACTGCAGAGTGTGGGGGGCAGAGGCCCGTGCTGTCGGGGCGGGAGCTCGATCTGCCGAGGCATCTCTGAGGGTGAAGCAGCACATGAAGTCCCGGAGGCAGAGGAGCCCGTTAAGATATGAGCACCGTGGGGACAGTCACTCCCTTCCTGACCGTGTCCTTCCCACCCCTTCCAGCAGAATCCAGGCACCACGCAGCCTGTTATGTGGAGCTTTTTTAAAAATCCCACCAGAGGTAATATCCCGAAGGCGGCAGGCCGCCCTCACCGTGAGATAGCAGGCCTCGCCTTGGGGTGCCCTCCCCCTGCCTCTCCTCTGTCCACCCACTGCCCTCCCCACCTGCGTCCTTCCGGCAGCGATGAGGTCTGCGTACCTGTGCTGGGAGCGGCCTGTCCCAACACATAGATCAAAGCAGTGCTGGCATCCAGAGACAAGTGACACCTGACCCTTGCCCTCCAAGAGGTCAAGGTTCAGTGAGGCATGAGGCAGTGTGTTAAAAGGCATAACCAGCAGTGTGCACAGGGGTAGAGGAAGGGCACGGGAGGGCCTAGGCTGTTGGGGGAGCTGGGAAACAGGGAGGGTGACCCAGAGGGACTCTGGCTGGGCCCCCAAGCCGGCCAGGCTAAGGGGTGCCTGGGCCAAGCCACCCAGGGCTCTGAGGCTTTCCAGTGCCACGTGTCAGTGTGGCTGGGGTGCAGGAGCAGGCCAGCGGGTCCCAGCCAGGGCCGTGGAGATGCTAACCAGTGTGTGGTGAGACACGCAGCAGGGCGGACAGCGAGGGAATGGACACCCAGAGGGGCTGCAGCTTGGGCCTACTGGTCAGGGAACAGGCATGAGGCCCGTTACATAGAAGGCAGGACCAGGGACCCGTTGGACTTGGGGGGTGCAGGAGAAGGCTGTACTGCAGAGACCCCCCCACTCAGGAGCTGGTGCATAGAGGGAAGGTGTTATGAAGATGAAGGAGGTTCCAGACGAGCGTGGGCAGGGGCGTCAGTGAAAATGGAGAGAATCACATACAGAGCAGGGAGGGCGCCTCTCCTGGGAAGTGAGCGTCCCGGTCAAGTTCCCTGGTGGGGCGGTGGGGCGGGGGGTGACCTGTGCACCAGGAGTGCTCCGTTGGAATCCGTCAAACACATGCTGAAGGATCTGAGGATCGGGACCCTCGGCCCCACTTGCAGAGCGCAATCCGGTGCGCTCTCCAGTAAGCTGGAGATACGGTGCTTGGCCAGGCAGACACTGACTGGCCTGCTCTCGGGAAGCTTCCGGCTGGTGGGGAACACTGACCCCCTGTGCAGTGGCAGGGGTAATGAGACTGAGGAAACATGGGGCAGGGGACCCAGCTACTAGTACGAATTTAGCCCAAGAACGTATCCAGTGCAGACGAAGTATTTCATGCATGTGTCCGTCAGTTTTAGTTATGAACTCGGTGAGACCTTGGAAGCAACCCAGGAAACGTGCCGATGGAGGAAGCTTGGAAGGAATCGTAAGCGGCTTCTGAAATGTACTTCGCAGTAGAGTGAAACGTTCATGGCATGACCTTGGGCAGAAAGGCAAGATGCAAAATTGTGTCTGCACCCATGTGTTAGGTGGACCCTTCCGTAGGCTGTGAATGCTTGATTATTAGCAAGGGTCCCATTAAACGGAACTAATAGGAATAAGAATGGGATGGAATGTGCTCAAACAGGAGTAGCGGTTTTCTCTGGTTTGTGAAATACTGGGTGGTTGCTCTTTCATTCGTACTTAAAGCTAGAAATTCCTCCCCTGCAGTAACCCCACCCCTTGTGCTGTGAGCCTCCAGGGAGAGCCTGCTTGCTTCCAGGCCTGCCAGTAGGCCAGCCCTTCCAGAGCACCATCCTTGGGTCGTCTTCTCTGGCCAGTGTCCCCATTCTGACGCTCTTCCTCCCAGGTCGCAGCTGGGATCTCGGTTGTTCAGTCAGCCTCCGGGCGTGCCCCTCCTGGCCAGCGCTTGGCCCGGACGGGCTCCTTGGCCCTCCTGCCTCTGGCCCTCCGCGGGACTTGTCAGAATACGGCTTTCCGGATGCCCTCCTGGCCGGCGTCACCACGAGCCACCCACGCACTGAGCTCGGCCTGGGCCTGAGATGAACCCCCAGGCAGGCGTGGCTGGCCAGTGGCTCGGCCCTCATGACTCTTGTCATGACACTGATGTTGACGCGGCCTAAGATGACCCAGCCCTGTGAGCACCACACTGCTGATTTTCTGAGCCTGCTGCTGCCCCCCCCCCGCCCCCCACCCTAACCGCCTTTGCAGAGTCTCTTGATGTTTCCTTTACTGTAGCTTCTGTCCAGTTAGTTTTGCGTTAACTCCTCTCCGTGCCTTTGTTTCCACACGTAACTTGCAGCAACCCGTCTACTCCGGGCGACTTTGGTAAGCAAGCCGACTGCGTTCCCATCTCAGGCAAGACGGAGGACGGAGCCAGCGGGCGCCCCGCTGGCCATCCTCTTTCAACCTGAGGTGGGGCCGTTACCAAGCCCGGGTGTGCGTGCTCAGTAAGTTTCAAAGTCGCCCAGCCTGTCCTCATCCGGTTCTTCCTTGTCCCTCAGATTTACACGGGCGTCCAGTGGGATCCAGCCGGCACCTTGCCGGTACCCCAGGAGCTGGTGTATGCCCCGTGCCCCTACCATGGCCAGCACCTGCCCGGACAGGCCACCCACTCACTGTGATGGCTGCGAACACCTCTGTCTGCTCCACGCTTGGGCGGCCCGGATTCCTGGCCTGTTTCTCAGATTCACGGCTCACAGGCCTTTTTCTTTTTTCTTTTTTCTTTTTTTTTTTGGGCCACAGTTGAACATTGAGTTTTTAAGATCAATTTCCTCTTTTGCCATCCACGGTCGCTCTGCCCTCCTGCCACCGTCGTCGCTTCTGTCCTCCCCCGCTCCCCAGAGTTGCCACACACAGGCACACACAGTCTCACCGCGAACTGTCTTCATGTCTGAGATGAGATGAACTTCTGATCCGGCTGCTTTAACTTGCGCGGTGTGGCGTTGAGCGGCTGGCATGGGCTGAGCACTGAGCAGCCGAGGTTAGCTACGCGTCCTTCTCTCCCTCCTTTCACCTTCCTTCCTGCCCTTCTACGCACACATCTCTGACCCTTCCCCGTGAAAGGTGGGGTGCTTACATAACGGAAACTCATTTCGCACAATCCTGGAGGCTGGTGGTTCAAGGTCAGGGTGCCAGCAAATTTGGTTTCTGGTGAGCGCTGTCTTTATGCCAAGAGAGGGGATGGAAGGAGGGAGGCATCTGGCTCTCTGTGTCTCTTCTATGAGGACACTGATGCTACCAAACGGGGGCCTCACCCTTATGTCCCCCCTTAACTGTGATTACTTTCTTGGAGACGCCGTCTCCAGACACAGCCACGCTGCGGTTAGGGCTCCAACAGACACACTTTGGAGGGACACAAACACAAAACATTCAGTCCATAACATGGATGAACCTTGAAAACGTCGTGCTAAGTGAAATAAGCCAGATGCGGAAAGATGAACGCTGTGCGATTCCACGTGTGTGAGGACAGACCCGTAGAGAGAAGGGAGCAGGGTGGTGGGTGCGGGGCTGGGGGAGGGGCGTTCTTGTTTAGCAGGCACAAGGTTTTTGTTGGGGACAAGTCTTGGCTAGAGACAGTGCCGGTGGTTACACACATTGTGAGTGTGTTTAGTGCTGCTGGATCGTACGCTTACAGATGGTCAAGAGGATAAGTGTTCTGTACGTTTTACCACAGTACAAAATAATGATAGTAATTAATAAAGAAGAGAAGGAAAACGGAGCGCCTACAGTCCCAGCCCCCTCGGGTCCGGGAGAGACCCCCAGGCTGGCAAAGAGCAACACTGCTGTGAGAGGCCAGGTGGGCCCAAGGGTTCTTGGCCACAGGTGTCTTGCACCAGCAGGAGGGGACAGAAGGTGACAGCCCAGACCAAGGTCCTTGGTTGCGAGCCTACTGAGCCGAGCCCAGGCCATCTGGTAACTCTCTCGACCAGGGTCACTCCCTGGGTCCCCGCGTTTGCCGCTTTGTTTTACACGGTGGCCCCCTGGAGGGGCCGCTGCACAAAGTCCCCAGGTTCCCACCCAGGAGGCCTTGCCGGCTGGGCCCAGCTCTCTGTAGGGTGGCCCCACATCCTGTGGATCACTGACTTTATCTTCTCATGTTTTCTCTTCGAGTTTTAGAACCCAAGAACCCGTCACAGTCACGTTTGTCTCCCCAGATTAAGGTAATTTGCCGTGAGGCCCTCTGGCCGTGTCTCTTTTCCGCAGTAACCCTCTCTGAGTGTTTTGAAGCCGACCTTCTGCTTGGCCATCAGAACTGCTTTCTGAGGTCTTGGTTCCATGGTGTCCGGCACCTTCTCCAGTGATCCTGTCTGGGAGGCCATGCCCTCTGGCCTTCCCTCCGAGAGGTGAGGGGAAGGAAGAGGCAGGTGCTTGTTCTTCCTGCTGAGGCATCCGGGGAGCAGTAGGAGTTCTATATGTATTGATTGATTTTTATGTTTATTTATCTTTGAGAGAGACAGAGACAGAAAAAGACAGAGAGAGACAGTGCATGAGCAGGGGAGGGACAGAGAGAGAGGGAGACAGAACCCGAAGCAGGCTCCAGGCTCCAAGCTGTCAGCCCAGAGCCCGACGCGGGGCTCGAACCCAGGAGCTGTGAGATCACAGCCTGAGCCAAAGTCAGACGCTTTACTGACTGAGCCACCCAGGCGCCCCAAGAGTTCTATATCTAAATGCGTTCTTAGGAAACATGGTTTTATTCGTTGTTGGGTGCTCTGAGCTGCTGAATTGTGTCCCCCCTCAAATTCTCACGCTGAAGCCCTCGCCCCCATAGTGATGGGATCTGGAGGTGGAGCCTTTGGGAGGTAATTCGGTTCAGATGGGGTCACGAGGGTGGGGCCCCCAGGACGAGGTTAAGTCCTTGTAAGAGGAGGCCCAGAGAGCTTGCTCACCCTGTCCCCACCCCTGGAACACACACGGGAGACCTGGGCTGGCTGACTGCCAGCTGGAGAGAGCGCCCTCCCCCAGGACCTGCATCTCTCTCGTGGCTTGTGAGGAGGAGCACTTTTTCATGTGCTTTTTTACCATCTGTATATTTTCTTCGATGACGTGCATCTTCAGCTCATTTGCTAATTTTCGAAATGGGTTGTTTGTGTTTTTACTGTGGAGTTTTGACAGCTCGTTATATATTCTGCATGCTAATGCTCCGTGAGCTGGTGGCTTGCGGGTATTTTCTCGCATTCTCTAGCTTAAGGAGCCAAAGTTTCCAATTAGGCTGAGGTCAGTTTAGAGATTTTTTTTTTCCCCTGTCTTTTGTGGATCAGACTTTTGGTGTCTTATCAAAGAACTCTTCATGAACCAAGCCCTAGTTCCTGAAGATTGTATCCCTTGTTACCTGTGAAATGTTTTATAGTGTGACATTTTCCGTTTCAGTCTGGTCCACTTGGAGTTCTTGGGTGTGAAAGTTCAGGTCAAGGTTCATTTTTATTCTCCAGGCACACATAGGCATTATTGTCCTGTTTTTAACTTCCTGAATGATCGACAGTAATACAGAATATTTTGTAGTATCATAACCTGCACGTCCTGTATGGTATTCATGCTAAAAGCATATATTTGATATTAACATTCTTTTGCTTTGTGGAAGGGATTTTTTTTTTAACATGGATCTTAGGATCAGTTGCTTTTTTTTTTTTTTTTTTTTTTTTTTTAGAGAGAGAGAACATGAACAGGGCAAGGGGCAGAGAGAGACAGACAGACAGACAGACGGAGAGAGAGAATCTTCTCTCCACGCTCAGTGTGGAGCCCAACTTGGGTCTGGATCCCAGAACCCTGGGATCATGACTGGAGCCAAAATCAAGAGTAGAACGCTTAACCGACTCAGCCACCCAGGCGCCCCATGATCTTACTCACTTTAAACATTATTTCTCAACCATTTTCTATCCAGGAGCAACTCACTGTGGGTGGTGGCATTATGGATTATTTCTACTTTTATGCCTTTTCGTGATTTCTAAGTTTTCTACACACGTAGTCGAGAAGATACCCACAATTTGTTTTAATAGTGTTTGCTAGGTTTGACGTAATTTGGGAGTAGAGGGTTGTGAATTATTTTTATTGGGTAATAATCCGGTTCAGGAAGAGTCTTTCTGGCTCACACTTACTCCTAAGCCCCAAAATGCTTGTTTTTTCCCCCTTTGCCCCTGAGGCACGGGGTTAAGGTTTTCTGTTGTGTTTTGCTTTTTTTTTCTTCTATAGGCTTATTCTTTATACTGTCTTACTTGTGTAACATCGAAATGAAGCAGGGCAGAGAAATCAATGAGCTGTCTTGGCATCGATTTAGTTTGATTTAGTCTATTCTCAGGTGGCCAAAGAGCCAGGAACTGTGAACTGAAAACTTCATCTTGTCTCAGATTTTCTTAATTGTCTCTCGAACACTCGCCCAAAGCGTGTGCTTGCTAGAACTCTCCAGAGACAGACGCCAATCTCAGCCTGCAGGGAAAGTCTGCACTGAAACAAAGAGTGGGGGCAGGGACAGGGACGGGACGCAGGACCTCAGTAAAGATGAGAAAAGTGACAGTCATTTTGAAGCCAAGCTTTTGAAACCGCTGTGCAACAGGGGGCGGCTGTTCCCGCCTAATGATGTCACTTGGCTGGTCCCTTTATGCGACCCTTTCCAGAAAACTGGGGGGACTTCTGTGCCAGGGCCCATCTGCCTTCCCAAGCTGTTTCCGGTTGCCTTTGAGCAGCTGGAGGGATCTGCTATTGAGAACATAAAATTCGTGCTGGGTGGCTCGAGCTGGTTGAGTGTCCGACTCTTGATTTCGGCTCAGGTCATGATCCCAGGGTCGTGGGATCAAGCCCCACGTCGGGCTTCATGCTGTTAGCAGAGCCTGCTTAGGATTCCCTCTCCCTCTCTCTCTGCCCCTCCCCTGCTCACTCGCTCACTCACTCACTCTCTCTCTCAAAATAAGTAAACTTTTTAAAAAAGGGTTTTTTTTTTCCTTTTTATTTTATTTATATTCAGGTTAGTTAACATGCAGTGTAGCCTTGGCTTCAGGAGTAGAACCCAGTGATTCATCGCTTACATATGGGCACCCAGTGCTCATCCCAACAAGGGCCTCCTTAATGCCCCCCACCCACTTAACCCAGCCCCCAGCCCCCCCTCCAGCAACCCCCAGTTTGTTCTCTGTATTTAAGAAAGAGTCTCTTATGGGGGCACCTGGGTGGCTCAGTCAGTTAAGCGTCTGACTTCGGCTCAGGTCATGATCTCATGGTTCGTGAGTTCAAGCCCCGCTTCGGGCTCTGTGCCAACAGTTCAGAGCCTGGACCCTGCTTCCGATTCTGTGTCTCCCTCCCTCTCTGCCTCTCCCCAGCTTGTGCTCTCTCTTTCTCTCTCTCTCAATAATAAATAAACTTAAAAAAAAAAAAGTTTAAAAAGAAGTACCTTTAGTATTTAAAAAAAAAAGAAAGAAAGAGTCTCTTATGGTTTGCTTGCTTCCCTTTCTGTTTTTATCTAATTTTTCCTTCCCTTCCCCTGTGTTCATCTGTCAAGTTACTCCAATTCCCCAACTAAAAAAAAGTTTTTAAATTAAGGGATGGGTACTGAATTTTTAGACATAATGCAGTTGCACAGTTAATAGTCTACAGCATAGTGTGAACATAGCTTTTATATGCGCTGGGAACACTCATTTGACCCGCTTTATTGTGGTGGGTCTGGAACCGAACGCACAGTATCTCCGAGGTGTGTAAGTAAGTAGGGTCGTGATATCTGTCACACCACTTAGTCATCTGATTTGCTCACAGAGACCGCTCTTCAAGCCACCAAGACAAAACAGGTTTTAAAAAATAATCATCATGGGGCGCCTAGGTGGCTTAGTCGGTTAAGTGTCCAAGTCTTGATTTCGGCTCAGGTCATGATCTCACGGTTCACGAGTTCGAGCCCCACATTGGGCTCTCTGCTGTCAGCACGGAGCCTGCCTTGGATCTTCTGTCTCCCTCTCTCTCTCTGCCCCTCGTCTGCTCGCTCGCTCTCTCTCAAAAATAAATAAACGTTTAAAAAACAATCATCATGAGAACAGGCTGCAATTTGTTGCTGAGAACAGCGTGTATTTTTTTGCTCTGGGCAAAGAACTTTTCACATTTTCCCTGTTGGCCTCCTGTCTTTGCCCCTGCCTCTTCCCCAGGTCCCCGCGCACAAACGGCTCTGTGGTACCGTCTCTGCAGCGGGCCCGGTTCACGCCGATCGATGGCCCCTCACAGCAGTGGGCAGACGGTGCTAATTAGGCCCCGAAGCAGCGGTCGTGGCGGTGTGCAGACAGCGCTAGGCGGCCGGGTGCTCACCTCTGCTCCGTGGCCCCGATCCCAGCACCGCACCGCCGCCCCCTCCGTCCCGCCACGGCTGTCTGGTTTAGGAAGACACGAGGGCAGGACGAACACACATTCCTGCCTCTCTCTGCCAAGGGCAGAGTGACTGACCCACACCGTCTGTTCTGCTCCTGCAGAAAGATGGCTGTACCTCACCAAGTTTATTGGTTGGTTCAAAGCTTTACGGAAGGGCGTCCGACTCTGGGTTTCAGCTCGTGTCGTGATCTCACGGTTCATGGGTTCGAGCCCCACATGGGGCTCTGCGCCGACAGCTCGGAGCCTGCTTGGGATTCTCTGTCTCCCTCTCCCTCCGCCCCTCTCCCACTCGTTCTCTTTCTCTCTCTAAATAAATACACTTTAAAAATGAAAAATGAAACCCTTACTGAGCTATAACTCACGTACCATACAGCTCCCCCACGTAAGTGGGGTCCCAGTCACCACCGTCAGCGCTAGAACCCCGCAGAGAAACCGTATACCCCTTAACTGTCGCCCTCTCTTCTCCCCCAGTCCCACACGGCCGTCAGTCTTTCTGTCTCCATGGCCTTGCCTCTTCTGCCCATTTTCCTGGAGACGGACGCCTGCAATATGTGGTCACTTGGGTCTGACCTCTTTCACTCAGCATATTTTCCAGGTTCATCCAGGATCCAGCCTGAAGCAGGGCCTGGTTCCTCGTAGGGCCGAGTAGTAGCCCATCGTGCGAATGGACCCTGTTGTGTTTTTCCAGCCATCAGTCGACGGACCTCTGGGGCCGATTCCGCTCCTGGCTGTTGCGAATAGTGCTGCGTGAACATTTATGTACAAGTGTTTGTGCGGGTACCCGTTGTCGCCTCTCTCGGGCATGTACCTGGAGCGGAGTCCCTGGAGGCAATGGCACCTCCACGTTTAACCATTTGAAGAAGCACCAGTTTTCCAAAGCGCTCCACCGCCTTGCGTTCCCACCAGCAGCCCCGCAGTTTTGCGTGTGTTTGAGAATGTTGGAGGCCCCGGCCCTGGCAGGCACGCCCCCGGGCCCCTGGGTGGCTGGTGTTTTCAGGGTCTGTAGGATTTGTCTGAAGCAGGTATGGGAAGACAGCAGACCTGGAAATGACTGCCATGAGAGAAGTTTGTACTCACGGCCCCTAGGAGCAGGAGGCGGGGCACGTCACACAGGGCCGCAGGGGGCTGCCGGATGCCCCAGGGTCAGTCAGGAGCCAGAGGGCGGGCATGAGTGGAAGATGTGGGCAAGAGCCTTCCCTGTGGTTTCCGTGGGGAGGAATGGTCGGGGCGGGGTGAACAGGCTTAAGACTGGCTGGATTGAAAACCCCAGCGGGCTCTGGGAGGCAGGCGCTGGCCCTGGTTGTCCGGCCCCGGGCCCTGGGGTAATCGGGGCAGGGGGACGGTGGCCCCGAGTGTGAAAGCCCGACGGACGAGGAGGCTGGAACGTGGGCTCTGGGTTGCTGGGTGTGCATGTGAAAGGTGCTCTTGCAAGCGAGTCCTTTCCTGTCTCTAGCGACCCACCAGCCGTAGCAGGGGCAGGCTTTCCTGGGTCGGCAAGGTGCCACCTGTCAGATCATCAGAAATACGGAGTAAGGGGCGCCTGGGTGGCTCTGTCGGTTAAGGGTCCCACTCGTGACTTCGGCTCAGGTCATGATCTTGTGGTCTGTGAGTTTGAGCCCCGCATGGGGCTCTGTGCTGGCAGTGCAGAGCCTGCTTGGGATTCCGTCTCCCTCTCTCTATCCCTCCCCTGCTTGCTCTCTGTCTCTCTCTCTCAAATAAAAATAAGCTGTAAATACACACATACATACACACATAAAATGGCCCCTGGGCATCGTGCTGGGGTGCTGTCGGGCATTACTGAGTGCAAAAAGGCTGTGATGCGTCTTTCGGAGGAGGAATTACGTGTGTTAGGTACACTCTGCTCCCTTCAGCCATGAGTTGTAGTCCTACTGACCATGAGTTCAATGCTAATAAATCAACAGCATGTATGATATAAGGTGTCTTTCAAGAGAAACACACATAAAGCAAGGTTGCGAATTGATGGGCTGATGACGGGCATGGGCAGAAGTTCCCGGGAACCTAGCCTTGTAGCTTCCTCAGGAGCGGCGATTCGGTATTGGCTAAAGCAGGGTTCACTGCAACTTTATGGAACATCACTATGGGGAATAATGAGAGGCCGCTGAAACTTTTTGTCTTGAAATAGCTTAAAATTCACAGGAAGTTGCAAAACTAGTACAGAGTCTCAGGTGTCCTTCACCAAGCATCCCCCAGGGATGGTAATCTGACATGACCTCAGCCCGTGGTCAAAACCAGATCACTGGCATCTGTACAGTATTGTTAACTCGGGGACAGACCCTGTTTGGGTTTTGCCAGTTGTCACCTGCACTCTTTGGTGAGGGAAAGGGAGTGAATAGTTCTAGGACATTTTATCCTTTGTATGTAGAGATCTGAGTAACCCAACTCCACTGTCAAAGGGCAGAAGTGTTCCATCTCAAGGAAACAGTGACTCCTTAAAAAAAAAAATAAATAAATAAATAAATAAATAAACATAATATTGACCATTTTAACCGTTTAAAAAAATTTTTTTTTAATTTTTTAATGTTTATTTTTGAGAGAGAGACAGCATGAGTGAGGGAAGAGCAGAGAGGGAGAGGGAGACACAGAATCCGAAGCGGGCTCCAAGCTCTGAGCTGTCAGCACAGAGTCTGACGCGGGGCTCAAACTCACAGGCTGCGAGATCATGACCTGAGCCAGAGTCAGACGCTTAACCAATTTAGCCACCCAGGCACCCCCATTTTAGCCATTTTTAAGAGTACATTCCAGTAACATTAGCTACATTCGCACTGTTGTGCAACCACCCCCACCTCTGTCTCCAGAACTTTCTCATCTCCCCAAACTGAGATTCTGTCCCCATGAAACACGCACTCCCAGCCCCTGGCTCCCACCATCTACTCTCTGTCTCTGGACGGGACTCCTCTAGGGACGTCCTGTGAGCGGATTCGGGCAGTATTCATCCTTTTGTGTATGGCTTATTTTGCTTAGCATGATGTCCTCAAGGTTTGTCCGTACTGTAGCAACCATCAGGATTTCCTTCCTTTTTGTGGCTGAAAAATATTCCATAAAACAATGATTTCTTGACCCGTTTTGCGGGAGGCACTGCCCTCCATTCTACTCGGGAAACAGCGATCAGAATAAATAAGTAAATTGTATCATATGTGAGAGAGACCAGCTTACTGTTCTTTCAGCTGAAGTTCTGTCCCTTGTACCCCTTTGAGTACCTGGTGTCCCTAGTCACGACCCTTAGCCGTGAATACCTCAAAGTATCTTCTCAATTATCAAGGGAAGATTTAAGTTACTGTAGATTTAGTGTGTCCATCATTTATTAAACTTCTTGGGGACTAGTGATGCTCAGAAGATGTTTATGGTGACTTTTTCTCCTGCAGACTCTTTGGTTAAAGCAGAATGTGGGACACCTGGGTGGCCCAGTCGGTTAAGCATCCAACTTCGGCTCAGGTCATGATCTCGGCAGTTCACAAGTTCGAGCCCTGCACTGGGCTCTGTGCTGACAGCTCAGAGCCTGGAATCTGCCTCAGATTCTGTGTCTCCCTCTCTCTCTCTCAGAAATAAACATTAAAAATATTTTTAAAGCAGAATGTATCTCACTTCAGGTGAGATGTTGGGTCACAGGAACAATCGGTCAGCCAGGCAAAGGACGCATTTCAGGGTTGGTCCCATATTTGTATATTTGAATCATAATTGCCTAGGTGGGGTTTACAGTGGTGTCGAAATGGCAGGAAATGCCTGCCCTGGACCACGGAGGCCTCAATTTATGACTTTCACCTTGGTGAATGGGTGTTCATATATGAGAGAGAGCCTCATCACCTTTGTCTCTATGATAATAGCAGTGGTAAGCCACTTAGTATCATGACGCTGGGGTGTTTGGGGTCACTGGGCAAATGTCACCCTCACCATACAGAGCTGTGTTACAGAATGAACGGCTACGGATACGTGTTCCGCGTGGAATATGGCATCACGCCACCTAGTGCTTAAGTCTCAGCTGATAAGCTCTGTTCATTGCTCCTGGACCAGTTTTCTCTCCGACATGTACCCAACTAACTGCATGTTTCCAACCACCTTGAATTTCCACCTAAGTTAAAACTTTCAGAATGCAGAATCCCACTGTGCAGAAAAGCTCTTAAGTACATTTTCCTCTAGTGCTGGTCCCTTAGCCACCCCAAAGGTCATGGTCTGCATGCGGCAGAGAACCACGGTCCCCACTACTTCCCTGTGTGACAAAAAACGAAGCTTGGGGGTGGGGGCACCTGGGTGGCTCAGTGGGTTTAAGCGTCCAACTCTCAGTTTTGGCTCAGGTCATGATCTCATGGTTCCTGAATTCGGGCCCCACATTGGGCTCCATGCTGACAGTGTGGAGCCTGCTTGGGATTCTCTCTCTCCGTCTCTGCCCTTCCCCTGCTCGCTCTCTCTCTCTCTCTCTCTCTGTCTCAAAAATAAACAAAATAAACTTAAAAAAAACAAAAACAAAAAATGAAGCTTGGGTGCCCGGGGGGACCGAGGAGCCAGGTCAGAAAGGCTAGTGGACAGATTTCTTCCTTTTTTAAATTTTTTTTTTTTTTTTTTTTTTGAGAGAGAGTGCGTGAGCAAACTGGGAGGAACAGAGAGAGAGGGGGACAGGATCCAAAGTGGGCTCTGTGCTGACAGCAGAAAGCCCGACACAGGGCTTGAACTCATGAACTGTGAGATCATGGCTTGAGCCAAAGTCAAATACTCAACTGACTGAGCCACCCAGGCACCCACAGTCACCTCCAGATTTCTTCCTAACGTTGCTCTTTGTCCTCGCCTGGAATAGAGCTTTCAGTGTGGTTTTCACCCTGAGAATGAATTAGCCAAGCAGCCCATCTCAGCTCAACTTGATTTGTCAAATAGAAGAGGGTGAGAGTTTGGCCTTCTGAATTTCATCTTTCCATCAGTGGGAAAGGTGACCAGAGAATTACACACATCCTATCATCTCGTTTCCTACTTTAACGAGCAGATGAGTGTGAAGAACCCTTTGGAGCCCCTGTCGTGTGTCAGGTTGGTTTGCAGTCGTTGCGTAAAATAGGATTGGCACCTCTCGTCCGTCCGCTCTGCTGCTCAAATTCTATCAGAGTGCTTTTACGGTCAGGGGCGCGTGTGGCCACACATCGTGCCCTGCAGTCTCTGGGTCTCGGAGTCATCCTGACATCCGATCTCGGGTTAATTACAGCCGTGTGTGTGTGTGTGTGTGTGTGTGTGTGTGTGTGTGTGTGTGTGTGATGTCGGCACGAGCCACGCCAAGCGCAGAGCTCTTGGTGATTTTAGATTATTTACAGTGAATATAAACTACTCTCCGCCTTTCACCTCCTGCCAAGATGGAAGGGGTGTCGGGGTTTTTTTGTTGTGATTTTACCAAAGGAGAAGATATTGTGCGATTTCCACAGTAAATGGTCACAGTGGGGACCAATTTCCTGCCCTCCAGACCCGCTGTCTCAGCCAATACAGTAGGAGAAGACGCAGCTTTACATTTCTAGAAGGATCACACGGAGGCATAAAAGCGACGCAGCCCGGCCTTGCACCGCACCGGGCCCTGGAGCCCGGACCGTGAACATGGGGAACACGCATTCCAAAAGCAGTGACCGAGACGGCGCGCTCCGTGGCCGCCCCGAGCTGTCTTTCTACAGCTCTTTTCCTCGGAAATGGAGCGAGAACGTCTTTCTGGATAACGAGCTGCTGACCTCCAAGATCCTGTCTGTGCTGCGGCCGCAGTCGGAACGGGGCTTCCGGACGGGCCAGCTCCGCTACCCTGCCCACTTTCTCAGCACCAACTCTGTGTTTGCCTCTGTCGCAGCGTCCTTAAAGGAGCACCCGAGGGCCACCCTCTTGTCCGATGGCAGCCCGGCCCTGTCCAGGAATGTCGGCATGACGGTCTCACAGAAGGGGGGGCCACAGCCAGCACCCAGCCCGGCGGGAACGGGGACGCAGCTCGGGTAAGTCGGGTCCTGTCTCTGCGCCAGGGGCAGCTACAGGTGAAGGGAGGGAGCGGGATGGGACATTCCCCTGGGACCCCGCAGATGGCCTCTCGGAAAGGAGACCCTCAGGTCCGTGTGAATCTGATCGTAGGCCCCCAGCCACACGGTGAAATTCCTATTCACACTTGTACTTGGCCGCTTGCAGCCAGCTGGGTTCATACCCTTGAAGGGCCCTTGGGCGGGGTTTCTGTCCGAGCCTGAGATGATGGTAGAAGTCCCACTGAGGTTGCCGTGGAGGTGGCATCCCGTTACTTACGCCTTAACCCTGTCCTCCGTGGACTCAGGGTGGTTCCCATATTTCTCCGTTCAGCGGTGTTTCGGTTGAAAACCTAATGCTAACAGATGTCATCACGGTGGTCCTTGCACGGGTTGGCGGGGAAGGGGGCTGATTATCTTTTTCGGTTAAGAAGGTTCTCCACCCTCACCTGTGAGCGTGGCTGTGTCCACCTAACTGTCACTCGAAAGAATTGCAGGGGCTCCGTGGGCTCCGGTGGCCATTAAAGGAAGCGTACAATTCAACTCACCCTGAGAACATACCTGGACATTGAATTGAAGTCAGTTATGATGGGGGGGCGTCCTAATGTTACGATTTTTACAAACAATCTGTGGGGCGCTTGGGTGACTCCGTCCCGGTTAAGCGTCAGACTCTTGGTTTCGGCTCGGGTCATGGTCTTCGGTTCGTGGGTTCAAGCCCCATGTCAGGCTCCGCGCTGAGAATGTAAAGTCTGCGTGGGATCCTCTCTCTCCTTTTCTCTCTGCCCCTCCCCTGCTCACTCACTCTCCCTCCCTCCCTCCTTCTCTCTCTCCCTCTCTCAGTAAACTTCAAAAAAAAGTAAAATCAATTCTTTTAAAAACAAAAAGATCTGTGACAAAGTTTAAGTGCATATAGAAATCTGGAAAGTTCTCAAATAGATTTGCCTTCCTAGAAAGGGTGTGTATGTGTGTTTAATTCAGATTTTTTGAATAATGGTTTTTATGATTTTTATTTAGACCAGTCACAGGAGAGATGGATGAAGCCGACTCCGTATTTTTAAAATTTAAGCAGGCAGCTGATGACTCTTTTTCGCTTACATCTTCGAATGCCGAGCCCATTTTTGTAGAAGGTACGGCCCTCTGGCTTCTTTCCCAGGTGCCACGCTGGGAGAGTGCCGGGACCCCTATCCTTCTGTCCACGGGACACGGCCTGGGGCGGCCCAGAGCCAGTGGAACAGTGGCCGCTTTTTCTTCCCTCAGACCCTTGCACGGCCTCACTGAGGAGTGAGATCGAGTCGGATGCCCGCGAGTTCGAGGCCGAGTCCTGGAGCCTCTCTGTGGATGCCGCGTATGCAAAGAAACAAAAGAGAGAGGTGGTAAAGAGGCAGGATGTGCTCTATGGTGAGAAGTTCTGCGCCGTCACGCTGACCTTCTACTTCCTCCTTTTCCATCTTTGTTTTGATTGATTGCGCCTGGGAGTCTGGGCTCCGTCTGCTCCCCCAGGGCAGCCCAGCTCTCCCAGTCAGGGAACAGGTGGCCAGGGAGGGCTTTGTGGGAACGCATCCCTGAGGACGAGCGTGGCCGAGTGCCCAGTCCTGACTCATCCTGACCCTGCTGGTGACCCTGAGAGAGAAGACTCCCCCAGGCCTGTCCCAGCCATCCCTGGTGACCACAGACAACGCCCCCCCCCCCCCAGGGGTTTGGGAGACATGTGACGTAGCACTGGCTCCCGGTTGGGACACCCCTTCCCGCTGGCCATTGGAGGACCTGGCTGTGGACAGCCGCTGTCCTGAGATGGGAGGTTACAGGTCACTGTGCAAAGCATGGCTCTCAGACAAGAGCCCGTCCCCAGGCCAGGTGCCGCATCGGGTGCCCTACGTAGGTCCCTCTGGGCCTCTGGACCTCCTATAAGCAGGATGACAAAAGCCCAAGACAGCCACACTGGAATCTGAGGCCCTTCTCTCCCCAAAGCCCTCGCTTGTTCTTACGATTCTCCCTCCATGGGAATCATTCACCAGGACTGACACCGTTATGTCGTCCGAGGAGGCATTTTCTGCCCCTCATCGGGGTTCTGTGAGGAGATTCTGGCACACACGGGTCTTCATCGTTCGCTGGTGTCCGGCTGGTGGTGGTATCCACACTTCCGTGTCACACACTGAGCTTTCTGCCCAGGCCGGAGGGGGTTGGGGTGTGGGCAGGAGGGGACCCTGATAGATGCTTTGCCTCAGGACTCCAGAGCAGGGCAGAGATCCTGCAGGGAGGTGCAGAGAGGACCAGTCTGGATGCTTCCATCCAGGCAGCCCTTTGCCACATTGTCTCACCCTCTGGGCAAACACAGTCTGCGTCCAGCCCCCATGGCCGGCAGCTCTGGGCCGGGCTGTGTTGACCTTTGGTCTCCTAACAGCCTCAAGGCCGTGATTTAAACAACAGGTAAACTCCAACACAGAACCTGATTTTTCTTTGCCTTTTCACAGAGAATTAAATTCCTCACCTGAGCTCTGCTTTCTTGTCAGTTGTAGTCTGGGTCTGGTCAGTGACGTGCACAGACGTGTGAGTTTCACATCCGAAGGAATAGTGTTCATCGGAACAGTCTTCCTGATAGGGCGCCTGGGTGGCTCAAGTTGGTTAAGTGTCCGACTTCGGCTCAGGTCATGATCTCACAGTTCGTGGGTTCGAGCTCCGAGTCGGGCTCTGCACTGACAGCTTCGAGCCTGGAGCCCGCTTTGGATTGTCTCCCTCTCTCTGCCCCTCCCCCGCTCACTCGCTCACTCACACTCTCTCTCTCTCAAAAATAAACATTAAAAATCAAATTAAAAAAAAAAAAAAAACAAAGAACAATCTTCCTGCCTAAAACAGCCTTGAAATGTCTTCGGGCATGAAATCTCTCCTGTGAGTTTGAGGTCCCAGCACACATCCCGGGTCCTCTCTTTCCTGATATCACCCCAGCCCTGGCTGCTCCCTTAAATTAGGACCTCCACAGCGCTGGGCCCCGGGGCGGGGGGAGGGGGGGCCTGCCCCCAGGCGGGGAGACCCCCAGGGCCAGGGCCCCGGTGCCGAGCTGGAAGCGGCCAGCCGAGCACGCGGTGGGCAGGCGGCACGCATGATGCCATCGTGGGCGCCCTCCCCGGCACGGGTGAGTCCCCTGGTCCGTGTCCCCGCAGAGCTGGTGCAGACGGAGGTGCACCACGTACGGACGCTCAAGATCATGCTGAAGGTCTACTCCAGGGCCCTGCAGGAGGAGCTACAGTTCAGCAGCCAGGCCGTCAGCCGCCTCTTCCCGGGTGTGGACGACCTGCTGGACTTGCACAGCCACTTCCTGTCTCGGCTGAAGGAGCGCCGCCGGGAGTCCCTGGAGGAGGGCAGTGACCGGAACTACGTCATCCAGAAAATCGGGGACCTCCTGGTGCAGCAGGTGGGCACAGCTGGGCTGGGCCGGGCTGGGCCGGGCCAGTCTCTGGTGACTGAGAGGCCGCGGCCCTGGGCCGTCACAGGAGTGCGTGCAGCTCGTGGTTAGAAGCAGGCGCCTGCGTGCCAAGCGCGCTTGTGCGAACACGTCCGCCCTTGCAGGCGGGGCTTTTGTCTGGTTCGCTGGCTGGGTTGTGTTGTGTTGTGTCTTGTTTTCCGGTTTTGACCTCCGTGTCTCCGGCTGTTAGAAGCGTATCTGTGGTAAAGGGCCCCAAGCCTAACCTGACTCCCGAGTCGACTTGTGAGCCTCGGCCAGGATTGACAGAGGGGACCCGTCAGCCCCCATCCGCCCTCGGGGTGCTCGAAGCATCCAGAGTCCGCGAATCAAGAGCTAATTAGAAGAATACCCCTTTTGCTTTGAAATCTCTCTAACGTGCTGCGGCTCAAATTGATGCTCCCTTCTTGGATTTCAGGAAATGTTACAGCACTGTGACGTAGTAAAGCCCATTAGAAGGTTTTCTCCTTTTGCCTCACTGCACCTTGTATCGAGGCCCCCGTACTGAAGCGTTTCTCTGCCTGTGTGTATGTTAGACAAGAAAGGGGAATCCCAAGTCAATTCGAGGCACATTTCCATGGAATCAACTGAGCCAGACGAGAACACGCCCTGGTGGTTTGCACGCTCCCTCTCAGTAACCTCTCCGTTGTCTTTCTGCAGTTTTCAGGCGAAAATGGGGACAGAATGAAAGAAAAATATGGTGTCTTTTGTAGTGGCCACAACGAGGCGGTCAGTCATTATAAGTTGCTGCTGCAGCAAAACAAGAAATTTCAAAGCTTGATCAAGGTAAAAAAAAAAAAAAAAAAAAATTTTTTTTTTTTTTTTTTAATTAAAAAATGCATCCTCTTTGCTCTAGAATGTTTTCCACAGGACTGTAATCTTTGAAGAGCTTAAGGTTATAAGGTACCTGTTATAAACCAGGGGTTTTCAAGTTTATTTATTTATTTTGAAAGAGACAGAGACAGTGCAAGTGGGGGAGGGGCAGAGAGAGGGGGCGACAGAGAATCCCAAGCAGGCTCTGCACTGTCAGCTTGGAGCCTGATGTGGGGCTCGAACTCACGAAACCGTGAGATCATGACCTGAGCCAAAACCAAGAGTCGGACGCTTAACCCACTGAGCCACCCAGGCACCCCAAGTTTTTCTTTTTCTTTCATTTTAACCACAAACCTGTTCAGAGCACGTCAGTGAAATCTGGAGAATTGCGAAATGTAAAACAAAGCAAAGCACACCCAGGGCTTTGTTCCTGGCCACACCAGCAGGCCACGGCGTGGAACCTGCTGACCACCACTCCTCAGACTGCTGAGGGGACACAGGTGTCATTCCCTCGTCCTGGGAACCACCCCTCTGGAGCCACCCGTTCCGCCTTCATAACTTACTCCATGCCTTTGCCCCCCCCCCCCCCCCACCTCGCCTCCTTCCCTCTCTGGTCCCCATTTGTCCCTTGAGGCCTGGGAAATGACCCACACCTGCCTTCTGCCTAGTCACGTGCAGGTGCTCACAGCCCAGAACCAAAAATGCAACATCCAACCTGAGTCCCCGGGGAGGGGCAAGCCCCTGTCTCCCGCATCCTTGCAAGTGCACCTGGGTTAAGGTCACTTGGCTGTCGCATGCCTTCTGCAGCTTGGTCCCCGAGGACTTTAGTTGGAAGTGATAGCCAATAACTAGTGGTCTAGAGTTAAGAATGACAGGTTTTGGGGGCACCTGGGTGGCTCAGTCGTTAAGCATCCGTTTCTTGAGTTCTGCTCGCGTCACAAGCTCACGACTCATGAGTTCGAGCCCCGAGTCAGGCTCTAAGCTGGCAGTGTGGAGCCTAATTCGGATTTTCTCTCCCTCTGATTCTCTCTCCCTGTCTCTCTGCCCCTCCTTCGCATGCTCTCTCTCTCTCAAAATAAATAAACTTAAAAAAAAAAAGAATGACAGGTTTTTAAACTCCGCCCCATTGCAGTTACAGTGGATGTAGACGGGAAAGGCAGAGGGTCCGTTTGAGGTTGTCCCTGGAACTTCACAAACCCCAGAGTCCTCCTCTGGTCCTCCTCAAAAGTGGCTCCACAACGGCTGCATTCCTGGAGTGCTTGAGTGCCGAGGGAGCAGAGAAGCAGAATGTGTGGTATGCTCTGGAGGGCACCAGAAACCGTGCTCCGCCCTGCCAGGAGCTGGCTTCCGGTGACTGCTTCTTGGGTTCTTAGCCAGAGGTGTGCGTCGGGTGCCAGCAGGGGGCTGCCTCAGAGGCACAGGCTCAGGGTAGTTCCAGATGGTTCTGGCAGCCGTCAGTCGGGGTCCTCGTGTGTATATGCATGCATGTGTATGTGGGCATGTGTGATAATACAGCTCTCTGGGTGATTCCCTACCGCCCCCTGTATTTTTGAGAGAGAGAGAGCACAAGCGGGGGGGGGGGGGGGAGAGGCAGGGGGAGAGAGGGGCACAGCGGATCCGAAGCAGGCTCCAGGCTCTGTGCTGACAGCAGAGAACCCGAGGCGGGGCTCAGACTCCCGAACCACGAGATCATGACCTGAGCCAAAGTCAGACGCTTTAACCGACGGAGCCACCCAAGTGCCCTCTTTTTTTTTTTTTTTTTTAAAGTTTATTTATTTGGGGGACAGAGAGAGAGAGGGAGAGAAAGAGTCCCAAGTAGGCTCTGTGCTTTCAGAGCTCAACGCAGGGCTCGAACTCAGGAACCTTGAGATTATGACCTGAGGCAAAATCAAGAGTTGGATGCTCAATGCACGGAGCCACCCAGGCGCCCTGGTTCTGGTTTCTTCTTCCTGGGTTTTACAGAGGCCCTCCTTTACAAGAGGGGACACTGCCTTTGCTTTCTGCGCACAGCAGATGAGCCCCCCTTTCAAGTACTCAGTGAAGCAACAGAGACAAAAGGCCTTGGCGACCTGAAAAAGGAAGGTGCCCCCAGCTGATTTGGCAGGAGCCAGGGTGCCAGCGGGGCATTTTGTTTCCCATTGCCTAGAAAATCGGCAACTTTTCCATCGTGCGGCGGCTTGGTGTGCAGGAATGTATCCTCCTGGTCACGCAGCGCATAACCAAGTACCCGGTGCTGGTGGAGCGCATTATTCAGAACACAGAAGGTACAGTAGCTCTCCTCACGGCCTCGCCCACGGCCGCTTGGAGGAGCGATCTCGGTCTTCCTGCCCCGTTTTAGCGGTGGGTTGCAGAAGCGCCCCCTCTGTGCTCCCTCCCTGGTTCTCTGGAGGAGAGACTCTGGAGCCGCGATGGCGGCTCAGCAGTCATTAGCCGAGCTGCCACCATGCCGAATCCACCGTGCTGGGTTGTGGGGTTTCCGACTCAAGAAAGATGGGGTGCCGGTCTTACTTGCCTGCTGTCACCCCGCAGCCCCTGGCACAGGCCGGGCCACAGAAGGCCCTGGGTCGTCATCCAGGGAGTAGATGAATGTTGGTCCCGACAGGCACAGAGATGGCCTTCGTGTCACGTGCCTGGAACCTGGGCGGGCGGAGGAGAAAGGGCCCACGGGCCAGCCCGGGGTTCTCAGAGGCCAGGGCCTGACCACACGAGCCCCACCCCCAGGAGACTCGGGCCCTGCGAGAATGAGCAGATTCTTGGATCACCCAACTCTGGGTGATGGTGGGTGGTGGAGGGAGTCTTCTGCGCAGAGCTGGTGGGCACGGGGTTGGGGGCGGGGGGCGTTCACTGAGGAGGGGCAGGCAGCAGGGCTAGGCAGGGCCGCTTCTGTCTCTCAGTCACGTGTCGGCTTCCACGTTCAGTGGAGGCTGTGTCTCAGCGGGAACCAGATGCCGCCGCCTTTATCTGGAGAAGCATTTACATCCAGGCGCGGGTTGGGAGGTGATTCTTGAGGGTCCTCTGAGCAGTGGCTTCAGGGAGCGCATCTCGTAGAGCCCATAGCACGTCCACCTCTGTCGTGTTTGTGAACGGGGACACAGGAAGGCGCTAACCCTGCGGTGTGTGGCAGCCGGCAGCGAGGACCACAGAGACCTGAGCCAGGCCCTGAAGCTCATCAGAGACATCATCTCGCAAGTGGACGCCAAGGTCAGCGACTTCGAGAGAGGCCAGCGCCTCCGGGAGATCGCGGGGAGGGTGGACCTGAAGTCCTCCAGCAAGCTCAAGAACGGCCTGACCTTCCGCAAGGAGGACATGTTACAGCGGCAGCTGCATCTGGAGGGCACGCTGTGCTGGAAGACCACGTCGGGGCGCCTGAAAGGTAAGGCTGGGCCCCCGCCGCCGGGGGGCAGCCGCGGAAGGGCCCCCCGCGTCCCCGAGCCTCCCGCTCACTGCCCGGGGGGTACTGTGGGCCCCGCCTCCAAAACCCACAGTGCACTTGCAGACCAGAGAGCACGCTGGCCTCCAGCCTGCGTTTCCCCGGGCCAAACCACGAGCTTCTGGAAACCTCCTAACCTGTCCGTTGACACCAGCATTTTTTTCAAGATCGTTGGCGGGGAGTGCCTGAGGTGGCCAGGGATCAGATGTGCTTGTTTGTAGCTTGCACGGGCGAGCATCCAGCAGGCAATTTAGCGCCTCCTGGGTGCACGACACCCAGGTGGGTGGTGGGTGGTGGGAGGGCTGTGCCCTCGGGGGCTCTAGCCAGTGAGCAGAAAGGAAGAAAGAAGGAAGGAAGCCAGAAGTAGTGAGAAGTGCAGTAAATGCTTGCGAGGAGGAGCCCACGGGCCGCAGGCGAGAGGACTCGTGGGGAGAGGCGTCTGGTCTGGGTGTCTGGAGAGGGCACTGCTCCTGCTTTCTGAGACACACGGGCTCTGGCTGGACACTCCGTGCAAGACGTGCCAGGGCTCTGCTGTCAGATGTCCCCGCAGGGACAGGGGGCCCGAGGGCAGGCCACGACGTCCCTGGCTCAAGTCCCCGCTGACCTGGGAGCAGGAGGGGGTGGGGGGGGACACAATTCATGTTTGAGGAATCAGCCAGAGAATCTCAGAGGCCAGGCCTGCAGGTGCCATCACAACAGGGACTGAATGGCAGGTTCAGCAACCTCCAGCCACTGATCTGTGCCAAATGTTGGAACCCAGGAGGTGATGGAGAGCCGTGAGGTGGACGGAAACCCTCAGGCTCCTGCAGAAGCATCATGGCGCCAGGCTGAGCGACCAGCCCCTGTGCCCTGGGGCTAGAGCCTTCCCTGGACGCGTGGGTCTGCCTGGCAGGACCCATGTGGCCCTGCGACCCTGTGAGACATTTCCTTCTGTGCTTTCTCATTAGATGTTCTCGTTGTCCTTCTGACTGATGTGCTTTTGCTGCTACAAGAAAAGGATCAAAAATACGTCTTTGCCTCCGTGGTATGTATCCCATCTCATCAGATGTTAGGTCCTGCCCTCTGGGACGTTAGGGGGTGGCTGTGAAGCTGAGTCGGAGGGCGGCCGGGAAGACACATCCGAAAGTTCACCCGCTGTCCCACGTCCTCCCAGGGGCCAGGAGGTTCCAACAGGGCAGGAGTAGAATTTTCCGAGACCCAGGGTCCTGTCTGATTGCCTGAGGAGGCCTCAGGGCCTTGGGCTGACATCCTGTCTGGTCTTAGCCTCCTCGTCTCCGTGACTCTTCCTCTCTCAGGGGCTTGGGGGTTCGGGGGCTCCCGCATCCTTGCCAGGAGATCCCCTCCTTCCTTCCCTACCAAAGACCCCAGCTCAGGCAGCTGCTCCCTGGGAGCTGTGAGCATCTTGGCCCCACGGCGCTCTGATCCCGGGACACCCTTGTCACGGGAGCCAAGCCTGGCCTGCATAGGGCTGGTTTCCCCTGGGGCCTCTCTCATTGGCTTGCCATCCTCTCCCCGTATCTTCACATGGCGTCCCCTCCGTGTGACTTTGTGCACCGTCCCCTCTTAGTAGGACCCCAGACCTACTGGATGGGACCCCCTCCCTTAATGACTTCATCTTACCTTAAGCACCTCTGTAAAGGCCCCACCTCTACAGAATCACATTCTGAGGCGCCAGGAGGGTTAGGGCTTTAACATCAGGATTTGGGGGGCACAGTTCAGCCCATCACTGCCAGTTAACGTGCATTTTACCGGGCTGTGTCAGAGCATCGTCTCTCGTAGGATCACAGAGAGGAATACTGCCTGGCTATGGCTGTTTGGGGCACAGAGTCAGGAGGAAGATTCATTTGTGATCATACACTACCTACCCTTGTATCTCTTGGGTTTTGTCCAGTGGCATGCATCACTGGTTATAAAACACGTGTTTAAGCACGATAAACAGAGTATACGAGGAGATCGTTGCAGTCGTGTCTTTTTTCCCCACGTGGCAAAATATCTCTGCTTTCCATTGTTTGAAAATAGATGGGGCACCTGCAGCCTCCTGTCCCCTCCCCCTCAGACAGGCGCGTGACAGCCATTCAGATACGGCAGGGTGAAGCTACCCCCTCACCACCGCATTGCACCCACACAGGACTCCAAGCGCCCGGTCATCTCATTACAAAAGCTCATCGTGAGGGAAGTGGCCAACGAGGAGAAAGCCATGTTCCTGATCAGCGTCTCCCTGCGAGGCCCGGAGATGTACGAGATCTACACCAGCTCCAAAGAGGAGAGGAACACCTGGATGGCTCACATCAGAAGGGCCGTTGAGAAGTGAGAAGGGCCCGTGTGTGCGCCCCCTCCCGACCCGACCCCCCAGCCGTGTAGCCTTGGGCTTTGACAGCCACCCAGTCAGCTGTGGCCTTGAAGGGCCTGAGAGAGCACTAGAGGTCACAGGTCGGCCGGAGACCCCTCTGCCTTTCCTCTCCCTCATTCCGCCTCGGTGCTTTGTCCATCCCCCTCGTCTAAAAGGGACACGTGGCACCATTCTGGCACCTTCCGACAACAGCCTAACCCGTCGGTTGCTAAAGGGGCCGCGACGTTGCTGGCCGGGGGGTGCGGGCCCAGGCGGTTCTAACTGTGGGTGTTGGTGGGATGCGACAGGGGGCCGGGCCTGTTGGAGCAGGTTGTGGTGTCCTGTCCTTCTTCCTCAGGCCAGGGGACCCCTCAGGACCCAGCCAGCCTGCTGCTCCCTCTCTTTACACCTGGTAGCTTCCCGGACCCTTAGCCTGCCCAGAGCTGCCCCCATACCCAATGCCAGTTCTGCAGGTCCCCCGGAAGTGAGCTGTCCTCAGTCTCCTCCTCTCCTGGGTCGTGACCAGGCACGTAAACCCATGGCTGGTTACGTGTGGACCCTGAGAGACGGGATGAATGCCGGTGGCTGCCGTTCTGTTCTCCCTCATTTTTCTCCCACACCGTTAGCAAGCTAAGTCACCCACAGAACGAGACGTTCTCAGCAGCCGGTTCTGCAGACAGAGCTCTCAGGGCCCGTCACTGAGGCCAGCCTGCCCGTGAGGCGTTCTCGCCCATCTGCCCATTCTCCCTGCAGCTGTCCCGACGAGGAGGAGGGGCCCTTCAGCGAGGCCGAAGAGGAGAGGAAGGTGGTCGAGGCCCGCGCCCTGAGGCTGAGGGACTTCCAAGGTAAGGGGAGTCAGTCTGGACCTCTGACTCCCACGATGTGTCCCTCGTGTGGTCAGAAGGCTCCACAGCACCGTCTTGAGGCAGTGGGCCAGGGATCATGAGCGGCATCTCTGTTCCTTCCCACTGGGATTGGCCACGGAGTGACTCCCGTGGGCTGTCTCGTGTCCTACAGCTCTGTGGGGCCTTTGTAGTGAGGTTTTGTCATGAGCTGGCGATCGGCAGGAGGGGGTATGAGAAAGGGAGAGGGTGGCGCTCGGGGCCCCTGAGCCACCTCGAGACACTCGCGCTTCGCCACACACACTGCCCTCTCCCTCCGTCCCTGTCCAGGAAGGAGCTCGCTGTGGGTGTCCCAGGTCACGTACACAAAAGCCCCAAGGGGACTTGGAATAGCACGGGACCCCACAGCCTCCTTCTGGAGCCTGGCAGACCGAGACCAGCCCTGGCTTTGTGGTTGGGGACCTCGGCTCTCCCCGCCCTGTTTTAATTTTTTTTCCAGCTACTTTATTGAGACATAATTCACACACTACACAGTTCACCCACTTAAAGCATACCATGCAGTGGCTTCGGGTGTATATCACAAGATTGTGCAACTGTCACCACAATTTCAGACCATTTTCAGCTCTCCACAAAAAAACCCCGCGCCCATTAGCTGTCACTCCCTGCTCCTTCTTCCCTTAGCCCCTGGTAACCTCTGCTCTGCTCTCTGTTTCTATGAATTGGCCTGTCTTGGGGATCTTGTGTATAGAGAGTCCTGCGATCTCTCCCCTCTTGTGTCTGGCTGATTCCACGGACCATGATGCTTCAGGGTTCAGCCATGTTGTAGGGTGTGTGTTTCCTTCCTTCCTAAGGCTGAATACTGTTGCATTGTACAGATGCACCTATGTGCTTATCCATTCTTCTCCCGGCTTTAACAGACTCCTGTGGGACTGAAGTGAGATCACTGCCAACAACGGTTCCCAGTACTTTGTGGTCTCAGTCGGCTTCTCTCCTTCCTCTCACTGAGTCACTTATTTTTAAATTAGGTAGCATTTAGACAGTAAGCACGTAAAATTAGGCAGTTTATATTTTATTTCTTTTTGTAGGGAGAGGCATACGTTCAAGGGCACTGATTAATAAAAATGTCCAGAAGAAAGGGGTGGAAAATCCCACTGACCCCGAGAGCACAACGCTAATGCCGTATTCATTCAGACTCTTTATTTCTGCGGGATGGTTATGTAACACACACCCTGTGCTAGGCACATGTCCGTGGACACACCTCTGTGGATGCCACAGTCCTACAACGATATCTGTTCCTTACACGTTCGTGACAAGATTGCGTTAGAAATAGGTGCTTTCTTTATGGAGATATTCGTTCCCATCTTGGATCAAAAGCTGATCTCATCTTTAACACTGGGACCTCAGGGACGCTCCTCAAAATCAGAAGCAAGGCTGGGCCAGCCCCTGTCCCCATTATTACCTTTATCCTGCGAGCTCCGGCCTGGGTGATAAGGGGAGGAGCAGAAGTCAGATCATGACTGGAAGGGAAGGGACAGAATTGTGTTTCACGTGTGACATGATTATTTGCCTAGAAAATCTAATAGAATCAACCAGAAAACCACGGGAGGCTGTGAGATGCAGCTGAACGTGACACGTGTATTCTAGCAGTCACCAGTGAGAGCTTTGCCGTGGCCGCAACTACAAAAGAGGCATAAAGCCCACAGACCTGCAAGGAGTTTGGCCTAAATGCCTGACAGAACACGCTCAGGATAGGAAAACTAAGTCTTTGAACATTCTCACTTTGGCCCAAACTAATAAATCGGCCCGTGAAAGTCCTCGCGTGTACCCCATGGTGTTTAGTTTTTCATAGCTGGGGCGAACAATCAGAAGGCAGGCCTGTGCCCTCACCTTCCCTGTGGGCTGTTGGAAGGGTGGGCCGCGGGTCAGCCGGGGTCCCCAGAGTCCAGCCCCCCCACCCCTTGCAGGGGCCTCCCAGAGCCCACTCCTGGGAGAAATGATCCTGGAAGGCCTACCGCTGCCCGCCCACCCCCCCGCCCCCCATCCCTTTGCAGAGCGACTGAACCTGAAAGACCAGCAGATTGCGCAGAGCCTCAGCGAGAAGCAGCAGATCTACCTGGAGATGGCCGAGACGAGCGGGCTGGAAGACGTCACTCCGTCACGGCTCCTCTTCCGAGGAGGGGACCCCTCCGAGACCGTGCAGGGGGAGCTGATTCTCAAGTCGGCCATGAGTGAGAGTAAGGAGCCGAGCCTGGGGGCCCTCACTGGGCACCCGGCTGCTGCTGCCGCCACAGTTCCACCTGGGGTGGGGGGTGGTTCTCGGGGGGACCCCAGGACGGCACGTGACCCAGTGTGGCCAACTTGCCACCCTGTCTGGGACGCACTTCTGTCTGGCTGGGGCGGGCATTCTCCCAGGAGCAGCGCTGACACCCGGCAGACTCAGCACCTTCTCCCAAGCACCTGCTACATGAGGCACCACGCCAGTCCCCTAGGATCTGAAGTCGACCGAGATGGGTTCCCCACCCTCAAGAGGCCCTCCTCTCTGAGAAGTGGGGCACCAGTGATCTCCCCAGAGATCATGCACATATCCACATTTGGTGGGTCATTTCAGAGGGCTCCTGCCCCTGGGCCTGGAACCCCACCTCTGGGGGGAGGAGGCTTCTGAACACAGCGACCACAGGGGGGCGCTGGCCAGTCTCCTGCCCTCCGTGAGCACTCTGCTGCCAGGCCCGCCTCGTGGAGCTGTCAGGGTCCTTGCTGGAGCCCCCGGCGGCCCCCACACAGCTGCTGGGCCAGCTCCGCATGAGGCCCAGCCTGGGTCAGGCCAGCCGGCCAGTGCTCACTGGGTCCAGACGGACAGCTGGCAACTGCGCTCTCAGTGACAAACGAGAGAGACAGCTGCCCTCCAGACCTTTCCTTCAGAGTGAAGGGAACAGAGACCGGGGGGGTCCCTTGTGGACTCCACTTCTGCTCCGCCTCGTGTCCTCCGGCCACACTGACCTTCTGCTTCCTCACATTTCTTCGGGGGCCATTGTTCTTGGCCCCCTGAGGACCCTCTCATATCCTGTGCCTGGGCCTGGAATGTTCTCCCCACCGCCTCACTGGCCAAAGCCTGTTTGTCCTAAAGCACTTTGTGTGACCAGACCTGCCCCCAGAGGCCACCCTCCCATGGCCTCCGACCTTCTGTGTGCACCCCTGACACACAAGCGCACACCCGAGTTCTTCCCCGGCCCCTCCCACAGGCTGCCCCGAGGTCCAGCCTGACCTGCAGACATGCATTGGCCTGTCCTGGCTGCAGTACCTGAAGTTAGGGGAATGCATAGAGCGGGGGGCTGAAGTCCCACAACAGAAATTAGAAGACTGTGACCCAGGCCCTGCAAGCTTCTAGGCCCCGATCCCTGTGCCCCGCGTGGTTCCACAGGGCAACTCGCTTCCTCCCATCTCCTTCCACAGTTGAGGACATCCAGAACCTGCTCTGCAGGCAGCTGGCCAGCGCCAACGGTCAGGCAGAAGATGGGGGAGGCTCCGCGGGCCTGCCCCGCAGGGCAGACACCCTCGGGGGCTGCGACACCGTGAGCAGCCCCGGCAAGAGTGAGTGGGGCTTCTCGGGACAGCTTAGAACGTTCCCTTTGCAAAGCCGAGGCATTTATTGCTGGGTGTCTCTGCTGCTGCTTCCCCTCAACGATTATAAACCCTCTGTGGTGAGGTTCTGGAACCTTCAGGGTGTTGTCGGTCATGCTCCGACAGCGGCACACAGACCAGCCCCTCCCTTTCCTGCTGGCGTGTGTCTCTGATGCTGCCATTTTGGCACAAGCCCAAGGGTAGCGGCCTGGCCACAATTTCCTACCTGGGTTCTGGGGTTGTGGGGCCCCGTCCGGACTCCTGGGGGACCTCCAGCCCCCTCACGCACCTGGATTGGGGTTTTCAGACGGCAGTTTTAAGAAGGTCTGCAGCAACGACCCTGGCCCCCGAGACTGGCAAGGCCCGGTGAGCAGCCCAGACTCCAGGCCCGGCGACACCCCCGGGGCCTCTGAGGAGCCACCACCTGTGGTATGTCGCTCCCGTAGCCAGGTCCAGGGCCGCCCAAGCCCTTTTCGTTACCGTTGCCAAGTGTGAACAGCCTGTGCTTGCGTGGTCTAGTTTTTCCATCTAGCGGCAACACGCTGTCCCTGGGAGTGGCCCACGATGGCCGGGAATGGGATGAGAGAGGGGACAGGCCCAGGGCAGTAGCTGTAGCCGCCTCAGCAGAGGAGAGACCCTGCGGGGCCCGCCAGCATTGGGTCTGTACAAGTGTCCTGGTGCCCGGAGGCTGGGGCACACTGGGGCCCGAGCAGGGCTGCGGCTGAGGCTCCCTCGGCCACCTGCTGTGTGACCCAAGCCTCCGCAGGGTGAGCCCACGACAGCCGCCTTCCCGCCTCCAGGAAGGCTGCCCTGGGCGGTTGTTTTCCAGATGCCAAGACTCAACGCGAGTCACAGGGCCAGGCGGGGCTGGGAGGAGAAGGACCTGTTGGTCACTAATCAGCAGGTCCTTAGCTCTTCAAGTCTGACGCTGTTGCCTCCACAGGTCACGGTGCCAGGTGCGGAGTCTGGCCCCCGTCTGCCCGCCGTCCTGGAGCTGGAGGTAGGCTCGGGGCTCGTCCATCTCCCCGGGGGTCGGCATGCACGCCCCGCGCAGCTTCGTGCAGGGAGCCCGTGTCTCTCTCCCTCTCCACAGCTCGTGCAGCGGATCCAGACGCTGTCCCAGCTGCTGCTAAGCCTCCAGGTACAGGGGCTGCGCCCGGGCCCTTTTCCTGCCGGAGGCTAGGGTCTGGGGAAGGGCCAGCCGCCTCCTAACATCGGGGCCTCCCCCCACGCCCCGCCTCGCCCCCCGCAGGCCGTCATCGCCCAGCAGGACAGCTACGTGGAGATGCAGAGGGCCGCCCTCCAGGAGCGCGAGAAGCAGCTGCGGCTGCAGTCCACGCGCGGGAACCTGCTGCTGGAGCAGGAGCGCCAGCGCAACTTCGAGAAGCAGCGGGAGGAGCTGGCGGGCGTGCAGAAGCAGCAGGGCCGGCTGCGGCTGGAGCAGCAGCGCTGGGAGCGCGAGCGGGAGCGCCAGCGGCAGGAGCTCGACGTGGCTTCGGCGCGGCTGCGGCAGCGCGAGGAAGAGTCGCTGCAGCTGCAGGAGCGGCTGGGCCAGGAGCGCGAGCAGCTGGAGCGGCAGCGGCGCGCCTACCAGCACGACCTGGAGCGGCTGCGGGAGGCGCAGCGCGCCGTGGAGCGGGAGCGCGAGCAGCTGGAGCAGCAGCGGCGCCTCAAGAAGCAGAACACGGCGCCCGGGGCGCTGCCGCCGGACACGCTGGCCGAGGTGAGGGGCGGGGCGGGGTGGGGCGGCGCTCCGGGTGCGGGCGCGTGAGCCCCGGCGCGTGTCAGCATAAGTGCCGTGCGCGCGCGCGCGCGCGCGGACGCGACTAAGTGTAACCTTGGGTGCGCGTGCCTGCAGCAGTAAGTGGCGACCCGGGGGGCCGGCGCCGGCCCCGCCCCCAAACAGAACCTCCCAGCCGCGCGCGCTTAGGTGACCCCGGGACCCAGAGGAGGTTGGGTGGGGCAAGTGGGCGAGACCGGCCCTGGACACTGCAGATCTGGGGACAGCGGCTGTGGGGGGGTGGGGGGGTTGGGGGGTGGGACGTGATCTCCAGCAGGAGGGACAGCTCTGGGATGTGGCGTCTGTCCCTCTTTCAGGCCCAGCCCCCAAGCCACGCTCCCAGCTTCAACGGGGAAGGGCTGGAAGGGCCCACCGGCCTCGCCAAAGCGCCAGGACCCCGGGCGAGCCTGCTGCTGTCCAGCTCGGGCCCCGAGTTCCCAGAGCGCCCCGAGGTGGCTCGCCGGGACAGCACCCCGGCGGAGGGTCGGCCGGCCAAGAGCGACGTGCCCATCCAGCTGCTCAGCGCCACCAACCAGATCCAGAGGCAGGCGGCCGTGCAGCAGCAAATCCCCACCAAGCTGGCCGCCTCCACCAAGGGCGGCAAGGACAAGGGCGGCAAGAGCAGGGGCTCCCAGCGCTGGGACAGCTCGGGTGAGCCCGGAGTCGGGGGGCGGAGCTGAGGCCGCGGAGTCCTGGCGGGCTCTAGGTGACGGGTGATCTCAGGTGCCCACCCGGTCCACTCACCACTGTTTGTGAGACCAAAGCGGCTTCTTGGGAGCAAACCAAAATGGGACCCCAGGGCTGTTCCCTGGAAGGGGCACCAGGAGGAAACTGGAAGGCACAGCTGGTGACACCAGGCTACCGAGACGACGTGTCCCCATGTGGTCTTCCAGCCCAAGAAGCAAAATTAAAACATCAAACCCCATGTCCTTTTCCTACCCCGGCCCTCACACTGGGACTGGGGATGAGGGAACCTCTTGGCAGTTCAGAAAGTGGGGCCCTGCAAAGGGGTGACCAAGGAGGAGAGGTCAGAGAGCCTGGGTCACTGAGGGACATCGAGGCAAGCAGTGCTAACACTCCCACCGAGCCCCCAGCCAGTGCCGACACTAGCACCCACATCTCTACGGGGTCCTCGGTCCACAGAGGGGACGCTGAGGTCCTCGCACAGAGCACTCTGCAGCGAGTGGTCCCCGGTAGGGAAAGCCCGGGGGGGCTCCCTTGGGTGCTGTCAGCATGCAGGCTCTGGCTGAGGGGAGCCAGCCCTGGGGTGTTCCCTGAGGAGCAGGGCCTGTGTCCCAGGACTGCTGGGACTCAGGGGTCACGGGGTCTCTCTCCAGCGGCGCACTGTAGTCTGGCCTCGCTGTCCCTGGGGCCATCCTTGGTCATGGGTGCCGGCGTCCTCCCTCGGCCGTCTGGGGGAAGAGCCAAGGAGGGGTTGGAGGGGGGCTGCTTGTGTGCCTGGAGCGAGGCCAGACACCCCGGGCCGTGCCCTTCTGCCCTCAGCCTCCTTCGACCTGAAGCAGCAGCTGCTTCTCGGCAAGTTCATGGGCAAGGACGAGGGCGCCTCTCGGAACCGCCGCTCGCTGAGCCCCGTCCTGCCAGGCAGCCACGGCTCCACGCCTCTCCCAGGTGAGCCCGGCCCCCCGGGACAGCGGGGCTGCTGTGATGCCCGGCAGCTGCCGACACCCACCACCCGCCCTCTCTTCCAGACCCCTGCGGCTCAGCCCCAGCCGACGTGCCCCCTGAGGGCTCCAAGCCCGGGGGCGCACCCGTGCCCCCATCCTTCTTGCCACTGCCCACCACGCCATTGGACAAGGAAGAGGCCGGCAAGGAAGACGTCATCTTCTTCTAGAGGGGCTGTGGCTCCAGGTGCAGACCCCTCCCTCTCCTGCTCTCCGGGGAGCAGCCCAGTTGTCCCTCCCCCCTTCCCTAGCAGACCAACACCAGCGACCGCATGGCTGGGGCTGGGGTCTGGGCCGGGGCGGGCCTGTCGTCTCGAGGCTCTTTCTGTAGGATTAACAATGGTGCCTGGGTAACTTTCTAAACTTCTTTTTTTGATACAGAAAGGAAAGTTTGTAATCGAAGGGTGAGCCAGAGCTGACCTAAGGAGCTGTTTCAGTTGTAGCACCCCATGTGAGTAGGGAGAGAGTAACTCCACGCCATCGTTCCCAGGGACTGCCCAACGCAAGAAGCCTGGTGACAGGCCAGACCCCAGTCTAAGGAGGAGGTGCTGGCCCTGGGCCAGGCTCCGCAGCCCCCGGGAGACGCTGGAACGTGTCATTAGGGCACCAGGAGGGGTGGGTGGTGTCGGCAGAATCAGCTTCCAAAGCAGAAACCTACATGTGTTCACGGTGAACCTCAAGGCCGAGGGCGTGAGCTCAGACCAGGGGTGGCACACAGCCCACCTGGGGACAGAGGGCCACAGGGCAGGGCGTATGAAGGGGATGGCCCGTGGCACCGTAGACAGGTTCTATAGGTTCTGGAAGGGGCGGGCCATAACTCATTTTAATTTGACAGAGGTTTTTAAAAGCTGCTGTTGCTCAACTTTGTGCTTCCCAGAGGAACCTCACCCAGTTGGCATGATTCGGTGGGACTCAAGGGCACCAGCTGTTCTCTGGGCATTCAGCCTGTCCGGAGAAGGCAAATCGAGAGCTTCAGGCAGGACTCGTGCACTCCTGAGGGTCCCGCTCCTAGCAGAGGGTCCCCAGCCCCCATGAGATGGGCTGGTGTTCCTGGGGCCACAGGGAGGAAGCCCCCGGGACAGGCGTCCCTCACTGAGGGGCAGGTGCTGGTTTAGGGAATGGAGTGGTGGGACTGCCCTGCCCTGGCAGACAAGGGTGAGATGCTAGAGGGGTCACGTGTGGCCAGGAGACCTTAGGTGGCCAGATGGCCGTGGGTGCCTCATGCCCAGTGAGCCATGCTAGCTTACTGTCCACTTTCCCTGGAGGGCAGCTCCCCCCCACCCCACAGTCCAGCTGCACAGCTGTGGACGGCAGGGGGTGGGGGGGGGGTGTTAGATGTCCAGGAACGGTCAGGGGTGGCAAACGGGTCAGAGCCACACTTCGGCTCTGGAGGAACTCTGGGTGCCAGGTGGGCGAGTGGGGATCCCGCAGCCTTTGCACCCCTGGCCCCGCCACAGAGCCCAGTCCCTTCCAAGGCATTGGTGGGAGGACTTGGGTCCCTTGCTGACCAAGGAGCGGGGGCGCTGCAGGGTGGAGCGACACAGGCATTCCTGACGGAGGAACCGAAAGCAGCGGTCGTGAACCTCTCCCAAGCACAGGAAATGGTGTGACGTTCCCGGGCCTCTCCGAGAAACCCCGCCTGCTCCCTCCTCTCGACTGTGTCCTCCTCCTCGAGGAGCAAGGAAAAGCGGTCTCCCTCGGTCCTGTGACACAGCGGAGCCGACCTGTGCCACGTCTCTAATCAGTGTTCGTGTCGTACCGAGACGTATCGGAGCACTTTAGAAAAGTTGACTTTAGGTCCCTGTCCTGTCGTAAAGAGAACATTCCTGGGCCCTTGTGCTGGGCGATGTGACCGCCAGGTGCCCCTCGCGGTGAGGAGTTTCCGCTCAGCCACGTGGCAGCAGTCGGGGCTCCCCGCCACGGGGCCGAGAGCATTTCTCGGTCGTGCCACGCAGCGGGGCAGTGGCGGTACATGTCTGGCCAGCAGGAGGTCACCCCTGGGTAGAGCCCAGTTCTCCTTGTGTGGTCGGTGGCTGAACAGATACTATTTCTGTGGAATCTGTGCGCGTCTTTGTTAATCGTGACCATAATCTTAGTCCACCCGACAATTGCTTTTACGATGATTGCGTTTCCTCACCGCGGGATCTTTCAGAACCGTCTTAGAACTTAAGACCTGATTCCAGCAATAAAAGCGTCGGAGGTGAGTGGACGGAGTGTTCGTATTGAGGGTTTGGAGTTTTGTTTGAGGATCGTCTGCCCAACGCCGGTGCTGTGATGGTGGATTACGGGGAGACTCCCGTGGCTCCCCTCCCCAGGCGGGGCCCCCCCGCCACACCCCCTGCTGCAGTAGGACCTGGGGGAGGCCTGGACGCCACGCTCAGGGCCCCGCAGACTCCCCTCCACAGGACCTGCGTGACCGGGATGCCGTAGGAGCCCCCCGAACTGATGTTCCCACCTGCTGCACGCAGGGGTCAGGCCTGTGGAAGAGTGCAGGACACTCCCCTGCCCCGCAGCTGGGGTGGTGGCTTCAGGGATGCTGAGGCTCCTCCTGGGCAAGCAAGGTGGCCCCGCACAGAGGAGCCCAGCCCACAAGCCCGCCCTGGTCCCCTCTGAGGATGCTCCGGATGATGATCACACTGGGGGTGGTGGCGAGGCCAGGGCGGCCGTGGCCCGGGGAGAAGCAGCCCTCCGCAGGGGACTGAGGTGTGGGAGCACCGCCAGTCCTCCCCGCTCCAGCGCGGCCCCCTTCCGTTCAGACCTATCCCCGTGGTCTTGGGGCGTCAGCCTTCTTGACAAGGAGCCATGGCTGGCCTCTGGGCCATCCTCCAGGCCCACCAGCCTCCCTGCTCCCCAGTTTGCTGCCATGTGTACTCCCTGGGTCCCGAGAGAACCCATTGAGGCCCAGCTCCTGGGAATGAAGACCTGAAGAGGCTGAGCAGGGGGTGTGGCCACACTGCAGGTGGGGCTTCTCCTTGACCACCCAGCAGTGTTCCCACACAGCCCGGGCCCACAGGGACACCAGCCTGTTGGGGCACCCGTGACCTGACACGTTAGCATCCAGGTGCTCATGTGGTTTGCCCACAGACATCCTGCCCTGGGTGCCTTGTATTAACTGAGTCTCCAGGCAGGTGAGTGGGTGCTGCTGTGACCACCCCCCCCCCAATCTCCCTGGTGGCCCCGAGTGCTGGGAAGGGGGCCTCTGCTAAGGGCCCAGAGCCTGGCCCACCCCCCACCTGTGAACCCCAGGGACAGACAGGTGGGGCAGGGTGCTCCAAGGGGGGTCTCTCCTGCGCCCCGTGTCCACCCAAAGTGGCCTCCACCCCAGCTCTTCCCACCACGTCACTTCCTTGGGAAACAAGATGCGATGGGTGTCCCATGAAGCCCCAGGGGCTGCAAACTGCCATTTTTGTTAGATCTTTCCAGAGGGACAGCATGATCCCCTCTGCCTTCCCACCAGGACTCCTGTCACGGGGAGGGGCAGGTGTGGGCTGGCCACCACCTGCAGGTGCCTGCCTGAGGCCACACGGGGGCGGTGGCTCTCAAACGTCAGCCTGAACAGTAAATGCATCCCATCGCACCCTGATCCCCACGAGGAGGGAGACAGGAGCCTGCGTGGCCCAGCCCCAGCTTGGCGCCCACGACATGCTCAGACCGGCCCTGGGTCCTGGCCGTGTCGGAGTGTGAGATGCTTCAGCCGCCACAAGCACCCCAGTGATACCCAGGAGGACAAGACCCAGGCGTGGGGGTGGGAGGCGGCGTCCGTGTGGCCCCTGTGCCTGAGACGGGCGGGAGAGCCGCCCGCCTCGGCCAAGGGCTGCTCCGGGCCGGGTGGGCTGTGCTCACAGAGTCCGAGAGGACCCGCTGAGCCAAGCACGTTCCAGGAGGCGGGCTGGGGAGGTGTGGTTTCCAGGCACCCACCACATCCATGCAGCACTTACACAGCTCGGAAAATAAGGCCCAGGGGCCTGTGTGAGCCAGGGGGCCTGCGGGCGGGAGGGGCAGGAGCCAGCGAGACAGGAATGAGCTCACACGTGGACCTGGCACCAGCACACCCTTTAATTGATCCTCGTTTCCGTTGTCCGAAGGCCCGCCTGGCACACGCCGCCTGGGCTCTCCTGCTCGCCTTGATTGGAACGCAGGACACAGGCCGTGCGAGGGTCTGCTGAGGTTCCTCTGCACGTGAGGCCTGGAGACCCCTACTCTGGACCTGAGAGCAGCCTCCCCCACTGAGCCCGGAAGGCCCTAGCCCTCAGCACTCGGGGGACCTCACCCCTGCCTACATCCTGCCCCACCCTGGCCTTGTCCCCAAGGCTGCTCGAGCGTTCTCTGGGCCGTACCTCCCTACACCTGGCATTGACTCGCTCAATTAAAGACCCAGCCCCAGCCCCGGTGATTTCTGCCTTGTGGGAGGGGGCCCTCCGGTGGGGTTCCGGCTGCATCCACACCTTCCGGGCCACGTCAGGGGGCGGTGGCCTCGGTCCAGTCACCGGCCCGGACGGCCTGGTACACACTGAGGAGGGAGGAGACGGTGCCCAGGAGGCCCACCAGCCACGGGGGGAAGCGGCCGGCCCACAGGACGCCCGGAGGCAGCCAGTGCACGGCGTTGGCCAGATCGGCCAGGTTGCTCAAGAGAGTCAGCACCTCCGACTGAACCTGGGCCTCCAAGGCCCTCCTCTTGCTCCGCGGCAGCCGGCTGTGGGAGCAGAGAGAAGGTGCTGTGGACGAACCACGAGTGCCTTCGCTCCCCCAAATAGGCCGGAAGAGGTGACAGCAGAGGGAGGGAAATGTGGGACTGGGTCCCTGTCACACCCCCCAACAGGGAGCTCATGGCACGAAAAGGGCACAGACTGGCAGGAAAAGTCTCAAACCCACACCTCGGTCGTCTGGCCACTGGAGACGGGTGGGGGGACTGGTGGGGGCCCAGCTTCTGGGCCTGCCGGGGTGCGGCTTTGCCCCACATTCCCTCCCAGCCCGGATGAAACATGGACGGTGAGCACAGTCCTCAAGAAACGACTGTCCCAGATCAGCCTCCCTGCTGGGGGCGCCGCCATGAAGGCTCAGCCACTTCCTGTCTACAGGGCCTCAAGCAGGCCTCAGTTTCCCCACCTGTGCCAGTCCCTGGAGCTGCCGTAGGCCCCATGATCTAGCACACGCGGCCACCCCAGCCCAGGCCTGCAGAGGACGAGGCTCATAACTGGTGGAAGCAGCTTCCTGGCTCCCACCCGGGTCCCCAGAGTGCAGGACGAAGTCAGCCTTCTCCCGACCAAACCCCGGATGTCCCTGGATGTCATACCTGGTAAAGGCCACCGCGGGGTCCCTCAGCCTCTGTCTCAGTTTCAGGACCATCCACAATGACCTGCATCAACAGAGAGGGGGATGTGCCACCAGAGGGGCATTCCCATCTGCCGGGAAACGCCAGTATGGGGCGGGGGGGGGGGGGGGGGGACGCTCTGCCTGTGTTTTCTGGGCAGGGGACTCTCAACAAACCCACTCAGCAAACTCTCTGTAGAGAGGAAAATGTTTGGGAGGAAACCATTCTTTCACAGTTCTAGAAACGATACGGGTTTCAGAAGCACACAACCAGTCAGGAAACCCCTGGCTGTTTTGTCCGGGGATGTGCGCCGATGACCACGCACACGGAGAGACCGGGTCCAGGCCTGGACTTATTCTTCCTGGCTCCGGCGGGAACAATCACGCACGTGCCAAAGATGTCCACATCCTAGTCCCCAGGACCTGTGAGTGTGCTCCCTTACATGCTAAAAAAAAAAAAGACTCTGCAGACGTGACCGAGTTAAGGGTCTTGAAATGGGAGGTGACCGAGGTGGCCCTGGGATGACACCCAGAAGAAGGACGCACGGAGTTGGAGTTAGAGAAGATGTGACAAGGGACACAGGCTGGAGGGACAGGCTCTGAGATGGAAGGAGGGGCCACGAGCCGAGCAGGGCAGTGGCCTCTAGAAGCCGGAAAAGGCAGGAACAAATTGTCCCCTGCAGCCTCCCGATTTCTAGCCTGGGGAGTCCCTACTGTACGTCCGCCCTCCAGCACGGCGAGACAGTCAGCGTGTGACGTTTGAAGCCACCGGCTTTGTGGGCATCTGTTAGGGCGGCCGTTGGATGGGTCCAGGGAGGGGTCAACAAGAGGAGGACTGTGGGAAGAGGCCAAGACCCTCGCACCCCCAGCCTGTCTGCCCATCGGCCCAGGTCTCGGGGCACCCATACAGCCTGCCGGCGCGTGCTAACACCACTTGCCTGGCGATGCCCAGCAGCAGGGAGAGGCCCCAGAAGGCCGTGCTCAGTGTCCACCACCGGGCAGAGTCCACACGGAGGATCTTGGCATCGGCAGCCCAGGCGATGTGCTCACAGGGGTAGTAGAGCTGATCCGCCAGGTTGCCCAGGACGGATACGCCGCGGACAAAGAGGTCTTCCTCCTGCAGGACCAGGAGAGAGCGGGGGATGGGCCTGGAGTCAGACCTACCCAGGTCCACTTTAGGGACCCAGACCAGGCCAGGTGGCAGTCACAGGGCAATGTCCAGGCCCAGCAGGCTGGCCCATGGCTGGGCCACTGCAGGAGAAAGGCCGGATTTCTGCTTCCCAACAGTGTGGTCATCGCCCAGTGGAACAGAAGGTGTCGGGAGTCCCCGGGGAGCTTCAAAACCCCCACCTCTAGGGGTGCCTGCGTGGCTCGGTCAGTTAAGCTTCTGACTTCAGCTCAGGTCGTGATCTCACGGTTCGTGAGTTTGAGCCCCACACTGGGCTCTGAGCTGTCAGCACAGCCTGCTTCGGATTCTGTGTCTCCCTCTCTCTCTGGCCCTCCCCTGCTCATGCTTGGTCTCTCTTTGTCTCTCAAAAATAAAAGTAAAACACTAAACAATAATAAACAATAAATTTTAAAAAAGACCCTATCCCCAGGGTTTCTGCCTCACTAGGTCTGGGGTGGGCACTGGCACCAGGAATGTTTTTTATATACATATATATTTATTTTTGAGAGAGAACGTGAGCCAGGGAGGGACAGAGAGAGGGCGACAGGGGATCCGAAGCGGGCTCCGAGCTGACAGCAGAAAGCCCTACTCGGGGCTCAAATCCAGCGGGATCACGGCCTGAGCCAAAGTCGGACGATCCACGGCCTCACCCACACAGGCACCCCCAGAAATCTCTTTCAAGTTCGCAGATGACTCCCATGAGGGAACCGTGACCCCACAGGCAGGGTGCTACGGTACCACCAGGCTTCCGCACTCGGTGCTGACAGTAAGTGGGCACGAGGCTGCAAGGCTCGGGTCGCCTCCCCAGACCAGAGAGGGGGCACATCCCCACAAACAGGCAAACTGGGGGTGCCTGGGGTGAGCTGCCGCGTGCCCCTTCTCCTACAAGGACAGGCCTCAGGCCTTCAGATAGCAGAACCCAAGCCCTTCAAGCCTGAGTTCTGAGCCACCGCCTGTATCCAGCCGAGGCTGCAGGGGCCTGGGCCCCACGCCCCAGGATCCGGGCCCCTGGGGGCCTCCAAGCTGCCTGCCATACGCGCTCCCTCCTCTCCATCTTCCCAGGATCCCCCTCATGAGCCCCACCAATGCCCGCTTCCTTCCCACTAGCCAGCTGTGACCCTGCCTCCCTCTGGGTTTGAACCCCACGCCAGCTCCCCTATCCTGCCTGGACCTTCTGGTGTGCTGGCACATTCCACTCCTCCATGAGAACAGAGCCCTCCCCGCCCCTCCTCGCCCCTCCCCAGTGTGCTCAGTCCACGGTGTCTCCAGAGAAGCAGCAAGGTCAAGGCCCTACAGCGGGGAGGAGATGCTCACTGGGCAGGGGGCACAGACACAGAAACACTGGACCCAACAAAGGAGTTCCTGTTCTGGCCAAGGGAGAGACAAGGTGCACAGGGCCCCTGGTCTAGGGACGCAGAGATGTGGGGGGAGGGGTCCTCAGGGGGCACATGGGAAGCACGCCCTAATCAAAGAAGAAGATAGGAGATGGGCGTCCAAAACAGGGGGACGGTCCAGGAAAGCACCTGAAGTTGGGGTGACTGGGCCATGGGCACTGGGGTGGAGCGAGGGTGGGAGCGAACATGGAGTGGCTCAGAGAGGGGACAGGAGAGGGGTTGGGCGGGACACCCAGGGAGGGGCATGACTTGGCCAGGATGGCCCCAGGCAGCTTCTGAGCCCATCCCCTGGGGAAACGTCCCCTGGGGGAACAAGATGGCCCCAGGCAAGGGAACACTGCTCTACATTACGCGCCTTCCCGCAGAACGCTGCAGTCCCCTTATAACAGCCAAACCTCCATGTCCCTCAACAGGGGACCAGCCAGCTGCATAGCAAGTGCTAGGTGGCCACAACGAAGGAGGGAGCTCTGTTTGGACCTATGTGGAGTGCCCTCCAAGTTGTGCTGTTTAAGCGAAAAAAGCAAGTGGCGGGACGGTGAAAATGGCACACGGCTCATTATATAAACAATGTGTATTTGCCTGTGCTTGTACAGGTCTCGTGAAGCAATCACAGAAAGCCGACAACAGCTGCCTCTGAGGAAGAAAACTGGGGAAGGGGGATCAGGAAGGAGGGAGACTTTTTAGTCTACATACAGCCCATATAGCCTTTTGGAATGTATGAATGTAGAGGCTATTTTTTTAGATTTATTTATTTATTTTGAGAGAGAGCACAGAGCCCGACGCAGGGCTCGATCCCACGAACCATGAGCTCATGACCTGAGCCAAAATCAAGAGTCGGACGCTTAACCGACTGAGCCACCCAGGCACCCCACTTATTTTTTAATTTAAATTAAAACGAGAACATATGATTATCTCAAAAAAAAAAAGCAAAAGTTTTTTTTAAAAAAAACATTAAACTGCCGGGGCCTCCTGGGTGGCTCAGTCGGTTGAGCATCTGATCCTTGGTTTCAGCTCAGGTCACGATCTCGAGGTTCATGAGTTCAAGTCCACCATCGGGCTCTGTGCTGACAGTGTGGAGCCTGCTTGGGGTTCTCTCTCCCTCTCTCTCTCTGCCCCTCCCCTGCCCACTCTCCCTCTCTCTCTCAAAATAAATAAACTTTAAAAAACAAAACAAACCAATAAACTGCCCACACAACAGCCTTCAGACAAGTCCAGAAAACACCAGTTTTTGCCCAGAGTCTGTGCCTCCCTCTCTACGGCCCCTTTACCTCTGCCCCCAGGCCATACTGCTTCGTGTAGATAAACATGGCCATGTCGTCAAAGAGTCGCAGGACAGTCCTACAGTGGCTGAGTTGGGAGGACAGTGTCAGCAGGCGCGTCCCCACTTCTGACCTGGCCGGACACTGCTCCACCAGGACCCCACCAACCAGTTGGCAACAGTACCCCAGCGTTCGGATCTGCAGGACACCAGAAGCAGTCAGCACGGCCGCGGTCCCAGACTAGGCTGGATCAGCCCCCGTGGCCGTGGGTCCCACGGGACAAAGCTGGGGGGGGGGGGTGGTCGGTAGACTAGATCAACAAACTTCCAATAAGAGCTGAACATTTGCTGGCCCATCTTGCACGTGGGCCAAATGGAGAAACATGGCATCCTTGTCCAAAAGTCACTGTGGACACTCGAAGGGAGTGCTGGCTCGTGTCACCCTCCCTTTGGAGACAGATGTGATGGGAACAAGAAAATGAAACCATTTCCCAGCAAGCTGGAGGACGAGGCGGACGTGTATATCTGCATCCACCCAGCTGGACCAAAGTCTGTAGCCGGGCTGGGGAGGGGAGAAGTGGGGAGGGGAGAAGTGATCCGGCCTCAGCCCAGTGAGCAAAAGGGTCATATGCTTGAATTACTTCAGTGATCAAAGGAACTCAGTGGCTGACTGGGGCCATTGAGAACTGGGTCGGCTTTATACCTTCTACCTGTGTTTCATCTGGTTTTCAGAAATTGCTTTTTCCTGTTGTTTTATATATTATTGTTACTGATTTCTTTTCAGTCCCTTTTAACAGCAAAACTCTGCAGTGTAAAATGTCCAGCTTGGGAATTGATTAAAACCTGAATGCCCGATCATAAGGGATTTAGTTGGAACCCAACTGCCCAACCACTGGTACGTTTCCTGGTACAACCTAAATTCCTGCCTATAAAAGAAGGAAGCTTCTATAGGAACACGCAGAGACTCTGCCCTCAAGGGCCTGGATGGACCCTAAATGCCCAACCAGAGGGTATGTGGTAGGAACCTAAACATCCAAACACAGGGAAAGCCCTACGAAACTCCTAAATCCCCGTAGAAGATTGTTAGGGACAACCCATGGACCAACTGCAGCGGCCTAGTCAGACCCTAAATGTTCAAACATGGACTTGGTTGCCTTGTAAATGTCCAGCCAGGTTGAATTGGCTGGAACAACCTCAGTGCCCAGTTATAGGGGATCTGGTCCTAAATCCTAAGTCCTATGACTGGGACAACCCAGTGACCATCTTCAGTGGTCTGGTCGGACCCCAAACGTCCAAACGTGCGGATTTGGTTGGTACTGAAAATAATCCAGCCATGACGGGTTAGCAGGAACAACCTAACGATCGCCGCTAGGGGACAGGGTCGGAACCCAGCCCGGGGAGGGCCTCTGCGACGGAGGATCCCTGAGCGACCCCGCCCCTCTCCGGCCTCAGTTTCCCGTCTCTGAGCCCGGGCCCTGGCCCGAGACCTCCGAGCGCGCTCCGCCCCAGCCTCACCAGGCGGTCGCGGCCCCTGTAAGACTCCAGCGCCGACGCCAGGCCGCTCAGCGCCGCCATGGCAACTCCGCCGTGACGCCACCGTGACGTGAGCGCGCAGCGCCAGGGGGCGGGGGCGAGGCGCGAGGCCACGCCCCCGGGGGGGACGCTGTGCGCAGGCGCGGCCGCGACCCTTTGTCCCCGGTCCGGCCCTTTGTCTGCATCGGGGAGCGTCGGAGCTGGCAGCTGAGTGACGGCCGCGTGTGCCCCCGGATGGCTCGGAACCCGCTGCCTTCTGCCCCGCGACGGCTGGTCTTTTCCGAGCTAACCAGCTGCCCACAAAAATAATGTCCAAGTTGCCCTGGTTCAAGAAGGGGTTTTTCTTTATAATTTCTGTGCTTCACCCTTTCGCCTGTTGTCTGCTGGTCTATAGCGACCGTGTGCAGCTGGTGTAATATCAGAGAAGGCATTGCTAGAAAGTCAAGGAAACTGCAACCGTTCTAGACAAGGCGATAGTCTGGTGACTGGAGTTGCTCCAAGGGGCGTAATTAACTGCGTGACCGGGAAGAATGTATTAAATTATTCACATTGTACCAGTTTGTAGCTTTCCTTCCGCCCCCCAGTTTGGTCGACGGCACTGTAGGAGTTGGAGGTGTAGGGCCTAAAGGCCTGAGCCACGGATACAGTGAAATGATTACAGTGAGTTTAGTTAACAGTCATCTGTAATTGTGTAGCTTTTGAATTTTGTGCGACATGCATGTATAATCTCATCAAAAAGGTGACATTTTTCAAAAAGTTAACATGATTCATTTCCTTTTTTTGTTTTTCGAACGAGAGAGTGAGTGGGGAAGAGGGGCAGAGGCAGAGAGAGAGAGAGGGAGAGAGTCCCAAGCAGGCTTCATGCCCAGCTCAGAGCCTGACACAGGATTCGATTGATGGTGAGATCACGACCTGAGCCGAAGTCAAGAGTGGGAGGCTTAACCGACTGAGCCACCCAGGCTTTAATTGAGGTAAAATTCATCTCAGATTCACCATTTTAAGGGGCGCCTGGGTGGCTCAGTCGGTTAAGCCTCTGACTCTTGATTTCGGCTCAGGTCATGATCTCATGGGTTCCTGAGATCGAGCCCCTTGTTGGGCTCTGTGATGACAGTGTGGAGCCTGCTTGGGACTCTCTCCTCTCTTTGTCCCTACGCCTCTCAAGCTCTTTCTCTCTCTCTCTCCCTCTCTCTTTCTCTCAAAGTAAATAAACATGAAAAAAAATTTTTTTAAAAAGATTCACCATTTTAAGTGGCATTTAGGACACTCCCATGTTGTACAAACATCACCCCTTTCTAGCTTTAAAATAATTTCATCACCCCCAGAGGAGACCCTGTAATGCTGGCAAGCGGTTCGTCTGCTCCTCCCTACCCCGGCCCCTAACAACCACCCTCTGCTTTGTCTCTGTGGGTTTACCTATTCTGGATATTTCATGTAAAGGGAATAATGCGATTTGTGACCATATCTGGTCACATATCTGGCTTCGTTCACTTAGCATAATGTTTTCGAGGTTCATCCAAATTGTAGCTTATATCGATACCTCATTCCTTCCGTGGCTGAGTACTATTCCACTGTATGGACTGACCACATTTTGCGTGTCTGTTCAGCCATCGACAGACACTTGGGTTATTTCCACATTTTGGCGGTTTTGCCTTCCTCCTGGTCCTTGAAGCTACAGTGCACTCCTGCCCCAGGGCCTTTGCATTGGTGTGCCCTCTGCCTGGAATGTTCTCCCTCCAGATTCCCACATGGATCCCTCCCTCACCTCTTCCTCATGTTTACTAGAACATCATCTGTCTTCTCATGGGACCTCCCCTCACACCGTCCTGGGCACTTCCCACCCACATGTCCTGATGCCTTATTTTTCTCCTTAGCTTGTAGTACTGTCTAACATAACTATATTGTGTCTTTGTCTGGCTGTCTAGTTATTTGTGCCTCGAAAGAATGTGAGAAATTTGATCTCTCTTGGTCACAGCTACGTCCCCACAGCCTGGCACAAAATAGGTTCTGAATAAGTGCCATAGCTTGCAGCGCTCAGCTCCCTGCCCAAAGCTCTGTGTGTGTGCTCCATCCACGCTATCCCGGGAAACCTTGTCCACTCCCACGAGTTCCCTGGCCACCTCTCCCTCGTGACTCGTTATTTTTATTTATTTTTTTTTTTTAATTTTTTTTCAACGTTTATTTATTTTTGGGACAGAGAGAGACAGAGCATGAACGGGGGAGGGGCAGAGAGAGAGGGAGACACAGAATCCGAAACAGGCTCCAGGCTCTGAGCCATCAGCCCAGAGCCTGACGCGGGGCTCGAACTCACGGACCGCGAGATCGTGACCTGGCTGAAGTCGGAGGCTCAACCGACTGCGCCACCCAGGTGCCCCATTTTTTTTTATTTTTAAAAATAATTTTTTTAATTAATTTTTTGAGAGACAGAGCACAAGTGGGGGAGGGGCAGAGAGAGGAGGAGACGGAGAATTCGAAGAAGGCCCCAGGCTCTGAGCCATCAGCACAGAGCCCGACGTGGGGCTTGAACTCACAAACCGTGAGATGGTGACCTGAGCCGAAGTCAGATGCTTAACCGACTGAGCCACCCAGGCGCCCCCCTCCTCGTGCCTCTTTAATGCTGACCTGATCCTGTTCCCACCTGCCCCGTGGACAGTGTCCCTGCTCATCCCACAACCACCATCCCCACGCTCAGCAAGTCCCAGACCGACGGTAGCATCATCCCCTAACGTCTTGCTCTACGTGTCCCCATCTCAGGGCTCCCCCGCCAGCCACTGAGCCACCCCGTCACAGACCGGTCATCACTGTCTCCTCTTTCTCCCCCCACACATCCCTCCCACGTCCCAACAGTCGCCAAAGTACCACTTCCTCCCGGCCCACGGCCCCCTCCGCAGGCAGCCCTCCTTCTCTCTGGACCCCAAGCCCCGCCTCCCCCGCTCTGCCTTCCCCGACAACATCTCAGGACACTCTTTAACCCCCACATCTGACCACAGCCCTCCTTGCTTAAAACTCGGGACACTGTTCCTGCTGCAGACAAAGGCCAAGCCAAGCCCAAAGCCTGCAGAGGGACGAGGATCTTGGGCTCTAGAGCCTGCTGCTGAATGAGTGGTTACGTCCCTTCTCCTGAGCGCAGGCTGTCCCTGACTGCTTCGTGACAGCACAGTGCGTTTCTCCGAGTGCCTGCTGGGTGGCCGGCCCCGTGCCAGGCCCCAAGCACACAGCAGAGAGTCTTTCGGGCCCTGGCCAACCCTCCCAGCGTCCTCCGCCATCAGTTAGGGCCGAGCTTGACCTTTGAGAGAGGGAAGGGAGCTAGACTGGCATTCACAGCTGGCCTTGTGGTCGCTAGGAGCTGGCCCGGCAGCCCCAGCTAGGCCCTGGTGCGCTCCTGCGAGACATAAATAATTTCACAGAACGCGGGCGTTGGACAAGGCCACTCCGTGACCGTGGTGGGACGAGACAAAACAAGCTGAAGGCAGGCAAAACATGAGCACTGTCCAAACCACAGCAACAACCAGGCGTTCGCTCTTCCTGGAGAGTCTGAGCACTGCCGTTCTTTCCCGAGACTTTCTGCGGAAAAACTAAGATCCTCAACAACAGAATTCTCTCTCCCCCCTCTGCTTTCTGACAGCATCCAGGATCCACCTCCTCCTTTTCCCAGCAGACAGAAGGACGAGGCGGAAACTGTATTTGCATCAGCCTGGCGGGTGCCTGGCGGGTGCCCAACGCCCTACCCTGGGGGGGGGGGGGGGAGCCGGTGATGGGGCCTCACCCCAGAGGACAATGCAACAATTTGCTTCAATTTAGTGAGAAGAAACCCACTCAGGGAATAAGTCCTGGGGAGGTATTACCTAATGTTACATTGACAATCATATTGCAATATAAATGTATCAAATCAATATGTTGTGTCTCAAACATAGGCAATGTTATATGTCAACTATATCTCAAGAAGAGAGGTGGGGGGAGAGGGAGAAAGAGAAAGAAGGAAGGAGGAAAGAAAGAGCCTATTTAGTAGCTGATTCGGGGTCATGAACTTTATTTATTTATATAAACATATTTATGTTTACATATATTTATTTATATGTATATAAATTTACATGTTTGTGTAAATTTACATATTTATATAAAAATATTTATACATTTATTTCATTTTTAATTTATTTTTTGAGAGAGATAAAGAGCAGGCGGAGGGAGAGGGGCTGAGAGAGAGGGAGACAGAATTTCAAGCAGGCTCCGCCCTGTCAGGGCAGAGCCGATGCAGGGCTCGAACTCACCAGCTGTGAGATCATGCCCTGAGCTGAAATCCAAAGTCAGATGCTCAACGGACTGAAACACCCAGGCGCCCCTTCATCTGCTTTGTTCGTTTGTTTTTTTAAGAAATTGTTTTTCCATTTAAAAAATGTTTTATATTGAGGGGCATCTGGGTGGCTCAGTCGGTTGAGCGTCCGACTTCAGCTCAGGTCATGATCTCACAGTTGGTGGGTTCGAGCCTCGCGTCAGTCTCTGTGCTGACAGCTCGGAGCCTGGAGCCTGCTTCGGATGCTGTGTCTCCCTCTCTCTGCCCCTCCCCGACTCGCACTCTGCCTCTCTCTCTCTCAAAATAAACATTAAAAAAATTTTTTTAAGGGGCGCCTGGGTGGCTCAGTCGGTTAAGCGGCCGACTTCGGCTCAGGTCACGATCTCGCGGTCCGTGAGTTCGAGCCCCGCGTCGGGCTCCGTGCTGACAGCTCAGAGCCTGGAGCCTGTTTCAGATTCCGTGTCTCCCTCTCTCTGACCCTCCCCTGTTCATGCTCTGTCTCTCTCTGTCTCAAAAATAAATAAAAACGTTAAAAAAAATTTTAAAAAATTAAAAAAAATTAAAAAAAAATTTTTTTTAATTTTTAAATGTTATTCATTGTGGTAAAATACACATGACATAAAATCGAGCATCTTAACCATTTTTAGATGTTCTGCGCAGTGGCATTAAGCACATTCACACTGTCATGAGACCATCCTCACTGTCCTCTTTCAGAACTTTTCAGCTGCCCAAACCGAACCTCTGTCCCCGTGAGACCCTGACTCCCCATTTCCCTCTTTCCTACTGTTTTGTATGTTATTTTCATTTGTCAGGTCATCTCAACAAAGAAAGCCAAACCTCCCAGCAGTAAAAACCTGCAACGCGAACCCCCATTGCCTCGAACCTCCCAGAAGCAGGGACACAAGCCCAGGTGAAGACAAGCCCGTCTCAGCTCATCCCGCAGCTCCCCGGAGGGTGTGCTCTCGCTCACCATCACAAGTAACAAGCTTGGATTTGGTCAGCCTCGGGTGTGTTCCTGACGGTCTTTGGGCTGGGGGGGCGCTGGTGTCCCTAAGGGCACCTCGGAGGTCTGCGAGCCCTGGAGTGACTTTCAGCAGTGCAGTGACTCAACGACCGAAGACGTTGGCTCGTCCTGCGTGGGGAGTGCTGAGAAGCAGACAAGCAGGAAAATTCTGGAAAATGATAATAATGAACATACTGCCTCCCATCCTCACTGCTGCTTTCTGAAGCCCCATTTTCCAGATGACAAAACTGAGGCTTTGAGAAGTCAAGTCACTTGCCTAGCTCTCTTGAGCTCTCCGGAGGCAGGATCCTCTGGCCTCACTCCCGCCCTTCTTCCCAGCTGCCCTCAGAGTGGCTGGGGACCATTGTGACAACGCTGGGTGAGGGAAGCTCTTTGGTCACAATGGGCAGAACTGGACCACGCGGGGACACAGCCTCGGAAGGAACATATGAGCATCTTCTGGGAGACCGGGGACACAGGGAGTCCAGAGGGTCAGGCCGGTGGCCAAGGGCATTTCCTAAGACTCATTAGTCCTCATGCCACCCTTTGAGGTACATCCCACATGCTCATCCCTGATGTGGAAACTGAAGCTCACAGGAACCTGACTGCTTGTTCCGAGGTGACCTTGATTTCAATTGTTAGATTCTCCGTAGACTATTGGAGACTTCTCAGCTCTCAACTATTTCAGGTGCCAAAATGATCAAAGAAGCAAACGGAGACTCTGAACATCTGTGGTTTGGTTAAAATGCTTGGCCCCTGTTTTCTAAATATTTTTTATTGTTGTTTTTAATGTTTATTTTTGAGAGAGGGAGAGACAGAGCGTGAGCAGAGGAGGGGCAGAGAGAGAGGGAGACACAGAATCCGAAGCGGGCTCCGGGCTCTGAGCTGTCAGCCCCGAGCCCGTGAGATCATGACCTGAGCCGAAGTCGGTTGCTTAACCGACTGAGCCGGCCAGGCGCCCCATGGGCCCTGTTTCCTAAAGAGGTCGACATGACCAGTTTTGAGCTGACTCGGTCTGGGCAGGGGGTGAGCCTGCGGTACCCCCCCCCCCCACTGGGACTGCTCTCAGAGGGGCTGGGAGCAGGGTCGGGGAGACTCCCCTGCTCAGAGCAAAGGCAAGAATGTCCCGGTCGGCTAAATGGGGGGCCGGGAGCCTGGAGCTGGAGGTCAGAGAAGTGGAGAGAGACGTCTATGCCTCTGAGAGTTTCAGGATAGGAAGAGATCCGGGAGAACAATCAGCACCCAGGACAATTGCAGAGGGCAGGAAGACCCACGGTGGGGGTGGGGGTGGGGGTGGTAGAGACTGTGGCCAGGACTGAGCAGAGATGGAAGATCCCACATACGGAGGGGAGGGCCCTGGCCTTGACCACTACCTGAGGGTGAGGAGAAGGGGCTCCCGTATCAAAGAGACTAGACTGCAGTGCTTGATTCTAGTCCTCCTTGTGGCCCGCCCTGCACTGGCCTTGGCACCTGCTGTTCCTTCCGCCTGGAATGTTACTCCCCCCCCCCCCCCGCCCCCGTCCCCATATGCTCCTCTCCCACATTTTCCAGGTCTTTTCTCAACTGTCATCTCAGTGACACCATCCCATTTAAAACTGCAACCCTCGTCCCCTCACCACCACCCTCCTATGCTGTGTGATGTTTTTAGGCGCAGCGCTCAGCTCCTTCTACTACACCGCCGCAATTTGTAGTGTTATATTTATTCAGCATTGTCTGTCACCCCCATTGTCACCTCCACAAGAGCACTGGCTCTTGGTCTGTTTTGTGACCTGATGTTCCCCCTGCCAAGGACCTAGAACAGGGCCTGGCACACGGTAAGTGCCCAATGAATGCTTTTATCTCTATGCTCTCTGCTTTCCCTGGGGGCAGGCACAGGGGCTAGGCCTGTTTTGTTTGTTTAATTTTTATTCAGAGAGAGAGAGAGAGACAGAGACAGAGTATGAGCAGGGGAGGGGCAGAGAGAGAGGGAGACACAGAATCCGAAGCAGGCTCCAGGCTCCAAGCTGTCAGCACAGAGCCGGACGCATGGCTCGAACCCACCAACGGCAAGATCATGACCTGAGCCGAAGTCGGATGCCCAACACACTGAGCCACCCAGGCGCCCCTGAGCCTGTTTTTTTAGGAAGTCCTCAGCACCCCCCCCCCCCCCCCAATGCCCAGTGCCTGGCGCACAGGAAGGAGTAAAAGCAGCATTGTCCTCAGGCGGGCACTTGCTCAGTCTCATTATCTCCGCCCTCTCACAGGTGGCGCCTTGCCCCCCGATGGCGATGGCCGCGGTCGCCCTCCTGCCACGCCCGATGTCCCGGCTGGACTTCCTCAAGGCCTCGCACTTTGCACTAGGGCCGGATCCGCGGCTGCACGTGGACGCCATGCAACCCACGTCGCACCGGGACTTCCCGGCCTACCCGGGCGTCACCCGCGCGCTGTCGTGCCAGGAGCCGCCCGTCAGGTCCTTCTTCCGACAGGACATGCGCGCCGCAGGCGCGGAGCTCCAGTCGGAGGCGCACCGCGCGTTCGCGCCCCTGGAGCCGCAGCCGTCCGCGCCGTCGGGGACGCGGGAGCGCACCCTCGCCACGCCGGCCACCAACTTGCGCGTGTACGCGCCCGCGCGCTCCCGTACCGGCCTCTCCACCGCGCGCGCGGACTTTGGCTGGCCGGAGCTGCCGGCGCGCGCCAGAGAGCAGATCCGCGGCGCGCGCCTCATCTTCGACCGCGACTCGGTGCCTCCCGGCGACCGAGCCAAGCTGCGCATCCCGCCCACCACCTACCGGGCGCTTTTCCCGCCCCACGACGCGTGCCCGCGGCCCCGCGCGCCCTGCAGCCACTTCGGTGAGCGCGCCCACGCGCCCCACGCGCGATTTGCCAACCCCTAGGTTCTCCAGGCCCGCGGGGATTCCGCGCCCTCTCCCAGGGGACATTTGGCAAAGTCTGGAGATCGTTTTGGTTGTCACGACCCGCGGAAGGGGGTAGTCCTAGCAGGGAATGCATGGAGGCCAGGGATGCTGCTGAATATATCCTACCGTGCACGGGACAGCTGGCCCTAGTAAAGAATTACGGGGCCCCAAATGTCAATAGTGCCGAGCCTGAGAAAACCTAGAACTTCCCTGAGCCTCAGTTTCTACATTCACTGAATGGCATAGCTCCTGAATTTTTTCGAGGGGCTGTGCCCTGGGCAGAAGCATGAATGGTGGTTTGGACAAATCTGCTAAGTGCCCCCCCCCCCGACACACACACGTCCCAGGCCCGCCACCATAGTAGTTATGTGAGTCTGAGCAAGTCGACATCTCCAAGTCTCGATTTTCCTCCTCTGCAAAACGGGTGCAACAACAGCACCCCACTTCATAGGAGCTGGTGAAGCAGAAGAGCCCGGAGTGCATGAGGCACCTGGCGTAGAGTGAGCGCTCAAAAAAGACCAGCTGTCATTTGTGTGATTTTCCAATTCTGTGACTCGGGGACCTGCCAGTGGACATCACTAGGCAAGAGTCCCTCCAAGCTGGAGTCAGGGCTTGTCAGATCTGGATTTGACTCAGTTCTGGTTTTGAATTTCGTGACTTCTGGCAAGTGACTTGATTTCTCTGAGCCCCCGGAAGGCTGTAGAGTGGGGAGAATATTACTAACTCTCAAATGAGGTTTGAAGCACTTAGCCTAGATTCCTGGCTCTGGTCAGGTATGTTGGTAGCTATTCTTGTTACCATTATTTGTATTATCTTGGCTGTTTTTCCACAACAGCCCTCGGGGGGGGCTAGTCAGGACTGCCCACCTCCCCTTTCCAGGCGAGGAATCGAACCCCAGTGGGCCTGAGGCTGCGTGGAACCAATGTTGTTCTCTCTCTCCTCTTGCTCCTCCTCAGGGGGCAGCAACGCACTCCAGTGGGACCACAGGAGACAGGACGATGGGACCTCCTACCAGAGACAGTTTCAGGCCCTGCCAGGCCCACCTGCCTCGATGTGTAAGAGGGTAAATCGAGGTGGGGCTGGTGCTGCTGGGGAGGGCAGTGATGGGGGCTGGGTGGTGCTGCCCTCTTCCCACCCGTGTCCACCCACAGGCCTCCTCCAGTGTGGAGCTGGGAGACTCCAAGATTGGCTATGGGCCCGTGTGCTCCGAGCAGAAACAAGCCTACGGGCCCCAGGGTCTGCCCCCAGACAGGTACTGTGGCCTTCCACCAGGGTGGAGCAAAGGCCTCTCAGCGACAGGTGGAGTGTACCACCTGAGGCTCTCGAGCCAGTACTGTGGGTGCCCCTCACCTCCAAGCAAGGCCCACTATTGCCCAGATCTCCCACCAGTAGCACCCCACAGCCTGGCCTTTGGGAAGCCTGCCCCTCTCCCGTTTCCTGGGAGTTGCCAGGGCCCAGATCAGATCTATCTGATCATAGAGCGGATCCTCCCTTACCTGCAGGTATGACAAGGCCCAGGCCTCGGCCCACATCCACTATGTGAATATTCGTCCTGGAGATGGGCTCTTCCGTGACAGGACCACCGAGGCTGAACACTTCTACCCCCGAGAGCCAGGTGGGAGTCTGCTGCCCACCCTGCCCCCTGCTTCCGCAGCAGCCTCCCAGGTTGGCTCAGCACCTATTCTGTCGCTGGCAGAACGTTTTGTTCTTCACCACGACCAGACTCCGGCATCACACATCCTGGAAGGAAATCGGGGCCCCGGCCCGGGCAGCCTCACCACCTCCGTGCACTTCTTCCACGGCCAGGTCAGCAGGAAGGGGGAGAAGGCTCATCAGGGACAAGGGTTCCCTAGACAGTACGGATAGCAAGTGCAGAGGCCTTGAGGTGAGAGTGAGCTCGACGTGTGTGTGTGTGTGTGTGTGTGTGTGTGTGTGTGTGTGTGTGGTGGGGGCGGATCTCCTGGATCTATCTGCGGGATCTAAGGTTAAGTCAGTTAACCACTCCCAGCCTCAGTGGCTCTGTCTGCAAAATGAGATACAATGCCAACTCCCAGCACCAGCACGTGGGGCCCAAGGAGGGTGTGAGCCGTCCAAGGTCGTATAGCGCTCACCTCTTCTCTCCCGCCCGAGTTCTGGGACACCCCGCACATTTGGGAGCTTCCCAGATGCCATGTGGTCCTACAGCCACTGCCCGTGAACAAGCCACCCAGCTGCCACGTGCCTCACGAGAAACTGCAGAGTCACGTGGGCCTAGGGGAGTCCTCGCTGCTCGGACAGTTCTTCCAGACCTCCACTGGCACAGACTACTGCTCCCCGGGCACCATCCAGAAGCCGCAGAGAGCGCCCACTCTCCACTTGCTGCCTAGCAACCTGCCCCAGGGCACCGGCGGTGAGCTCTAACCCCGCCCCCGCCGTTCTCGCCCCGCCCACCGCCCCACTCTAGCTCCGCCTTCTGAGGAGCTAGACTCCACCTCTTGAACCAAGATCCCAACTCTGCCCCCCCCCCCCCCGTCGAGGATCTGATTCTGCCCCCTCCCCCCACCCCACCTCCGCCATGGCACCGCCCCCTGCATGACCATAGTCCCGCCCCTCCCCATATCTGCCCTCACCTGAACCCTGACCCCTGCTCTTCAGTCGGACTCTGGCTCCGCCCCCGACCAACTAGACTACCCTTCCTGCCCCCCCTCCCCCGCAACAACTCTGTGTTTGCCCCGCCCCTGGCTCCTCCCTTCTCCCCGCCTCCTAGTCCTTCCTTCGCTCTAACTTCACCTTGGGCTCAGGCTTCGCCTGAACTCCTACTCCGTGCTTAATCTCACCCGTTCCTGCCCCAGGGCCCTGCCCCTCCTCCCTCAGCCCCTCAGCTCAACTACCGCCACCCAAATCTACAGAAACAGATTTTTTAACCATGAATCAGAAGATGCTGAAGCCGCATAGAACAGCTCCCGCCTCCGTGACTGACGAGATGCTACAGCGGGTGAGGGAGGGGGGAGGGGTATCTCCCTGACCGGTAACCCCCCAAAGCAGTGTAGTTTTGTCCCAGGATGATAACGCCGTGACCTCAGGCCCAGAATTAGTGTCAAGTTCGTTCAGGGTCACTCTACGGTGACCCCAGGCACAGGGTCATCTTAATGTCACTCCAGCCTCAAGGTCATCCCTAGCTCATCTCCAGGGTCATTTCAGGGTCAGCTCAAGGACATCTTTATATCACCAGCCACAGGTATACCCTCAGCTGAGGGGTAGCTCAGAGTTGCCTAAGGTCACCACAGCCCTGGGGTCATTCCAGGGGTCCCCCGGTTTCTCTCCAGCTTCCCATCCAGCTCCTGGGGCAGCCCAAACTGGGACACCTTTTGCCTACCTCCTCAGAGCCCAATCATCAGCCTTTGCTGCTCCCAGGGTCATATGGGGACCACGGGGTGGGCCAGGTAGGTCAACCACCCTTCAGGCTGTCCTGCCAGGCTCCTGCCCTGACTCCACAGTGCAAGTATAACCACATTGAGCCCCCGCTGGGTGGACAGCGCTTCTTCTCAACCCAATACGAGGATGAGTTTGCCTTCAAGTTCCAGGGCCCAGCGGTGCTGAGATCGGCCAACCTCCAGGACAGCCATGTGCCTCTGGGCTCCCCCCGCCAGTGGGTCTGTGGGGCTGGGAAGGTAGACTCTCAGATCCCCCAGCCCCCTACTTATCCATGCCCTAGCCAGCAATAAACACTGCCTTGGCAACATCTCACCCCTCCTCATCAGTCAGCCATGAAAGATGATGCTTGGTGGGATGGAGACTGTACAGGAGAGAGTGACTCCATCAAAAAAAAAAAAAAAAAACCCAAAAACCTTAACACACACTTCCATGGGCCCTGAAGGTCACCCCACTCTGGGCAGGGAGGCCACTCTAGCTCGTACAAGGGCTTGGCAGTTGGACTCAGTGTAAGGTGTCAGGTGCACCACCAAATCTGAATGATGTGGAGAGAGTGGAGTCAATGTTGAACCGGGCACTGAGGTGAAGTGTTGAGAACCTAGGCTCCCAGGGCTGAATGGACAGGCTCCAAATCTTAACTCTTCTGTCCTGGATAGTAGTCTTGGGCAGGTCACTTCATCCCTGTGAGCCTCATCTGTTTGCTCATCTGTAATGCGGAGATGCAGGGCAGTCCTCTCGTTAGAATGTTATAAATGAGAAATGTGCACACGTGTCCATGCGTGTGGCTGAGGGTCAAGGAGGGAGAGCACTTCCCTTCTGAGCATGAAGGTGACGAGGAAAGAGGAAGATGAGGGTAAGGGAAGGAGCTTTCAATCGTTGAGAGGCTGGGTGGGGCCCAGAGGAGGGACAATGAAGGGGTGGAGAAGCTGAGAGTGGCCCAGCGATTTTCTCCATTGTGGTTCACCCACAATGCCCTGGCTGGCTGGGCAATTGGCCCCCAGGTCAGAGCTGGGTCTGGGGACAAACGAACGAAAACCATCAGGATATGATCAAGTTCAAGGGGGTAGATGTCCAGCCAGGGACAAAATGAAGAGGGTGGAAAGGAGGAGGCTGGGGTGGAGCCCTGAAGCCAGTCCTTGACAGGGCTTGACAAGCAGGTCAACAAATGGTACCTTGGACAGCGCCCCCATCTTGAAGGTCTCAGGTGTGGTGAGATTGCTCTGTCTGGAAAAAAAATGGGCGTTGGTGGCCATGCCCAGGGCCTGCCTCAGTGGGCTGCCGACATTCTGGTTTTGGGGAATGAACATGGCTCCCTGACTCCGTAGTCAGACCTTCAAAGACCAAGGCCTCCCATCCAACGAGCCACTGAGAGCCAACCTCAAGCCCAACCAGGAGCCCTCTCCCCATGGGCAGCAATCCTGTGAGGCCAGGTTGTCATTTACACAGGAAGGGCAGGAGTCCAGCTTTGGGCCCTACAGAATAAGATGGCCCTTTTGGCTGCACTCATATTAGCCATGCAAGGAGCTGCTAGCTGCAAAACACCTCTTCTTGCTTTCACTAAAGATGTACATGACACATTTGTGAATTACCTCCTGATGAACCAGGATTTCTCAAGCCCAGTACTATTGACATTTTGGATGGGATCATTTTTTATTGTTAGAGGCCCTCTTGTGCATCATAGGATGTTTAGCATCATCCTTGACCTCTACCCGCTAAGGGCCAGCAGCATTCTCCCTCTACCCCAGCCAGTTGTGACAACCAAAAATATCTCCGGGCATTGCCAAATGTCCCCTGTGGGGAAGAGTTGTCTTGGTTGACAACCACTGCAATAAACCCAGCCTACAAAGATCCCCAGGACAAAATCAGGCTCTCCTGATGAAGCTGGTCTGTTTGTTGACAAGACTACTCTTTTTTTTTTTTTTTTTTTTTGACTACTCTTAACAAAAAGGCTATTCCTTTTTGCCTTGCCTGCCAGGAAGCTGAGAAAGCTTACTTTGGTATTCCTTTCCATGTAGCTCTGGTTGCAGGATTATCTGTGCTCCCTCCTGGTTCTAGGAGTGGTTTGAAGCAACATCCCAGACACCAGATGAAACATAATGGGTAGGAGTTACAAGGAGGCAGATTTCTGCACAAATCGAAGCATTTTCTAACAATGGAATTGACTAGCCCTGGGATGGGTTGCTGGGAAAGAATGAGAACTCCACTAGAAATATTTTCAGTGCATGAAGAAAGATACTTCATCATGATTTGGGATGTATTTTATGGATTTATGGCTACCCTTCCTGTATTCCACTCACCCCTTCCCACCAACAAAAAAGGCATTTCATATTAACTACAGAAACCCAAAAGGCTGATAAAATAATATGAATAACATAGGATTGCACCTGGGAGAACAGATTAATTTTTTTTTGAGAACATTAATTTTTAAAGAAAAACATTTCATCACCGAGCAGCAGAATTCAGACCTGCCACTTACCTGCCTGTCTGTCCTTGGGCAAGTGATGGTGTGCTCTGAACCTCACTTCATTTGTAAAATGGGATGGCACTTAATTCTTCCTTCCTAGAATGGGTACAAGGTTGACACGAAATGTGCACGTACCATTCTTAGACTAGGTTGCAGCTGCACAGGTGCCCATATTTTTTTAACGTCTTAGGTCATTTTTGTTGCAAGTGACAGAAACCCAGCTTGCTCCAGTTGAAGAAGAAAGGGATTTTACTGAGGTTGTTAAAAAGAAAGCCACAGGCTCCAAACAGTGTTACTGGGGCCAGGCTAAAGCACCAAACCGGGGCTTAATACCTAACCTAATTGCAGTTTCAACCTCCTCCAGAAATGTAAATTTTAATCTATCGATCAGTAATTTTCTTTTTTTATAAATTTTTTAAATATCTATTTTTGAGAGATAGCGTGTGAGCAGGGGAGGGGCAGAGAGAGAGAGAGAGAGAGAGAGAGAGGGAGAGAGAGAGAGAGAGAGAGAGAGAGAGAGAGAGAGAGAGAATCCGAAGCAGGTTCCAGGCTCTGAACTGTCAGCACAGAGCCTGACGCGGGGCTCGAACTCAGCAACCATGAGATCATGACTTGAGCTGAAGTTGGACGCTTAACCGACTGAGCCACCCAGGCGCCCCCTATCAGTAATTTTCTGATATGTACCAATAAGGTCATCTGTCACAGAGGCCTTCCCCATCCCCCAACGGAAGGTAATGAGGTAATCTACCCAATAAGATCCACTGCCTTCCCCTAAGGGAAAGTGACTTTGCCTGGGACAACACTTTTTCTTTTGCTTATAACTCTCTTGCCCTGCCCTCCTTCCTAGAAATACCTTCTATTTTGCACAATTCCTCATAATGCCCCCTACGCGTTACAAGGGATGCTGCCCCATTCATGAGTCATTTAATAAAACCAATTAGATCTTCAAATTTCTTTGGTTGAATTTTGTTTTTCACAACTTAGAAATAAAATGCGGAATTAGGTCTCACGTGACTATCAGGACTGTTCTCCCTCGCCAGTTCTCAGTCCTGTATCCCTGCAAGTGGTGGCTTGGAACCATTGGGTTCCAAGGACGCTATAAAAAGATGCTATGATCCAAATCCTTTTGATTAAAGCCTCAAAGAAAGAGGGAGGGGTCTTGCCCCCAACTTCTCTTCGTGGAACTTAAGGGACACGCTGATTGGCGCATTTGAGTCACATGCCTAGCCGTGAGCCAATCACTGTGCCCAGAGGGATAGAATGCTATGATTGGATGGCCGGTCCACTAGCCCACCCCCTGGGTGATTTGGTTCCCCAAAGCTCACCAGGATCTTTGAGCCCAGAGACCAACCTTTCTGGACCTTGTTTCCTAGCAACAGACCTGTGCCTGCCATCCCCTTAGCATCTATTTTGCTCCAGGTTACAATCCGGAGGGTGGAAAGTCAGCTAATAGGCTCCTCCCAACGGAGAATAATTGTACGTTTATAGACTGGGAGTGTTCGGTGTTAGAGAGTAGCCTGAGGCATCTAATGCGCCCTGGTTCTCCGAGAGTCCCAATCTTATCTCCCACCTCATTACTAACTTCCTCTTCTAGTTTGGGGCAGAGAATTCAGCTCTGGCAATCACAAAATCAAGCAGACGCTAGTCTCTCCTTCAAGAAGTCCACAGAGGCAGCTTGCGTCTGTCGAAGGAGACCTTTCTGAAGACCTTATGAAGGCTCTCACGTATTTCAACATCCTCCATGTTTTTCTCCAAAGACCCTCAAACCACAGTCTCAAGAGACGCGTGTTTAGAGTCCTGAGATAAAATAGGCAGGGTTTTAAGAAGCTATTTTTCTTCCACATAACAGAGATTTCTTGTTTCTCGAGGAAGGCCCTTCTCAGGGCAGATTGTGCACTGTATAAATCTAGGGAGTGCCCTTCACTTTAAAGTGAATACGTATGTGTACACGGTGGCCCCGGCCCTCTACCTCAACGTTGCTCAGCCAATCCCACGTTTGAAGTCATTTCCCTCAATATCCTTCCCTTTCCAGGTACTAATTCTAAATAAGTTAAGACTATCATGGATTCAAGGGACAGAATAGGGATTCAAGGGACAAAACTATCCCAACTGTCTGGGAAATTTGTTGGCTCGTGGTAATGGAAAGGATCAGGGCATCTGGCTTCAGGTATGGCTCTATCCAGGAGCTCAACCAATATTGACAGAACTGTCTCTCCGACTTTCACCTGTACATCCTGGTGTAGACTGGTTTCAGTCTGCAGACTGTTCTTCCAGACAACTGCACAAGGTGGCTGTGGGTAAGATGAGGTCCTACATACAGCTGACGATCCCAGAGAAAGAATGAGACCTTCCAATGTCATGTCCTCAGACCTACTTATTGTGGCCAGGGGATGGAGTTGTCTGATTGGTAAGCTTAGATCGAAAATTACTGGGGGGGGCGGGGGGGGGCTGTGTTAGTTGGAGTAGTGGGGAAGGATCCACAAAGAGAAAGCAAGGTTCTGACTGAGGTACTTAGCAGACAGAAACAACAGCTGTCATTACAAGTATTATTTGTTGGGGCGCCTGGGTGGCTCAGTCGGTTGAGCGTCCGACTTCAGCTCAGGTCACGATCTCGCAGTCTGTGAGTTCGAGCCCCGCGTCGGGCTCTGGGCTGATGGCTCAGAGCCTGGAGCCTGCTTCCGATTCTGTGTCTCCCTCTCTCTCTGCCCCTCCCCTGTTCATGCTCTGTCTCTCTCTGTCTCAAAAATAAATAAAAACAAAAACAAAAAAAAACAAGTATTATTTGTTATGGGATCTTCCGGGAGGCGACGGGGTGAGGAACCAGTGACATAATCCAATTTCAGTCTCAAACCTCTCAGATCTTCTTGTGGGCTTTCCCGCAGAAACGTGGAGAGCAAGTTTCAGACCATAAGGTCAGCACAGATCTAGAAGGTTCACGACAGGAGAGAGAAGACTCCTGGAGGCCTGATGTACTTGAGGTTGTCTTCAAGGGTAGGTGGTGCCAAAATTAACCGGCCAACGACCATCAGAAATACACCTGTCATAAAAAAAAAAAAAAAAAAATTTTTTTTTTTAGCTTGCTCCAGCGGGAAAGATCACATAATAGGAACCATGGGGTGCCTCCGTAAGAGGGTGTTGTGGGACAGGAGGGCATCTTATGGGATGCAGGCATGTGCTGGGTAGTTTTAAAGACAGCTGAAGACGGTAGAGGCCAAGTCTAAGTTGGTGCTAGCAGGGAGCGGATTGGTGCCTGGGTATTTTGATGATTTTTATCTCAGCAGTGGAAGAATGGACGCGGGGCTATCGTTGGTAAGAAGCAGCAGTCACTTGCGCTGGTCGGGAGAGGAGGGTGTGTATTCATTTTTGTGGTTGCAGCGTGTCCTTGTCTCTGGCTTGGTTCAGACATGGTCACAGAGCGGCCTTGTGTGATCATTGTTTATATTCTGTGACTGTTGTTTATGTTCAGTGAAGAACATCACGGCCCAGCTGCCAGCTGCCGGGGCTGTTTTTCACTCCCTCTTCGCGGGGATCTGTGTCTCCAGGTAAAGTCTGCCCAGAGTCCTTCCCGGCTCTGGCCTAGGCTTCTCCAGAGATCATCGTCGCTCCAGTGGGCATCAGACACAGGGAGTCCACACCAGTGACAGCAGTGAGTGACCCATCAGCCGGGTAGGAGGAAAACACTCAGGGACAGCGTTCCCAGCCCTTTTCCTGGAAGAACCTTAAAGGGAGACGCTGGGCTGGGCAAAGATTAACAACTTTGTAAATTGCAGGGCTTCTCCGAGCCTTGGCTGTGTTTCTGTGCAGTGCCAGTCGGCCAGGGAAACAAGGTTTGGTGCCTCTTGGACAAAGATAGAGTCAGACACATGGGCAGGAGGCAGAGACAGAGACAGAGGAGGACAGAAAGAGAGACGGAGGGGCAGAGGCAGAAAAAAGTGGCAGGAACGGAGGCAAAGAGATTGAAACAGAGAGACGCAGGAGGAGAGGGACAGAGACACAGAAAGGAACAGAGCTAGGCGCGGAGAGGGGAACAGGGATGGAAAGAGAGACAGGCGAGAGACAGACACGGGGGCCGAGGCAGGCGAGGGCAGAGAGGGACCCCGAGAGGCTGAGGCGCGGGGCCGGGCCGGGCCGGGGCGAGGGCAGCGCGGGAGGGCGCGGCGCAGACAAAGGCGCGGCCGCGCGGCCGGGGCGGCCGGGCCGGGACAAAGGCTGGCCCGGGGGGCGGGGGCAGCGATGGCGACGGCCGCGGCGGGCGCGGGCGAACTACAAGTCCCAGCAGCTCCCGCTGCGGCCCTCGGCCGGCCCCTCTCGCTCCCCGGGAGCGCCTGGCGGGGCCGCTGGGCCGAGGGGGCCGCCGGCGGGGCTGGCGGGCGGGGGGCTTCCTGCGGGCCCCGGGGGCGCGGCGGGCCGGGCAGGGGCGAGGGGCGCCGGGTGAGTGTCCCCGCGAGCGGGCCGGGCGGGCGGGGGCCGGGGTCGCGGCCGGGGCGGGGGGCGGGCGCGGGGCGCGGCCCGGGGCGACCTCTGTCCGCCTCCCCCCCAACCTCCGCTCGCGCGCGCCGCCCGCCCCGCCCGGGAGAGCGGGGTCGCGGGCGTGAGGGGAGGGGGTCCCCGCGGCCCGCGGGCCTAGCGCGCCCTTTCGGACGCCGCGTCCCCGGGGGAGGGCCCAGCCGGAGGTGGGCGCCTGAAATCGGGAGGTATGGGGGGGGGGGGCACCCTCAGCTGTGGGGTCGGGAGCTCAGGACGCCCCTTCCCCTGGAGGCGATCCAGACCCCCTCCATCCCAGGAACCGTGGAGGACGTCTAAGTATTGTTCTCCCCACCCTCCGGCCTGAGGTCGGGAGTTCAGGAGGCCCTTCCTCAAGAGGGATCCAGGGGTTCCCTCTGACCCTCTGGAGCCCCGTTATTGTTCCCCCTACTCTCCAGTCTTGGGGGCCAGAGTTCTGGAAGCCCCTTCGCAGGAGGTCATCCAGGGGTCCACCTGCCCCCCCCCCCTTCCAGCTAAGAGATGGGAATTTGGGAGGGCCCTTCCTCAGGAGGCAATCTAAAGGTCCCCCTGCCCCCCAGGAACCCAGAAGGGGACCCAGGCATTGTCCCCCCCCCCCCAAATGTGGTGTCTGGGTTCAGGAGGTGATCTAAGAACTCCACCCTCTTGCTTAGCCACTTCCAGCTGTGGGGTTGTGGCTAGGATGTCCTCTCCCTCCAGGATCAGATCTATTTGTCGTTTGCTCCCCAACCCCCGCCCATGGAGTGCGTAGCTCCAGACCGCCTCCCCATCAGGTAATCCTGAGCTCCCTGTGCTCCCCAGAAGGGGTCCCAGCTGTTGTTTCTAGACCTTGTTCCCAACCACCAGGCATGGGGCTGGATGGAATTCAGGATCTTTTCTCCAGGAGAGGATAAAAGGGTCCTGACACCCGTCGCCATATCTCAGCCATTGGCTCAGTTACTCAGGAATTCCCCTTTTCTAGGAGATGACCCAAGACCGCCCCCCCCCCCCCAGTAACCTAAGAGGAGCCCCAGGTATTATTTTTGCGCCTCCCCCCCCCCCCCCCCCCCCGCTAGGGGTTAGAATTCAGGATTTCTATCCAGTTGGGCAGACAGGTATACCAACACCTGTCCCTGCTCTCCTGGCTATGGGGTCCATGGGTCTCCCTGCGTCCCACTGGGTCCTACAGCATTTCCCCCACCCTCTCTAGCTTTAGGAACTTGGCATTCGGGTACACAAGGGTCTTGACCGTTACTCCCACCCCGGAACTGTGAGGTCTGGCACTCGGGTCGTCTCTTCCCCAGCAAGCAAGCCAGAGGTGCCCCTGCCCTCCCCCAGTGACCCAAGATGAGTACCAGATGCTTTTTGCCCCCCACTCACCCCCCACATCCAAGCTTCAGAGCTCACAATGCTCCTCTCTACGAGGCAAGCCCGAGGTTTCAGGGGAAACCCCAAATATGCCCTCCCCAGTGATGGAACTGGGATTCAGGCCGTGTACTACGAGCAAGCACAGGAACCCAGGGACTTATCCCTCTTTCCCGTGAGGGGACCCCAGCCAAGGGGGTAGGAAGCCTGGATTCTCTCTCCTCCACAGGACCCAAGCTTCCCACGGGAGGAGGAGCCCAAGATGCAGAGAGGGGCAGAGCCCTGGAACTGGGTACTGGAGACCTCTAGTGCTGGGTCCCATGACTTCCATCCAGGTGTGGTGCTGAGAAGGGAAGCCCCGCCCCACCCCCATGTCCCACCAGGGTCCCTCTTCTCCCTGCCCTGTCTGGGGCTTGCCACAAGTCTCCCCGCAGTCTGAGACAAGAGAAGGATCCATGTGTGTGTGCAGCGATGGGTTGTGGGGCACGGCCCCCTCTCACTTCCCTGCCCAGACTCCAAGAGAGACCCCCTGTTCTCCAGCACCTACCTCCACCCACCCTCTGTCCTCACCCCTGCAGATCCGGCCCTAGAAGCAGCCAGCATTTCCACACCAGGGATGCGGCGCTCAGTCCTGGTCAGAAACCCAGGCCACAAAGGCCCAAGGCCCGCTTATGACGAGCTTGACTCTGACTCCGAGGACCTGGACCCCAACCCTGAAGAGCTGGACCCAGAGCCCGACCCAGAAGACCTCAACACTGTCTCCGAAGATGTGGACCCCAGCTATGAAGATCTGGAGCCCGTCTCTGAGGATCTGGACCCCGATGCTGAAGCTCCGAGCTCCGTCTCGGGGACCCGTGACTCGGATCCCCAAGATCTCGACCCCATGTCCTCAAGTTTCGACCTGGATCCAGACGTCATCGGCCCTGTCCCCCTGGTTCTTGACCCCAACAGCGACACCCTCAGCCCCACCGAAGCCCCAGACCTGGACCCCCTCTCATCTAGCCTCACTGCCACTCCCGAGGTCCTGGCCGCCAGCCCCGCGGTGCTTCCTGCGCCTGCCAGCCCTCCTCGGCCCTTCTCCTGCCCCGATTGCGGGCGAGCCTTCCGCCGCAGCTCGGGGCTGAGCCAGCACCGCCGCACCCACAGCGGCGAGAAGCCCTACCGCTGCCCCGACTGCGGCAAGTCGTTCAGCCACGGCGCCACGCTGGCCCAGCACCGGGGCATCCACACGGGCGCGCGGCCCTACCAGTGCGCCGCCTGCGGCAAGGCCTTCGGCTGGCGCTCCACGCTGCTGAAGCACCGCAGCAGCCACAGCGGCGAGAAGCCGCACCACTGCCCCGTGTGCGGCAAGGCCTTCGGGCACGGCTCGCTGCTGGCGCAGCACCTGCGCACGCACGGCGGCCCGCGGCCGCACAAGTGCCCCGTGTGCGCCAAGGGCTTCGGGCAGGGCTCCGCGCTGCTGAAGCACCTGCGCACGCACACGGGCGAGCGGCCGTACCCGTGCCCGCAGTGCGGCAAAGCCTTCGGCCAGAGCTCGGCGCTGCTGCAGCACCAGCGCACGCACACGGCGGAGCGCCCGTACCGCTGTCCCCACTGCGGCAAGGCGTTCGGCCAGAGCTCCAACCTGCAGCACCACCTGCGCATCCACACGGGCGAGCGGCCCTACGCCTGCCCCCACTGCTCCAAGGCCTTCGGGCAGAGCTCCGCGCTGCTGCAGCACCTGCACGTGCATTCCGGAGAGCGCCCCTACCGCTGCCAGCTCTGCGGCAAGGCCTTCGGCCAGGCTTCCAGCCTCACCAAGCACAAGCGCGTGCACGAGGGCGCCGCGGCGGCGGCTGCCGCTGCCGCGGCGGCCGCCGCAGGCCTGGGCCTCAGTCCTGCTTCGATGCTGCGGCCCGGGCAGGTCTCCCTCCTGGGGCCTGATGCTGTGTCTGTTCTCGGCTCCGGCCTGGGCCTCAGCCCTGGCCCCAGCTCTGGCCTTGGCTCTGACCCTGGCTCCGAGCCGGGCTCCCTCCCTGATCCCAGCCCCAAAGCTGTCTCTGGCTCCGAATCTACCCCCACCCCTGATTCTATCAAAGCTTCTGACCCTAAGCCTGGTCACGACGCAGACCCCGACCTTGTGGCCAGCCCTGACCACGGATCTGGCCCCAGCTCCGACTCCAACCCCGAGTCTCATCCCGAACCCTGCTCCCCCACCCATGACACTGTCAGCCCAGCCCTCCCTACTGGCGAGAGTCCTGAGTGGGTGCCGGAGCAAGGGGCGCTGCTGGGGCCCGACGGCTGAAGTGGGCGCCGACGCTCCCGGGGGCCTGGGGAAGTTGTGTGTCGTGCAGTTTAGTAAAATCCTCGCACTGCCTCCTGGCTCTGTGTTGTGGTTTGCCTGTCTCTCTTTTTCCACTAAGGCACAGCCCTTTCCTCGGGAGATGGGGGAGGGTGTGGCCCGTGCCAGCCATAGCTGGAACCCCAATGTCCTGGCTCCCTGCCCCTAATCCTCCAGGCTTCCCCGTTCCCCCACAAGGTCTCACACTGGCCCACCGTAGTTACCACTCTGCCCCCCAAGAGCACCCTGGCCACCCTAGTCAAGGGCAGACTTCCTTGGCGGGTGGTCTGAACAGGATCCCTTCCCTCTGGCTTTTCTCTGAGTGGTGGAATTTCTGGCATGTTGACAGTCTAGAAGGCTGATAATGGAGGCTGATAGGAGACCTGGCCGGCAGCCCTATCCCATGTGTTCTGTGTTCGCACAGCCTACCCCACGCCCTTCACAGCCCATGTTCTAGGTACAGCACTGGACAGAAGAGGCGCTCATTTATGTGTTCAGCCAAAATCTGTTGCTTCCTGCAGCCTCAACAGAGACCAAGATAAGCACGGCCTTGGCCTTCACAGAACTCACAGATGCCAATTTCAGAAAGCTTTGAAAAGCAGTTACTGGGGGGACTGCTCTCCTGAGGAGGGATTCTAGAATCCCAATAACCCACTAATTTAATTGTCAGTGCTGGTTGCCCAGCCTTGCTCTGTACCCTTGCAGTTTATGCTGTCGCATTTTCTCTTTTAATTCCACAGCTTCACAAGACAGGTAACTATGACTAAATATCCCCATTTTGCAAACGAGCAACCAGACACGTGGAGTTTAAGGGACTCTTTGGCGGATGTAGAAGTAAGTGGCAGTTGGCAGGGCCTAGATTTAATCCAAACTGTCTGTCTGCCAGAGCCTGAGTTCTTAACCAGCGTGCTTCAAAGAGTGTGCAAAGGCCCCAGGGCTGTTGAGTGATGAGCTAGGGGAGATTGGGGCCAGAGCAGAGGGCCCCGGCAGACTGAGGTGGGAGTTTGCTTGTTATCCTTGACCAACGGGAAGACGTCGACAGGTGTGGCAGAAGACTCAACAGGAGTTACTCTTCCAAAATGCTTTCCTGCTGCTGCCTGGACAGTATAGTGCAGGGGGCAGGAGTGGGAGCCTCAGGTCAGGAAGGAGGTGGCTGCAGTGGTCCAGGACAGGAATGTTGAGGGACTCTCGGCTGACGGCCATAGGAGTGGGGATAAGTGGTCCTATTTAGGACACAATTAGGAAATGACATAGATTTGCCGACAGTTCAGATGAGAGGAGCGGAAGCCGAAAGAGACGCGAGTAAGCATGAGGTTTCTGCCAGGCCAGAGAAGCAGCCATGAGACAGGACGGACGATCATCCTCGGACTCTGGGGAGGGTAAGGGGTCAAGCCTTGAACGTGGAACTCAAGAATCCGGCACCGGACGGAGGCGTGGCAAGGAGCCAGGACGGAACCAGCCCTACTTTGGCATTCTCACAGCCAGCCCATCCCCCAGCACCTTCAGGGACCGTCGGCGTTAGGGCCCCAAGACCGCCCTCCGCCCCGCAAGTCGCCAGCCGAGGACAACGCATGCGTGCTGCGGCCGCAGGGATTGTCGTGGCGCAGGGGGTGGGACAGGATCCGGTCACGTGCTTCCAGTGGCGGGGGGGGGGGCGCGGCGCCGCTCCGATCACGTGAGCGCGGCTCGAGTCAGCTGATGCGAGAGGGTTTGAAGCTGCACCGCGAGGGAGCGAGGCCGCAGTGGCAGCGGCGGGCGCTCGGACCCCGGCTGCCCCGCCGCGCCCGCCGGCGTCCGGCGCTCCCCGTCCCGGCATGGCAGCCCCCGTGGGCCGGCGCGGCTCAGGTGAGGGCGCGCGGCCCCGCGGGCCTCCGAACGCGGGCGGCGGGCGGGCGGCCAGCTTCCCCGACCTGGGGCGGCTGAGCTCCCGGTTTCCCTTGCCTAAACTCCGGTGCTGACCTCTCAGCTTCCCGGGAGTGGAGATAAGGACAGATGGCTCCTAGAACCTGGGCCACAGGTGGGCACCAGCTCCTCCGACCTCGGAGTGGCGGGACTGCTGAGTGCTCTTCCTGGACCCACGTTGTGCTCAGAGTCCCTAAACTCAGGCAGCGGGTGGGCCGCCAGCCTCGCCAGCTCGCGCCGGGGAGGTTTCCAGGGTTTGCGTTCTGCTTTGCTCAGCTTTGCTGGAACTCTCAGCGGGCACCAGCTTCTCCAACCCTCACGTGAAACTCCCAGGATTCCCTTCCCCAATCCAGGAGGCAACGCTCAGCTTCTCTAAACTCAGACAGTGAGCTGGCGGGGGGATTGCCTCCTTGACCTTGGCACTTAACTCGATTTTATAAGTCCAAACCCATGGAAGCTCAGCTTCCTTGAACTCAGGAGGTGGCTGCCCAGCCTCCAGTATTTTCAGTCTCTGATTCTTAATGCGGGGGGTGGGGCTGGAGGAGGACCCTTTGTGTTGGTCTTTCAGCTGTCCCTGCTGGTGGGATCTGGGGTGGGTTAACTGTGATCCCAGCTAGGGAGGCGGGCCTGCCCTCTGGCTTCCCATCCAGCTGTCTTGTAAACAACTCCACAACAGCATCCCAGCTCCAAGGGGACCAGCCAGGAGCTGGCCCTCCCTGCACGACAGGTTCTGACGGTGCCACATTCATCCTGGTGGCTGTGCCAGGCAGTCAGCCAGCCAGGTCCTGGAAAGAAGCAGGGTTCTCCCAGTAGGGGTGTGTGTGTGTGGGGTGGGGGGGCTGTCAGGGATGGTCCTGGGCTGCTGTGACCAGCTGTGACCCCAGCAGGTGATGAAACCTTGGACTTGCCTCTTGGGCTGATCAGGAGTGAAGGGAACGAGTAATGCTTAGAATAGTCCCTGTTTGCTGAAGAATTACTAAGATTCTAGAGCTGAACCGAGGCTTTTGTCTTGTCTGTCTTCATTCTCAGAACACCTTCCAGAATTTCAGCCTCAGGGTAGACTTTTTTTTTTTTTTTTTTTAATTTCCACTTTTCAAATGAGGACACGGAGGTTTTAAAAGAAGTCCAGGATCCCCCAACTGGGAAGTGGCAGGTCTGGGATTTGTTTCTAGGGCTGTGTGATTTCCAGAAGTTGGGACCCTTAACGAAGATGCTATATTAGCTCAGGAACTGACGTTCAAATGGCATCACGACACCCACTGGGGTACAGTGAGTCTTGAGCAAATGTGCTCTGTTATTGTCGATCTCTCCTTCTTCAGGCCTGTGGCTTGTGAGAGTGTCAGCTGGGTGGGCCAGGTCACCATGAGCGATGAGCAGAAGGGCCCTTCTTTGGGTGTTTGACCAGAAAAAACGGGAAGGGGTGCCTGGGTGGCTCAGTCAGTTGAGTTTCCAGCTCTTCATTTCGGCTCAGGTTGTGATCCGAGGATCATGGGATTGAACGTTGCACTGAGTATCGTTCAATACTGAAGATTCTCTGTCTCCCTCTGTCCCTCCCCGACTCATGCTTGCTCGTCTTCTCTTTAAAAAAAAAAAAAAGAAAGAAAAAACTGGAATGTAGCTGAGCTCCATGCTCCCACCTGGGGGCTGGAGTTGATATAAGCCCTGGAGGCTTGAGTGCCCTGTGAGAAGCCAGTGGAAGCCATTCGTACTTTCCCCACAAACCGACAACTGGAATGAGGATCGTATATTCGGACACTCTTACCACGCACCAGCCCCTGTGGTCGATGCTTTGTGAGCATCAGACCTTCAGCTTCCCGGTGAGAGAGATTACTGCCCCATTTTGCAGAGGAGGAAGCTGAGGCTCAGGCCGGGTGCCCTGCCCCAGCCAGTGAGCAACAGGGTCACGCATCAGCTCAGGCCCTTTTGAGCCCCAAATCGGAATTGGTAGCCTCTGAGCACTATTGCTGTGTGTATCCGTAAAACGTTGCAGTTTCTGGGATTTCTTCGATGGGAGTTATTTTCTTGGCTGGAGCGGGGGACCCGTCTCCCCTGTTGCCAGGTGGTCCCCACTGCCCTCTCCCTTTCCCTCAGAGACGGAGCGCCTCCTGACACCCAGTCCTGGGTATGGCACCCGGGCGGGGGCTTCCCCGGTCCCTCCGGAAGAGGAGGACCTGCGTCGCCGCCTCAAGTACTTTTTCATGAGTCCCTGTGACAAATTCCGGGCCAAGGGTCGCAAGCCCTTCAAGCTGATGCTGCAAGTCGTGAAGATCTTGGTGGTCACTGTGCAGGTGAGTCGTGCAGGGGCCCCAGCAGAACCCAGCTGTGGCCGCCGCCGTTCTTGAAGGAGACTCCTGGAGCCAGAGCCTAGTCCTGATGCTGCAGCAACGTAAGGACAGTGACAATGGCAGTGATCAGTCACAAAGCTCTCCCAGGTCTGTGTGGGAACGCTCCTGGTCAGCTCACAAATGCCCTCGGAGGTCCTGGCAACTCTTATTGCCACCCTTTTACAGATGAGGCAGCCAGGGCCCAGAGAGGTGAAGGGATTTGTCCAAAATCACAGAGCAACCAAGCATGGGGAGCTGGCACTTGAACCCAGGCAGCCTGGTGCCTCAAAGAGAACGGACCCGGTGGCTTAGCAGATACTGCTGCCATCCCAGGCCCCATGGTGGGCTTTGGGGACCCCAAGACGAATCAGACCGAGCCCCTGCCCTAAGGAGCTCTGGGTCTGGTGCTGTGATTCGGGGCGTATTACCACACTTCTGATTTCTTTTCGGTACAAGGGCCCATTGGTGGTACTTACCCTGTAGATTTGGGCTCAGCACAGAACCCGGCACCTGCTAAACATTTAATGAACGTTGATCTCGGGCATGAGATGCACGAACACCTGCTGTGTGCTGCTCACCGGGGATTTCTGGTGGGCCTTCCTCCACTCGTGCCCTGGGGGAGGCCCCATCCCAGTTTTGTCGATGCCCGCTCCCTCCACCAGCTCATCCTGTTCGGGCTCAGCAACCAGCTGGCAGTGACCTTCCGGGAGGAGAACACCATTGCCTTCCGGCACCTCTTCCTCCTGGGCTACTCTGATGGGGCGGATGATACCTTCGCAGCCTACACGCGGGAGCAGCTCTACCAGGCCATCTTCCACACCGTGGACCAGGTGCGGGGCCCCCCGGGGGGGGGCGGCAGGCGAGCGGGCAGGCAGGGGACAGCAGGCAGGGCTGACGGCTTCTCCCCTCCCCTGCCCGCAGTACCTGATGCTCCCCGATGTGTCGCTGGGCCGGTATGCCTACGTGCGGGGCGGAGGTGGCCCCTGGGCCAATGGCTCGGCCCTGGCCCTCTGCCAGCACTACTACCACCGCGGCCACGTGGACCCGGCCAACGACACCTTTGACATTGATCCGCTGGTTGTCACTGGTGAGCAGGCGGGGCGGGGCAGACACAGCAGGAGGGGTAGCGCGGCCGCTGGGAGTCACATTCCGGTTCTGCCTCCCAGCCTTCTAGGAGATAGGGTTGTCCCGATCGATCGTGACTCGACGCTCGGGGTGTCCTCGGGGGAATGTTTGGTCCGCCCGAAAACGCACGCGTGGTGTCTTAATATCATTGATCCACTAAACGTCTGGGGGCTCACTGAGGGCCAGGCCCTAGGGCCTGTGTCCGGAATGAGACACACTGGGCTCTGTCCTGGGGAGACAGTGGGGGAACCAATGACAACCGCTAAGCTCATAGTGGGAAGTGAAGGAGGGAAGGGGGCTGTCGGGGACTCTGGGGAGACCTGCCTGTGCCTCTCCCGCCCCCAGTGTCCCTTCCCTGACTCCCTGTCCTCAGACTGCATCCGGGTGGACCCCCCTGAGAGACCTCTTGTGCCCCCCAGTGATGATCTCTCCCTCTCGGACGGCAGCGCCAGTTACAAGAACCTCACGCTCAAATTCCACAAGTACTGCCTGATGGAGGGGGCCTCCAGGGCTGGGCCGAGGGTGGGGGGAGGCAGGATGCCAGGCATCCTTGGCCGCCCCCTCACAGGCGGGGACAGAGGAAGGCCACGCTGATGCCCGTGTGCGAGCACTTCCTCTGCAAGCTGCAGAGTCGGCGTTGGGGCAGGAGCACTGGTGGGGGCCGGGCGGTGGCAGGCGGGAGATGCAGAGCCCCTCCCCCTCACCCAGGCCTCCCCACCACCCCCCAGGCTGATCAACGTCACCATCCACTTCCAGCTGAAGACCATCAACCTCCAGAGCCTGATCAACAACGAAATTCCAGACTGCTACACCTTCAGTGTCCTGGTAAGCCCCAGGGTCCGGGACGAGGGTGTAGGGCCTGCCAGTAATAGGGATTGCCTGCAGGGCTTCTGAGCTCCGGGGCTGGGGCCCTTGGCCAAGGGCAGCGTGGGGGTGAGAAGGGGGATGGGGCTGGACAGACCGTCCATCGTGTGGATCTGGGAGCCTGGGTGTGCCAAGGTCCAGTCTGGCTCCTCCTGCCTTGCCGTGTTGCTACAGATCACTTTTGACAATAAGGCGCACAGCGGCCGTATCCCCATCAGCCTGGAGACCCAGGCCCACATCCAGGAGTGTAAGCACCCCAGCGTCTTCAGGCACGGTGAGCCCCCAAACCCCACACCAGCTAGGACCGGGGGTCCTGACCTGCCCGGGGAGCCCGCCAAGTCCCAGGCCAGCACGGACCCAGTTCCTGACTCGCCCAGGTCACCCGTGAGCCCACTGAGGAGCCACAACCAGTCCTGCAGCCTCCTAGGCCTGGCCTAGCCCCGTCCCTAGTCCCCCAAGGCCCTGAGCCAATCCTGGCTCTACCCAAGTCATCTCCTCACAGGAGACAACAGCTTCCGGCTCCTGTTTGACGTGGTCGTGATCCTCACCTGCTCCTTCTCCTTCTTGCTGTGTGCCCGCTCACTGCTCCGTGGCTTTCTGCTGCAGAACGTGAGAGCTGCCTCCAGTGGCCTGCACGTGTGCCCAAGCCGGCCTTGCCCAGCTCTGGGGCCATAAGGGCCAGGGGAGAGCGGGTCCCTTGCCTGCACAGGCTCTCACGCCTCCTACCTCCTGCAGGAGTTTGTTGGGTTCATGTGGCGGCAGCGGGGACGGGTCATCAGCCTGTGGGAGCGGCTGGAATTTGTCAACGGCTGGTACATCCTGCTGGTCACCAGCGATGTGCTCACTATCTCGGGTACCATCATGAAGATTGGCATCGAAGCCAAGGTAGGTCCTGCCTGGGGCCCTGTTGTCCCCTTCCAGGCGCTGCTCCCCTAATACGCATTCCCCCCCATCCTGCCTGGGCCCCCCCTCCCCCCCCCGCCAGAAGGGCCAGGCCAGATGGGGTTGACGCTGCTCTTGTCCCTAGAACCTGGCGAGCTACGATGTCTGCAGCATCCTCCTGGGCACCTCCACCTTGCTCGTCTGGGTCGGCGTCATCCGCTATCTGACTTTCTTCCATAAGTACAACGTAAGCCGCGTGTGTGCAGGCTTTACCCTCTAGACGGCAGCCATATGCTCCCCAGATCTCACTTCCCTCCCCCAGATAAATTCATACACGTATGGCAGTCAGCGGCCTCTCTAGGTGGCCTGTCAGGAGCCTCTTCCCCATACTGCCCGCCCCAGACATCCGTGTCACTACACCTGAACCACAGCCACGTGAGCCCGCTGCTTTGCACGCACCCAGCTGAGTCTGGTCGTGGGATAGCCTCAGGCCCCCTCGTCCCCACCCTGCCCCTTCTCAACCCCAACTTCTCAACTCCCGGCTTCTGTGGCGGCTCTGGCGTGACTTCAGCCAGGCCCTGCCCGCTTCACCGCCATTCGCAAGTCCCACCTGGGTTCCCACACCCTCATTGTGCCCCCCCCCCCCCCCGCCCGCCATCTGCCTGCCACAGATTCTCATTGCCACGCTGCGGGTGGCCCTGCCCAGCGTCATGCGTTTCTGCTGCTGTGTGGCTGTCATCTACTTGGGCTATTGCTTCTGTGGCTGGATCGTGTTGGGGCCCTACCACGTGAAGGTAGGGGCTGTCCGGGGCGTGCTGCTCAGGATCCACAGTCCAGGGGTTCCTGTCTCCCCTCTCTAAGCCCACTTCCTAAACCCTCTGACCCCTGGCTTATCGGTTGTTGATGTGGGGGCACGGAATCACCCACCTTGGCCCCTGGTACCTTCCCGGGAGTTCTGCCCATTATTCCCTCTGACCCCCGGTGACCCCACCCTGCCCCCGGCCCCGCCTGTGGCTGCCTCTGACGGCACGACCCCACCGCCCTGCTGGCAGTTTCGCTCGCTGTCCATGGTGTCCGAGTGCCTGTTCTCGCTCATCAACGGGGACGACATGTTCGTGACGTTCGCCGCGATGCAGGCCCAGCAGGGCCGCAGCAGCCTCGTCTGGCTGTTCTCCCAGCTCTACCTCTACTCCTTCATCAGCCTCTTCATCTACATGGTGCTGAGCCTTTTCATCGCGCTCATCACTGGTGCCTACGACACCATCAAGGTCAGCGCCGGCCCCCACGCCCTCCCCCCAGCCTGCCTCCAGTGGGGCCAGCCCTCACATACTCGCAGCCGTGTACCTGGGGCTCCAGGTCCCCTTAGTAGGGTCTCAGGGCACATGAGGCAGGGTCAGGAGGGAAGGGTCCAGGGGGAGAAGGTGGGAGACTCTGAGAAGCCAGAGAGAGGTGACTGGGGTGGTGGTGCCGATCGCAGCCGCCAGTCTTGGTTTCATCCGCGTGGGGTTCTGGCCAGGTAAGGTTTCCTGAGTCTGGTTTTACCAAGCGAGAGACCAGGCTGTAGAGTTTTAGTGACTTGCCTGAGGTCAGCTGCTAAGCGGCCAGGCTCAACCCAGGACTGAGGGATTCCGGAAGGCCCCGCTCCTAATTCTTCTGTAGGGTGGTCTGGGCGGGAGCTCTTTAAGTCCAGGGAGTGGCGGTCCTGCAGGTTGCGGGGGTCAGAGGAAAGGGGTCGGAGTAGAATGTGGGGGTGGCAGGTGGGCCAGACCCTGCGCTGAGTGGGTATCTAGGAAACGCAGTGTATACAGATTAGTCTGGACCAGTGGGCAGGGTGGTGAACAGCTAGTGAAAGGAACGAAGGCTACAGAGGGTCCCCTGGTCTAGACTGGTACTGGGGTGAGTTTGGGAAAGTTTCTAGAATGTGCTAATACTAATCTTAGCCACCTGTGACTACTTAAATTTTGACTTGAATCAAAGTGAATTCCACACTCAGTTCCTCACTCACATCTTTCGAGTATCAAGTGCCCAAAAGCCAGTATGGCTGGTGACGACCAGGTTGGTCGGCACAGATAGCAAACCTTGCCATCATCTCAGAAACTTCTGGATTGACGAGATGAGAGTTGAAGAGAGAGAGAACCTGGGAGAAGGAACAGCCAGAGCAAAGGCCCAGTAGCCAGAAAGGACTTGGGGAAGAGATGCTGATTCCTCTACCAGGTTGGGAGGGGGTGAAGGCTCTGCTGAAAGCAGATGTGCACCCCCCCCCCCCCCCCCCCCGCAAACATGGATAAACCATCCCACAGACACACTCTGTCACCCAGGCCCGAGGAGCCCCTGTGGAGCTTGCTCTGGTGCCTCAACGTCACACGTGTGTATCAGCTTGGGACGTACAAGCCCAGACCTTGATCCCGCTGTGTGCACCCAACTCAGTAGTTGCGTGTCAAGCACCCAGATTGTGTCACGTGTGGTTCTGGGTGCTGGAGCACAGCAGAGGGCACCAACTGACTGAGATGCGGGGCCACATATTCGGGAGGCCAGGGAAGGTCTCCGGGGGAAGCACACCATGAGGAAGGACAGGTGCAGGGGACACTGAGTATAGAGTGAGAGTGCGTGGGGGTGGGGGGAGGTGGGGAAGCTTGGCTGGTGGAAGGAACCAGGAGGAGATCCAGTTGGCTGGCTGGCGAGGTGGTGGTGGGGAGGCCAGACATCAAAGGGGCCACCCCGCGTTTCCCCGCAGCACCCCGGAGGTGCTGGCGCGGAGGAGAGCGAGCTCCAGGCCTACATCGCGCAGTGCCAGGACAGCCCCACCTCCGGCAAGTTCCGTCGAGGGAGCGGCTCGGCCTGCAGCCTCCTCTGCTGCTGCGGCAGGTTCGAGTTGGGTATTGGGGCTGCGGAGAGGGCGTGGGCCCGAGGGAACTGCTGCCTTCTGCCCCGCTGGCCGGCTGATACGGCTTCTCTTCCAGGGACGCCTCGGAGGAGCATTCGCTGCTGGTGAATTGATTCGGACCCGCTGCTGCTATTGGACATTAGCCCTCCGACTGCGGAGACTCACGCTTATTTATTTTTAGGGTTTGCTTTTAAAGGACCGGTTCCCTGCCGTGCCCTGAGGACCTGTGCCAGTCGGGTCGGACACGGGTGGGACAGGGGTGGGTAGGTGTTAAATAAACGGGAAAATAAACTTGTTCTCGGTTCTAGTGGGAGGGGCATTCCCTGCGCCCACAGGTCTCGGTCCCTTTAAGGCGTCGCCAAACAGCGTAACGGGCTGCGCCAGACAGTGGACCCTTGGTGGGGGGCGGGGCTGCGGGGCGCCCTGTGGTGAATGATTTAAAGGGGCCGCGCCTGCGGCGCCGGGCGGAAAGCTACCGGTGTTGGCGCAGAGTGGAGCCTGGCTGCGGCCCCCTGGGTGAGTCCGGGTTTTCGTCGCCCCCGCAGACTCGTCCCTTCCGGGATCGTTAGCGAGACCTTGATTTTCCTAAGATCTCTCCTCCGATTTCTGGTAGTCCCAGGCTCTCTTATGTTCCCATCCCCCTCCTCCCCCAGTTCCCGGCAGGTGTTTCCACGCGGGTAGCTGGGTGTGCGCTAGGGTGAAAGGGCCCTAGTTCTCCGTAAATTTTCCATGTAGTCTCTAAAGGGCCCAGTGACTCCCCCAAGTTTCCGTTAGTACTCCAGCCGTGCCAGAAACATTCTCATTCCCTCAGAAAAGCCCCAGTAATATTCCAGCGTTCATCCCGAGGCCGGTTCTCTAGCTCAAACGACCGCTGGGACGTGCCCATCCAGCTCCCAGTTTCCCCAGTAACAGTCCTGTATTCTTGGGAATCTCGGCAACTTTACAGTGACCCCCGGTAATTCCAGCATCCCTGGTTTCGTGTCAGTAATGGTGCCAGCATTGTTCCCAAAGTTCCAGTGATGCTCCACACTGTCAGAGACCCCATAACTTTATTAGTGCGTGACAGTAAAGCTCTAACATCAGCCAGGAACACCTTGTGACCCCGCCCCACTCCGAGCATCTCGGGATCCTTCCGAGACCTCGACATCACCCCAGGACCCCTTGTGTGGTAGTTTGCCGGCAGCACTCCCAGCGCCCCGGCCTGTGGGTTTCCGGAGGGGCAGGTTTAGGTCAGAAGCCAGTCGTCTCCTCGACCCCCATGGCTTGAAGACCCCAGTTTCCGTGGGAAGGTCCATCCAGCCTTCGCAGGGGGGTGCGGCCTAGCGTCTGCTGGGTCAGAATTGATCAATCCCGCAGGGAAGAAGCCAGGAAGGGGCCACTTGCGGGAGGAAGTCGGTCCTCTTGGGCGCCCGTGCAGTGGCTGCTGACTGGGTGTCTGGCAGGCTGCCCTTTAGCCCCAGGGTGGGGCTCTACCGCTGGGGCGTCTGCCGGCCCAGCGTATGGGTGACGGGAGCCAGGCGGGGAACCAGGGACCCCCCCCCCCCCCCACTCCCTAGCCCGGGACTCGAGGTCCACCTGCACCACTTCTCTGCTCTTCAGTGCCCCTCCAGCTGTCCTCTGGCCAGCAACGCCATCCAGGTGGCCCGTACGAAAGGGGCAAGGCTCATGGTAAGGAGCAGGGCTTGCGGCAGGGGAGAGGGGGGCCCAGAGCGACGACTTGCACCGGTTCCTTCTACTTCGTATTCCCTAGGACTCAGGGCTACCAGACCTGCCTCCCAGTCTGAAGCAACTGATGGAGGCTCCGCTGCAAACCGGAATGGTAAGGGTTGGGGAGGTGTGGCGCTGCGGGAACTACAGTTCCCGAAATGCTCAGCGCTCATCGCGGTCCCGTGAGACCTTGGTTACGCCTGTTCTGGCGGAACTACGTTTCCCGGCGTGCACCGCGGGCCGCGGAGCCGCCGGAAAAGAGTTGCGCCCCCGGGGAGGAAGCAGCGCCGGCCCATTCTGCAGATGGGGGCGTCGAGTCACGGGCCGTCTGTGACCTCCTCGGGGGCCGGGGACTTGGCGGAGTGGGATGGGGACGGGGGCGTCCCGGCCTCCGTGGAGGGCTCGGCAGGCCGGATATGCGATGCGCAGCCAGTGCCCTTCATCCCGCAGGTGCTGGGCGTGATGATTGGGGCTGGAGTCGCGGTGCTGGTCACTGCCGTATTCATCCTCCTGCTGGTGCGGAGACTGCGAGTGCAGAGTGAGGACCCGGAGGGCCCCTCCGGGGAGGCTGCGGCGTAGGGAGCTGAAATGTCCGGGGTCCTGAGGCAGTAGAGATGGGACTTACGGGAGTCTCCAGGCAGGGTCCTCATTTCTGGTCGCGTGGAGTCTGCGCGGAGCTCAGAGTGCTTCTCTCCCCACTTATCCCCAGAGACTCCAGCCCCGGATGGTCCCAGGTATCGATTCCGGAAGAGGGACAAAGTGCTTTTCTATGGTCGGAAGATTATGCGGAAGGTGAGTCTAGGACCTCCTGGGGTCCTTGCCGACCACACAGAGGTTCTACCCTTTCCCTCTTGCACCGCTTAGTAAGCCCGCCCTCCTTGAGTAAGCGTCTCTGGATCTGGTCCCTTCTCCCCTTAGGTCTGAACTGGCAGTTCACCCATCCCCCATCCTTAATTCTCCTAGGTATCACAATCCACTTCCTCCCTGGTGGATGCTTCCGTCTCCACCACTTCCCGGCCACGCATGAAGAAGAAACTTAAGATGCTCAACATTGCCAAGAAGTAAGGCTGTACTGGGTGTACCTGGCGCTGGGGGACCATCTCAGGGACCTTTTGAGTAATCAGCCCACAGCAAAGGGCCTATCTAAGGGTTCTTTGAACCCCACGGACTCAGAGGGGCTATCTCAGAGCTCTCCCACACCAGACAGGCTGTCTGTGGTGTCTCTGTGCCCTGAGGGCTCTCTCAGCTATGTTCCCCTACCACAGGGGTGTCCGTGAGCCCGTAACCTCCAGCCCATATCTCAGACACTTTATAATACACGTAGGGGTCTGCCTCCTGGTTTGCCGTGTGGGCTAGTTCATGGGTCTCCCCACCCAAGAAGTGATTCATTGGGGTTCACTCAGGTGTTTCTGTGACCTGCTGGAGGGGCTGTCTCTAGCTTTTGCGTTCTGGGGGTATCTCTGCAATTTCTCTCCGTCAAAAAGCATCTTTCTATGTTGCCTGCCTTAGAGTTCTTCCCACACTAAGGAGGCTGTCTTAAGCATTTCTGTACCGCCAGGAGTTATTTCAAGAATCTTCTTGCTTTAAGAAGCATAGGAGGGCATGTCAGGGGCCCATGTCATCAGCAAAGGGCTATCTCAGAGTCTGTGAGAAAGGCCCTCCCAGGGATCTTTCTAAGTTGGAAGCTGGCTCTGAGGTCGGTCTCCTGACATCATGGAATATACCTGAAGGTCTGTTTTGAGGGCATCATCCCAGGGCTGTTCATGATCAACAGTTGTGTGATCACACAGCTTTTTAGGGCTTGAGAAGCAGCGGGTAGCTTTAGATTCTCTGTGGTCAGTTGAGGGTTTATATCTCGTGTGTGTTTATGTCGCGGGGGTGGTCTCAGTGTGTGCATACCCTTAAGGAGCTACACTGATGTCATGACCTTCAGAGGGCTATCTCAGCTCTCTGTGAACTGGGTACGGGCTAGCCCAAGATCTCTCTGATCAGAAAAGGAGCCATGTCTGGATTTCTCTGTATCATGGAGTTTAATTCGGGGGTCTGGTCATACTAAAGGGTCTATGTCAGGAGTCTTGTGACCAGGGGAGGGATCATCTCAGTAGTAACTGTGCCTTGCCAGGAAGGGTTCTCCCAGGTCTATGGTTAGCAGAGGAGCTATATCTGTACTCTCCACACATGATGAGAGCTATTTCAGGAGTCGTGACCATCAAAGGTGTCATCTCAGGGTTCTTGATATCTGGGCATAAGGGCTAGCTCAGGGATCTTTGCAAAGATCAAAACAGTTGTACCGGGGGGTGACTGGGTGGCTCAGTCGGTTAAGCGTCCGCCTTCGGCTCAGGTCATGATCTCGCGGTCCGTGGGTTCGAGCCCCGCGTCGGGCTCTGTGCTGACCGCTCAGAGCCTGGAGCCTGTTTCGGATTCTGTGTCTCCCTCTCTCTCTGACCCTCCCCCGTTCATGTTCTGTGTCTCTCTGTCTCAAAAATAAATAAACGTTAAAAGAAAAATTAAAAAAAAAAAACAAAATAGTTGTACCAGGGGTCTCCTCATATGATGGAAGCCACCCCAGAGATCTATTTGCATTAGAGAGATTTTGTCAGGGTCTAGTCTGTGCTGAGAAAGATGGTCTCAGGGTCCCATGGTGAACAGAGATGCTATTTTTGGGGGCAGCCCGTATCTTACGTCAGGGATCTGCCTAACTACAGGTTCCATCTCAGAAGCTTACAATTAGTGAAGGAGTAATCAGCAAATTCATTTTGTGAGGGATCAGATCAGTAAACATTTTAGGCCTTACAGGTCATTCGATCCTTACAATTACTCAACTTAGCTGTTGAGCGGAAGTAGCCGCAGGTAATATGTAAACGAACGTAAATGAAAGTGAATTGCGTGTGTGCCGATAAAACTTTATTTACACAAGTGGGTAGGAGGCCAGAGTTTGCTGATCCCTGTCTTTTGTGATTTGGGGGAAAGGCTGTGTGGAGTCTCAGGTCTGCCCGAGCCCTCTCCCTACCCGCCCCCTGCACCCTTCTCTTCCCACCAGGATCCTGCGCATCCAAAAAGAGGCCCCGACACTGCAACGGAAGGAGCCCCCGCCCGCGGTGCTTGAAGCTGACTTGACGGAGGGTGACCTGGCTAACTCCCACCTGCCCTCCGAGGTGCTCTACATGCTCAAGAATGTCCGGTCAGTGTTGGGGTGCAGGCGGGGGGCTGCAGAGCTGGGGGCTCACCTGACCTCCTGCATTCCTCCTTCTCCTCCTCCATCCCCCATCCAACAGGGTGCTGGGCCACTTCGAGAAGCCGCTCTTCCTGGAGCTCTGCCGACACATGGTCTTCCAGCGGCTCAGCCAGGGTGACTACGTCTTCCGGCCAGGCCAGCCGGATGCCAGTATCTATGTGGTGCAGGATGGGCTGCTGGAGCTCTGTCTGCCAGGGCCTGTGAGTGGACCACCCAAGGGGGCACCAGAGGGAGATGGGCAGGGGGAATGGGCACTGGTTATCGGGATGGGCATTGCTGTCAGTCAGCAGGGTGGTAGTCTTCTGAGATGTGCGGGCAGGAGTTGGGAATGAATGCCCAAAGCTGTCGGGGTGGTCTACATCGTCAGCAGTCACAGTTAGTGATGCCTAGGAAATGGATGCTGGTCAAAGATTTGGTGGGTGCCGGGATCGGGATGTCAGTGATCACTGGGTGGTGAGGTCGAGAGCCAGGGGTGTGGTCAGGAGGTGGAATGCCTGTTGGCAGGGTGGGGACAGCGTGGTCAGCCCCCCACTCCCCTCTCGGTGTCTCAGGACGGGAAGGAGTGTGTGGTGAAGGAAGTGGTCCCTGGGGACAGTGTCAACAGCCTCCTGAGCATCCTGGACGTCATCACCGTGAGTGGTCGATCTTCGGGGGCGAGGAGGCTGGCTGTGAGGACAAAGTCGGAGGGCTGGTTTGGAGAGGGTCGTCTCAGGGACGCCAATCTCTGATAGTTCCCGCGGCTGCTGCCAGTGTTCTCAAGGCACTGGCGTTGGGAAGGACTGGGGGAGCGGGAAGGGGGCTCAGCCCCTGATCTTGAGTCTCCTCGTTCCCCCGCGCCCCCAGGGCCACCAGCACCCCCAGCGCACTGTGTCCGCCCGGGCGGCCCGAGACTCCACGGTGCTGCGGCTGCCAGTGGAGGCCTTCTCTGCCGTGTTCACCAAGTACCCCGAGAGCTTGGTGCGGGTGGTGCAGGTCAGCGGGCCCTCTGCCTCCCTCCACCTACCCGACCGCCACGGGCACCTGTGGGCTGGGACTCGGCAGCCAACAGGGGCTCAAGCTGTGCTATGGGCCCTGAGCAGGCAGAGCTCCAGGGGGGCCCTGTCCCCTCCCTCCAGCTGTCTCCACACCTGCTCCCCCCCATCTTCTGCCCCCTGATTGTGGGTTTCTCCCTGGCTGGCCCTCTGCCCCGGGTCAGCCCCTCACTGCTGAGCCGACCTGAACCTTCCCTCCACTCCAGCCCCGTAATGCTTCCTCCCAGCCTTCCTGTTATCCAGCTCTTGTCCCGCAGTGTCTCACCTCCAGTTTTCTCCCCGGCCCCGCCCCCTCTGACCACGCCCCTGCAGATTATCATGGTGAGGCTGCAGCGGGTTACCTTCCTGGCGCTCCACAACTACCTGGGTCTGACCAATGAGCTCTTCAGCCACGTGAGTTGTGCCGGGAGCACAGGGAACACGGGGCTGGGGGTGGGACGCGTGCCTCCCAGGTGGTACCACCAGGGTGCTCTCTGTCCCCAGGAGATCCAGCCCCTGCGCCTCTTCCCCAGCCCTGGCCTCCCAGCCCGCACCAGCCCCGTGCGTGGCTCCAAGCGGGTGGTCAGCGCCTCCGCCACTGAGGAGCCAAGGGAGACTCCCGGCCGGCCACCTGACCCCACCGGGGCCCCGCTGCCTGGACCTGCAGGTATCCCAGAGGACCCCAGCCCTCTCCCGGGGACCCCTTAGCTGGATACCCAGGTCTGACTCCTGTCCGGTCCCCTAGGGATCCCTAGCCTCAGGGAGCCATCAGAATCGCTTTCCTAGTTCCCTGCCGCATCATCCTAGCTTCAGGCGTGGTGGCTCTGAGGGGCCGGAGCCTGAACACGTGTCTCTCGCAGGGGATCCGGTGAAGCCCACCTCCCTGGAGGCCCCCTCCGCCCCGCTGCTGAGTCGCTGCATCTCCCTGCCAGTGGACATCTCAGGTTTGGGGCGCCGGAGGGGAGCGGGGGAGGCCATCAGGCTTCTGGGTTGAATGTAGGGGTCCCGGTCTTGATTTTCCCCATCTGTGAAGTGGGAATACTGGCAGCACTCGCGTGGCTTTTTGGCGGGTAATCACTGAGGTGGTTAAGAAGGATTCTGCGGCAGGGAGTGGTCACGGAGTAGTCCTGTCTGCACAGAGACGGGATTCGGCACATAAGTCAAGTGTGGTCACTCGCGTCTTTGTTGTTTTTGTAAAATGCCTCCTGCTCACGGCAGGCTTGCAGGGTGGCCCCCGCTCGGACTTTGACATGGCGTATGAGCGTGGCCGGATCTCCGTGTCCCTGCAGGAAGAGGCTTCAGGGGGGCCCCAGGCGGCTCCCGCTCGGGTGAGGCCTTGCCCTCTCCCCCACCTCGCCCCAGCGCCCTCCCGGGACCCCAGCCTGGTGCACAGTGGCGTCCTCGGGAGGAGGTCAGGTGGGAGCACGGAGGTCACAGGCCCTGTCCCATGCAGACCCCCACTCAGGAGCCCCGGGAGCAGCCAGCGGGTGCCTGTGAGCACAGCTTCTGTGAGGAGGAGTTGGCCACGGGGGGTTGCCCCTTCGGGCCCTACCAGGGACGCCAGACAAGCAGCATCTTTGAGGCGGCGAAGCGGGAGCTGGCCAAACTGATGCGGATCGAGGTGGGCGGCCATGGGGTCCTGGGGCACGTGAGGTGGAGGGTCGGGGTGGGGGGGGGGGGCGGACAGGCCCATCTCAACCCCGCTTTCCCTCCAGGACCCCTCCCTCCTCAACAGCCGGGTCCTGCTCCATCATGCCAAAGCTGGCACCGTCATCGCCCGCCAGGGGGACCAGGTGAGGCTAACTCCTGGTCTCTAATGCAGCTCTGACCCCAGACCTCTTTCTGACCCTTGATCCTTGCCCTTTGACCCTGTATGAAGATCCCCGAGTATGTGATTTCCGCCGCTGATCTTAGGTGCTATGACCCTGATCCCTATGTCCTCTGGACCTATCGACCTTTCTTCTCCAACCCTTGAACCTTTTATCATAGGTCCCCCGACCCCTAGATCTCTCTTACCTGCCCCGGCCTCTCCTGTGACTTGTATTTTCTGACCTTTCCGTTCCGCAGTATATGCTCACATCCTGTGTGCCTCTCGTCCTGGGCCCCTGCTGGGGTGGGTATGCGATAAGTGTGTGTGGATCAGAATCTGGACCCAGAGGCTGTGAACCAGCCCCTGGAGCTGGATTTCAGTGCTTCCTGGTAGCACCCAGCAAGTGTAGGAAAGCGTATCGCAGGAGTCCCTCTGGTGTGCACGTGGGGAAACTGAGGCCTAGTCATGATTTCACAGTCCAGAAGCCAGGAGGAGGAGGAGGAGGAGGAGGGTTCTGGACTGAGGGGGCCAGAGTTGCAATCAGACTCTGCCCTGACTCCCTCTGTGACTTTGGGCATGTCATCGGAAAAGTTCTCCGCTTCCTCATCCACAGGATGGGGTGATAATGGTAATTACCTGCTAGAATTGTCATGAGGGGTAAAGAATAGTTCTGAACCTGAGGTGTTCAAGGGTGACAGGCCCAGGGGAGGGGGCGGAGCAGCTCATGGGGAGATTGGGGGGGGTGGGGGTGTGACAGGACTCAGGCACTGAGACTGCAACCCCACTTCAGGGGAGGGCCAGGGGGGCCCCAGGCTTGGGGAGGGGGGTGTGGATTTGGGGGTGGCCCACCTGCTACCGGCTGAGATACTGTTCTATCACTTGACCTGTTGGTTGAGCAGATGCCTCAAGCTGCTCATTGCAAGGTTGGACTCCTTTCTACAGAGGAAATTGGGTGCGGCTTTCGCAATCTGGGGCTGAGGAAGTGTGGTCACACCGCAGCTCTTGTGGGGGGCCCCTGGGCACTGCTTATCTGCGAGACGAGGGAGCTCAACCCAGTCCCAGCTGGCCTGCTAATGGACCAGACTGGTCTACAACCATGCGAGGCTCCTGGTGGCGGGGGGGGGGGCTCTTCAGAACTTTGTCAGGGATGTGAATCTGCTGTGTCTCTCTCCCTCCAGAAATTCATACCACTGGTTTGCAAATGGGGGCATTTTTACCCCCCAGGGGACATTTGCCAGTGTTGCGACATTTTTTATGGACTTGGGAGGGTGCTACTGGCATCTAGTGGGTGAAGGCCAGACATGCAAGAATGCACAGGACAGTACCCCCCCACCCCCCAGCAGATTTATCCAGTCCCGAGGTTATGAAACTCTGCTTTACACAGGTATTGCCCAAAGTGTGCTTCTTGGAACACCTGTATTACTTACAAACAAGGGATCTGTGCTCAAACAGGTTTCTGGAATGTTGGCTATTTAATCCCTTTGTGGAAGCTCTATTAGCATATTCAAGGCTCTGAGAAGTCCTGCAGTGAAGAGACTTGCTTCCCAATCTGATGACAAAATGGCAGATTAATTTAGCAACCCCCATTATATCCCAAACCGAATCTGGAAATTCTCTTAGAGGGTTCCATCAGGTGTGTGTGTGTCCTGGGACTGCAGAGGCAGGAGATACCAGTAAGGCCCCTGCCCTTGGGAAAACCCACAGTTCTGACAGACCTTGCGTTCAAAAGAATTACACCAGTTCTTGTAAAATCGTGTGCTTAGTGCATACACATAAAAGATGTTTTTGCCTTTACAAAATCTGGCTTAGGCAGGGTAGCACCTCTGAGGAAGCAACCTCCAGCTAAGGAGGAAGGAGGGGGAGGAATTAATTATGGGCAAGGGGCAGAAAAGAGCTTTCTAGGCAGAGGGAAAGCTTGTGCAAATGTCCTGTGGTGGAAATAGGATATTTGACCTCTAGGAGACAAAAAGAGGTCAACAGAGATGCAGTGGAACAAGGGAACTGGGAGCAAAGTATATATATATTTGGGGATAGTTTTTTTGACATGTAATTCACATACTATGCAATTCATGCATTTAAAGAGAAGTCTGTGGTTTTTAGGACATTCACAGAGTTGTGCAACCATCAACACTATCAAATTTTTTAATGACTTTCTTTTTAAAATTTATTTATTTATTTTGAGAGCACACAAGCAGGGTGGGGGCAGAGAGAGAGAGAACCCTGGGCAGGCTGTCAGCTCAGAGCCCCACACGGTGCTCAAACTCACGAACTGTGAGATCGTGACCTGAGCCGAAATCAAGAGTCGGACGCTTAACCCACTGAGCCACCCCAGGTGCCCCGTAGACTGCTTTTAACTTTTGCCAGACTGTTTTCCAAAGCGGCTGCTCTGTTTTTACCTTCCCACCAGCAGTGGGTGACAGTTGTAGTTTCTCTGCATCCTCTCTAACACATTTTGATTCTAGTCATCCCAGTGCGTGCAGTAGCGTCTCGTGGTTGTGTTTTTTGTGTTGAGAGAGAGCGCATGCACGAACGACTGGGAGATGGGCAGAGGGAGAGAGCGTCTCAAGCAGGCTCCATGCTTAGATCAGAGCCCAATGCGGGACCTGATCCCACGACTCCAGGATCATGACCTGAGCTGGAATCAAGAATCAGACAGTCAACCAACTGAGCCACCCAGGTGCCCCTCATGGTTTTGATTTGAATTTCCCTAGTGATCGATGATTTTGATCATCTTCTCATGTGCTTATTGGCCATTTGTCTACCTTCTTTGGGGAAGTGTCTATTCTGAGACTTTGACCATTTTTTAAAATTGAGTCATTTGTCTTTTTGTTATTGAGTTGTAAGAATTCTTTATGTATTCCAGATACAAGACCCTTAGCAGATATGGGATTTGCAAGTATTTTCTCCCAGTCTCTGGGTTGTCCTTTCAGTTTCTTGAATCAGTGTCCTTTGAAACTCAGAGTTTTTCATTTTGATTAAGTCCGACTTATCAAGTTTGTGTTGTTGCTCGTATTTTTGATGTCATATCTAAGGATTCCTCACCAAATTCAGAGTCACAAAGACTGAGCCCTATATTTGCTTCTATGAGTTTTACAGTTTTACCTTTTACCTCCATGTCTTTTTTAATCCATTTCTATATGGTGTGAGGTAAGGGTCCAAATTTATTCTTCCATGGGCTAACTAGTTGCCCTGCGTAAACTCAGAGGGTTTAAGCTCAGCCATGCCGCACCCCTCCGTAGCCCTTGCAGCCTCTTGCCGGCTATGTTGGAGAGAATTTATGGAGCTTGGGGCACCTGGCTGGCTCAGTCGGTTGAGCATGGGACTCTTGATCTCAGGATCATGAGTTGAACCCCGTGTTGGGCATAGAGATTACTTAAAAAAAAAAAAAATCTCATGGGTGCCTGGGTGGCTCAGTCAGTTAAGAGCCTGACTCTTGATTTCAGCTCAGGTCATGATCTCATGGTCTCATGGTCTGTGGGTATTGAGCTCCGTGCTGACAGCAAGGAACCTGCTTGGGATTCTCTCTCCCACTCTCTCTGCCTCTTCCCTGACTGTGCATGCTCTCGCTCTCAAAATAAGTAAACTTTTTTTCAAAAAATCTTCAAAAAAGACTTTATGGGCCTTAATCTGGTCTCAGATTTTGTTAATCCGTTACTAATGGCTACCGTGGGTGCCCAATGGAAATTAGATATGTTGTGCAGCTCAGAGCGCTGCAGAGCGTTTCCTCCCTCCTTTAACTTTTCCTTCCTTAACTTTTCCTCGGGGTGCACTGAGCTGAGTTGAGGGTGGGAGTGTTGCCCCTGTGCCCATCTCTGCCTCTGCCCCCAGGACGTGAGCCTGCACTTTGTGCTGTGGGGCTGCCTGCACGTGTATCAGCGCATGATCGACAAGGCGGAGGACGTGTGCCTGTTCGTGGCACAACCCGGAGAGCTGGTGGGTCAGCTGGCAGTGCTCACCGGGGAGCCCCTTATCTTCACACTGAGAGCCCAGCGAGACTGCACCTTCCTGAGGATCTCTAAGTCTGACTTCTATGAGTATGGCGGGAGGCCCCCCCAGTGTTGGGGTGGGTGTGGCACTTGGAGGGCCCGACTTGACCCCATTGTGCTGGGGCAGAGCCCCCCCCCCCCCCCCCCCCCCCCCCCCCCGCCCCCATGCCCGGCGCCTTTCCCCGGACAGCTTTGAGCCCTTCTGCTCCCACCACCAGGCCATCACGGGCCCTCTCCACTTCCCAAGGACATTCCCTTCCAGCTCCCCTCCCCCAGCTCACGCACTGCCCACTGTCCCCTGTAGGATCATGCGCGCACAGCCCAGTGTGGTGCTGAGCGCCGCGCACACGGTGGCCGCGAGGATGTCGCCCTTCGTGCGCCAGATGGACTTTGCCATCGACTGGACGGCGGTGGAGGCGGGACGCGCTTTGTACAGGTGCAGCTCAGGCCTTGCCCAGGACGCAGCCCCCACCCCGTGGCAGCCCCCACCCCGTCTCACCCGCTCCCCACCCCAGGCAGGGCGACCGCTCCGACTGCACCTACATCGTGCTCAATGGGCGGCTGCGCAGCGTCATCCAGCGCGGCAGCGGCAAGAAGGAGCTGGTGGGCGAGTATGGCCGCGGCGACCTCATTGGCGTGGTAAGCACCCCCCCCACCCCCCCCCCCCCCCCCCCCCGCTCCTCCCAGCAAACACGGCGTCCCAGGTAGTCTGATGGGACGGTGATGGCGGCTCCCTTCCGTGGGCGGGAGGAGGGGGCGACTTCTCGGGGTGGGGAGTCTTCATGGGTCTCCTCCCCAGACTTCTATCAGAAGAGGAGACAACCCCCCCCCACCCCCGGCCGACCCCTGCCGCATGGGTCCCTCTCCCCAACGTTCTAATGAGTCGTGGGGCCTGATCTTCCATCCCATATCGGGGGACCGTTGGGGTAGGGCCGGACCGCCTCCTCTCTGCACCCACGGTCGGCTTCCCCTTTCCTACCCGGGACCTCCCGGCTCAAGCAGCCCTGGTCACGCACGCGGTCCCCCAGGTGGAGGCGCTGACACGACAGCCTCGTGCCACGACGGTGCACGCGGTGCGCGACACGGAGCTGGCCAAACTCCCCGAGGGCACCCTGGGCCACATCAAACGTCGTTACCCGCAGGTGCTGCTGGGTGCTGTGCGGGCTGGCCTCCTTAATGGAGGGGAGGGCCCGAGGGAGCAGGGCCTAATTGGGGGGGGGGGGATAGAGCCCTAGGGAGGAGGTGGAAACCCCCCCAGTAAGAGCAGGGCTCTTTGGGGTCGGGCCCGGGTAAGGGGTACGCAGGCAACCGAGTAGGAGGAGGGAAAAGTTGCCCCTCTCGTCTCACTGGAACGCCGCTTTCCCACGCCCAGGTCGTAACCCGCCTCATCCACCTGCTAAGCCAGAAAATTTTGGGGAATTTGCAGCAGCTGCAAGGACCCTTCCCAGGTGAGAGCCGGCAGCCCCGGGAATGCTGGGGGATGTAGTCGTAAGCCTAGAACACGCCGGGAGAGGGAGCCCTAAGCCCTGGGCATGCTGGGAGAGGGAGTCAGGCGTAGAAACCACGCTCCGGGTGGGGCTTGAAGCGGGGAGGGGGGGAATCTGATGGATTTCCGGTGCCTGCTGTGGGGGCGGGGAGGGGGATGGAGTTCGGGTTCCTGGGCAGGCCGGAAACGGAGACCTAGACCCCCGGCCATGCTTTTAATGGAATCTAAAGTGTCGGCAGTGCTGAAGGGCAGAGTCTTTAGTGGCAAGCTGGGTTGTGGGTGTCCGGGCCTACGGGGCGGGCTAGGGACCACATCTTGAGCCCACTGTAGAGGGAGTCCTTAAAGGAGTATGCTGGGAAATGAAGTCCGTCGGGGTGGGGGGTGGGGTCAAGGGTCTTGTTGGGGAGTGGCTTCTGAAGTGACGGGCAAGCTGGAAGGTGTGGTTCTCTGTTCCAGCGTTTGCTGGGAGGTGTGGTTCCTTGAGTTAGGGTCCTTCGGGGAATGGAGTCGGTTAACAGGCATGTGGGAGTATGGGGCTGAGATTCTCTGTGAGGGCAAGCCGACCCTGGATCAGCCCAGCAACCTCTACGCCTGCCCTTCTTTATCCCCAGGGTCTTCTTAGGCCCCTGCGGCCTTGATGCCTGGATGGGGGATGGGCAGTGGTGACCCTTGGCTAAGAACCGCCCCCATGCCCAGGGTCTTTCCTGACATTTTTTCCCCTGTCTTGGCCCATGTATACAAATGCCCATTCATTTCCATCAGGCCATCCGTCCACCCTTGTCACAATTCTGGGGCAATCGCAGGGGGCAGAAACGTCAAGATTTCAGACCCCTGAGAGTCTCTCTGTTGATGAAATACAGAAAAGTTTTCCAGGGAGCACCTAACGTCCTAGGCACTGTGCTGGGCACGGGAGTGGGGAGAGTGCATAGGCAGACAAAGCTTCTAAAAGGGCTTACAGCTCGACAAGCGGGGTATTTTAATGTTTATTTAATTAATTAGTTAATTAATTTAGAGAGAGACAGAGTTTGAGCAGGGTAGGGACAGAAAGAGAGAGAGACAGAGTCCAAGGCAGGCTCCAGGCTCTGAGCTGTCAGCACAGAGCCCGATGCGGGGCTCAAACTCACCAACCGGGAGATCATGACCTGAGCCACAGCTGAGGCTTAACTGACTGAGCCACCCAGGCGCCCCACAAGCGAGGTATTTGAAAAACACAAAGAAAAGGCCTGATGTCACAAGCTGATACATACAGTGAAGAAAACAAAACGTCTTGATGGAATGTGACTAGCGGAGGGAGGGCGGCCTTTCTGAGGACAATGAGCTGAGACTTGACAAATAAGATAGGGCCTGGAGGGGAACTAGGAAGACCCACACAGGATTTGGGGGCTTTGGACCGCTTCACGGATGAAAGGGAGCGAGTGGGAGAAATGGAGGCCGGGGCCTGGAGCCTGGGAGAGGCATTTAAGCTTATTCAGACTGGGGAAGCATCTGGAGGGGAAGAGGCAGTGAGAAGTCCAGGCAAGAGAGAGGGTTTCGTGGCTTGGTGTAGGAGGTTAGTGGAGAAACTGAGAAGCAAGTGGATGTTTCTGCCTAGTTTTGCGTTTAAGTCCCTTCAGTGGACAGAGGCACCAAGGCCAGAATGGGGTGGGGGCACGGATCCGTCCATGCAGACACATAATGTAGAGTTATGTGATGGATCCTGTTGAGGAGATTAGGCCCCAAATCGAAGTTCACACGGGTAGGTCTTATCAAGACGGGGGACGGGGTGAGGCTGAGGGACCAGCACCGAAGCCGTTACCTTTGCTGTGGCTTCACCAGGCCTCAGCTAGGGGATGAGGGGCCGGGATTTCTGAGGAGGAGGAGGAGACAGGTCTACCCTCCGGACACGATTGCACAACAAATCTTTACTCGGGACTCAGCAGGCTCGGGACTCGGCGTCCCCCCTCACTCGGAACTTACCAACCCAGCCAGCAACTTGGCAACCGTGGCGGTCCTGCCAGTGTGCGCCGAGGTGCCCATGGTGGCCTTCACCCTGGAGCTGCAGCATGCTCTGCAAGCGATTGGTCAGTCGGGGAAAGGGGCGTGGCTAGAGGCCATTGGGTGGGGCGGGGCGCACATGGGCGGAGCATTGGCCAGTGAGGGCGGGGTGGACCCGGGAGTGGGGGGGGGGCGGTATTCTCTTATAGGAGAGCCTCCCTGCCCCCCCACCACTCCCCGCAACCCTGCACCCCTCTCTCTTGGCCTGGATTCCTAACTTCATCCTCACCCATCCCCAGGTCCAACCCTTCTCCTCAACAGTGACATCATCCGGGCCCGCCTAGGGGCTTCTGCCCTGGATAGGTATGTGTTTGGGGTTTGAGGACGTGGGGATGGACTTGAAGCCCAGAATTCTTTCAATTCTGGTTGAGTTCTGGGCTGTGAACCAAGGAGCATGCGCCCTATCCTCCGGTCAATGGGAGCCCGTGGATTGAATCGCCCCTGGAGGGCGCGGATGCAGGGGTCTAAGATCCCCTCCAACCCTCCAACCCGGAATGGAGCTGCATGGTTTCCGGGAGGTGTGGGACCCCTGATCAGCCCCCAGGATGGCTCACCCCCAACCCCTGTCCCAGCATCCAAGAGTTCCGGCTGTCAGGGTGGCTGGCCCAGCAGGAGGATGCCCACCGCATAGTGCTGTACCAGACTGACGCGTCGCTGACACCCTGGACTGTGCGCTGCCTACGCCAGGCCGACTGCATCCTCATCGTGGGCCTGGGTGACCAGGAGCCCACTCTTGGCCAGGTCCGGAGACCGCACACAGTGACCCCGCCCTCCCGTGCCTGCGCCGGGCCCCGCACACCCTCACCGTGGGCCTAGGCGAGCGGGGACCCAAGCTCAGCCGGGGGAGGGGGGGGGGGCGGGGAGGAAATGACCCACGATCAGTGACTTCCATCCTCCGCTACCCCACAGCTGGAGCAGATGCTGGAGAACACCGCGGTGCGCGCCCTCAAGCAGCTGGTGCTGCTGCACCGGGAGGAGGGCGCGGGCCCCACGCGCACCGTCGAGTGGCTCAACATGCGGAGCTGGTGCTCGGGGCACTTGCATCTGCGCTGTCCACGCCGCCTCTTCTCTCGCCGCAGCCCAGCCAAGTTGGTGAGGGCTGCACTTGGAGAGGGGCCCCGCGGGAGGCGGGAGGGGGCGGGGGGGGGGGGGGGGTGGAGCACCCTAGGGGCGGGGCCTAGGGGCTGTGGGGGCGGAGCGGTGCCGCGGAGGCCCAGGTACCGCCTCCTACACCCCATCCTCATGCGTCGCCTCTCTCTCCCCCGCGCCCCCCGCCCCCTGCATCCCAGCACGAGCTCTATGAGAAGGTTTTCTCGAGGCGCGCGGACCGGCACAGCGACTTTTCCCGCCTGGCGCGGGTGCTCACAGGCAACACCATCGCCCTGGTGCTGGGCGGGGGCGGCGCCAGGTGAGGGGTGGGGCTTGTCCTGTGAAGGTTGGGGTTGCGGTGCCTGGGGGGGTGGGGTTTGTTCCCTGGGAGCCCTCCCATAGGGATGGGGCTGGCGCTTGCTGGTTGCCTGGGGAGATGGGAGAAGGGGAGTCCTTGGTTGGGGGGGCGGGGGTGGGAGATCTCCAGGGAGTCCCTGGGTTTTCTCCCCTTTGCAGGGGCTGCTCACACATCGGCGTGCTGAAGGCATTGGAGGAGGCAGGGGTCCCCGTCGACCTGGTGGGCGGCACGTCCATCGGCTCCTTCATCGGTGCCCTGTACGCTGAGGAGCGAAGCGCCAGCCGCACTAAGCAGCGGGCCCGGGAGTGGGCCAAGGTGTGTGTTGGGGGAGGGGAGGGGGGAGGAAGGAGGGGAGGGGGGTGGGGGACAGGCCCGACAGGCCCACCCCCACCCACCGCAGGAGGAGCACCCTGAAACCTGACCCCAAAGGGTTCCTGAGCCCTTTCTGCCCTTTTCCTGACTTAATTTGTGAACCCCACTTGGACCCCAATAGCGGATTGCTCCAGGACCTTGTGACCTCCTGGTTAGTGACCTGGCCCCCAGCTGGAGCCAATCAGGGCCCTCTGTGACCCCCTTGTTAGTGACCCCGCGCGACTCCCGTTTGACCCCCGCTGGCCTCCTTGCCCCTAGAACATGACTTCGGTGGTGGAGCCGGTGCTGGACCTCACGTACCCCGTCACCTCCATGTTCACCGGGTCGGCCTTCAACCGCGGCATTCACCGCGTCTTCCAGGACAAGCAGATCGAGGTGTGCCCTCCTCCCTTGCCTGCCCTGCCCCTGCTGCTCCCTGCGGGAGCCCCCACCCCTCTGCCACCCTGGTCCCTGTCCCCACAGGACCTGTGGCTGCCGTACTTCAACGTGACCACGGACATCACCGCCTCAGCCATGCGCGTCCACAAAGATGGTGGGTGCCCCCAGCCGGCCCCACAACAACCTCTGTGGCCGTGTCGGGAGGGGGTGCAGGGAGGGCAGCTGAGCATCTGGGACATTGTTAACATGAGTGACCGTCCGCCCCGGCCTGAAGGCCGAGCACTAACCACCACCCACTAATGCCCCGGAGGCCCCAGGTATGTCTGTCCTCAGGGGTGGGGGGCTGGAAGGCTAGTCAGGCCCTTCACCCCCTCACCGCCGTCCCCGCAGGCTGCGTGTGGCGTTACGTCCGGGCCAGCGCCTCCTACTGTCCCTACCTGCCCCCACTCTGCGACCCCAAGGACGGGCACCTGCTGGTGGATGGGTGCTACGTCAACAACGTGCCAGGTCAGCGAGCCCACCGGGCTGGCCGGGCCTCCGAGCGTGTCTGAGCGTGTCTGTGCGTGTCTGTGTCTGTGTGTCCCGCTGGGCAGGCTCCCTGTGGCGATACGTACGCGCCAGCATGACGCTGTCGGGCTACCTGCCCCCGCTGTGCGACCCGAAGGACGGGCACCTCCTCATGGACGGCGGCTACATCAACAACCTGCCAGGCAAGTGGCTGCCCCCTCGCTCCCACACAGAAGCGCGCGCAGCACACGCGTGAGCAGGTGAGCCCATGTGCAGGCACACAGACAGGCGCCCGGGAGGCCACGCCCTCGCACGCCTGTCCCTCCACGCTGCCGCAGACACACACGAGCGCACACGCACAGATGGCGGGCACCCGTGCGACCAAGTGAAGCTCTCGCGCTCACCTGCTGACCTCACCCGCGCCGATGGCAGGCCGCCGGCTGTGCAGTTCGACGTCTCACATACCCCGAAGCGAGCGCATACGAACAGACAGACGCGTGGGCTAGGTACACGCACGCTCCCAGGCCCCGCAGGCTGGGGGGGGGAGGGGTCAGCAGACGACAGTGAATCCGGCCCCCGGCCTGATTTCGCAAATGAAATCACACAGCCACGCCCAGTCGTTCACGCTCCGTCTCGTGGCCGCTCCAGTGCCGCCGTGGCAGAGTCGTGCGTGGTTGTGACGGAGACCACGTGGCTGCAGAGCCAGAGTTGTTTTCTCTGTGGCCCCTTACGGGAAACGTTGGCAAACCCCCGCCATCGGTGCTCTGCACAGACGCACAGCCTAACAGCCACACGCATGTGAGCAGGTGTGCACAGATCCGTAGGTGCACAGGCGCTAGGAGACTTGCGAGGGCCATCCAGGTGGGTGCACAGAGACGTCGACACACGCCGAGGTGTGCGTGCTCACACACACACAAACACACACACACACACAGGAGACACACACAGGTGGCAGGTGTGTGCAGGCTCGTGCAGGCGCACGGACGTGGGCACATGTTCTGAGACACACAAACAAGCTCGTGAGGGACTCAGGCAAAGTCTGACGGAGACTCAGGTCTCTTTCCTGGCTGCAGGACCCTGTCCCCATCCCCCCAGGCCCTCCCAGACCCACTCGGGGACGCTCAGTGGGACACACGGACGTGGAAACACAGACCCACAGACACACCGGCCTCCTCACCGGGCCATCACCTGCCCTTCACCCCTCTGTCCTGTTTCTCTGAACCTCCTTGTTCCTGTTCATTGTTCTCTGTCCCCGTCTCAGCCCCAGATCTCCCCCCAGATCCTCTCTCCCTCCGAATCTCTGATATCTCTGCCCAGAAAATCTCTGTTGCTGTCTCTGCATCTCTGCATGTCTCTCCCTTGTGGTTTGACGTCCACGTGTCTCTGTGTCTGTTTTCTTGCCCCTTGGTCTTCCAGCCTCTGTGACTCTATCTTCCTGCCTCTCCATTTCCTGGTGTCCTCACCACCCTGTCTCTCCTTATCACTCCCTCCACACCTCTGCCCCCCCCCCCCAACGTGTCTGACTTTGTGTTTCTTCCCCAGCAACGTTGTCTGTACCTCCATCTTCTCCACCCCTCTGGCCCCACTTCCCCAGACCTAAAAGCTCCACCGTCTGACCCTACGTCCTCAATGTCACGGGCATCAATGCCCATGCCCTTTGCATACTGGCTTGTTGTTTGCATGGTTTTCGTGTGTGACCTTTTGCATGATGGTGTTTGTGGGACTGGGTTGAGCTTCCCTGCCCTGGGCTCTGGCGGGGAGCCACCTGCTGACCGCCCCCGGCCCCACAGCGGACATCGCCCGCAGCATGGGTGCCAAGACGGTCATCGCCATCGATGTGGGGAGCCAGGATGAGACGGACCTCAGTACCTACGGGGACAGCCTGTCTGGCTGGTGGCTGCTGTGGAAGCGGCTAAACCCCTGGACAGACAAGATCAAGGTTCCAGACATGGCTGAGATCCAGTCTCGCCTGGCCTACGTGTCCTGCGTGCGGCAGCTGGAGGTTGTTAAGTCCAGCTCCTACTGCGAGTACCTGCGCCCGCCCATCGACTGCTTCAAGACCATGGACTTCGGGAAGTTCGACCAGATCTATGTGAGCGGGTGGGAGCGACATGGTGCCTGTATGGTGGGCTGACAGAGCTTTACTACTTAGAGCCCAGAGCAACATGAGGGGAAGGATTCTAGGGCTCCGTTCCCAGATGGGATCTGTGAGGAACAGAACGGTAATTGATTTGTGATGTCTGCAGTGCGTGTGGCAAGGGAATGTGGCTGTGCATGTGCTGTGTAAGAACTAAGATTCCCGTTATGTGCCAGCTGCACTGCCTGAAGCACTGTCTAGCGATTTCTAAAGCCATTTTCTGCATCGGTGGGAATGAGAACATTGGTCAGTTTGTAACGTTTGCCACAAGCATGGGAGAGGTGTGGAGTAGTGCATATGTCACCTGCCACTGACCTGAAAAATATGTCCTAGCCCATGCTAGCTGAAATTGACTGGGAGCCGCTGACCAGAGCCCTGAGTAAAAAAGTCTGACCCCCTTTATGGGCTCACTAGGAAAGCGTGCCGTGATGGATTGGTGACGTCTGTCACGGGCACGGGAGATGGTGATATCTACAGACGTATTGCATTTTTGCAGACCTTGAAATAAGCTTACACAACATCATCTCAGGCCATTCGGTACTTGGCACACTGCACAGGGCTGAGTGGGAAAGAACATAGATTGATTGGTAATGTCTGACAGGCACAGGATGAGATGATTGGTAATGTCTGACGGGCACAGGATGAGAAGCGTGGGGACAAGTGTGCGACCTATGGCTGGCTCTGAAATAGGTTTAGTCTCAAATGCCAGCTCCCCCAGAGCATCAGGCTGTTGAGAGGCCAAGGAAAGGTCAACAGAACAGAGCTGAGGAGAGAAGGGGAGGCAGAGAAGACCGTTAGGGGAGTGGGGTTTGCGGGCATGGCCTCAGCCTTCTTGCCTCCTGCAGGATGTGGGCTACCAGTACGGGAAGGCTGTGTTTGGGGGCTGGAGCAGGGGCGACATCATTGAGAAGATGCTCACGGACCGGCGGTCTGCTGACCTCAATGAGAGCCGCCGTGCAGATGTAAGCCCGTGACCTACCCCAGTGGGGCCACTCTTAAAACTAGATTACCCCAACCCGTCTCAGGTGACCACAGACCTCCTTGGATTTAGCTGAGACCCTCAGACCAGAGAACTCCCCCTAGGATCTTCGGGCCCCCAAAACACCACAGGCCCTGATGCTCCAGGATCCCACAGAGTCCCCGAGACCTTCACTTAAACCTGCACTCCACAGGTGTTGGCCTTCCCCAGCTCTGGCTTCACCGACTTGGCAGAGATCGTGTCCCGGATTGAGCCCCCCACGAGCTACGTTTCCGACGGCTGTGCTGATGGTGAGGGGCCCAGGTCACTCCTAGGAGGGTGGGGCTGGGCCTGGGATTGGTGGGCCCCTGGCCCCACACCTCACCTTGCTCCCTGATTCCAGGAGAGGAGTCGGATTGCCTGACAGAGTATGAGGAAGATGCAGGGCCTGACTGCTCGCGGGACGAAGGGGGCTCTCCTGAGGGCGCCAGCCCCAGTACCGCCTCTGAGATGGTGAGAGCAAGTGGCCCAGGCCCTCCCCAAGGTGGGGTGACACGGCTGATGCATGCCGAGCGGCGTGCACCAGCATCCCGGGCTCTGTGATACGTGTTGATACGTGTGTGTGACACTCCTGTCCCCTCAGGAGGAGGAGAAGTCAATTCTCCGGCACCGGCGCTGCCCGCCCCCGGACCCTCCCAGCTCGGCTGTGGATGCCTGAGGACCTCGAGAGGGTCCCCTGGGGCTGGGCTGGGGGCGAGCCCTGTGGGGGTGGCTCATTCCCTCTCTGCCTGCTGCTATGCCTGCGACCCTCCTGGGTCCCCCTTGATCCCAGCGCCCAGGGCGCACACACTGGACTGCCCTGCCCCCGAGGGGAGGGACAGCACCGCACTGAGGACCCTGGATCAGTTACTCCCAATAAACCCTCCCCTCTTGGAAGTGGCCTCATGTCATCTTTGGGTGCAGGGGGCACCTTGCCCCACCTTCCACGACTGAGATGGCTGGAGCTGGGGCCGAGACAGCCTTGAGCTTGTCACAGCCCCCGCCCCTGCTGCCCCCTTGCCCAGCCTCAGGCCCAGCTTCCCCGAGGGCTCTCAGAATTCACAGGACCTCCGAATACCACAGGCAACCCCCAGGGATCACAGGTGTTCTTGGGTGCCCACCCTGGCACCCCTTATTTTCACCCTGCCCTTGGCTGGTCCTACTGTGTACACGTGCTTTGTGTGCTACGTGTGCCTACTGTGTGCGCAACAGAGCCTGGCTCCCAAAGGATGCCCTGTGCAAATACGCAGGCACACGTGGGCGCACACGCGTGCACGGAGCTCACAAACTTTCAGAGACTCCCAGGCATGACCCTACTGTGTGTTCAGCTGAGGCTGCACAGAATGAGCCAGTCCCGACGGCGCGCAGAGACCTGTCCCCAGGGGTTCTCAGTCACCGTCTTGGTGTGTCTAGACTGTGGAGCCGAACTGCTTGGTGTGAGGCCCCAGGCTGGCTTCTTACTGGTGGCCTCAGGCTTGTGGCTGAGCCTCACCTGCTCCACCTGTGAAGTGACGCTGGTAGTAAGTGCCCCATCAGATGCCACTGCTACTGTCACTACAGCTGTCGCTCCTGGGCTCTAGCCTGGGCCTGAGCCCGGGCCCCTCGAGGCTCCCAGCCGGCGCCCCTACTGTGTGCTGAAGGCCTTTTGGGGGCTCCCAGTCACTGCCTTTACCACATGCCGTTAAGTGCAAAATTCGGTGGCACCGTTGTGCAGCCATCCCCACCGTCCCCCTCGAGAACTTTCTCACCCGAAACTGAAACTCCACCCCAATTAAGCACTAACTCCCCCTTGCCCAGCCCCAGCACCCACCAGCTACTTTCTGTCTCTATGGGTTTGACTCCTCCAGGGACCTCATATAAATGAAATCAGATAGTATTTGTCCTTCGGTGTGACTGACTTATTTCGTTAAGTATGACGCCCTCAAGTGTCATCCGTGTAGCAGGCATCAGAACGTCCTTCCTTTTGAAGACTGAATGATATTCCGTTGTACGGATGGATCACGTCTTGTTCATTTGTTTACCTGTCAGTGGATGCTCCTGGCTCCTTCCACCTTGGGGGCGTTGTGAGCAACGGTGCCGTGAACACGGGTGTACACATATCTCTGCTTTCACTTCCGCTGAGTGTGGACCCAGAAGTGGCATTGCCGCGTCATACGGTCATGCTCGGTTTAACTTTTTGAGGAACTGCCACACTCTTCCTCATGGTGGCTATACCACTCGACCTTCCCACCAGCAACACACTGGCCTTGGGAGGTTTTTGAGTGGGGAATAGTCAGATCTGTGTTTCCAGAAGGGGATGGCTCACAAGGGACCGAGGAGAGATGACTGGGGCAGCGGACCCAGGGAGGGGAAGGAGGGACAATGTCCGAGACATTCACAAGAAAATTTGCCAGAATCCAGACTTTGATGCACACCGGGGGGCAGGGTGCAGGGGACGCCAAGGAGGACGAGGGCACCGTGGCACAGGTGACCAGGGAAGGGCCTCTTTGTCAAGATGGGATGTGGAGAAAGGAACAGGAGTAGGGGGTCATTCTGGGCTCTGTTCTGACCACGTTCAGTGTGAGGAGCTTGAGGGGCCGTCCGAAGGGAGATGGTGGGGGCTCTGGACATTTGGGTTGGGGACTTAAGAGAGATTTGTGCTGGGACCAGTCAGAAGCACCAGGGCAGTGGTGGAGATTGATGACATGGGGATCGATGACGTTGTCCAGAGAGAGGCTGTGCCGAGCGAGAACAGCCCTGGGGCTCACGTATGCACTGTCTTCTAGATACTTACCTGAAGCTCCCCTCCTTGCCTTGAAGTGGCCCAGGGGCAGCTGGGGTGGGCTGAGCCCCCTAACAGTGACTCTGTGGGCTTGGAGAGCACTCCTCTTCCAGGCGGACCCAGTGCGAGCTGGAGTTGGGCCGGAGCTCCCCACCGTCCCCAGGTATATTGCTTTGCTGCGGCCACCTTAACAAAGTACCACAGGCTGGGGGCCTTCAACACAGACCTTTATTTCTCAGTTCTGGGGTCTTTGAAGTCAAAGATTAAGGTGCCAACATAGCTGGGTCCTGGGGAAGGACTTTTCTGGGCAGGCTGCCAACCCCCTGTCGTACCCTCGTTTGTCAGAGAGAGGGTGAGAGATCTCTCTGGGGTTTCTCTTATAAGGGCACTCGCCAATCCCACTCGTGAGGACTGCACCCTCGTGACCTCCCCGAGGCCCCATCTGATGCCATTACATTGGAGGTCACCACTTCTACATACAAATTGGAGCAGGGGACACAAACCTTCAGTCAGGGAGTCGAATTCTCTGTTGTGCCAATTCCTGGATTATGTGGAGGAGAGAGCTGTCTTTCCTGGGCTTTGGCTCACATGATTTTCCTACTGCTTCTGAAATTAATCATCACAAACTTGGTGCTGAAAGCCACACACGTTTATTATTTTACAGTTCTGGAGTTCAGAAGTTCAAAATGGGTCTCTCTGAGCTAAAATCAAGGTGTCTGTGGGGCTGCATTCCTTCTGGAGGCCCTAGAGGAGAATCTGTTTTCTTGCCTTTCCATCTTCTGGGGGCACCTGCATCCCTTGGCTTGTGGCCGCATTGGAAGCCAGAGGTGGCTGGCTGCATCTTTCTTGCGTTGCATCACTCTGACCTCTGCTTCCAGTCTCCATCTCCTTCCCTGACTCTGACCCTCCTGCCTCCCTCCTGTAGAGACGCTTGTGACGGCATTAGGCCCACGTGGGTAATCCAGGATCATCTCAAGATCCTCAGTGTAATCACTTCTGCAGAGTCCTTTCTGTCAGGTAGGGGGACATTCACAGGTTCTGGGGACTAGGGTGTAGGCATATTTGGAGGAGGCGGGCGTTATTTTGCCCAAGCACACGGGCTGAGCTGATAGAAGACCCTCAATAATTAGTCATTTTTGACATTCTGACTATTTGTATCTGGCACACCAGAGCCTTGAAGGTAGGGAACTTCATCTCCTGTACCCCATTGGGAACCTGGTCTCAGGGTGTCAGCACCATGGACAGCGAGAGAGAGAGAGAGAGAGAGAGAGAGAGAGAGAGAGAGCTGTCCCAGGTGCTGATAAGTCCCCCTGTCTCTACCTTCCCATCCAAGACCGTGACATCGCTGCCCTCAGCAAATCTCTAGGTTTTAAGAGGCACATTAAGCTGAAGATTCAGTCCAAGTTTGCCCCTTGTCAAAATCTCCATCCTAATGGCCTTCCCCTCCACCCTCACCCATGCTGTTCCAATTACACCAGCATTCTTTCTTTTTCTCAAACTCTCCCACCTTCAAGCCCTCTGCTTTTCACTCTTTGTGTAGCTGAATAAGTCTGTTCTCAAATATCACTCCTTCAGACTGTCTGAAGCTACTGTCTAAAGTAGCTTTCCCACCCCCGCCTGCCCCGTTTCCTTGCTTTTATTTATTTATTTTTTTAATGTTTATTCATTTTTGAGAGACAGAGAGAGACAGAGCATGAGCGGGGAAGGGGCAGAGAGAGAGGGAGACACAGAATCCAAAGCAGGCTCCAGGCTCTGAGCTGTCAGCACAGAGCCCGACGCAGGGCCTGAACCCACGAACTGCGAGATCATGACCTGAGCCAAAGTTGGACGCTCAACCAACTGAGCCACCCAGGCGCCCCAAAATCACAATCTCTATCCACAGTTGTTTTATTTGTTTATTTAGTTGTGTATATCTTTCTGAATGAGACACGCTTGAATAGAAGTTCCATCACTGGGGAAACTTTGCATAAAAGAGCTCCTGGCTCATAGTAGCTGCTCAATAAGTGCTTGTTGAATGAACCCAAGTTCTGGAGATAAATCAAAGATGCTTGAGGTGTCTCCCACTCTATTGGGAGTCTTGGCACCCCACCCTGAGACCACATAGTTTCCCCTTTCCTTTAAGCACAAATTAACACCATCAGCAGCAATAACAATAACAATGAGCTTATGGGAAAATTGCTATATATCAGGCCTTGCACTGATGCATGCATGTTCTCTCTGAATTCCTACAGTAGCTCTATGGAGGACGTATTATTATCATCCCATTTTATAGGAGAGAAAACAAGCTTCTGAGGGGGTTAAGTTACACAGTTGTTAATAGATGTAGCCAGGATTCATATTCATAAACTTACTCACCACCCAATGTTATTTCCTCTGGAGGTGGACTTGTTGAGATTTCCATTTAAGGCTGCAATCCTGGGGGCAGCACTGAATCCTCAGGGAAGAAGTCTTCCATGGACCTAGAAGGAACTCCCTGATCACTAGAGCCTAAGATGCCCCAAGCCTCACCAACTTAGACTGGCATCAATCTTTCCTACTTTTTCTCACCGATCCTGGGCAGGATGGGACTGCTGGCACCTTGAAGTTGGAATGGAGCCTGCTATGGGCTGAATTGTGCCCCCCTCCCAAATGTATATGTTGAAATCCTAACCCTCAGGACAACAGAGTGAGACTCTATTTGGAGATAAGAGTTTTAAAGAGATAATAAGCCAAAATTAATCATTCATGACTAGTGTCCTTATAAAACGGGGACATTTGGACACTAGGACAGATACATAGAGGGAAGACAATGTGAAGACACAGGGAGAACATCAACTACAAAGCCAAGGAATGCCTCAGTTCACCAGAAGCTAGGAAAGCGGCATCAGACAGATGCTCCCTCACAGCCCTCAGAGGAACGAACCCTGTTAACTTGGATCTCCGACTTCTAGCCTCCAGAACTGGGAGACAATAAATTTCTGTTGTTTAAGCCACCGGCTCTGTGATCCTTCGTTATGGAAGCCCTACCAAACTAATATAAAGCCCTCGGCTGGACCCAGGTACCATGATGTGGATGGGATGGTGTCTCTGCCAGGATAAATTAGAATATGCTGCTGTAAAAAATGACCCCAAGGTCTTGGGAGCCTAAAACCATACAAGATTAATTTTTTGCTCTCAAAATGTATCTATTACAGATCATCTACGGATTCTTTCCCATGTGCCTCACTCCTCACCCCACGTGATGAAACAGCCACTATCTGGAATGTTTCAGATCACTGTAGCGGAGGAAGGAAATCTCTGGGGCGGGGTGGGGGGGGGGTGGTCTTGCATGGCAATTAGATACTCTGGCTGGGAAATGATACATTTCCACTCACTACTCATTGCTCAGAACAAGTCACATGGCCTTACTCAACCATGAGGGGGCAGGAAAGAACAGCTCTGCTGTGCGCCAAAAAGAGAGAGCATTGGAAATCTTTGGAGAAATCATTCATCACTTAAGAGTTAGTGGGGCTTCCAATGGAGCTTCTTGGGCTGTCCAGGCTACTTCTCCCTGGTTCTAGAGATTAAGGCTCAGCTAATGCTAAGAAATCTTGGGGTTCCAATGAGGGCCTGGGTTCTGGATCAGGAGGTTTACCTGCAGCTCAGAAGCTGACCCAGTGGAGTGGGAGCAGAGGAGACCGATGGAGCCAAGCTAACAAGAGGGTTTGCTTTACATGTTTCTGGCCAGCTCTCTGAAAATGGCCACATAGAGGTCAGAACCCCAGGACATCTGGAAAGCTGAGTTAAAGGGTCTCTCCTGTATAGAACGATCTCCTAGGATCTCTCCCTCCCCCAAAATAAAAACAGATGTCCACCAAAATCTTGTCCACAGAGGTTCATATGAGCATTATTCATAATAGCCAATCAGATACCCACCCACTGATGAACAAATGAACAACCTGTTATACCCACACAATGGAATATTATTTGGCCACAAAAAAGAAGTGAAGTACAGACACATGATACAATGTGGATGAAACCTGGAAACTTTATGCCAAATGAAAGAATGTAGGGGCACCTGGGTGGCTCAGTCAGTTGAGCATCCAACTTGGGCTCAGATCATGATCCACATTTAGCGAGTTCGAACCCCACAATGGGCTCACTGCTGTCAGCACAGAGCCCACTTCAGATCCTCTGTCCTCGCTTCTCTCTCTGCCCCTCCCCGACTCGCACCCATGCGCACCTGCGCGTGCACACACACACACTCTCTCTCTCAAAAATAAATAAACGTTAAAAAAAGAAAGAATGTATAATGTGATAATTTGATATACCCATACATTGTGAATGGATCCCCCACTGAGTTAATGAATATATCCATCACCTCACATATTTACCATCCCCCTCTCTGGTGAGTACATTTAAGTTCTACTCTTGGCAAATTTCAGTTGCAAAATACAGTGTTATTAACTATAGTCTCCGTATTATATATCAGCTCCTCAGACCTTATTCATCTTAGAACTGAAAACTTGTGCCCTTTTACCAACGTTTCCCTATTTCCCCCATCTCCCAGCCCCTGGCAACCACTTTTCTCTTCTCTGTTTCTATGAAGTCAACTTCCCCCTCCCCCACCCCAGATTCCACATGTAAGTGATGCCTTGCAGTATTTGTCTTTCTCTGGCTTATTTTGCTTAGAATAATGCCCTGCCATTTCATTCATGTTGTTACAAATGACAGGATTTCTTTCTTCTTAAAGGACAAATAAGGTGGCTCAGTGGGTTAAGCATATCACTTCGGTTCAGGTCATGATCTCGCAGTTTGTGAGTTTGAGCTTGAGCCCCGCGTCTGAGCTGACAGCTTGGAGCCTGGAGCCTGCTTCCGATTCTGTGTCTCCCCCTCTCTCTGCTTCTCTCTCTCTCTCTCAAAAATAAACATTAAAAAGTAAAGGATATATAATATTCCGTTGTATATATACACTATATCTTCTTTATCCATTCATCCATCCATGGACACTTGGGTTGTTTCCATACCTTGGACATTGCGAATAATGCTTCAGTGAACATGGGGGGGGGGTGCAGATATCTCTTTGAGATAGTGATTTCATGTTCTTTGGGTAGGTCCCTAGAAGTGGAGTTCCTGGGTCATAGGGTAGTTTTATTTTTAATTGTTTGAGGCAACTCCATACTGTTTTCCATAGTGGCTGCATCACTGTACGTTTCCACCAAAGTGCACGAGGATTCCCTCTTCTCCACGTCCTGTGTTGGAAATGTTTTCACGCTGATAGTGGTGATGGTTGCAGACCTCTATGAATACACTAAAGTCCACTGAATTGTTCACTTTCACCGGGTGACTTGCACAGTGTGTGAATTAGATCCACAGACTCAAGGGAGTGGAAACAGGGACCTGGATTTTCTCAGAGTTGAGGGAGCGTCTGCCCCTTGCCAGCCAGGTAACTCAGATTTCTCACCTGTGTCTTTTACCTAGTTTTAGTCCCTGACTCAGAGGGTTGCTTTATGATTAGAATAAAATGAAATACAGCTCCGCACAAGAGGGGACGCATACACACGCACTCTGAACTGTCCTGGATCAGCTTCTTATTTCTCTGCCACCAGGGGGCAATCTCGCTGTGATATTTGGGTGTCGTGCCCCTGGAGTGAAGACTTCAGGGGCGGGGCTTTCTTCTGCCGGCTGGGGGAGGTTGGGGGTGCAACAGTTGGCTAAATCCTTGCTTTTTTGGCCTTCGTGGTAAACGTTTCCTGGGGAGGGGGCGCTTTTTCTCATCATAAAATGATTGCTGGTGTGTTTAAAATAAATTTAAAAAACAAATGAAGCATAAAAATAAAGGTACTATGTGTTCATCAAAATATGAAAGCACATAACCTTTGACCTGGCCACTCTCCACCCAACAAGGGAGCCCATAAACACATGTGCCTAATGATATGTGTGCTCATCACAGCCCAGCTTGCAATGATGCCATTGCCTGTAAAAGTGAAACGTGGCAGACCGTCTCCAAGACTGACAATAGGGGCATAGTTAGGCAAATTAGGGCACGGCATGCTGTGGGAACGTTCTGCAGCCATTAAAAAGAATGAGACAGACCTATATTCACCGACATGGAAAAATCCCTGTGTACCTGCTCCATGGGAAAAGAAAAAGCCACGTAACATTAACTATAGTATGATTGCATTGATGTTGGAGAACATGAATGTATACAAGTGTGTCCACGCATTAAACACCCTGAAAATCTCTTCCAAACAGTTGACAGTGGCTCCTTCTTAGGAAGAAGAGGTGGGGTGAGAGTTTAAGGGGGGGGGGAGGGTGGATTTCTTTTCTGTTATTTGAGCCTTTTACAGTGAGATTGTGTTGTTTTGTTACTTTTTAAAGCCCCAGAAAATATCCTGTTAAATATTCTTCTATAGCAGGACCCCTCCCCCTCTCCCCTGTCCCCCTCCATGGCTGCATAGTTATTTAACCTGGTCTTTCCTGCTGGGCGTTTAGGTTGGTTGCAACTTTTCACACTTTTACAGGAAATTGGGATGAATATTCATGTTTGTTCATCTCTGTGCCTCCGTGATGAACTCTTTATGTCTCTCCCAATTCATCAGTGAAGAAATGAATGAACGAGCACATATTTATTGTTTCTCTGCTTGTGTTCTTAGAAAAACATCTCAGATGTGGAAATACTTGATCCAAAATATTGGTTTTGTTATACTTCTTGATGCATTTTGACAAGTTGCCCTGGAGAAAGTAATATACATCCCTGGGAATGGGTGCAAAGTCTTGCCTCCTAGAACACTTGAAAACACCAGGCAGGATTGCAATTTTAGAATATCTATAGATGCAATTGAAAAGAGACTAGCTCACATTCATGTAGTGGTATTATTGTGCCAGGTTCCATTCTAAGGGTTTCACACGTATTTTTTAATTTATTGTGTACAACAATCCTACTTTGCTCTTTGCTTTATTAGTAAACTGAGGCACAGGATGATGGGGTGACTTGGTGGATGGTCTGATTTTTTAAAAATTTATTTATTTATTCTTGAGAGAGAGAGAGAGCAGGGGTGGGGGAGGAGCAGAGAGAGACAGACAGACAGAATCCCAAGCAGGTTCTGTGCTGTCAGGGTGGAGCCTGACATGGGGCTCAAACCCACTAACCTCGAGATGAGCCAAAATCAAAAGTCAGACGCTCAACCGACTGAGCCACCCAGGTGTTCCAATGGTCTGACTTAAAATATTTTTTTTCAACGTTTTTTTATTTATATTTGGAACAGAGAGAGACAGAGCATGAACGGGGGAGGGGCAGAGAGAGAGGGAGACACAGAATCGGAAACAGGCTCCAGGCTCTGAGCCATTAGCCCAGAGCCCAATGCGGGGCTCGAACTCACAAACCGCGAGATAGTGACCTGGCTGAAGTCGGACGCTTAACCGACTGCACCACCCAGGCGCCCCTGGTCTGACTTTTTAAATAAGAAGCCCAGGGGCGCCTGAGTGGCTCAGTTGGTTAAGTGTCCGACTTTGGCTCAGGTCATGATCTCATGGTTTGTGAGTTCGAGCCCCATGTTGGGCTCTGGGCTGACAGCTCAGAGCCTGGAGCCCGCTTCATATTCTGTGTCTCTCTCTGTCTGCCCCTCTGCTGCTTGCACTGTTTTGTTTTGAGATTTAAGTAGCCTCTACACTCAACATCCGGCTCGAACTCACATCCCCGAGATTAAGAGTCGCACGCTCCCTCCCCCCCCTTCCCCTGACTGAGTCAGCCAGGCACCCCTTAACTTTTCTATAAAGGGCCAGTCTTCATTGCTCCGTTCTGCTCTCGTAACTCAAAAGCAGTCAGACAACATGTAAGTCAGTGGGCATGGCTGTGCTCCAGTAGAACTTTATTTATGGACACATGGAATTTTGAATTGCATATAATTTTCAGGAATTATCAAATAGTCTTCTTTTGATTTTTAAAAATCAATTAAAATTTACTGATTTTGAGAGAGAGAGAGAGAGAGAGACAGTGTGAATGGGGGGGGTGGGCAGAAGGAGAGGAGAGAGAATCCCAAGCAGGCTCCACACTGTCAGCACAGAGCCCAGTGTGGGGCTCGGTCTCACAACCCGTGAGATCATGACCTGAGTCAAAATCAAGAGTCGGTCGCTTAATGGACTGAGCCACCCAGGCACCCCGGATTTTAAAAATTATGTTAAAATGTCGGGGGGCGCCTCGGTGGCTCAGTCGGTGAAGCATCCGACTTCAGCCCAGGTCATGATCTCGTGGTTCGTGAGTTCCAGCCCCACGTGGGGCTCTCTGCTGTCAACACGGAGCCTGCTTCAGATCCTCTGTCCCCCTCTCTCTCTGCCACTCCACTGCTCGCATGCGCACTCTCTCCCTCTCTCAAAAATAAACATAAAAAATAATTAAAAAAATAAAAATGATTTTAAAATGTCAAAACCATTCTTAGCTTGCAAGCCATGCAAAAAAAAGCATTGAGTCATACTTTACCACCCCTGTTTTAGATATTTCCTATATACTAAAGATGTTACACCCATTGTCAGTTACATTGCAAATATTTTCATTTTCATTTATTATTTTAATAAATATTTTAGTAATATTTAATAATAAATTATTTTTAATTTTTAATATTTATTTTTAAGAGAGAGAAAGAGCATGAGCAGGTGAGGGGCAGAGAGAGAGAGAGGGAGACACAGAATCTGAAGCAGGCTCCAGGCTCTGAGCTGTCAGCACAGAGTCTGATGAGGGGCTCGAACTCATGGACCACGAGATCATGACCTGAGCCAAAGTCAGATGCTTAACTAACTGAGAGTCCCAGGCGCCCTTATTTTGAGTTACTTTTTATATATGGTGTGAAGTAAGGATCTAGGTTTATTTATTTATATATATTTACATATAGATGCATCGTTGTTTCCATACCATTTGTCAAAAAGACTATCCTTTTCTCATTGAGTTACCTTGACAGCTTTATCAAAATCAATTGATTATATATGTGTGGGTCTATATTTTATGGGCTCTTTATTCCATTGATATATATGTTTACCTTATACCTGTAACTTTATATCTTGATACCAGGTAACTTAAGTCCTACAATTTCATTCTTTTTCTTTTTTTTTTCTTTTTTAAAAGTTTGTTTATTTATTTATTTATTTATTTATTTATTCATTTATTTATTTTGAAAGAGAGAGAGAGAGCAGGGGAGGGGCAGAGAGAGAGAGAGAGGAAGAGAGAATCCTAAGCAGGCTCTGACTGTCAATGCAGAGCCCTAGTGGGGCTTGAACCCACAAACATGAGAGCATGACCTGAGCTGATGTCAACAGTCTGATGCTTAACCTAGGCGCCCCCTCATTCTTTTTCAAATTGCTTAGGCTGTTCTAGGTCTTTCACAATTCTGTAATTTTAGAATGAGCTCAGTGACCTCTACAAAAAACAAAAACAAAAACAAAACCTTACTGAAATTTTGATTGGGATTGCATTGAAACTATGGATTATTTTTAGGAAGAAATAACATATTACCAGCACTGAATTTTCTAATCCATGAATGTAGTGTATTTCTATGTTTATTTTGGCTTTCTTTGATTTCTCTGAATAATGCTTTCTAGTTTTCAACATAAAGGTCTATGTTAAATTTATCCCTAAGTATTTCATATTTAAAAAATTTTTTAATGTTTATTTTTGAGAGAGAGAGAGAGAGAGACAGAGCATGAGCAGAGGAGGGGCAGAGAGAGAGAGGGAGACACAGAATCTGAAGCAGGCTCCAAGCTGTAAGCACAGAGCCCAATGGGGGACTCAAACTCACAAACTGTGAGATCATGACCTAAGCTGAAGTCAGATGCTTCACTGACTGAGCTACCCAGATGCCACTAAGTATTTCATGTTTTTGATGCTATTGAAAATAGTACTGATTTTTCAAATTTTGATCGTATTATCTATTTTAGTTTGTAGAGATGGAATTCATTTTTTTATATTGACCTTGTATCCTATAACTTTGCTAAACTCACAGTAGGTCTATTCTTTATGATTTTGTCCATTCTTTATGATTTTCTATGTAGATTATTGTATTTTACTTGTTTTCTTTCTTCCTGTTTATGTAGATTATCACATTTAACTTTTCTTCCCAATCTGTGCTTTGTTATTTCTTTTCTTGTCTTATTACACTGGCTATGACCTCCAACACAATGTTGAATAGTAGCCATAAGAGATGACACCTTTGCCTTGTTTCCAGTCTTGGGGCAAAATACCCCAGCATTCACTATTAAATATATTGTTTTGGCTACAAGTTTTCATAGGTGCTTTTTAGCCCATAGAGAAAATCTCCTTTTATTCCTGGTTTGATGAGAGGCATTTTCAATAGCAGGAATCTGTTTTGATTTTTGTCAAATAAGTTTTCTACATCTGTTAAGATGATGATTCTCATCTGATTTTTTCTTTTCTGATCTCTTGGTATGGCAAATCAGATTGATTTTATTTTCAAATGTTGAATCAACCTTCCATGCCTTAAATAAGCCACCATGTGATCATGATGTGTTTTCCTTTTTATAAGTTGCTGGACTCTATTTGCTAATATTTTGTTAAGGATTGTTTGTGTCAATAGTCATGAAAGATATTGGTTTGTGGTTTTCTTTTGTTTTCTTTCTTTCTTTCTTTCTTTTTTCTAAGTAGGCTCCCCACCCAATGTGGAGCCCAATGAAGGGCTTGGGCTCACTACGCTGAGATCAAGACCTGAGTTGAGGTCAGGAGTCAGATACTTAACTGACTGAGCCACTAGGCACCCCATTTTGTTGCTTTCTTTTCTTGTAATATCCTTATCTGGTTATGGTGCCAAGATAATACTACCCTTCTAGAATGAATTGGGAAATGCACCTTCCTATTTTCTGGAAGAATTTGTGTAGAATCAGTATTATGTCTTTTTTATATTTTTGTAGGATTCACCAATGAAGACATCTGGGCATGGAGTTTTCTTTGTGGGAAGGCTGTTTTTTTTTTAAAGTTTATTTTGAGAGAGAGAGACAGACAGACAAAGAGAACGTGAGCAGGGGAGGGGCAGAGAGAGGGAGAGAATTCCAACCAGGCTCTGCACTCTCAGTGAGGAGCCCGATGTAGGGCTTGATCTCACAAACCATGAGATCGTGACCTGAGCCGAAATCAAGAGCCAAATGCTTAACTGACTGAGCCACCCAGGCACCCCTTCTTTGTAGGAAGGTTTTTAATCATAAATTTTATTTATTTATTTATTTATTTATTTATTTACTTAAAAATCACTCTTCTGACCATCTTTATTATTTTTTTATTTAAAAAATTTTTTTGACATTTTTATTTATTTTTGAGAGACAGAGAGAGACAGAACATGAGCAGGGGAGGGGCAAAGAGAGAGGGAGACACAGAATCCGAAGCAGGCTCCAGGCTCTGAGCCGTCAGCACAGAGCCCGACACAGAGCTCGAACCCACAAACTGTAAGATCATGACCTGAGCCAAAGTCAGATGCTCAACCAACTGAGCCACCCAGGCGCCCCCCATCTTTATTATTTTTTAATTTTTATGTATTTATTTTTATGGGGAAGGAGCAGAGAGAGAGGGAGATAGAGAATCCCAAGCTCTGCACTGTCAGCGCAGAGCCCCAAGCAGGGCTGGAACTCAAGAACCATGAGATCACGAGCTGAGCGGGAACCAAGAGTTGGACACTTAACCAAGTGAGCCGCCCAGGTGCCCTCCGAATTCCATTTTTATTTTAATTTTTTTTTCAACGTTTATTTATTTTTGGGACAGAGAGAGACAGAGCATGAACAGGGGAGGGGCAGAGAGAGAGGGAGACACAGAATCGGAAACAGGCTCCAGGCTCTGAGCCATCAGCCCAGAGCCCGACGCGGGGCTCAAACTCACGGACCGCGAGATCGTGACCTGGCTGAAGTCGGACGCTTAACCGACTGCGCCACCCAGGCGCCCCCCGAATTCCATTTTTAAACAGAGGACTATTTAGGTCATCCATTTCTTCCTAAGTAAGCATCTACATTTCCGGGAATTTGTCTATGCCATGTAAGTTCTCTGATTTGTTGACATAAAATTGTTCATAAACTTCCCTCACTATCCTTGTAAATGTCCGAGGACCTATAGCAATCTCCCGTCTTTTATTCCACTATGTAAGTACTTTTCAAGCCTCTGCTTCTGTCACCTATCCTATCGTCCCATTGGCCAAAATAAGTCACAGGGCTAAGACCTGACTCAGTGTGGATGGGGATCCTCTGAATGGGTGGAGACAAGCAGATGTGAACAAATTGGGAGCCATAACTTCAACAGTCTGCCATAGACAAACCTCCTTGCAGAAGGTTTCTGCCCCTAAGGAACAGATTTGTTCTCATGACTTGCTTGGCAACTTCGTGCGGCCAGTTTCATGCCCGCACGTTCAACAAGAGTGTTGAACATTCATTAAGACCGCCTTGTCATATGGTCTCCCTGTCTATAATCCAGGCTACATCTCTCTCTCCCAGAGCGCTCACCACAACTGTAATTAAATAGTTGTGTCTTTGGCTGTTCTGTGTCTTGTGTTCCCACAGGAACATAAGCTCCATGAGGACAGAGACGGCGTCTGTCTTCATCCAGGATGAGTCCCCAGCTCCTGGCACATAGTAGGTGGCTGTATTAATCCATGTATTTGAAATGGAAACCTATCATCTGCAAGTTACCCCGCACATTGGCAATTAGCTTCGTGTCTGGGATATGTAATTTGCTAGGGAGGTTAAGAAATGAGTCGGGGGGACAGTGACACAGACTCCACAAACAGGAGCTGAGGACCTACTGCGTGCACGATTCTCCCGGAAGAATAGATCTGGAGCCTCTAGTGCCGGAAGGAGCTGTTTTTCTCAGTAGTGAGCTCCCTTCCCACAGAAAGAATCAAAGATAGGCTGCACAACAGGGGACAGAGATGCTGTAGAGGGAGCTTGTTTTAGCTTGGGGGGGAAGGTTTGGACTAGTCGATGGTTACGGTTCCTTTCCTCTCCAATACCCTGCAATTCCACAGCAGGGATTGACTTGCAGAGAAAGCTAGGCTGTGGCAAAGGCACACAAAGGGAGGCCTCCCGGAGGTGGAAGGATGGGGTCGTGGGGAAGAATAGCTTTGGGGAGCAGTTGGAGGGTGGTTGGAGACGCAGAGGGGTTGCAGAGGGAAGATTTTAGACGAAGTTTCCACTGCCTCTCATCTTCTTTGACTCCCTCCCTTGTACCTCCCACACACATACCCTTGAATCTGCCTTCCTCAAGGCCGTTGCCGGACTCTCTGTTCCTGTATCTACTGTGAACTCTCCAGCAGGCCCCAAACACCGGGGAGCACTCCCACCTTCCAGAAACCCCCACCCTCTGTTTTTCCTCTCCCAGATTCTGTCCTCAGCCTGGGTCTTGTTTTCCACGGGGGTTCAATTTCTGCCTTCCACGCGGACATCCCAGGTCCTGGCCACGATGACTCTTGAGAGCTCCCGAGCCAAAGGGTCTTGGCAGACGGCGGCATCATGGGACCCAAAGTTTATATGTGACTTGTTTTTTTCCCAGTGTGTCCTTTTGCTGTGCCCTCAGGGTTGGCAAGGGCCGGTGGGGCGCAGCAACGAGTTAGGGGGTGCTACGCAAGCTTCATCGGGGTTGAGTCCTCACAGGCTTCACCAATGTCAGAGAAACGGCCAGAGCCCCCCTTCTCCCAGAGCCACTTCTCCCTCTACCCTCCATCCCCTGCAATCACATAGGTCTTCATGCTCTATACGTGCAAAGTGATGGCCTCACTCTGCCCAAAGACCGTCTCCTACCAGAGGGAGGAAGAACAGAGACGAAGCGGACAGAAAATTTCTTCCCACCAACGATGTGCAAAACATAGAAGGCATTCTAGAGATAATCTGTCTCCCTTGACCTACATCAATACAGACTGTGTGTGTGTGTGTGTGTGTGTGTGTGTGTGTGTGTGTGTATGTATTATAGACGATTTTAAAAAACAGTTTTGGGGGGAGGGGGGCACCTGGGTGGCTCCCTCGATTAAGCGATCGACTCTTGATTTTGGCTCAGGTCACGATCTCATGGCTTGTGAGGTTGACCCCGCATCAGGCTCCTTGCACTGACAGTGTGGAGCCTGCTCAGGACTCTCTCTCTCTCTCCCTCGCTCTCTGCCCCTCCCCCACTCATGCTGTCTCTGTCTCTCCCTAGCTAAAGAAATAAACATAAATGAATAAATGAATAAAGAAATAAAAATTAAAATCATGTAAAAAAAAAAAAAACAGCTTGAAGTTCATGGCAAAATTGAGCAGAAAATATAGAGTTCCCAGAGACCCCCTGCCATCACAGAAGCACAGCCTCTCCCACTATCGACATGAACCTGCACTGAGGTACCGTCATCACCCAGCATCCATAGTTTATGTCAGGGATCCCTCTTGGTGTCATACATTCTGTGGGTTTTGACAGATGTGTAATGACAGGTGATCACAATTATAGTCTCCTAGGGAGTATTTTCATTGCCCCGAAACTCCTCTGTGCTGCGCCTTTTCATCCCTCCCGCCCCCACCAACCCCTTGGCAATCACTGATCCTTTTCCTGTCTCCACGGTTTCACCTTTCCCAGAATGCCCTAGAGTTGGGATCAGACCCTCTGGAGCCTTCTCAGATCGGCTTCTTTCACTTAGAACCAAGCATTTAAGACTCTCCCATGGCTTTTTGTGGTGTGAAAGCGCAGTCTTTTCAAGAGCTGAATGATATTCCAGTGTCCCACTCGAGCGCAGTTTATGTATCTATGTACCCGCTGCGGGACACCTCGGAGCCTCCCAAGTCCCACTGCGTTTTTGTGTGAGAGGAGAGGGGCGGGGAAGGAGCGCAGAAGTTCGTGAACCTGTACACATCATGATGAGTGATGCCCCATGTGCCTAATCAAATGCACAGTGTTCCCCGAGGGGCCACGTCAGAAAAGCAGCCAACGTGATGGTTGCAGGGGAGGAGGGAGAAGGGGGCTCTGCTCTTCTGGCCTCGCCCCTCGGGGAGCACTGTGCATGGGATTAGGCCCGTGGGGCGTCCCTCATCACGATGTGTACCAGCCCGTGAACTTCCGCTCTCCTCCATGGCCCTCCGGGACCTGAAACTCCACCTGTCCAAGGCGAAACTCCTCACCCTCCCCTCCCTCGCCCAGCCTGGCCCCTCATCTCACGTTCCCATCTCAGCACATGACACCGCCATCTACCCAGTTGCGAAAGGCGGCAGCAATCTGTGCATCTACCCCAAGCCCCTCCCTTCCCCTCTTCGCTTCCCGCCCCCATCGATCGGCAAGTCCCGTCACCTCTCTCTCCCAAACACATTCTGAATCTCTCCGTTCTCTCCGGGCCCAGAGCCACACCCTAGGATGGGCCTTCCGAACGAAGCTGCCACAAACCAGCCGGCATCAGCAGGGTTGTTTTGGAGATACCAGGCCCTTCATGGCAGACCTGGAACTCCCAAACACGCACGGGGCTTCCTGGACCACGTTTCCTGGTTTGACTTGGTTGCCTGCGTACGTGCGTGCACGTGCGTGGTTTTCGATGGGAAAGTGATTTGACCTGCTGGGGCAGTGTCTGGAGACATTGTTGCTTGTCACGGTCGGAGGGGGCTGCAAGTGACATCCAGTTGTGTAGAGGTCAGGGATGCTGCTGAACACCCTGCAATACACAGGCACCCCCCCCCCCCAAGAATAATCTGTCCCCAAAGGTCAACAGCGGTGAGGGTGAGGAACCCTTGTCTAGAACCACTCAAAACCTGCCACAGACCAGGGCCGGTCCCGAGCTGCTGACCACCGTCCAGATGAGAAAGTATAGAAAACAGTAAGTGTAGAGAAGCTTTATAGTAACTTGATAGAGTGATTTTGACCATTGGGCTCATGCTTTGCCTGTCTTTTAAATGTTTTAAAATCAGGCTTTAGAACAGGTTTAAGCAAAATTAAGAAAATAGCACAGTTTCCATAGACGCCCTTCTCCCAGCGCACGTGAGCGCGCACGCGCGCGCACACACACGGTTTCCCTTTTTAGTAACATCTTAGACTAGTATGCGACATTTGTTACAATTAGTGAACGAATTTTGATACATTAGTATCAACTGAAGCACATGCTTTATCCAGATGTCTCCAGCTTTACCAGAATGTCCTTTTTGGGGGGTCCAGGATCCCACACGAGATTGAGTTGGCTCGCTTCCTTCGGCTCTTCCTGGCCGGGATGGTCTCTTGAGCTCTCCTCGTCTTTGACGACCTTGACAATCTTGAGGGGTATTGGTCAAGGATCCCAAAGGGTGCCTCTCTGTTGGAATTTTTCCGATCTTTTCCTCACGGTTAGGCTAGGGTTATGGGTTCGGAGAGGGAAGATCACAGAGGCAAAGTGCCATTTTCATTGCATTTTATCACGGGAGGACGTACTGTCCGCCTAATTATGACTGTTGATGGTGGCCTTGATCACCCAGCCAGCAGGTGACGTGGGTGTTTGTCACGAGGCTTCTCCACTGAAAACTTACTCTTTTCTCCTCTCTTTCTACAACATCCTTCTTGGAAAGACATCACGCTGTGCAGCTGGACCTCTTTTGGGGGTCGCAGCATGTTCATGAACGATTTGGAATTCTGCACATCAAGTTTGCCTCTTGTCCCTCAACCGTTAACGTATTTGATCATTTCTTTGCATCGGTGCGACCTCATGGATAATTTACTTTATGCTTGGGGTTATAAGCCAATGTTACATTAATTTTGTTACTCAGATCGCTCCAGCTGTGGCCACTAGGGGCTCTTTCTTTCAGTGGGGCTCCTAAGGCCTCTGACATACCCAATCCTTGCAGGTCGTTCCTTGCTTTCTGGCACCATGCATGTGTTTTTCAACGTCATTTTTCTAGAAATTAATTTTCATTGCATTTTATGGATGGGGGGGAGGCGACTCGTTCCTCACTGGAGAGAATTTGAGAAGCACTTCAAAGAAGCTTTCTCTGCACGTCCCCTGCGGTGACCTTCCCTGAGGAGGCCAGGCTTGCACCTGCCCCAGGGCTCTTGCATTTCTCCGAGCCTGGAATGCTTTTCCTACAACTGTTCCTTTTTTTTTTTTTTTTTTTTTTTTTACTGTTTATTTATTTTTGAGGGTGGGGGAGGAGCAGAGAAAAAGGGAGACAGAGAATCCAAAGCAGGCTCTGCACTGACGGCAGAGAGCCTGATGCGAGGCTAGAACCCGGATCGGATGCTTAACAGACTAAGCCGCCCACCCACCACAACTATTCCTTTTCATCCTTCCTGTCTCTGTCCATCTGTCCCACCCACAGAGTCGCCTCCCCCTCCCAAGCTGAAGCAGCCCTCACCCCAGCTGCCTTCAGCACTCACACTCTTGCTTTGTTTTATTATCGTCCCAATATTTTTTCCCCTGCTGAAGTCATCTCTTTGGCGTACTAACAATTGCTTCTAAATGCATGTGTCAGGGGGAGCCTGGGTGGCTCAGTCGACTTCGGTTCAGGTCATGATCTCAGTTTGTGAGTTTGAGCCCCGCGTCGGGCTCTGTGCTGACAGCTCAGAGCCTGGAGCCTGTTTCGGATTCTGTGTCTCCCTCTCTCTCTGCCCCCTCCCCTGCTTGCATTCTGCCCCTCTCTCTCTCTTAAAAATAAACTTAGAAAATAATAAAATAAAATGTTTATTTATTTATTTCGAGAGAGAGAGGAGAGAGAACATGAGTTGGGAAGGTGCAGAGAGAGAGGGAGAAAGAGAATTCCAAGCAGGCTACACTGTTAGCACAGAGCTTGACGTGACTCTCAATCTAATGAACCTCAAGATCATGACCTGAGCCGAAATTAAGAGTCAGTCGCTCAACTGACTGAGCCACCCAGGTGCCCCTGAATTTAAAAAAAAAAATTTTTTTTAATCTTTATTTTTGAGAGAGAGAGAGACAGAGTGTGAGTGGGGGAGGGGCTCAGAGAGAGGGAGACACAGAATCTGAAACAGGCTCCAGGCTCTGAGCTGTCAGTACAGAGCCCGACGCGGGGCTCGAACTCATCAGCCGTGAGATCATGACCTGAGCTGAAGTCAGACTCAACCGACTGAGCCCCCCAGGCGACCCTGGTTTTTTTTGTTTTTGTTTGTTTGTTTTTTGATGTTATTTCAAAAGACTTCAGAATTATCTCCCTGAGATCCCTGGATAGGGGGAGTCCGAGAAGAATCTCCCTCTACTGAGGCCAAACTTCAGAAAGGCGGCCATGGGACACTGTGTGGGCGGGTAGACAAAATCAGTGGCCAGACTTGAATCCCCATCACTATAGTTCACCGTGGATGAGAGGTAGTGAGGGGAGACCCCAACCTTCCTCTGCTCGGAGGCCCCCCAGCCTCGGGCTTCATCCAACCCCATCTGAGGGTGACGAACGATTAGGGAAGGTAGCCCAGCCTCAGAACGGAAAGGCAGCATGGTGGTTCAGTGGGTGAATCCAGGTGCCTTGGGCTCAAAGCCTCCTTCATTCTCGTAGCTGTGTCATTTTGGGGCCCTCGGCCTCAATTTTTCTGTCGGCAAAATGGGTCTAATACTCATTACGCTCGGGATGTTGTAAGAATTAAATGAGATCGTGCTGGGTATAAAATAGCCTGAAAAACTGTTACCTGTTGATACGATCCCCAAAGTGCACACATACCCAGAATTTTGCGGATGAGTTTTGGGGGCTTCATACACTTCCCCAAAACCTAGTCCTGAATTCCGACCTATGAACCTTCTAAGTCATCCCCACCTCCAGCTTCATAACCAGAGCCTGTCTGATGAGTTAGGAGGTGTGAGAACCAAAGGAAGCCCCAGGTGAGGGAGGAGGTGGTAGGCAAGGGCTTGGGGAGGGCCGGAGGGGGGTCTAAGGGGAGGAGGCCACCTGCTCACAGGGGAGCCAGTGTGTCTGGAGCTGCGTGGGCCCCAGGAACTGGCCCTCAGGGGCAGGTGGGACCTCGGTTCCAGCCGGCTGTGTGTGGGTGGGGCAGTCTAGCCCAGCCAGGAGTTCCAGTTGGCCCAGTGTGGGGGCTGGGCCTGAGGAGGCCCCTGGCGCCCGAGGGGGGGGGCACCGTGCCCAGTTCCTACTCTGACACCAGCAGACTCCCCCAGGCCCTCCAGTCCAGGACAGGCGAGGGCCTGCGGGTTCCCTCCCGGGGCGGGAACCTTGTGCATGTGTGTTTACAGAGCATCCCCAGGAGTGTGTCCCAGCTCATGTTTGTCCTTGGGGTCCACAGAGGTCATGAGAACCTTCCCAGAAAAGCAAACACGCGTGTGAGCCAGCGGGACGTGCCATGCTCATGGGAGTGGCACCCCGTGACGGTGTGCCCTTCCCTTCCCGGGCACCTCCCGATGCCAGGAGCCCCGGAGCCCCCGGCAGTGCCACCCACCAATGGGGAGACCAAGGCCCGGTGGGGAAAGGACATGTCCAGGTCATTCAGGGGGCCTGGGACAGGAGCCGAGACACGTGCATCGTGCATATCAACACCTGCACGAAAACACACGCACACTGGCCCCTTTGTGCACCCACACCCACTCCTGCACGGGCACATCCAGACAGGAGGGCCGACGCCCCAGCTCCCCTCCCTTGGGCACACCCACCCCCTCTCCAGTCACATGCTCTGGACCATGAGACCCATGCCTCAAACACACCTGTGCAATGTATGTTAAGGGGCCCCAGGAATTTCTACAAAGAATAGGCTTTGGGGACCATCTGAGCCTGAGAGGGGGGCTGTCTCAGGAAACTGACTCGCTATTGTGCTTTTTACAGAGTCAAGAGCCCCCCGATTGCTGTGTGTGTGTGTATAGGTGTGTGTGTTGAATGAAACTCCCTCTATAGTTGTGAATGCAGAAACTCACATTTACATTCCCTTACATGGGATTCACCCACCCAGCCTCACTTACATATGGCACTCAGTTGCATCTAGGTACACACACATACCCTTACACACTCACAGAGCCATTCAAAACCCAACTTCTTGGGGCGCCTGGGTGGCTCAGTCGGTTGAGCGTCTGACTTCAGCTCAGGTCATGATCTCGCAGTTCGTGGGTTCGAGCCCCGCGTCGGGCTCTGTGCTGACGGCTCGGAGCCTGGAGCCCGCTTCGGATTCTGTGTCTCTCCCTCTCTCTGCCCCTCCCATGCTCATGCTCTCTCAATAATAAATTTTAAAAAATGTGAAAAACCTAACTTATTGCGTGTGCATAGCTACACACACACTACAGTCTTCGATTTGCCACCAGGCGCACATGTACCTGCACGCAAAGAGGGAAGCTCAGATACTCAATTTGCATTCAGACAAGAGATACCCATGGACACTCTGACACACTCATGCTTCCACACAGATCCGTGCAAACGTCCCAAACTTCAAATGTAAACACCAGCTTCACACAAAAACACGCAGAAAGTCATACATGTCAACACTCCTGTGAAAAGATAACATACAAACCCAGATACGTATGTGCACTTACTATACACATGTGATCACACCCGGTTATGCACACCGCGGATATACAGGTCTGCAAAGACTTAACACACGATTCTACGTTCACAATTAGACACAGCTGAGAGGCACGTGGCAGATGTGTTGACACAAAAACACAATGGGATACACAGCAATTAAAAAAATTGTTAAATATTTATTTATTTTTGAGAGAGAGAGAGAGAGCGAGCACGAGCAGGGGAGGGGCAGAGAGAGAAGGAGACACAGAATCCCAAGCAGGCTCCAGGCTCCGAGCTGTCAGCACAGAGCCCGACGCGGGGCTTGAACTCACGAACCATGAGATCGTGACCTGAGCCGAAGTCAGAGCTTAACCAACTGAGCCACCCAGGCGCCCTGACACAAGCAAATATTAAACAAATATCCACAAAAAGGGCTCAGACATTTGCAAGTGTCCCCAGTAACTGCCATTAGCCCCATCCATAGATATAAGTAAACACACTCCTGCATAAATACACCTGCTCTCAAACAATTTCTCTCGCGTGCTCCTTCATGGACACCGATCACATCCTTATACAAAACATCCTTAGATGCTCACAAACACGTACACTCACAAATCCACTGACAAAACCCAAATGCACACGCACACTCGCCACCACTATATCCTCTGGACACCGACACCTACACCATACGATCCTTGCACACACATGAAAAACACGGACGCACACGCATACACACACACACAGGTGCTGTCACACGCCCACCCAGAGAGCACACGCAGACACCCTAAAATTCGCGCGTTCACCACCCGAATGCGTTCGGAGACGCACACACGGCTACAAACACACACGCTCTCTACGCTCCCAACTCGCCATCGGACACAGGTGCAGCCACGCACGGACGCTCATGTTCACATCCAAGCGTACACGCTCGGGCCAGCACACACATCCGCAAACAGAGGGTCCCTCGTCCTCCCCAGCGCACGCGCGCACACGCACACGCACACGCACTCCTCCGCAGCCTCCCGCCAACACCGCAGTCCGGGCCCGCCCCACCCGCTGCAGGCGGCCAGGCGAAGCCGGAGGGGGGCGGGGAGGACCGGGTCGGGGTCTGGGCCGGGGGCGGGGCGCACCTGGGCTCCGCCCCGGGGCGGGGCCGACGCTGCGTCGCGAGCGCGAGCGGCCGCACCTGGCTCGGCGGCGGCGGCGGCGGCGGCGGGCCCGGCCCGGGTGCGAGCGCGGCGCAGCCCAGCCCGAGCGAGCGCGGAGCCGGCTCCCGCAGCCCCGGCGCCGCCATGGTGGAGGCGGCGCCCCCCGGGCCCGGGCCGCTGAGGAGGACCTTCCTGGTGCCCGAGATCAAGTCGCTGGACCAGTACGATTTCTCGCGGGCCAAGGCGGCGGCCAGCCTGGCGTGGGTGCTGCGGGCCGCGTTCGGGGGCGCAGGTACCGGGCCGGGGGCGGCAGGGGCGGCAGGTGCGGGGGGCGGGGCGCCGGGCCGCGGAGGCCGGGGCCGTGGGAACAATAGCGCCGGCCGCCGGGTGTGGAGGGGGGGGGCCCGGGCTCGGGCCCCGCCGCGCCGGGCCTCCGGGCTTCCTGCTCGGCCCGGGCGGTGGACTTTGCCCGCCCGGCTGCGGGAGCGCGGTGGGGGTGGGGCCGGCGGCGGCCCAGATCCGCGCCGGGACCCCGGCGTCCGGGAGCCCAGGTGAGCGGGGCGGGGTCTCCCGGGCGGGCCTTGCACGCCGTACCCCCCCCTTTACACATTCACATCACGCGCCCCCGAGGACCCCCCCCCCCCCCCACCGACCCGCAGCCGAACCCACACCCCGCGTCAGCCCTCCCTGCGCTGCGGGCGGCGAGGGCAGCTCTGGGAGCCTCTTCTTTCGCCTCCATGGCCCCGGCCAGCGGCTGGCAGCTGTGACTTATTACCCCATTTTGCCTGGGAGCCCAGAAGGGAATTGGCTTGTCCGAGATCGGCGGGGGTGGGGGCGCAGGTGTAAGGCCTTCTCCCACCCGGGGCAGAGCCTCCAGCCCTCCCCTAGGCCCACGTGTGTGGGGAAGTCAGGCCAACCCAAGGGGGAGGGTGCGGGTGGGTCCCCGGGATTCAAGGGCGCGTGTGGGCAAAGTCAGGGCCTTAGGGCAACCCCATCACCCAGGCCAGAGCTGGGAGCCAGGGCCTGCTGTGGGGCAGGCGGGGTTAATTAAGGTCTGGGCCTTCCCAGGCGTCCTAAGGGGGACGCCTGCTCTCCCACCCGCCTGGCCACTGGTCTTGGCACCTGCTGAGCACAGCCCATCCCCCCACCCCTTCAGTGGCCTTCCCAGATCAACCTGTTCTGGGTGTGGGGCTCGGGGACAGCTGCCCATCTCCTGGGTCCGCCCAAGCCTGTGTCTTTCTCCCAACACCCTCCCATGCAGGGTCCACTCTGGGGCCTGCCTTTCCCTGAGGATCTGCTTGAGGAAGAAAGGGGGCTGGTAGGCAGAGATCTGGGTCTGCCCCAGCCTCTCCCGTCCCGGGTTATGTGGCCTTGGTTAGAAGGCTCGACTTTGGGAATCAGAGGTGGGCTTAAGTCCCAGCTCCACCGGGTTATGGAGAAATTATGTCAATCCTCTGAGCGTCTGTTTCCCCTGTGTGTAAGAAGGCATTTATGTTCACTCATTTATCCGTTTGGCAAATGTCTGTGGGGCACCCACTAAGTGCCAGGGCAGTGCTCGGGCGGCTGGGATCCCGGCACCTTCCTCACAAGGTTGCTGGACAGCGGACCTCAGATTGGTTCTGGTGCACAGTGCCCGGTAAACAGCTACTCGCTGTCACTGCTGCTGTGACCCGTTGTGGCACTGTTATTAATAACATTAATATTATCATGGAGCAGAAAATGCCGTCCCATTTCATAGAAAGGAAAGGGAGGTCTCCTGAGGAGATGCCCCGACTCACCCAGTCCTGTTCTCCCTGACCCAGCTCCCTGCACTGTGCGATCTCCTCCCCGAGGGTGAGGGTCAGGGTGAGGGTCACGTTCAGTCGGCCTCGTACCCACCTTTTCTAAACAGACGGTGCTGAGGAAGGTGGGACGCCTGGCCCAGAGGGGGAAGTGGGCCACAGAGCTCTGCTTGGTTCACGAACTCTGGGACTTTTTACCGATGCCTGTTGGGTGCCAGGCTGGTGCCGGGACAGAGCGATGGGGGTGGAGTTGGGAAAATGGGGGATGGGACACGAAACCAGATCTCGGCTGCTTAGGGTGATAAGGTCTGTGTTGTAGAGGCGTGCAGCGGGGCTGGGGGAGGAAAGCCCCGAACTCTGCCGAGGAGGGGAGGGGAGGGAAGGGAAAGTTTGAACCTTGAGGGACGCATAGGAGTTTGCCAGGGGGAGGCCACGTGTGAAAAGGCCTGGGGGTTGGCCCGTCAGGGAGTTCTCAGAGAAAAATGTGTGGGGCCCAGTGGTGGGGTGGGGGCCCAGGGAAGGGGGAGATGAGAGAGGCTGGCGGGACAGGGGGCCTCTTGAACTGTGGTCGGGAGGTGGGGGGATGTGAGGGCGCTGGGGAGCCACGGACCGGGTTTGGGGACTGGCAAAATGAGATCAGCTATGCAGTTGCCCCCTGGGGAATGGTGGGTGGGTGGGGGGAGGTGGTTCTGGCAGCCTGGGGGCACAGGTGCAAGGAGGCTGGGCACGAGTGCCGGCAGGTGGCCTCTGTGGGACCGAAGCTCAGAGATAAGAAAGGGTGCCATCTCTACCCAGTTTGGGAGACACCACCTAAGTCCCTTACGCCTGAACGTCACTCTGACCCGTAGGGCAACTGGGTTCACGTCAGCTCGGATGTTTATTAGCGGTGTGATCCTGGGCGAGTTAGCTCTCTGGGCCTTGGTCTTCTCATCTGTACAGTGGGGTGAAGAATAAGCGTCGTGAGGATTACACGAGCGAACGCGTACGAGGTGGCCGTGTATGTCAGAGGCGCTGTAGAGCTGCGTGGTCCGGTCTGGTGGCCGGTGTGCATCGTGATGTGCTATGAATGTAAAAAACACACAGTGGCTTCTGAAGACTTGATACAAAAAAAAAAAAAAAAAGTGAAATACCTCACTAATGTTTCTCTGTCGATTGTTGAAATGATAGTATCAGATATATATTGTGTTAAATATATACTAAGGTAATTCTCCATTTCTTTTTTTTTTTTAGTTTATTTATTTATTTTTGAGAGAGAGAAAGCGCGAGTTGGGGAGGGGCAGAGGGAGAGGGAGAGAATCCCAAGCAGGCCGTGCACTGTTAGCACGGAGCCCGATGCAGGGCTCTTATCCACGAACTGTGAGATCATGATGACCTGAGCCAAAGTCGATCGCTTCATCGACGGAGCCACCCAGGTGCCCCCCGTTTCTACCTTTTTAATGTGGCTCCTAGAAAGTTTAAAACTACATGTGTGGGTTGGGGCGCCTGGGTGGCTCCGTCGGTTGAGCGTCTGACTTGGGCTCCGGTCATGATCTCGTGGCTCATGAGTTTGAGCATGAGTTTGAGTTGCTGACAGCTCGGAGCCCGGAGCCTGCTTCGGATTCTGTGTCTCCCTCTCTCTCCGCCCCTCCCCTGCTCGTGCTCTGTTTCTCTCTCTCTCTCTTAAAAATGAATAAACATTAGAAAATAATTTGAAACTACATATGCGGGTCAAATTGTATTTCTGTCGGCCAGCACTATCCGATGGTAAATGATCAATAAACATTTTTAGTAGAGAGCGGTGGCTCTGAACCCCGGGGGTGGTTTTGCCTTCCAGGAGACCTTTGATAGTGTCTAGAGACCTTTTTGGTTGTCACTGCTTGGGAAGGAGGGTGTTACTGGCGTTCTGTAACTAGAGACCAGGGACTCTGCTGACCATCCTGAAGCACCGGACAGCCTACCCCGCCCCCTGTGAGACACAAAGAATTATCCACCCCCAAGTGCCGGCCGTGGTGCGGTATAGAGGTATAGAGGAAGCGCTTGATAAACATGAGCTGTTGGGTAGCCCTAGCTCACGTGTTTTCATCTTGAAGGCCCTGACAAGTCCTGCAGGAAAGAAACTTGTTTAATTTTGCCAGTGGGAGCAGGAAATGAGCAGGGGCTGGGGAGACGGGGAACAGGGTGTGGGTTGGGTAGATAGAGAAGGAGCAGGTTTGGAGCAAGGTACCGAGCATCATGGGAGATGCCCAGAGGGCAGTGGGACACACGGCCTGGGCTGCGGCAGGTGGCAGTGCTCAGATGGCCACGGAAGCTATCACTGGGCGGGCGGGCTGGCAGGCAGGGGTGGGGGTGCACGTGTCCACTTACAGGGCTGTTCCGACCGAGCTGTCAGGAACCTGGCGTTGAAGGGGCACGAGGGGAAGAGGCCTGGCTTGAGTGGCGGGACAGAGAAAAAGATGGAAAGCGGGGAGATGCCGGGGGAGGAAGGTTTCCGGAACAAGGAGGTGCTGGGCAGAGCGCCCAGGCGAGATACAGCCCACAACCGTGCGTTGGAGGGCCGCTGCTGGCCTTGGGGAGGCTGGGAGCTGGGAGGGCAGGTTGGAAGGAGAAGTCTGTCCGGAGAGTGCACACAGCTATCCACAGGGGTGGAGCATTACGTGGGAAGGTCAAGTGTGACTTCAGGGGGCGGGGTGGAGTGAAGGCAAGGAAGCCTGGGTCCTTACAGGCGAGGGCAGGGGGTCTCCGGGGAGCCTGGCTGTGAAGACAGGCGCGTGAGAAAGGCCTGGTGTGTTGCGTGCCGATGCTTTTAAGCGGTAGAAATCTGCCCCCTCCCGTTATTTCAGACACATAGAACCCCAGTAGACAAAACAGCTGTTCTGGTTGGAGTAAGAGTTAGGGCCTCCCTGAAAGACCCCCACGAGGGCAGGTCCCCTAGGCTGGCCTCAGTCACCTCCTCCTGGACCCTCCCAGAGAATCGTCCTGGTGACTTACTCTGGTCTTTCTGTTCCCCACCCATGGATCCTGCTTGGGGTTCCGTGCCCCCCCCCCCACCCCCCCAACATGGGGCTTCCTCAAGCCTCTCCCTGCCCTGCCCGTCGCATTCAACGTCTTCAGGGGGTTTGTGGCCGCCTCTGCAAGGTGATCTCACCTCTCTCCAGAGCCCCGGCCCCTCACGCTCCGCTTTTGCTGCCTCACCGCCTGTACCTCCACCTTCCCACTCACACCTGATGGGCCCCTGGACGCCTCCTTGTCCCTCCCCCGCCTCCTCCCTTCAGTCGCCAGGTTCTGACCGTTCACCCCCCTCAGAAGGTCTGCAGTCTGGCCAGCTTTCCGGTTCCCTGGCCCGCCTGCCAGACCCCCGACTCCACAGTTCATCCCACCCCTGCTTCCAAGCTGACAGAGGGTGTGGTTGGGGGGGGGGGTGGTTTGCTGCTAAAGGCCTGAGTTTGAATCCCAGTGCCGGCACTGGCCAGCTGTGTGGCCTTAGGCAGGTTGCTTTCGTTCTCTGTGCCTCAGTTTCTGGAGTTACCACTTGTGCCCTGGCTGCTGCTTCCTAGGCCTGCAGGGCACCCGGGGAGTTAGATGGATTAAGTGATCTTGTCTTGTCGTCGTTGTTGTTCTCCTTGGAGGGCCTGCAAGACCACCGCCCTCCCAACAAGGCGCGGGTGGCCTCTCCCCTTCCAGAACTGCCCTTCCCCCACCCCCCAGGCACTGCCTGTCCCACCTCCTGGCCTTTGCCCCTCTGCCTGGAGCCCCTTCCTGTGGCGAACTCCCGCACACCCGCGCCCGGGTCCCCTAGCCTCCCCGTCCCGTGCCGTCCTCCGATGCATGCCTGGGCCCTGACCCGCCGTCACCCCCCTCGCCCCGCAGAGCATGTGCCCTCGGAGCTGTGGGAGCCCTTCTACACCGACCAGTACGCACAGGAGCACGTGAAGCCCCCGGTGACACGGCTGCTGCTCTCGGCCGAGCTCTACTGCCGGGCCTGGCGCCAGGTGCTGCCGCAGCTCGAGACCCCCCCCAGTCCCTCCGCGCTCCTGGCCCTGCTGGCGCGGAGGGGCACGGTGCCCGCGCTGCCCGAGCGTCCCGTGCAGGAGGCCGACTTGAGGCACCAGCCTATCCTCATGGTAGGCCCCGCCCCGGTCCGTCAGGCCCCGCCCACCAGACGCGGCTCCTCCCCCAGGCTCCTCCCACGAGGCCTGGCTCCTCCCCAGAGACACCACCCTGGTCCTTGAGGAGGCGCTTGAGGACAGGGCCCACCAGGAGTGGTTCTTCCCGGACCCCTGCCCTGGCTCCTTCCCCGAAGCCCCACCCACTAACCCTGGCTCATCCCCAAAGCCCCTCCTACTTCACGCCCCTCCCCACACACCTCGAGGTTCTTCCTCTGGTTCTCCCTCAGAGGCGGCCAGGGGAACCCCCACCCCTCGCTGTGGTCTCACCCTTGAGCCCTTCCCTGCACAGGGAGCCCACCTAGCTGTCATTGACGCCCTCATGGTTGCCTTCGCCTTCGAGTGGACAAAGACACTGCCCGGTCCCTTGGCCCTGGCCAGCTTGGAGCACAAGCTCCTTTTCTGGGTGGACACGGTAGGTGGGGTCAGGCAGGCATGGGCTGGGGGCCGGCATTGCCCAGGGAGCACAGTGCTGACCTCTCCCTACTCCCCAGACCATCCGGCGGTTGCAGGAGAAGACTGAGCAGGAAGCTGCCCAGAGAGCCTCTCCCGCGGCCCCTGCAGATGGGGTGGCCCCCGCACAGCCCTCGGTGAGACTAGGGCGACGGACGAATGGACGGACACGAGGACGGTCGGAGGGAGGGCTGGGTGGGAGGGGAAGGGCTGCACTGGGGGGGGGGGGGCTGGAGGTGACTCTCTCTCTCTTCTGCCGTCTCCCCTGTGCCTCTTCCGCTGCTCTCCCCTCTGCCTCTCTGGCATCAGTGCCCCACACGCTGGTACTGGAAGCTGGTTCCTGTAAGTGGGGCTGTTCCTCCGCCCCGTCTGCCTGCCTCGCTTGTCGCTTGGTCTGTCTTGTCTGTTCTGCCTGCCTGTCCGCTCCCTCTCCTGCCTCCTCCCAGCTGTGAGCAGAGGATATGGGACCCCGGCCCTGGGGGACAGAGGGAACCTCTCCGTAGACCAAGAGAAGAGAAGCGTGTTAACTGAGAAGGCAGATCACTCCCCAGTTACCTGACCGGGGAGGCAGGGGTGGGGGTGGGGGGGATGGGAGGGAATGAGCCTCTCCTCCCAGTAATCAAGAGGGCAGAGCTTCTGGGCTCGTTCATCTTTGCTGAGGCGGGAGACTTCCGGCACCCCTGGAGGGGGTCCCTAGCCCATCAGGCACGTGGATCCTGACCCCTTAGCCAAGAGGAAGGCCCCCAGACCCAGAAGAAGGTAGAAGAACCTTCCTAAGACTCCAGTTTCCCTGCAGACAAGCCTGGCTTGGGTGGGAGGGGGCGTCCATCCCTGAAACACAAGGGGCGAGTGGCCACTGCCAGTGGGGGCTTCGGGTGGACCGAGTCCCGCCTCTGCTCACTCTGGAGCCTCCCTCCTTCCACTCTGTGGCCTGGGTTGGGGGCTCCTCTCCTTCTGCCTCCCCGCTTCCTCCGCAACCCCTCCCCGAGCTGGGGCCTGGGTCTTTTGGGGGGGGGGGATGATTCCCTGCATGGGAGGCTGGCTGTGTGGGGTCCCTCCAGGCTGGGAGGAGCTGGGGTCCCCAAAGCCGGCCAGAGCGCAGTCAGGGAGCTGGACGGCCAGGGCTCGTGACAGGAGTCAGGGCTCTCTCTCCCCTCCCCTAGAGGTGTGCTTGGGGGCCCAGCAAGTCAGCGCCCCTCCCGCCCCGCTGACGGCTGCTCCTCTCCCCCCAGCACGCAATTGCCTTCTGTTTGAAGGAGTCGGGGAGCAAACCCCCCATGGTAATGTATCCCCCGCCCCGGGGTCCCAGGAGTCCTGCCCCAGCCCTCGCTGCTGGCCTGGCTGCTCGCAGACAGTTCCTTTGCCTCTTGCTGCTGCCCTTCCCCTGCTCCAGGCTGGCCCCACTCTGGCTCCGGGACCCCCAGCTTCACGCCCCCTCACGGCGGAAACCCCAGGCCTCCCCACCCAGCCTGCATGACCGCTGCCCCGGGGGCCGGCCTGACCTCTGACCTAACCCGGCTCCCACCCACAGATCCGATACCGCAAGGACCGAGCTGTGGCCCGACGTGCCCCCTGCTTTCCAACCGTGACCACCCTCCAGGATCTGGCGAGTGGGGCCGCGCTGGCCGCCACGATCCACTGCTATTGTCCCCAGCTCTTGCGACTCGAGGGTGAGTGAGTGGGCCTGGGCCGCACCTGTCCGTGGGAGCTCGACACCCAGGCATCTGCCCCAGAGTGCTGCGGTGATTAGGAGTGCAGCTTTCAGAACTGGCGGGCCTGCGTTTGAACATTTCTTCCCCTCGTTAGCTGTGTGACCTTGCGCAAGTGTCTAAACTTCTCTGTGCTTCCTAGAATTCACGCCTGCAGCAGATATTTATAGAACGCAAGCTGTGTGCCAGATCCTGTTTTAGGTGCCGGAGACCCAGGGTGCACAATACGGACATGCTCCTGACCTCAGGCAGCTCACATCCTGGGTGGGAGAGAAAGACAATAACTTCATCCAGAAAAACATTCTGGACGTTAGGTGCTCTGAGGGAGGGCGAGGTAGTTAGGAGAAGCTTTCTGACTTGAGTTCCTGGGGGACGAGTTCTCCCGGCAGCTGGGAATAGTTGCAGAGACCGGAGGAACAGCCCGTTGTAGTATCCGCTTTGTAAAGGGCACCTGGCCTGAGGCCCGGCCCGTAGGAGAGCCTCTGTGCGTGTCGCCTGCTGGGCCCTCGCTTCCCCAGGGCCCCGTCCTCCTCCGCATAGAGCTGGGGACCCAGGTATCCTGTCCCCACAGAGGTGTGCCTCAAGGACCCCATGTCTGTGGCGGACAGCCTCTACAACCTCCAGCTGGTGCAGGATTTCTGTGCCTCCCGCCTTCCTCGTGGCTGCCCACTGTCCCTCGAGGACCTGCTGTATGTCCCACCGCCCCTCAAGGTAAGGCCGTCTCGAGGCCTCGTGGGCCGAGGCTGGCGTCCGGGGCCGTGGGTCCCAGTGGCTGACCCCGCCTTCTGCCTCCAGATCAACCTGGTGGTGCTGCTCGCCGAGATGTTCATGTGCTTTGAGGTGCTGAAACCTGATTTCGTGCAGGCTAAGGACCTTCCTGATGGTCATGGTGAGGCCTGGCCCGGGGTGTGGGGCGGGGTAGGGAGGCCAGGCCCTGCCTGACCCTCCTCTCTCTGCTGCAGCGGCCTCCCCCCGGGCCACAGAGGCCTCTTCCGCCCAGAACAGCAGTGGCTGCAGGTATGGTTTCCCCACTGGGTGAGTCTCCGTGGCCGTGGCCCTGTGACAGGGCTAGGGGATGCTCTCTGTTCTCGGCTCCTGGGAGAGGTGAGCAGGGGCGGGGCAGGGAGGGGCCCTTGGCTGACGTGCATCTCTTCGCAGTTCTCCTGTCTTCAATTTCCGCCACCCACTCCTGTCACCCGGCGGCTCCCAGTCCCCACTCCGTGGATCCACAGGTGAGGGCAGGGGTACAGCTTGTCACTGGAGACCCCTACGCAGCCACTACCCCCGGCTGACTTTGTCTCTCCTCCTGATCCTTCCACTGGGTCCCTCAGGCGCCTGAATGACCCGGTGGTGACACTCACCCCCACAGTGGCCCCCAGCTATCTGTCCACATAATGCCCATCAGTGACACACCCCGGCGGACCCCACCCAGGGTGCCCAGCGCCGTAGTGGCCACTGAATGACCGCTTACCACCCCTCCCCAGGCTCACTGAAGTCCTCCCCGTCCATGTCCCACATGGAGGCCCTCGGCAAGGCCTGGAACCGTCAGCTCAGGTGAGTGCGTCTCAGGGGCCTGGCCGGTGGAGCAGGCTGGGCAGGGGTGGGGCCGGGGCTTGTCCCAGGGGCTGACCCCTCCCTCCTGCCGCCCAGCCGTCCCCTCTCCCAGGCAGTGTCGTTCAGCACCCCCTTTGGCCTGGACAGCGACGTGGATGTCGTCATGGGAGACCCCGTCCTACTCCGCTCGGTCAGCTCAGACAGCCTGGGCCCCCCGCGCCCTGTGCCAGCCCGGACCCCCGTGCAGCCAGCCCCGGAGCCTGGCGACCTGCCTACCATCGAGGAGGCCCTGCAGATCATCCACAGTGCCGAGCCCCGGCTGCTCCCAGACGGGGCTGCCGACGGCAGCTTCTACCTCCACTCCCCCGAGGGGCCCTCCAAACTGCCGCTGGCTTCCTCCTACCCACTCGAGGGGGCCTCCAAAGCACCCGCCTACATGCCCCACCCCGAGGCCCCCTTGAAACCATCTCCCTGCACGGTGGCGGAGATGTCGAAACCGTCGGCCCTATCCGAGGGCTCCCCGAAGGCGGCGGCTTCGTCCCCAGCGGCCAACAACTCCGAAGTGAAGATGACCAGCTTTGCTGAACGCAAGAAGCAGCTGGTGAGGGCTGAGGCCGAGGCAGGGTCCCCGACGGCCACCCCCGCGGCACCAGAGGCCCTGAGCTCCGAGATGAGCGAGCTGGGAGCCCGGCTGGAGGAGAAACGGCGGGCCATAGAGGCTCAGAAGCGACGGATCGAGGCCATCTTTGCCAAGCACCGCCAGCGACTGGGCAAGAGCGCTTTCCTGCAGGTGCAGCCTCGGGAGGCCGGAGGGGAAGCGGAGGCAGAGGCGGAGCCAGGCCCAGTCCCCGGTGGGGAGCGGCCGGCGGGTGAGGGCCAGGGCGAGCCATCCCCACGGCCCAAGGCAGTGACCTTCTCACCCGAACTGGGCCCAGTGCCCCCCGAGGGGCTGGGGGACTATAACCGGGCGGTCAGCAAGTTAAGCGCCGCGCTGAGCTCGCTGCAGCGGGACATGCAGAGGCTCACGGACCAGCAGCAGCGGCTCCTGGCTCCGCCCGAGGCCCCTGGGCCTGCCCCGCCGCCCGCCGCGTGGGTCATCCCTGGTCCCACGGTGGGTCCCAAAGCCGCATCTCCCAGCCCTGCTCGGCGCGCCCCGGCTGCCCGGCGCAGCCCCGGGCCCGGCCCCAGCCCGACACCCCGAAGCCCGAAACACGCACGGCCGGCGGAGCTGCGGCTGGCTCCCCTGACGAGAGTGCTCACGCCTCCCCACGATGTAGACAGCCTCCCCCACCTGCGCAAGTTCTCGCCAAGCCAGGTGCCCGTGCAGACCCGTTCCTCTATCCTCCTGGCGGAGGGGTCGCCTCCAGAGGAGCCCGCGGCCCGGCCTGGCCTCATCGAGATCCCACTGGGCAGCCTGGAAGAGCCCACGGCCGAGGACGAGGGAGATGGGAGCCCCCCTGGTGCTGAGGATTCCTTAGAGGAGGAGGCGTCTTCGGAGGGAGAGCCCCGGCCCGGGCTGGGATTCTTCTACAAGGTGAGTCGCCGAAGCAGGTTGGGGAAGGGGCGGGGTGGGTGGGCACAGGCGTGGAGGCGGAGAGCCAGGTGGGAGTGGGCAAGGACAAGGTAGGCGTGGCCAGATGGACAGATGGGTGGGTGGGTGGATAGACAGATGGACGGGGTGGGCGTGGGTGGACAGACGGGTGGGTGACAGACGACAGGGGCGGGCGGATAAGCAGGGCTGGGGTCTTCCACTTCCTTCTGTCTCATGCTCTCCTTCATGCTCTGCCCACCTCGGCCCTGCCGGTTCCCCTCCCCGCTCTCCCATGTCTGGTCCCTGTTCCCCATCCTCACGGCACCCCCAGCCTGGCCTGGTGCTCTCACCTGGACACCTGCACCTGCATCTTGAACGGCCTCTGCTGTCCACCCCACCCCTCCATCCCTGGCCATCTTCAACTGAGCAGCCAGAGAGATTTTTTTTTTTTTACTATGAACTGGACCTTGTCAATCCCGTTTAAACCCTTCGGTAGCTCTTCTTGCTCTTAGAATAAAAGTCCTTCCGTGGCCTTAGGCTCTGCCCACCTCTGACCCTCCCAGGCCACGCCCCCCCCCATCCCAGCCACACCGCCTCCCCATTCCAGGACTGCTAGGCTTGTTCTAGCCTCAGGGCTTTTGCATTTGCTGTTCCCTCTTGCCTGGGATACTCTCTTTACCTCTCGCCTTCTTGTCATTCTCTCTCCCTGGTCACCTTCTCCTAGAAGCCTTGCTTAGTGCCCCCAGGCTGGGATAGATCCCGCCCTGTAGACTGGTAGCTGTTTTGTCTTAATATTTTTTATTTATTTTGAGAGAGAGAAGGGAGAGTGAGGGAGGGGCAGAGAGAGAGAGAGAGAGAATCCCAAGCAGGCTCCCCACTGTCAGTGCAAAGCCTGATGGGGGGCTCAAACTCATGAACTGTGAGATCATGACCTGAGCCAGAACCAAGAATCAGATGCTTAACCCACTGAGCCTCCCAGGTGCCCCAGACTGGTAGCTGCTTCTGATGTATCAGGTCGTCTCCCACCCTGGGTTAAGTGCTCTGTGTGAACAGCACCCGGGTCCACTCTGGTCCGTGTGCCGCACGTAGAACTCTGCACGAAGCAGGAGCCAAGGGGACGCCCTCAGCCCAATTACAAAATCGGAAGGGTGGGTGAGTGGTTGCCAGGCTGGGTTGATGGACGTACCAGGGGAGGGACGGCCAGCCGGACTCCGAGCCTGCCCCCAGGATGAAGACAAGCCCGAGGACGAGATGGCCCAAAAGCGGGCCAGCCTGCTGGAACGGCAGCAGCGGCGGGCGGAGGAGGCTCGGCGGCGGAAGCAGTGGCAGGAGGCCGAGAAGGAGCAGCGGAGGGAAGAGGCTGCCCGGTGAGCGGAGTGCTGCCCGGGCCCCCGGCCCCCCGCGAACCCGCGGCCTGTCTGACCGCTTGATAACTCTCGGTCTGCAGGCTGGCCCAGGAGGAGGCGGCCCCGGGCCCCCCAGCCCCCCCAGCCCCTGCAGCGACCCCGGCCCCTGCCGCCAGGGCCCCCGTCGAGGAGGAGGTGGGCCCCAGGAGGGGGGAGTTCACCCGGCTCGAGTATGAACGCCGGGCCCAGCTGAAGCTGATGGACGACCTTGACAAAGTGCTACGGCCACGGGCTGCGGGGACCGGGGGGCCGGGCCGGGGTGGGCGGAGGGGCCCCCGGCCGCGCTCCGGTTGCTGTGACGACTCGGCCTTGGCACGAAGCCCTGCCCGTGGCCTGCTGGGTAAGGAGCCCGTAGGGAGGGGTGGGGCGCAGGGATGGTGCCTGCTCAGTGCCCTTTTCCAGGGCTGTGGAGACCGCGCCCCCCCCCCACCCCTGAGTATGTGGGAGAGGGGAAGACTGTGCGTGGGGTGACGGGGGCCTTGCCCATGCCCTTTAGACTTCCAGAGGGATGTGGGGGCTACAGTGGGGGTAAGGCGTGTTGGGCAGAGCTGGCCCAGAGTTGTCTCCGGGGTTTCGTGGATGAGGCCCCCTCGGGTACGTTCAGGGGCAACAGCTTTCTAGTGGGGGTTTCCCCACAGCCTGCTGGGCACAGCTCCTGCCCCCGTGGGTAGGGGGAGGTCTCAGTTGGAAGGCACAGGGTGAGGGTCTTGGGAAGGGCTGACCCCACGTGCCCTCCACAGCCTACTAGGTAAGGTCCTCCCCCCCCGCATTTGGGGACACCAGGGGCTTTGGGTGGGGATGACTCCGTGCCATCTTCTCCCAGGCTCCCGGCTCAGCAAAGTCTACTCTCAGTCCACCCTGTCACTGTCAACCGTGGCCAACGAGGCCCCCAATAATCTTGGCGTGAAGAGGCCGACGTCTCGGTGAGTTTGGCCGGGGTGGGCAGGTGCCCGCGTCTCAGGTGCCCCGAGTCTGTGTGTTCTCTTCCGCCGAAGGGATTAGAGGACACATTCGAGGCCGAGTGGGGCTCTGTCCTCTGCACTTGAGCAGGGCTCCGGCAGGTGCACCTGCCTGCCTCCTGTTGTGCCATGTTCTGGGCTCGGCCCTTCCCCGGTCCCTCTGTGCATGGGAAGGCTTCACCCACTACCGAGTGCATCCCCATCCCTTCCTGTCCCCCCACAGGGCTCCATCCCCATCCGGCCTCATGTCCCCAAGCCGCCTGCCTGGTAGCCGGGAACGCGACTGGGAGAACGGTAGCAACGCCTCGTCCCCGGCGTCGGTGCCCGAGTACACAGGTAAGTGGGGCTGGGGATCGCGAGCACCCCGCCAGGCCCTGCCTGCCCCGTCACCCCCACTGACCACCCTGCCCACCCCAGGTCCGCGGCTGTACAAGGAGCCCAGCGCCAAGTCCAACAAGTTCATCATCCACAACGCCCTGTCGCACTGCTGCCTCGCGGGCAAGGTGAACGAACCGCAGAAGAACCGCATTCTGGAGGTGAGCCTGGGGCTGGCAGTGGGGGCGGGAGGGCTGGGGCCAGGGCCCTGCTGCCCACCCCCCCACCCCCCCACCCCCGGTGAACCGCTTCCACCACCCGACCAGGAAATTGAGAAGAGCAAGGCCAATCACTTCCTGATCCTCTTCCGCGACTCGAGCTGCCAGTTCCGGGCCCTCTACACGCTGTCCGGGGAGACAGAGGAGCTGACGAGGCTGGCCGGCTACGGCCCCCGCACAGTCACGCCCGCCATGGTCGAGGGCATCTACAAGTACAACTCGGACCGCAAGCGCTTTACCCAGATCCCTGCCAAGACCATGTCCATGAGTGTAGACGCCTTCACCATCCAGGGCCACCTCTGGCAGAGCAAGAAGCCCACCACCCCCAAGAAGGGCAGCAGCACCCCCAAGTAGCCTCGTCCCGGTGGTTCCCAGGGCAGAGGACAGCCTGGAGGACAATCAGTTGGCATTCCTGGGTCTCGTCTGTCCCCAACCTTGTCTGGGTAGGGCTGGAGTCCCTACCCCCTAACTTCTGTCCTGTCCTGCTGTGGGGGCTGAGCTGGGAGGTTCAGGGACTCAGGGCTCAGCTCAGTCCCCTGTCTGTCCTCCCCACCTTCTTGAATAAAATAATTTAGAAAGAGCTCGAGTGCTGGCATCTCCCTGAGGCTGGCTGGGGCGTCCAGTGACCTCTCTGAGGGGGTTTTCCAGCCTCGCCCGCCATGTCCTGCCGCCTCAAGAGCCCTGATGCGGCTCATGCCAAGGCCCCACGTGGCTGCTCCTTGGCTGCCTCTCGACCAGCCTCTCCCCGTGGCCTCCCCACCCGCCGCTCACTGCACTTCCCTCCTCCGTGCGGATGTTACTGGCCCCTCCTGGCACTTGGTCTGCGGCCAGCTGCTAAGCTTGACCTTCTCTCCTCCAGCCGCCTGCCCCCATTTCGGCCTCTGGAAAGGATTCCCATGTTTCTCTCCTACGAGCCCCACACCCAAGGGTCCAGGTGTGCCCTTGGCATCGCTGGGGATGGCTCAGATGTAGGCCCTAGGCCGTAACTCGAGCCTGCCTGAGCTGCTGCTCTCCGTGGCCCAGACACAGGACCGGCTTCCCCAACCCCACCCGACACTGCACAGTTCACCTAATGGCCGCTTCTGTCTCGCTAGCCTCTCTCCATCCCCATAACTGGCCCCCAGTCCAGGCCACCAACCCGGGCCTCCCCCCCCCCATCACCTCCCACCACCAACCAATCCCCCACAGCCCACATGGCCTGTTCAGAGCACAAATCTGATTATGTCTCTTGATGCTTAAAATCCCTTAATAGTCCAGAGCCCACTAATGGCTTCCCAGAGCTTAGGCCTAAGGACCACGCCCTGACCCAGGGCTGAGGTCTGGCTCCTGGCTGCCATCCAGAGTGAGAAGTACCTTGACAGGCTCTCAGACCAGTCTTCTGAGGGGAGGTCAGCGCCCTGGCCCAGAATGAATCTGGAGAAGGCAGGCTGTGTATCTCTACCTAATGTGGGAATGGGCTGGGAAGGCCCTCAAGGAGGCCTCAGGCGGCAGAGACGGGCCTCTGAGAACTGGCTCTGCAGGGGGAGGGTGGGGCATGTGCCCTGGCTGGAAGCCCAGCTGCCCCACCTCCCGCATCAGCCAATCTGGGGGCGGGGGGGGGGGTGCCGGGCCCAAGGCCAGGGCACTACCCAGCTGGCAGTCCCCATAGGCACCTGGGCAGCAGGAAGGGTGGGCAGGAAAGAGGCTCAGACCGTGTGTACAAACATAGATTCTATTGGGGCAGGAGGAATGGGGGAGGAGGGATGAGGGATGCAGGGCTGGGGTCAGTCCTCCTTCAGGCTCCCGAACACGGCAGCCGGCACACTCTGCTGCTCCAGCCGCACCTCTGGGAAAGGAGAGAGGCCACGGTCATTCCGGGAGGGGGGGGCCCCACGGTCATTCCGGGAGGGGGGGGCCCCCCCCACCCCCAACCCCCCCCACCCCCAACCCCCCCCCACCCCCACCCATGCCTCCGCCAAAACGTCCTGCCCACCTGGCTGGCCCCCTACCGTTGGGTTCCAGATCCATCTCGTCCTCGTCCTCGTCCCCCCCTAGCTCTATCTCCTCCGGGTTGGCTTGCTGGGCCAGCTCGGCCAGCTCCTCCCGGGATGCATCGCTCCTGGGGGTGGGCAGGGGTGAGGGAGGGGATGGGCAGGGGTGAGGGAGGGAAGGAGGGACAGGGCAGGCGGGGAGGGAGGGAGGGAGGGGGCAGGCAGGGGGGAGGGAGGGGGACGCGTGCCGCTCAGCCTCCCCGCCACCCCTGCCCCCGCACCTCACAAACAGGATCTTGCTCTGGGCCCGCGGCGGCTGGTCCCGCTCGGCCTCGGCCGCCAGCTGCTCTGCCCGCTGCTCCAGCAGCTTCATGTCGTCCATGCCGCTCTGCCCGGGGGCGAGGTCGGACACTGGCGGGGGAGCGTGGGGGTCACACACCAGTCTGCCCAGGCCACACCCGCGCTGGCCCCTGCCACAGCCCACAGGCCGCTCTGCTCCTTACCGGGCACCCCACCCCCATCCGTCCGAGGACCCAGCCCTCAAGGAGTTCCCAGGTTCGGCAGGGGGTAGGGAGGTGGGGGGGTAGGGAGGTGGGGGGGTGGGGAGGTGGGGAGGTGGACGCTCAACGCTCTCAGACCAGGAGGTCAAGGGCGGGCAGAGAGCAGGGGCCGGGCCCTTACTGCGGGTGCCCACAGCTGCTCACCGGTGCCCGTGGCGCTGCCCGACACCTTGAGCATCTGCGAGGCCATGAAGTTGACCTGCGTGTTGTACGTGGCCTGCACGCTGCGGCGGATCCGCAGCATCTCCCGGATGGTGTCCTCGTTGCCGTGCCGGACCTCGAAGTCCTTCCACGTCTGCCAGAAAGCCCCGGTGGTCTGTGCGGGGTGGGGCGCATGGCGTGAGCGGCTGGCTCGGCTGCAGCCTCCGTCACTGCCCACCCGCCCGCCCGGGCCCACGCCCTACCCGGGGGTCACAGATCTGGGAGCAGAAGCTGTAGATGGCCCGCGCCCGGTCGATCTCGCCGAGCTTGCACTCCATGTCCGCGAACCGCAGGCACATCTCCCGGGCGTGTTCGTCCGACAGGACCTGGGTGGCGGTGGCGAGGAGGGGGCAGGGCGTGAGCGGGCTCCCTGCACCCCGGGCCCTCCGGAAGGCTCCCGGAGGTCCCACGTGTGGGGGCACGCTCAGAGCCTCTGGCCACCCCCGTTCCCCGCCCCGCCCCACAGGGCACCTCGATGGCCTTCTGGTAGATGCCGCGGGTGTGGGTGACCCCGTAGATCTCGGCCGCACGCTTGATGTAGATGTTGAACATGTCGTACTGCTGGGCGGGCTCCACGGCCCGGGTGGCGCGCTCGTACACTGCCATGGCGTGCCGGGCCAGGCCCCACTCTTCCTCCAGCTGGGCGTACAGCAGGTACAGCGCTGAGACACGAGGCGGGGGGGGGCACGGTCAGAGGCTGGTGCCCGGCCCCAGACAAGCCCTCCCCCGCCCGGCCCGGCCCGCCCGCCCGCCTCACTCTTCGCGTATTTGGGAGGGCAGCCATCCAGCGCCTGTTCGAAGAGGTCCCGCGCCCGCTCCAGCTTGCGGCCCCCGTAGCGGGCAATGAATTTGGTCAGGTAGGTGCTCCAGATGTCAGACACGTTGGGCCACTTGAACAGCGAGATGCCACGCTCGTACGCCTGCCCCGGGAGAGGGTGTCGTGTGTGGGAACCCAGGGCAAGAACACGTGGCGTCCAGCCTGCCAGGAGAGTCCCCACGTCTCCCTCGGGCTGGTCACGGCGGCCCCTTCCCCGTCCACCCTGCCCCACGATCACGGCGCCGTCAAGGGGGCCTGTGCGTCTCCCTCAACGGACCAGGACTAGGACCTACCAAGTCACCGGTAGGTAACCTTATGGGCGGGGGAGTCGGGGGGGTCCTCAGTTCTGTGGACACTGGAGCCCACGGCCTTGGGAAGAGGTTCCCATGCCCGGGCCAGGGACAGGGCCGGTGTCACTCAGGCCGGGGGGGGGGGGGGGGGGGCGGGTGGCACACGTGTATGTCATCTGGATACGTGCGGTCTCCGCCTAGAACCGAAACCTCCCAACAGAGAGGCAGGGCCTCCCAACACGTGCACGTGCAGGACCTCACGTACCTACAAGCTGTCACACAAGCAGAGGAGGGACAGCCCGCACACACCCGCCGCCCAGAAACAAGACTCGGTGCCTGTTAAGAGGTGAACTGTGTCCCCCAAATTCCTGTTGAAGCCACAACCCCAGGACCTCAGAATGTAACTGGACTTAGAAACCAGGCCTTTAAAGGGGAAATGAAGGGGAGTCGTTAGAGTGGGCCCTAACCCGAGATGACTGGAGTCCCTGTGGGATTAAGACACATACACACACCGGTGGGAAGACAGCCGCCCGCTAGCCAAGGACAGAGGCCTTGGGAGAGACCAGCCCCGCCAGCACCACAGTCTGAGATTTCCAGCCCCCAGGACGAGGACGGTATGTCTCTGCTGTCTGAGTTCCCTGCTCTGCGACACCTTGTTAGGGCCACCGGAGCACACGGACACAGCGGCCGGGGCCCCGGGACAGGAGACCCCGCTGTCCGGGACCTCCAGATCAGCCCCCCTCACCTTGAAGCTCTCCTCGAAGTACTTGTGCTCCTCCAAGAACATGGCGTAGTTGATGACAATCTGGGGCGTGGCGATACGCAGATCCAGGATGCGGTCGTAGACGGCCTTGGTGGACTGCGGGGCAGCAGCAGGTCAGGGCACGTCCGGGGCAGAGACTGTGGCCCTGCCCCCGGCTCCACGCCGCCACGGGCCCTCGGCCCCCCGACTCACCTGGAAGGTGCCCAGGCTCTCCTCCAGGTCGGCGAGCATCGACCACACCTTCAGGGACTTGTACACGCGGTTCTGCACGGGCTCCGAGCCGTCGAAGTACTCGGCTCGGCGGGCAGGCAGCGCGGTGGCCTTCTGGAGGGAGCAGGCAGCAGGGCGGGGGCTTGGGGACAGCCGGACACGGCCACACAGCACACCACGCCCCCGCCCTAACATGGGCTCGCGTTTACCCGCAACAGCCGCAAAGCCTGGTCGTAGTTCTCGTGCCGGAGCTCCAGCTCGCCACACTCACACCACACGCTGGCCAGGTCGTCCACCTGCTTGAAGCTCACCTTGGTGGCCTTCTCCAGGATGATGCGGGCCTGCAGGGGTGGGAGAGGGCAGGTTGGGACCCTGCCTCTCTGGCCCCTGCCCGCCCCCGCGAGAGTGCACGTGTCTGTGCCTCCTGGGTCCTCTGGCCGAGCACACGCCTCTACTCACACACGCGCAAACCCACACACGCAGGGCACTCACATCGTCCAGCTGCCCATTGTCCTCGTAAAACTTGGCAAACGCGACCCACAGTGTGTGGGGCTTGCCTGTGGCCTTGAAAGGGTCCACCGTCTGCACGGCCTCCGTGTACGTGTTGATGATCTGGGTGGGAAGGATGGAGTCAGGCTGGACGGTCGGGGCCCAGCAGGCAGGGGAAGGGGGCTGGGGTGGGGCGGGGCGTCACACACCTCCCGGGGGCGGCCCTGGTGCAGGGCCACGCGCTTGTGCCACTCGTGCACATGGTGTGGGTTCTGGCGCAGCAAGACGCTGTTGAGGAGCAGGGGCCGCCGGCCAATGAGCTGCTCGAAGCGGGCCAGGCGCAGCTCCAGGTCCACGTCATCTGCGCTCGAGATGGGGGCGGGGCCTCAGCACAGCGGCCCCGCCCCCACCTCTGCACCACCAGGGCCCCGACTGTCCGGGGCCTGGCAGACTCACTCCACTGGCCACTCCGGCCAGGGATGCAGCGCTAGTCCCGGCTACTCACCAAAGTTCCACCCACGCCGGCCTCCCTCTGTCGTGCAGACGCACCTCCCCCGTTGCTGTCCCTTGGGGCTCTCAGAGCCCTGCCTGCCGGCCCAGCCCTCTCCCCTCACCGGCCCAGGCCTGCCTCACCTTCCTCCTCCCGCCCCAGTTCTGAGGCCGTCTCCATCTTGGCTGCGATCATGCTCTCCTCAAACTGCGCGTAGCTGTCGAACACCTGGGTGAAGTCGCGCACGGTCATCACAGTCCGGATGGCCTCCTCGTACACGTCTCGAGCCTGTGGGCACGGGCGGGGTAAAAGGAAAGTGCTGGCTGGGGGGACGCGAGGGCCTGCCCGCGTGGACGCAGGGGACCTGGCCGCACTGCCCGGAGCACCGACACCCAGCAGAGCCACAGCCGCCCCCTGCCCTCCCCAGTAAATGGTGACGGTCCCCGTGCAGAGTGACTACGAAGCTCAAGGGAGACACGTGTGAGGTGGCCGACGCCCGGTTAAGACTCGAGAGGTGACCGACCCCGACGCCCCCACAGGTCCCCGCTGCGGGGACCCCGGACTTGGCCATGGAGGGCCCCACCCCACTTCTGAAGCTCATGTTCTCCCGGTCACTCCCGCCCCTAAGCTTGGGCCCCATCCCTCTACCCCTGTTCCTGGCCAGTCATGCTCCACTGTCCGCCCCACCCCGGCCGCTGGCTCCGCCCGCCTCCTGACCAGTCCCCTGCCGCCAGCCTCAGCCTGTGGTGGCCTGAAGGGTTTCTGTGAAGCATGCAGCCGGTCCTGCCTCCGTCCTGCTCACGCCTGGCTGGCGGCGCCCCTCAGCAGGGCACGGCCGACCCCTCAGCCCGCAGGGCGCTCCCTCCCCTAGCCCGTCAGCGGCCCCTTCTCTGCTCCAGCTCCTCTCGCCTCCTCTTCCACGAGGCCCCGACGACTCCAGCCAGCAACTCTGGGGATCCGTCCGCCCCACGCACCCCCCTATTCCACTGCCTGACGACAAGCAAGCTAACGTGGACGAGAACACTGACACCTCGGGAGTGACCGCTGTGTCCGGCACCTGCGTGGCACCCGCCCACTCTCCCCTCGTCGCCTCCCGTGCCTGCGCACCTTCTCGAAGTGGCCGCTGCGGATGTAGTAGTCAGCCAGCGAGCACCAGAGCTTGCCCAGCTGGTCGGTGAAGCGGGTGAGGCCCCCGCGGATGATGGCGTCCACATTGAGTGACTGCACCTTGTCTGGGTTCTGGGAGATGAGGTCACAGAGCTCGTGCCACAGCTGCGGACCCAGGAGGAGTCGTCTCAGCCCTGTGCCCCACGGGGGGGGGGGGGGGGGGGGGGGGCAAGCCTTCCTGCCCAACCCCATCCCCCCACAAGCCCACCTGGTAGTTGGACTTGCCAGCCTTGGACACAAAGCGCTCGTCGTTCACCACGGTGGCCAGGCGCTGCGCGGCTTCATCCAGCCGGTCACTGGACTTGAGGTACTCGATGTACTCCTCTGCACTCTCGGGGCTCAGCTGGGCAGCGGGCGGCCCCACCAGCAGTCAGCGGGGCCGCAGAGCCACCCCGCCGTCCCCCCAGCTACCACTCGGCAGCTCCGGGTCAGCCACGCACCGCTGCCCTGACCCGGCGCCAGCCCTGCCGACCCAGCCTTAGCCACACGTGTCCCACCCGGACCCTACCAGTCCGGCCTCAGCCCCACGGGGGCAGCCTTGACCGGCGGTCCAGCCGAGGCCCCGCCAATCCGGTCTGGGCCCCTCTGGTGCAGCCCCAGCCCTGACCGGTCTGGCTTAGACAACAAAGGCACAGCCGGCACGGTCCGGGCCCGGCCTTTACCCCAAGTCCCCCAGCCAGACAGCGCGGTGCCGAGTTTCACAACGTACGACAGCTGTTAGAAGCGCGAGGGGGCGGCACCCCCCCCATGCTGTTTCCGCCTGGAAACATTCCCACAGCCGTTTGTCTCCCACTCCCTGCCCTCCCACGGTTGTGGTTTTACTGGTTTAAAAGATGTGACCAGGAGGGGCGCCTGAGTGGCTCAGTCGGTTGAGCGTCCGACTTCGGCTCAGAGTCTGTGAGTTCGAGCCCCACGTCTGAGCTGTTAGCACAGAGCCTGGAGCCTGCTTCGGATTCTGTGGCTCCCCCTCTCTCTGCCCCACCCCTGCTCATGCTGTGTCTCTGTCTCAAAAATAAAAACATTTAAAAAAAATTAAAAATAATAAAGAAGCAGAAGAGGGGGATGCTTGGGTGGCTCAGTCAGTTGAGCATCCGACTTCCACTCAGGTCATGATCTCACGGTTCAGTTCGTGAGTTCGAGCCTCATGTCGGGCTCTGGGCTCACAGCTCGGAGCCCGGAGCCCGCTTTGGATCCCGTGTCCCCCTCTGTCTGCCCCTCTGCTGTTTGTGCTCTGTCTCTTGCATTGTCTCAGAAATAAACGTGAAAAAAAAAATTTTTAAAGATGTGACCAGGAGACGTGGTCAGCTCGTGGGCACCTGTCTATCCAGTTAGATCAAAAGCTCCATGCAGGCAGGGACTGTCTTTGTCACACGCTGTCCCAGCACTTGTCTCAATGCGAGACATGCAGCAGGTGCTGGCAAATTATTTGGAGGGAAAACAAATCGCCAACAAGAGCCTTCCCCGCCTCCCGTCTGTCGGGTGACGCCCCTCGAGGGGCCAGTGTCCCAGTAAGCCGGCGCTGGGAACCTCGTGAAGCGGCCTCTCGCCGCTCGGTCCCGCCCCACCCCCACAGGCGTACCTTGAGGAAGCGCCGGTAGCCCCGCACGGCCGTCTCAGGTAGTGGGTGTGAGCGCAGGAAGCGCAGGTACAGGGGCCAGATGCGAGAGTGCTGCGTGATGGGCAGTGCCCGGAGAGCGCGGTCGAAAGTGCGGCGGGTGTGTGTGATTCGGCCCTGGTCCATGAGGAACTGGCAATAGTCCAGCCACAGCCGTGGCATCTGGAGGCGTGGGGGACGGGCAGGGTCTGAACCGCTGGCGCCACGGCTCGACCACAGAGACGGCACGTGTCCTGTGGCCAAAAATGCAGCAAGACCCGGGACCCCGTCCTCTAGGGCTAATCCAGCTCAATCTCGGACACACCGAGGCAACAGGACTCCAATCCCCCGGTCCCCGTCCACTTGCACCTCCCCCTCAGCGCTCGCCCGGCCTCTGCCCCGCCCCCCCCCCCCCCCCACTCCCACCTTGTGCATGAACACAAAGGCCCTCTCGTGGCAGTTGTTGACATCTTCGTAGGCCGGGTCGGTCACGCAGCGATGCTTCACCTGTGCCCGGCGCGCCTTCAGGTATCGGTACCAGAGTTTGTAGCTGGGGAACGCGGGAGGGGCAGACAACGACCGGTCAGCCTCACATACCCCTGGAACCCTCTGCCCTGCGCCGGGAAGTGACTGCAGGGCAAAGGGGCCTGGGGAAGGACGGCAAGTCTCAGCATTGGGGGGCACGGGCCAGGACACCAGGGAAGGTGTGCTGAGCCGTCAGGGGACGTACACTTAGTGCCCGAACGACAGCCATCACCTGGGACCTACTGGCCAGTTCCGTTACGGCTAGATTAGGTGGGGTGGGGTGGGGGGCCGGGCAGGGCGGCTGGGACCGTTCCCACCTGCAGGGCAGCAGCTTCAGGGCCCGCTCGTACAGCTGATTGAGCCTCGGCTTCGGGGCACCCTGCTTGAACTCAATGTAGCGGAGCCAGCATTTGACGGAGAACTGGTTCCGCATGATTTCCTCCTCGTAGGGGAGGTCCTCTTCCTCCTGCGGGAGCCAGGGAATGGGAAAAGAGAGACCTGAGCTCAGAGCCAGGGCACCAGACACCCACATACCAGGACTCAGGTTTGGATTTCACTCCTCGAAATCTTACTGCCCACAGTCTGACCCGGGTCATCAGACTCCTCAACCACAGGGTTCCGGGCCAGACTTGAGACTGTCATCCAGACACCACTCTTTTGGCCCTCCCAGTCAAGCCACCTACCCTCTGGCCCAGGTCACCAGATTTCTCAGACTGCCCGTCCACTGCCAGGTCTCTCTGGACCTGGACGCCAAGCTTTAACTCCGCACAACACGCCTCTTCCTAAACACCAGGCCTTCAGCATCTCAGGCTCCCGCTATCCAGAACTACTCAGCTGTCCCAGAACTCGGAAAGTGAACACGGAAACCTTATTTGACATGAAGTCAGGAAGCCCTGAAGGGGGCACTCCGATGCCTACCATCTCTTTGTCAATTGCAGACCCCCCCCCCCCCCCCGCAGGAAGAAGGGCACCTTGCGTTCCCAACAGAAAGAAGCTTACTTTACTACCCCAGCAAGATTTTCTCCTTGCCCAGCAACAGCCCAGCCAATGAGAAACCGCCACAGCCCAGCCAATGAGAAGCCATCACCACCCTGAACTATCACTTTCACCTAACAGATTTTCCTTCAAACCGGCCCCTCCTAGTTTACTCCTTTTTCTCTATAAAGTGACGTTACTTGGGCACCCAGGTGGCTCCGTTAAGCGTCCAACTTCGGCTCAGGTCATGATCTCACGGTGTGTAAGCTGGAATGCTGCATCAGGCTCCGTGCTGACAGCAAAGAGCCTGCTTGGGATTCTTTTCCTCACTTTGCCCCTTCGGCACGTGCACGTGCTCTCTCAAAACAAACAAACAAGTTTTAAAATAAAATAAAGTGATGCTCCTCTCCTTTGCTCTCCGACTTGCCTTCGGTTTTGCCATAGCTTGCATATCCTGAATTAAAATTCCTCTGTCGTTCCTAAATAAACCCACTCTGCTGATAAAATCACTGGCAGTTTTATTTTCCAAGTCGACAGAAGCTAGACCTTTACATCAGAAGGAGACGTATGGACCAAACCCCAAGCCTCCCCAATACGAAACACCAAACACCTGTGAAGATGCTAGGCCTCTACAGACACACCTCACACATACTGCTGGTTCAGCCCCAGGCCACCACGATACACATCACAATACAGCAAGTCAAATGAATTTTCTGGTTTCCCGACACACATAAAAGTTATGTTTACACTGCAGTCTATTAAATTTGCATTGGCATTATGTCTAAAAAGTGTTATAACTCGATTAAAAGATACTTCCTTGCAAAAAAAGTGCTAACCACTACTTGAGGTTTCAATGAGTTGTAATCTTTTTTGCTGGTGGAGGGTGGAGGGTGATGGCTGCTGACTGATCAGGGTGGTGGCTGCTGAAGGTTGGGGTGGCTGTGGCAATTTCTTAAAATAAAACAAAATAAAGCCTGCCACATCAACTGAATCCTGCCGACACGAACAACTTCTCTGTAGTATGTGACTCGGTTTTTGACAGCACTTGAAAAAAATTTTTTTTATTTCTGAGAGTGAGAGAGACAGAGCACAAGCGGTGGAGGGGCAGAGGGAGAGGGAGACACAGAATCCGAAGCAGGCTCCAGGCTCCGGGCTGTCAGCACAGGGGCTCGAACACGGGGCTCGAACTCAGAACTGAACTGCAAGATCACGACCTGAGCCAACGTTGGGCGCCCAACGGAACCACCCAGGTGCCCCATCAGTTTGACAGCATTTTACCCACAGCAGGCCTTCTTTCCAAATTGGAATCCTCTCCAACCCTGCTGCTGCTTTGTCAACTAAGTGTATGTCATATTCCCTCTGTGTCTTCTCCGCACTGGGAGCAGCTCTCTGGCCACAGCCCCTCATCCTCTGAAAATGTCCGCCTGTGCAAAGTTCGTCTCCGCCCCCTCCTTGGTCAGGAGCACCTGTCAGCTGTTGAGCCGATCACTGTCTGCAGTGGCATTAAAACCCCCAGAGACACTGACAGATGAGAGCCTCAGCAGCTGGGCAGCCCCACGTCCCCTGACCTCACTTATTCCTAGCCGCAGTTTCCAAACCAGTGTTGCTTCAAGGGACATCGACACAGCAGCCAAGTTCATTGGGACTAGGGCTGCCACAGTTGGGGTGGCTGGCTCTGGGGCTGGAATTGGGACTGTGTCTGGGAGCCTCATCACTAGTTATGCCAGGAAGCCCTCTCTGAAGCAACAGCTCTTCTCCTCCACCATTCTGGGCTTTGCCCTCCCAGAAGCCACAAGGCTCTTCTGCCTGATGGCGGCCTTTTGTATCCTCATCGCCATGTGAAGGAGCCATCTCCACCTCCCATAAGTTTTTCTCCTGTGTTTCGTCTGCCCTGTGCGTTCCTTTTCCTATACTTCCCCAGGCAGCCTGGGGAAAGTGGTTGGCTCAGGGTTTGACAGAGGAAAGATAAATACTGTACTAACAAGAACAAAATCGTTTATGTCACATTCTAGAAGCTCTGTTGCCATTTCAACAATCTTCACAGCATCATAACCAGTAGATTCCATCTTGAGAAACCCCCTTTTTTTTTTTGCTCATCCATAAGAAGCAACTCCTGGCTGGGATGCCTGGGTGGCTCAGTCCGTTGGGCGTCTGACTTCGGCTCAGGTCACGATCTCGCAGTCTGTGAGTTCAAGCCCCACGTTGGGCTCTGTGCTGACAGCTCAGAGCCTGGAGCCTGTTTCGGATTCTGCGTCTCCCTCTCTCTCTGCCCCTCCCCTGCTCACACACTGTTTTTCTCTGTCTCTCAAAAATAAATAAACATTAAGAAAAAAAAAAAGCAACTCCTCATCCTCATTTTATAATGAGATTGCAGCAATTTGGTCCTATTTTCAGATTCCACTTCTAATTCTGGTTCTCTTGCTGTTTCCATGTTTCCGCCACATCTGTCGTTACTTCCTCCAGTGAAGTCTTGAACCCCTCAAAGTCATACAGGAGAGTTGGAATCAACTTCTTCCAAGATCTTGTTAATGCTGTTATCCTTACCTCTTCTCATGAATCAGAATGTTCTTAACGGCATTTAGAGTGGTGAATCTTTTCCAGGAGGTTTTTAATTTGCTTTTCCCAGATCTATCAGAGTAATTACTATCTAGAACTGTAACCTTATGAAACGTATTTCTTGGAGTGCCTGGGTGGCTCAGTCGGTTGAGCGTCCAACTTCAGCTCAGGTCATGATCTCACAGCTTGTGAGTTCAAGCCCCATGTCAGGCTCTGTGCTGACAGCTCAGAGCCTGGAGCCTGCTTCGGATTCTGTGTCTCCCTCTCTCTCTGCCCCTAACCCACTCACATTCTGTCTGTGTGTCTCTCAAAAATAAATAAACGTTAAAAAAAATTTTTTTAATGAAACATTTTTTTTTACGTTTTTAAAAAATTTATTATTGAGAGACAGAGAGACACAGAGCATGAGCAGGGGAGGGGCAGAGAGAGGGGGAGACACAGAATCCGAAGCAGACCCCAGGCTCTGAGCTGTCAGCACAGAGCCCAACGTGGGGCTTGAACTCACAAGCTGTGAGATCATGACCTGAGCTGAAGTCGGATGCTTAACCGACTGAGCCACCCAGGCGCCCCAAAACGTATTTCTTAAATAATAAGACTTGAAACGGTAGGGGCACCTGGATGACTCAGTGGGTTAAGCGTCTGATTTCAACCCGGGTAATGATCTTACAGCTCATGGGTTCGAGCCCTGCGTCGGGCTCTGTGCTGACAGCTCAAGAGCCTGGAGCCTGCTTCGGATTCTGTGTTTCCCTCTCTCTCTGCCCCTCCCCTGCTCATGCGGTCTCCCTCTCAAAAATACATAAACATTAGGCAAAAATTGTTTTTAAAAAATTGAAATTACCCTCTGATACATGGGCTACAGAAAGGATGTTATGTTAGCAGGCGTGAAAACAACATTAATCTCATTGTACATCTCCATCAGAGCTCTTGGGTGACCAGGTGCATCGTCATGGAGCAGCAACATTTTGAAAGAAATCTTTTTTATGAGCAATAGGTCTCAACACTGGATTTAAAATATCTAGTAAATAGTGTTCTAAACAGACATACCATCATCCAAGCTTTGTTGTTCCACTTACATAACACGAAACGGATTTAGCTTAATTCTTTTCTTTTTAAAATTTTTAACGTTTATTTATTATTGAGAGACAGAGAGACACAGAGCATGAGCAGGGGAGGGGCAGAGAGAGGGGGAGACACAGAATCCGAAGCAGGCTCCAGGCTCTGAGCTGTCAGCACAGAGCCCGATGCAGGGCTCGAACTCATGAACTGTGAGATCATGACCTGAGCCGAAGTTGGTCGCCTAACCAACTGAGCCACCCAGGCGCCCCTGATTTAACTTAATTCTTAAGGGCCCTAGGCTTTTCAGAATGCTAAAGGAGCAATGGCTTCCACTTCGAGCCACCAGCTGCATTAGCCGGACAACAGAGTCAGCCTGTGCTTTGAAACGCTGAAGCCAGGCAGTGACTCCTCCTCTCCAGCAATGAAAGTCCTGGCAGGTCTCTTCTCCCAACAGAAGGCTTTCCCATTTCTGTTAAAAGTCTGTTCGGTCTGTGCAGTCACTTCATTAACTATCTTAATGAGATCTTGCGATCGACTTGCCACAGATGGCTACATCAGCACTCGCTCCTTCATTTGCACTTTGTGATGGAGACGGCTTCTTTCCAAACACCTCAAGAGCCAACCTCTGTTAGCTTCCAAGTTGTGTTCTTCAGCTTCCTTACTTCTCTCAGCCTTCGCAGAACCGAAGGGTTAGGCTTTGGCTGAATGAGACTTTGGCTTAAGGGGATGCTGTGGCTGGTGTGATCTTCTATCCAGACCACTGAAACTTTCTTTGTAACAGCAAAGGGCTGTTTCGCGCTTTTTTTTTTTTTTTTTATCATTCACGTGTCCGTCACTTCTAATCTTCTCCAAGAACTTTTCGTTCGCATTCACAATTTGGCTACTGGTGCCAAAGGCCTAGTAGCTTTCAGCCCCTCTCAGCTTGCAACGTGCCTTCCTCATTAAGCTTAATCATTTCTAGCTTCTGATTTCAGGTGAGACGGGTGACTCTTCCATTCACTTAAACACTTAGAGGCCACTGTAAGCTTAGTAATTTCAAAGTGGTTATGTCTGAGGGAGGAGGGCGGCCCAAGGAATAGCCTATGAAGCCATCCCAAAACACACAACAATTATTAACTTCCCAGTTTTACATGGGTGTGGCTCTTGACGCCCCAAAAGTCATGAAAAAGTATGAAATACTGTGAGATTACCAAAACGTGACACAGAGACATGAAGTGAGCAAATGCTGCCGGAAAATGGTGCCAACACACTTACTTCATGTAGTGTTGCCACAAACCTTCAATTTGTGTTTAAGAAAGAAAGAAAAGAAGAAAAAACCCCACAGTAGCTATAAAGTGCAATGAAAGGTCGTATGTCTGTGCTCCAGATACCAAGTCTTGGGACTCTTCAGAATCCCAATGGCCACTGCCTGACCACAGTTGACTCCACAGTTCTCCTAATCCAGACAGCAAACCTTCGTTCCACAAACTACAACGCTCAGGACTTGACCTAGGCCGTTACTCAGAGCACCAAGGCTTTACCACAGAAACCAGAACCCCGGCCTGATCACTATGCCTTAATTCCAGACTCCGGACTTCTACAAGATTTCGCTATGCGATTCCCCTCCCCCACCCTCCCGCGCGCTCCTATTTCCACCAAAGGTCCGGACGCCAGGCCCTGAACCTCGACTGCAACTCTTAACTCAGACCACTTGGACTCCACTTTTGCTCCTGGACACCCTGGTCCGTAGGTCCTGCCCTCGAGCGGACAGAGCTTTGGCCCAGACACCCCAGGCGACCAGGCCCCGAACCCCTGAAGTATCCAAGCCCAGGTTCTCCCACGCGGGCCACCCCCGGCCCCGCCGCGGACTCACGAAAACAAGGTCCGGCCGCTCCGGCCGCGAAAGACGCGCCATCACCACCATTTTCCTGGCTATCCAGACACGGGCAGAAGTCGCGTTATAATGACGTCTCCCGCTGAAGGCCCGCCCCCCAGGGCCAGACCTATTTCCTATTGGTTGAACCTTTTCCGACCGAGCGGACGACGTTTGTTGACTTTCGCGTGGACGGCTCCAGGGACCGGAAGCAGAGAAGAGGCTCCCGAAGATGACGTCATCTTGAAAGCTCCTCGACCAATCAGCTTCAGTAGTGGAGCCCGCGAACGCCCAGTGAGCTGCTGTCTTGCTGGAGGGTTGACCTTGGGCGGAAGCGGCTTTGTAGCCTAGGAGAAGCGAGATGGGGGTGAAGCTGGAGGTGTTTCGGGTCAGTGATCTTCGGAGCAGATGGGCGGCTGGGTTCTTCCCGGATCTGACGAGGAGGCTCTGAAAAGCGGGGATTCCAAGAGAGAGGGAAATCTGAGAAGACAGCTTCTGAGTTTTGAGAGGGGTCTTTAGGGTCGGAAGCCTAGAGGAGGGGGCGCCGGGTTAGGGGGCTCTGGGAGGGTTGGTGGGAGGAAGGACCTCTGAGAGGAGTGATCTGAGGAAGAGGTTCCAAGAAGGAAGACTCCAGACGCTTGGGGAGCTCGTGGGGCTCTGGGTGGCATGTGTGTTTCTGATAGGGAGACGCCTATGTTTAGAGAAATAGACTAAATGTAAATAGTGAGGCCTCCTGGGTTTGGAGGTGTTTCAGAGATCCGACGAACGGCTGGGTAATGAGGCCTCGGGCAGATGCTTTTGATTGTAGTACGAACTTTTGTATTCTGAGTCGGGTGCGTGTGCGTGTATGTGTCTTTCTCTGAGAAGGAGTCTAACCCTAACCCTAACCCAGACTCGGAGGGGGCTTTGAGGTCTCTTAAATTATTACTATTATTATTATTATTATTATTAGGGGCCTAGGCTTTTAGGTGTGAGGCTTCTGTACCCTTGGTGGGAGTTCAGGGGTCCTTGGGGGTCCCGAGGAGGTCCCTGGCTCTGCGGGAGGATGGTCCTCCAGGCTCTGAGCAGCCTGTGCACACTGCGGAAGGGGTTTAATCCCTGGCTCTGTTCATTTACCCCCTGCCCTTCTAGATGACACTCTACCTCACCTTCCCTGTGGCTATGTTCTGGATTGCCAATCAGGCCGAGTGGTTTGAGGATTATGTCATACAGCGCAAGGTGGGCATAGACGAGAATATTCACGGGCTCATTCCAGGGGGTGGGGGAGAGCGTGGGGCACCAACCTGCTGGGGAGCAATGTTTGCCTTCTACGAACCGACCCTGCCCTGGGTGGGGGGTCTCCGGAAGCTCCTGGCTCCTGCTTCCAGCTGTTACTTTGTCCCCACAGAGGGAGCTGTGGCCACCTGAGAAGGAGGACCAGGTAAGTAACATACTCTTCTGCCTCCTGAAGGGATGGGGGTGCCTGGGTCCCTGTGACCATAATGGGTTTGAGTGAAAATTTTACCCCCAGTCATGAAGAAGGAGAATTGAGAGCAGAGGGGCATATGGTTTCCTTAGTGCCCTCTTCCTGGATGAAACCGATCCCACTTAGACCCTGGTTGTAGTTGGCACAGGGCTTCCAGTGTAGATGATGAACTCTGAAGCTGTGGCCTAGGGGAGTAGGGGGCAGGCCGGGTGGTGGGATCGGGGTCCAGGCCCCTGAGGTGTGTGCCCTCTTCCCCCTTCCTTCCCGTTCCACCCCCAGCGCCGAGAGCTAGAAGAATTCAAAGAGAGGATACGGAAGCAGCGGGAGGAGAAACTCCTTCATGCCGCCCAGCAGAGCTCCTGAGTCCTAGCCCCTCCACCCACGAAATAACACACACGCGGTTCCTTGTTTCTCGTGGAAGTGTTTTATTGTCTGCTTTTAGGGGCCAAGTAGGGCCCAGGACGTGTCAGGCCCTCAGGGGGCTTGGGTCTGGGGCTGGGGGCTGCTGTTCCGACGGAAGCTGAGAGCACTCGGATCTTGAGGGGTGAGGAGGGGTTGGGGGCTGAGCGTCCCGGCTCGTTTCTGCATTCCGTCCTGCAGATGAAGAGGGGTCAGTGAGAGGGAGGAACTTTTCAAGTTTACTTACTTATTTTACAGGAAAGACAGACAGTGCAAGTTGGGGAGGGCAGAGAAGAGGGGTCAGGGAGAGAGAGAATCCTAAAGCAGGTTCCACACTGTCTGCGCAGAGGCCGATTCGGGGCACGAACCCATGAACTGCAAGATGATGACCGGAGCCAAAATCAAGAGTCAGACGCCTAACCGACTGAGCTGCCTAGGCGCCCCTTTTTTTAACTTTAAAAAAAAGTGTACATGTGTGCATGCCAGCGAAGGGGGGCAGAGGGAGAGGGAGAATCTTAAGCAGGCTCCCATGCCCAGCGCAGAGCCCAACGGGCTCGATCTCATCACTGTGAGATCATGACCTGAGCTGAAATCAAGAGTCGGGGGCTTATGGAGGCTCTGAAAAGGGGGGATCCCAAGAGAGAGGGAAATGACCGGCTAAGCATCTGACCTTGGCTCGGGTCATCATCTCACAGTTCGTGAGTCACAGCCCCACACCAGGCTCTGTGCCAACAGCTCAGAGTCTGGAGCCTGCTTGGGATTCTGTGTCTCCCTCTCTCTCTCTGCCCCTCCCTCGCTCGTGTTCTGTCTCTCTCCAAAATAAATAAACATTTAAAAAAATAGTGAGTCGAGGACTTAAACGACTGAACCACCAGGCACCCCCATCTCCCAGCCTCTAGGCACCTTAGTTACTCAACACTTAGGGTGGTATTTGGGGTTTTGATCAGAACCCAGGCTGCTGTGATTTTGTGTGTCATAGACACACAGGAGTGTATGGATGCGTGTGTCCTTGGTATGAGCGCCTGTGCCCTCTTCCTTGGAGGGAACTTCCCCAGGGAGGGGGGCTGTTCATTGTCCTCTCAGACACCCTGAGACATGGAGGCAGGAGTCGCGAGTTCCAGCCATGGCTCTGACATTAACGTGCCCCCGGCCTGACCTTGGGCCCCACCCAGCCCCATCGGGGAGAGCCTCTGTCATCCCACCTGAAGCTGGGTATTGGATTGACCAGGGTCCTGTGACTGGCAGGGACATAGGGTGGCAGTCTTACCAGGCACTCATCCCTAGGGGGCAAGTCATGGGTAGGTGAGGGTGAGGCCCCATTTCCTCCTGGCTGGGGGTGGGAGGCAGGGTCTCGGCTCAGCCCCAGCAGGAGGTCACCTACCTTGGGGCCTATGGGCTGGAAGCCAGGCAGGGTGCTGACTGTCACACGCTGGTCATCCATACGGCGGCCCTGGGTACTGGCCAGCATGTCCATGAGACTGTCCATCTCGGGTGCAGGGCCACTCTCTGTGTTAAGCAGAGGCATGTGGGGATGAACGTATGCACAGACTGCAGGGCATGCGGCCCAGCTGAAGCCCCCAACCTGCCTCTTCACCCCCACTCGTGCTCTCTAGGAAACACGCTCGTCTCTCCCCCCCCCTCCCCGCCCCGTCCCTTGCCCTGGGTTCCCAGGTGCTGTCGCAGATTCTTGCCCACGGGCCCCCCAGACGGCCACTTCCCCGTACCCCTACGGCCTGCCCTGTTCGTGCCCCCCCAGACATCACACCGCTCCCATGCACCCCCTGCCCGCTCTCACGGCTCTCGGAGGCCGGGCCCGGCCCCGCCTGCAGTGAGCACCGCTGCTCCTCCATCCGGTCGCCCTGCACGTGGGTCAGCAGGTTGAAGAAGCCCTCCTGGTCTGGAGAGCCAGCCTGGGGGACAGACACGCTCAGTCCAGCCGGCCTCTCAGCTGGGAACCCCTCCCCTCCCCTCCCGGGCTCTCACCATGGTCCCGCCGACGTGCTGCTCTGCAGAGCTGCTCAGAATGAGACCTGAGCCTCCTTCCCGAGCCCGGCCCCCGCCCCAGGGGCCCGGCCAGCGGGGCCACTTCACGTGGTGCCGCCTCAAGGGAGAGGCTGCGGGTGCCAGCATCCTGACGTCCTAAATTGGGGCCTGACGGCAGGGGAGCCTGGGGGCTGGGATGCGGGCCAGGGAAACATATGAGGGGCTGCCCCCAAATCTGCATCTCCCACCTCACAGGGGTCGGCACTGAGAGCCCCGACCCCTGCCCTGGGGCTGGACTAGGCACGTGGACCCTCGTGCCCACCAGCACTTCCTTGGGCCGTGGCAACTGGGTCAGGGGTCCCAGGAGACCTGCCTGCTAATTAGGTGCCCTACAAACTAATTAGTCTTGTCATTCACAGGCCCTTGAGTTGGGGGTGTGTGGGGGTGTGCTTACCTTGACGCAGGGGCCTGAGCTCCCGTCCACCTTCTCCTCCTGGTCCATCATGGTCCCCGCTCCCCTCCCCTGGGTCTCCCTCTCTGCTGGCCTCTAACCCGGCCCTGTGCCGGAGAAGGCTTTTTAAAAGATTGTGACGTGGGGAGAGCGGATACCCAGCCCCAAATCCCCAGCTCACGCCCCATCTGCTCCCACCCAGGCTTAAGCCCCATAAAGATGATCCAGATCATTGTTTTTGCAAAAGGATGCCGGTGCTGCTGTGGGGGTAGGAGGCAGGGGGACCCGGGTTTGGACCTCGCCCAGCAGGATTCACTGGGCCGCAGGGCCTCTCAGGTGGGGCTCAACAGCAAGCCAGAGCAGCGTCCCCATGGTGGGGAGCGGGGACTGGCTGGCCCCATCGGGAGAGCACGGGCCACCAGGGCGGCTCGGGCAGGATGTGGAGCCCCCCAGTGGGAAGCAGTGCAGGATGGCATCAGCCTGCTGGAGGGGCGGTTGTCATCTGCAGGTGCCGGGGGAAGAAGCTGGACCCCAGGACCACTGAGGTGCCGCCAGGCAGACTGGCTCCTTCTGTGTCTCCAGGCCACGCCTCCTGGTCACTGGCCCTGGGTCCGGCTGCCCACCACAGGCCCTGAGACAAGAAGGTCTGGGATTTCCTGTCCTGTCGCCAGTGTCAGGTTGAGCTGTCTCCTGTGATCTGTCATCTCAGTGCCTGGGGACCGGAGGAAAGGAGGAAAGTCCCTGCCCCCTCCCCCAAGCAGCTATGGCTTTCTTTCAGTGCCCTGGGAGAGGATGCCACTGGGAGGGTGTCACTGGCACCCCATCTCCTCCCCAAGATGCCTTTCTGGAAACCAGTTAAGATTTCTTCTTGGAATAAATGGGCCACACCGTCCCCACACCTCCCTAAGCGCGAAGCTTGGTCCTCCTCCCCAGGCAGCCCCCCCTCCCCACCTAGGGCCCACGTCTACACCCCCTCCACAGCCCCAAGTCCTCGATGCCAACAGGATGCCCTGCTCCTCCGCGGATGTACTGGTCTTCTGGAGCCGCCTTGACAAAGTCACAAACTGGGTGGCCGAGAGCAACAGACATTGTCGTACAGCCTGAAGTTGAGGTGTGGCAGCACCATGCTCTGGAACGTGTGTGTGTGTGTGTGTGTGTGTGTGTGTGTGTGTGTGTGTCCTTCCTTTCCTCTCCCCGGGTTCTGGTGGTCGCAGGCAGCCCTTGGTGTTCCCGGGCTGGGAGCTGCAGGACTTCAAAGTCTGCCTCTGTCATCACACGACATTCCTCTGTCCTTGTCTGCACAAGGCCGTCATAAGACAGGACACCAGTCACATTGCATAAAGGCCCACCCCTACTGCAGTGTGACCTCCTCTTAACTAATTGCATGCGCAACGACTCCATTTCCAAATAAGGTCACAATCTGAGGAACTAGAGGTTAGGGCTTCAACCTTTTTTTGGTGGCGGAGGGTGGACAGGATACCATGCAGCCCATAAACAGCCGGGCACCCTGGTCACTCTCACAGTGTATAGTAGGAGGTGGTAGGCCCTACAGACTTTCACCCCCAGGGGACAGGCTGAGAGGCTGGGGTGGGGGGTCTCCCGGTCTCCCAACAACTCCCTTTGCCCCTGCAATCCATCCTTCCCCTCCGGAGCTGCAGGGACCCCTTCCTTCCCCTGCTCAGAACTCAACCTTGGCCTCCATTGTCCTCAGGAGACAACTCAAACACCTCCGAGTAATGGAATGTTCTAAAATCGGGGGTGGGTGCGCATCTCTGCGTCTGCTACAAGGCATTGAATTGTCCAGTCTCAGTGACTGATGTGTGTGGTAGGTGAATGATCGCTCAATAAAGCTTTGAAAGAAAGAAAAAGAGAACAGGGAAGGGAGGAACAGAGGGAGGAAAAAATGAAAGAAAGCCCCAAAGCCCCACGTAGAGTAACCAGCCATCCCGGTTTGCCGGAGACCGTCCCAGTTTTAGGGCTGGAAGTCCTGTGTCCGGGGAACCTCTCAATCCCAGGCAAATCGGACAGGCTTAGTCCTATCTTGTCCCACGACAAGTGACAAGTCGAGCCCTCTGCAGTCCCTCCAAGCTCACCTCCCTCCCTCTGCCCCTCGAGACACACCCCCTGCTTCTCTCTGCCTGGACCGCTGCAGAGCTGCTTCGTGATGTCGTTCAGGTTAAATCTAAAGGCCACCCTGTCAGGGTACCCCTCTGGTGGAGAGAGTTATTTTCTCTCCACCTTCCATTCAACTTTAAGCGCCACCTGGCAGACCCGAGAGTCATTCACTGCCACCTTTCCCGTGTAAGTGGCAAAGGGCCAGGTGCCAGACCAAGCCTCGAGAAACACGGCCAAATGAAGGACCCAGTTCTGGACTCTGCGTTCACACACGTGCATCACGCTTGACGTCTGGGACCTCTTTTGCACGGGTGCTGCTGCCTGTGCCCTCTGTGTGACAAGGTGGCCGCCCTTCGCTGGCGCACAGCAGGAGCAGGCCGCGAAATTTCAGGTCACATGTGAATCGCGTGTGTGTGTCAGCGTGCAAGGGGTTGAGCGTGCCTCCAAACCCACGAAGTCATCAGCCGATGAATGCGATGAGCGGCCTATGAGGGTGTGTGTGCCCCTGGTGAGGGCCAGGCTATGTGACAGGCAGTCCTCCCGGGACAGAGTCCTGGGGTTCAGATCCCAGCGGGCCTGTTCGTCACGTGGCCTTGGACAAGGGCCCTGCTGAGCCGCGGCTTCGCCGTCTATACCGCACTCCCCCCCCCCCCCCCCCCCCCGGTCAGGGTTTCTGAGGGGACTGGGTGAGACTCTGGCACGGGCCCTTGGCACACAGTAGGTGCTGGCTTAGCCTCAAGCCTCCCTCCACGCCTCCTCCTGAGTTTATCAAATGCTGTCCAGCCGGCTGCTGCACTCTGGGGGACGGAAGGCAAGTGGGTCACAGGCGTATGGCCCCCGCGGCGCCGGCTGGGCACACAGCATCCGTCAACCACGGAGAAACTTCTGGCAGGGTGGTGGCTGTGTCTGGGGAGGATTAAAGCGTTGCTCCCCGGCGATCCCGCGCTCTCGCCGCACACGAGCAGGGAAGGTGCGTCTGAGCTCACGTCGGTGCGCGTCGTCGGGGTGTGCCCCTCGAGGGACTTCACACGCGTCTGCGGGGGACACACCTGCTGGCTAGGCGAGGTACACACCTTCCTCCCCGAGGACCGAGGGGGGGGCGGGGCCGGCCCAGCAGGGCGGGGTCCACGTGGGTGACGCGCGGGGCCACGCCCCCACCTTGGGACAGACCCGGAAGCGGCCGTGGCGCCCCTGGGGGAAGATGGCGCCCTCGGGGCTGAAGGCGGTGGTGGGGGAAAGTGAGTGCGTCTCCCGGGGAGCGGGGGCCAGGGGCGCACGAACCCTGGGACTCGGGCGGCGGGGACCTGGCGGCCGGGCTGGGCGTCGAGCACCTGATCCTCGAGGGGGCGGGCGGGACCTTGGTCCTGCGGGGCGTCCCCGCTCTCCGGTGCCGGAGCGGAACAAAGTTGGGAGGCTGGACTCCGGGGGCTCAAGGGGACCGGGCTAGGCGTGGCCGTAGACAGGCACCAGGGCTCGCACTCCTGGACCCCCTAGGGTGCCGGCAGGGAGAGGGCACAACTGGACGCCCAGACTGCCGCGTCTCTGAGCCTGGCAAAGTCCGGGGGGCTGGACTCTTGGACTGGGGCCGGGCTGAGTGCGCTGGTCGACGACCCCAGGTGGTGTGAGAGCTCAGGGGACGTGGTCAGGCCTATGCCCAGGCCCAGGGGTGAGGGACGCCGGGTCCCCCACGATCCTCATGCGGCGTGGGGACTCGGGCGACTGGGCCGCGTGGGTCTGAGATCTTGGGAGAGGGGTGGAGGTCGTCCCCTCCCCCACCTCGGGTAGTTCCGGCCTCAGCACCTCCTTCCTGCTCCTTCCGCCCTGTCGGTCCTGATAACAGTGGACATGACCCTGTGGGCAGGCGGGGCCGCCCTGTCCCTTCTCCCTCCTCCCCCCGCTAGGCAGGGCCGACTATGGCTCAAACCCCAGCACCCCAAGCAACAATCGGAGCCTTCCGCACAGGGGTTAATGCGGAGAGGGGAAACCACTGGTTCCATTTTACAGATGAGGGAACTGAGGCTGGAGGTCGGGCAATGGGGTGACCACAGCTAGGCCTGTCTCAGAGCAGGGAGCCAGGGGTTCTTCAGGGAAACCGATGGAGGTGGGGCGGGGGTCTGGCTGCAACGTCCCCACCCAGAGAACCCGAGGTTGTCGATGGGGAGGCGAGATCCCAGCTCTGGAGGGAGGTGGACCGTATGTGAGCGCTGGCTTCTCAGTTATTTGTTCATCTGACGTGTATTTATCGAGTGGCCACTTAGCCACTTGGGGCTGCGGGTGCTTAGACTAGTCACTTGTTCTCTCAACGTGTTTCCCTGCCTGTAAACCGGGGATGACACCAGGGGTGACCTCACAAGACTGAGGACAGAAGTAAACAGGAGTGGAGGTGGAGGCCCAGCCCCGACGCCCAGAAGGCTCGGGGGCTTGTCGGGGCCAGAGAACCCAGCATTCTGAGCCCACCCTACTTCCCCTGCAGAAATTCTGAGCGGAGTCATCCGGAGTGTCAAAAAGGATGGCGAGTGGAAGGTATGGGGTTGGCAGAATGCCTTGTCCAGGCCCCTGTGGGGGGCCCTGACTGTGGGACCCACAAGAACTGCGGGAGGAGGCTGCTGGTCCCTGGGGTGGGGGTGGGGGGAGGGTCTGGGACAGGGTGGGGGTGGGTGGGGGGTCCTGGGTCCTCCCATCCAGCCAGCTCGTGCAGCCGCCGGCCCTGCTCACACTACCCCAGCCCCACCGCAGCCTCTCCTGCCCGCTCCTCTGTCCATCAGTCCGTCTGTCCATCCGTCCGGACAGGTACTCATCATGGACCACCCGAGCATGCGTATCCTGTCCTCTTGCTGCAAGATGTCAGACATCCTGGCTGAGGGCATTACTAGTGAGTGGACACCCCCACCCCATGATGCCCAGATGGGACCTAAAGTATTGGATCCCCGAAAATTGTTCAGAACTCCCAAGTGCACAGCACCCTGCATAGACAGCCCTTCCCCCTCCTCTGTGTGGGAGCCTGTGGCAGGCGGACCTCCCGTGCAGGACTCCTCAGCTGCGACCCCTAAGGGGTCAGCCTCCCTGACTCTGCACCCCCTGTGTGTGGAACCCCGTGTAGGACCCCAGGGTGAACTCAGTGTGAGCCTCTCGGAGCGTGTAACTTTCTGTGGGGGATCCCTGGGAGCCTGGCCGTGAACTGAGACGTGCAGAACCCTGCCCAGTAACTCTTAGCTGTGTGACCCACGGGCAGGTACCTCCCCTTTAGGGAGGGAGTACAGCATCCCCTGCCCTAGCATCCAGCCCTCTTGCCCATGTGTCCAACTCTCCCGAGTCCGAGATGCTCCGTGAACCCTGGCCCCAATGCCAATGTCCCTTTCTCTGTTCTACTAGTTGTCGAAGACATTAACAAACGGCGAGAACCTGTCCCCAGTTTGGAGGCCATTTATTTGCTCAGCCCCACAGAGAAGGTGCCTATGCGAGCTAGTGTGTGTGTGTGTGTGTACACATGCCTCTGTGCGTGTGTGCGCATGTGTTGGGGGACAGGCATTGGCTGGGGGGCCGGGGCAGGGGTCCGGAGGGGGGGCAGGGCCAGGCTTGGACAATGTCCCGCCTTCCCCAGTCAGTGCAGGCCCTGATAGCAGACTTCCGGGGGACCCCGACCTTCACCTACAAAGCAGCACACGTCTTCTTCACTGACAGTGAGTGCCGCGGGCTGGGGGCCGGGGGGGGGGGGTGTCGGGGCGTAGAGGCCGCTCTGGCCTGATGCCCCTGCTCGCTCACCCCAGCCTGCCCGGAGCCCCTGTTCAGTGAGCTGGGCCGCTCCCGCCTAGCAAAGGTGGTGAAGACACTGAAGGAGATCGACCTGGCCTTCCTCCCCTACGAGGCCCAGGTACAGCCCAAGCTAGTCCGGGGCTGGGGGTGTGGGGAGGGGGGTAGTCCTTGATCAAATGTCCTGGGTTCCCTCAGAAACGGACACTGAAACAAGGAAAGGGGACATCAGGTCACAAAGGAAAGCAACTGAGTTCCTACCACCATGGGCGCCTGGAGTTCTGTCCCAAGGGGCAGCATAGAGCACACCTCCGAGGGGTGCTGCCCATGGGGGAGGGGGCTGGGTATATCTCCGCCTCCTGTTGGTTGGAAGCTGCCCCAGGCCTGTCCCCCGCCCCCCGCACCCCCACCAGGGCAGAGCAGAGCAGGGAAAGCAGGGAAGCCGCAGGGGGCGGCGGGTGCTGGAGGCTGCGAACTGGCCAGGTGTGTGCCCACAGCGGCGGCCCTGGCACCTGTGCCCTCGCAGGTGTTCTCCCTGGACGCCCCCCACAGCACCTACAACCTCTACTGCCCCTTCCGCGCGGGGGAGCGGGCGCGGCAGATCGAGGCCCTGGCCCAGCAGATCGCCACACTGTGCGCCACGCTGCAGGAGTACCCGGCCATCCGCTACCGCAAGTGGGGACCCCAGCCCGAGGCCACCCCCGGCCCTGACCCCATCCCACGTGCAGCCTTGAACCTCACTTTTGACCCCCGTTCTGGTCCTCACCCTCACCCGACCTCCATCCCTAAGCCCATCCTTGACCTCCAGCATGTGCCCTGCCCTCCCCAAGCCTAAGCCCCCTTGTCTGCCCACCCCACCCCCAGGGGCCCAGAGGACACAGCTCAGCTGGCCCACGCCGTCCTGGCCAAGCTGAATGCCTTCAAGGCGGACACTCCCAGTCTGGGCGAGGTGAGGGGGCGTGCTGGGGAGGTGGGGGTGAAGCCCCAGCCAAGGGCGATGGGGTCAGTGTCCTCATCCCTGCCAAACCCCCTTCCCAGGGCCCTGAAAAAACCCGCTCACAGCTACTAATCGTGGACCGGGCGGCGGACCCTGTGTCCCCTCTGCTGCATGAGCTGACGTTCCAGGCCATGGCCTATGACCTGCTGGACATCCAACAGGACACGTACAGGTGGGCGGACCCCAGAAACACCGTCCGCCCATCACCACCTGGGTCCCTGGCCCTCAGCGAGCCGCCCTGACCCTCTGTGTCCCGCAGGTACGAGACCACAGGGCTGAGTGAGGCCTGCGAGAAAGCCGTCCTGCTGGACGAGGACGATGACCTGTGGGTAGAGCTTCGGCACATGCACATCGCCGACGTGTCCAAGTGCGTGCACGCAGCGGGCGCCGAGGGTGCGGGCCGCTCTGTCCTGTGCTCCCCTCCCATGTCCCCACTCCCATCCCCTCCTCCCCGTCGTGGGCCAGGTGCGTAGCCTTTGGCTCTGGGTGAGCCCACTGCTCTCAACCGGGCTCCTCAACGTGGGCTGGCACATGGCCTGGTACAGGGACGCGTGTCCCTTGGCTCCCATCCCCCCGGGCTGTGTGACCCCCCCCCCCAACTGCCGTCAAACCACAGCCTTGGCGCCAGCCCTCAACCTCATCCCTGCCCGCTGTCACCGCCAGGAGGGTCACGGAGCTCCTGAAGACGTTCTGTGAGAGCAAGAGGCTGACCACCGACAAGGTAGGGGCAGGCCTGCGTCGGGATGGGCAGGACAGTGCCCTGCCCCCACAGAGAAGGGCGGGGCCCCAATCTGTTTGCGGGGTCTGGAGTGGGATCTGGGGTGGGCAGGGCGGGGCCTCACGGCCTCCCTGTCCCCAGGCCAACATCAAAGACCTGTCCCACATCCTGAAAAAGATGCCTCAATACCAGAAGGAGCTGAACAAGGTGAGCGCGGGGGCGGGAGAACCTGGCCCCTCCCCCTCTGCCGCCAGACTCCTGGCTGGGTCTCAGTGCCTGTTACCCCCAACTCCCACATCCCCACCCTCCACCCCGCAGTATTCTACCCACCTGCATTTGGCCGACGACTGCATGAAGCACTTCAAGGGTTCGGTGGAGAAGCTGTGCGCTGTGGAGCAGGTGGGCGTGGGCCTGGGGCAGGGGGCGGGGCCTAGGGAAGGCGGGCCTGTCGTGAGGGGGCCGGGTCTGCAGGGGAGGAGCCTTGTAGGGTTGTGGCCTGCGAGAGGGGTGGATCCCGTGCAGAGGCCGGCCGGGCACATGGGTGTGACCCTGTGGGCAGGTGCATAGAGAGGTAGGACCCGGGGTTGGGGCCTGTGGAGAGGTAGGGCCTTGTGAGGGGCGGGACTTGTTGATGGACAGGGATGAAATCTTCGGAGACCCGGTAGTAGGATGAAGCGGGTCCCCAGGGTGCTGCCGAGAACCCTGTGGGTGTCCCAGCCCTGGCCCCGCCCCCGGCCCGCAGGACTTGGCCATGGGCTCAGATGCAGAGGGTGAGAAGATCAAGGACGCCATGAAGCTGATCGTGCCCGTGCTGCTGGACGCGGCGGTGCCAGCCTATGACAAGATCCGGGCCCTGTTGCTCTACATCCTTCTGCGGAACGGTGGGCTGGGGGAGGGCCCCCGGACACCCCCGTCCACTGGGGTCTGTAATGATCCTGGGATTGTCTCTACCCCATAATTTCCTTGACCTTGGGCCACCTCCACTCCCCAAGCACACTGGACCCCGCCGATACCCCTCTCGACCCTGGGAACCCCCCTCCGTGAACCTAGGGGAACTTTGATTGACACGAGGGCTCCACTGACACAGGGACCCCCACATCTATGACTCCTCCGAACTTAGCCCCCTCAACTAAATCCAGAGGTTCCCCCATCTGTCCTCTCTGGGATCTCCATCCAGAATTCTGGGATCCTCCTAGCACCTGCCCCAGTGGCTCCCTCGGTCCTGAGGACCACCTCCCCCCACCCCCCCCCACCCCACCCCAAATGCAGGATGCCCCCATCACAGTCTGGGGACCTCCTTCCGCCACCACCCAGGAGCCCCATGGCCACCTTCTGTCCCCCCCGCCCTCCCCAAGCCGGCCCCCCTCGTGAGAATCCCATCTACAGGAGCCCCTCCCTCCCCCGTCCTCTTCCTCCAGGTGTGAGTGAGGAGAATCTGGCCAAGCTGATCCAGCATGCCAACGTGCAGGCACACAGCAGCCTCATCCGGAACCTAGAGCTGCTGGGGGGCACGGTCACCAACCCCGGGGTATGCCGGGAGCAGGCTGTGGGTCAGAGACTGGGCAGGAGGCAAATGTGGGTATGGGGGGGGGGGGTGCCCGTGAGAGTCAGAACCTGGGTCCCGGGGGGTGGAGGGCACACCATCGGGGCCAGGGCACAGGGTTTGGTGTGGCTCTTGGAGGACAGAGAGGTCTGTGCAGGATCAGGTCTGGGACCGGCGGGCCCCACAGCCGTCATCGGTCTTGGGTCGCATGATAAGCAGGGCAGCGAGGTGTAGTCAGAACCTTGGCCCCGGTGACGGTGTGGGGTGGGGTGTGTGGCCTGAGGCCCCGGTGGGCAGACAGCAGGGTCTCAAGCGTTGGGATCAGGGCACACGGTCGACCCCGGTCTCTTGGAGGTCTTGGACGACCTCCCACCCAAAACACACACTCAGCAGCCTCCTGCGCCCAGCTGCCTGCCCGGCCGCTCCTGTCTCCCTCTGGCCCTATGTGTCCCCACCTCCCTGACCCTGCCTCCACTGCCGGGGAGGCTCTCGTGTCCCCCTCGCCTGTCCCTCATCCCCCTCCCAGCCCCTGTCTGTCGCCCTGGGCCCCTGTTTTCTCATCCCCACCTCCTCTCCTTGTCTTTCTCTCTGCCCCATCGCTTGGTCTCATTTCATCCGTACTTCTTTCTCTCTCTCATTTTCTCTCCTCTCCCTCCCTCCCTTTTTCTTCCCTCTTTCTCCCTCTCCCTGCCCCTTTCTCTCTCCTTCTCTCTCTTTCTTCCCTGTCTCTCTGCTCCTCTGTTCCATTTCTCCATCTTTTTCTCCAGCCCTTCCCCCAAGCCAGACGAGCCCCAGCCCCATCTGTGACCCGCCTCCTTCTCCCCCATCCTCCCACTGTCCCACCACTCCCCCCTCCATCCCACCACCACCTGTAGGGCTCTGGGACCTCAAGTCGGCTAGAACGGAGGGAGCGCCTGGAGCCCACCTATCAGTTATCCCGCTGGACCCCAGTCATCAAGGACGTGATGGAGGTACCACTGGTGGGGCCTGACCTCCCCCTGTGCCCCCCCACCCCCGCCAAGTCCTGCCCTTGACTAGGTGGGGGCTCAGTCCTCTTCATGCCATGGTGCTAAGCCTCAGGGCTTAAGGGAATATCCCTCATTATGGGCATCCCTCTGGCATCCGATCTGCTCTGCCAGGGGAGTGTCCCAAGCTGACATCCAAGTAATTGGGACCAGATGGGCACCTCGTGGGGGAGCCCCATTTCCTGTCCAACCGCTGGCTCCTTCCTGCGTCCCCCTCTATTCTCTTCCCCTGCTGTCCCCACCAAAAGTCCCCTTGCTCCCCCTTAACCCTCCCCACCACCTGGCCCTGCCCATCCTGGGGGCGCAAAACAGCAACAACAAAAGGGACCAGGCCAAGGGGCCTGCCTCCTGCCTGCTCTTCCTCTGGAACCTGGTACCTCTCCCCACTCAGGGGCCCAGCAGGCCTCCCCCTCCCATCCCTATGGACTCTGGAGCCCGGACTCCTGGGTCCCCAAGGAACTGCAGATACAGACTTGTGGGTCCCCAAAGGCTAGAGATACAGATGGGGGCTCCTGTCTGCCAGGATCTTGGCCCCTGAACAAACCCGGGGCGGGGGGGGGGGGGCTCCAGACCCCAGGCCCCATCACCTGAGGCTCCCTCTGTGGCCCCCAGGATGCCGTGGAGGACCGGCTGGACAGGAAGCTGTGGCCCTTTGTGTCCGACCCCGCCCCCACCTCCAGCTCCCAGGCTGCAGTCAGGTGAGGGCCCCAGGGGACACCCCCCCACCCCCGCCCATGTTAGCTGAGGGTTGTGAGGGCGGGCGGAGAGTCTCCTGCCCGGAGACTGACCTCTGCCCTCCTCCCCCTGCACAGTGCCCGCTTCGGCCACTGGCACAAGAACAAGGCCGGTTTGGAGGCACGGGCGGGGCCCCGGCTCATCATCTATGTCATGGGCGGCGTGGCCATGTCAGAGATGAGGGCCGCCTATGAGGTGACCAGGGCCACCGATGGCAAGTGGGAGGTGCTCATTGGTGAGCAGCCGGGACTGGGGTCCCTGGGTGCTGGGGCTGGACTCCTGGGTGCCTTGGAGGAAGGTGGGGGGCTGACAGCTGGACTCCCAGCTGGGTCCCCAAAGCCTGGAGCCCACGCGGGGCTTCAACCTGCCTGTATCCTGAGCTTCCCGGGGGCTGGCGCCGGGGCTGGGCCTCCCAGGGAGGGGGTCACCTGCAGGCCAGACCCCTGTGTTTCTAAGGACCCCTGTGTCCTCAGAATCAGAGGCTGCTTTCCCAAGGACCTCAGCTGGGGGTCCTGAGACAGTGCCTCCCCCCCACCCCAACCCTCCCTTACTGTCCAGGCTCCTCACACATCCTCACTCCAACCCGCTTCCTGGATGACCTCAAGACGCTGGACCAGAAGCTGGAGGACATTGCCCTGCCCTGACCCGCTCCCCCTCCCCCTCCCCTTCCAGAGAAATAAAATCCTCCCTTCTCTCTGCCAGCCAGTGCCCACCTCGCCTTCTTTCCGAGGGAGCCGTATTGGGCCAGCCTCCCATGGGCCCGCCTCCCTGACCTGTGTCTCAGGACCCAGGACTCATCCCGCCAGATGGCATCTTAAGCCGGGGCCAAGGTTAAGGATTGGGCTCGGTTTGAACACTGGCTCCTTGGCCGACCTGCTGGCTTCTCCGTGCATCCAAAAATCGGGCCCAGTGACGGCAGCAGCTTTGCAGAGGAGATAAGGGACGGTGCCAGAAAGCTGATAGCAAAACAGTGTGACAGCTGCTGTTCCTCCACTGTCACTAGAGTTATCTTGGCGGCTCTGATGGGACTCTTAGTGTTATTAAGCAGAACGGACCCTGCATCCTGCCCCCCCACCCCCCGCCCCCCGGGAACTGTCTTCCTGAGACCTGGAGCCGTACAAGGCTTGGGGGCTTCTCCAGCTCCTGGGATCAGAGTCGTCTTCGGTGGGAGGACAGGCACACGGCAAACCGTGCCCGCTTCCCACCCCGGAGTTAGAACTCTGCTCATCGTCCTCCCCCCGCCCGGGGTGTTCAGAGGGTACACGAGTGTGACAGGGCCACCATACCCAAGTACCACATTCTGGGTGACTTAAACACCAGAAATGTATTCTCTCGCGGTTCTGGACGCTGGAAGTCCGAAGTCAAGGTGTCGGCTGAGGCCTCTCACCTTGACAAATAGATACCTAGATGCCATCTTCTCCCTGTGTCCTCACATGGTTATTCACCTGCTTGTCTGTGTCCTAATCTCTTATAAGGACACCAGTCATATTGGATTAAGGCCCACCCTAATGACCTCATTTTAACCTAATTATCCCATAAAAGACTCTGTCTCCAAATGCAGTCACGTTCTGAGGTTCTGGGGGTTAGGACTTCAACATGAAGTTTGGGCGGATACAATTCAGCCCGTAACACTCAGCCGAAAGGAGAAACGGGTCTCACAGCGTGAATAGGACACGTGGTGACCGTTCTCTCTGGGGCACAGATGCAGAGCCAGGTGGACAGCAAGCAGAGGGGGCTGTGGGAGCCCAGAGGATACCCTAATCCACCCAGTCTGGGGGCAGTCAAGAAGGGCTTCCTGGAGGAAGGGGAAGTCTGAATTGAGAATGGAAGGAGGAGTCAGGAGCACCTGGGTGGCTCAGTCAGTTCAGCGTCTGACTTCGGCTCAGGTTGTGATCTCGTGGGTCGTGGGTTTGAGCCCCGCATCGGGCTCTCTGCTGTCAGTGCGGAGCCCGCTTCGGATCCTCTGTCCAGCACCCCCCCCCTTGCCCCTCCCCTACTCACACTCTCAAAAGTAAACATAAAAAAAAAAAAGGAGTCGGGGAAGGGAGGGAGGGAGGGCACCTGGACACAAAGGCAAGAGATTGAGACGGAGCAAAAGAGATATTAAGGGGTAATAAAATCTGAGAGCCACACGGGGCCTCTGGGGGCCCAGGGTGAGGATTTGGCCTCTGCTGGTGCAGTGGGAAACTACAGAAGGGATGTGAGCCAGGACAGGTGGGGAACGCATCTAATGCTGGTGAAGAGGTTCCGCTGGGAGGGGTGCCAGGGGAGGGCGTCTGGGTGGGTGGGTACAGCGCCCCCCCAGTGGAGCGTTGCTTATTCCCATTCTATCACCTCGGGATGTGGCCCGTCCAAGACTGGGACCGGGAAGCATGGGCAGAGGCAGAACGCACAGGACGCTTCCTCACCAGCCCTGGAGGACGTGGCCCTGATTTAAGTCCCCCTATCCTTTTGAGAATTCGGGGAAATAAGGACATTTTTTCCCCCAGAAAAAAATCGCACACGCAGTTTTGCAGGTGGGGCCTTGGAGAAGCGCTGAACACTCTGACCCCACAATTCTACTTCTAGGGTTTACACGAAACTCCCACCAGGGCGGGAAGATGCACAGGGTCCGTCGAGGGCGTGGGGTGCGGGGTGGCGGTGAGACGCCCGCCCTGGAGACGCGGCTCCCCGCCAGGCCTCGGCAGGGAAGCCTTTTAACTGGCCGAGCCGGAGTGGGAGGGAGATAGTTTCACAGTTTAATATTTAAACTCGTTTTCCGGGGGGAAGTCGCTTAAGCAGGTGAGCGCTGCGAGCACCAGGGGGCGCTGTGGCCCAATTTTTCGGTTTCTTCGCACTTTCCAGTCTGCGCCTGGGGTTTGGGTGGCCCTGGCAGGAAACGACAAGAAGTAAGCCAACGGTGACTCCGTGCTTCCCCGCAGCAACAAAACTGTTGCTTACACCGGCCTCTGCCCCTTATCTGTACCTGCGAGATGTTGTAACGTCTCCCACTTAAGGACATTTTGATTCAAACAAATATTCACAGACCCCTCTGGGCCACAGCAGCCAGCAATGTCAGGCCCTGACCGTGTCGCAGGCATCATGCCAAGCCCTCTGCAGGCATTGCTCAGACTTCTCAAAACCTTCCTATGGGAATACTATCCAACCTCCCTCTCTCTGCTTTAACAAGGTCCCTCCGTGACTCCACTGGCTCCCTCAGCCACAGCAAGGCTGGACGTGCTGCTGTCTCTCAAACACACCACGCTGTTCCAGCCACAGGGCCTTTGCACCTGCTGTTCTCTTTGCCTACAATACTCTTTCCCCCAATCTCCATATCCCTCCCTCCTTCTCGTTTTAGCTCAAATGTCACGGTGCCTTATCTCCTCAGGACATTTATCCCAACTAGGACATTTTGGGGTTGTCTTCCTGTCCTGGGGAATGGCCCCCATTCTGGATTTGGCTGGCAGCTTCTTCGTGACCCTATGCAACTTGTTCCTTAGCGTCTGTCCCCACCATCCCCACCGTGCGGTTTCCTCGGTCAACAGGTGGTTAGCACGATAGCCTAGATCAGCTTAAGCTGTAGGTGAGAATCGTCTCTCCCTGGTGGAGCTGCATACTTGTACCTTCTCAGGGGATCCATGATGTCATGATGCTTCAATTGATCTGTGGGTTGGGGGGAGTGGGGCAAATGCCCCCTTGTCCCCACCAGTTCTCCCCATAAAGGTGTTAGCTGCTATGAAGTCTCAACGCCTGGACCCATGACCTCTTGAGGCTTATTTCCAACCTTATTAATCCTTCCACTGGAATTAGCTGGGATCCTTCTCAAATGACCTTTCCCTCCGCAACTAGTTGGACATAGAAAGCCACAGAAAGTAACAACCTGATACATTGTCTTCGGTATTCTCCCCAGGATCCCCGGGAGGCAGCAGGATCTGAGTTTATCAGGGAGGTCTGGGGTGGAGACAGACCTCAGGGTGATGGACGGTCACATTGTAAGCAACTAGGAAGAATCCAGGAAACTCTGGCTGCCTTAATGATGATCATCATAATAATACATTATTGATACAATATTATTATTATTTAACACTCTAATGGGGACCAGCCCTGGGCAGGCTAAGAAGGAGGGCCCCACAAAGGGAGCAAAAAAGGATTTCTCAGGCTAACATCAGCGCTTTGGAGGGTCCGAGGGCCCGCCCCAGACGAAGTGAGGACTAAGGTTCTCAGCATCAGGAATGCACCGAGTGGGAGTTCTCCACCCTTGCCGTGCCCGGGGGCCTGTTCTAGAATAATACCTCATCCAAGTCATACAAGGAAGGGAAAGGTTTGTGGTCTCGAACTTGCTCAATTTACAGCAAACATGAGGCTCCAGGGCTCGCTGGAGCTGCCAGCTGGGCAGGAGGGGTGGTGGCCACTTGGGGACAGGCAGGACCCCCGCAGAGGAAGGGGCAGAGGAAGGAATGCCCCACGCCTTCACCTTCCTTGGTAGGAAGGGGCTCCGTGGCCCCAGCGCAGGAACGGGAAGTGAGTGTGACTCAGTGAGCCAAGGAAACCTCCAGGCAGGGAGGCACGTCAAAGGAGAATATCTGTTCCACGGGAGCCCAGACAGCGAGGAGGCGAGGCGAGCTTCCCTTTTCTGTTGTTCTAAAGTTACTCAAAATCTTAAAACGCAAGTTAACCAACAGCTGCCAAGAATATTGTGAAAAGGCATCGAGAGTGAAGAAATTGTCTTGTGAGTGGGAAGTTTCTGCTCCAGCGGGGGCCAGAGACGGACAGAGAGTCATCAGGGCTGGGGTGCCAGTGGGGACAGGACAGGACGGGGAGGTCCTGGCTGGGGCTCTGCCCCACCCCCCACCCCCTGCCTCTAGTGACCACAGTGCTTTTTGAGACCACTCACAGCCTCAATCCCTGTCGGCGGCTGGGGATATTCTGGGAAAATAATGGAATAATGGTAAGGAAAGGCAACACGTACGAAGCCGTCACTCTGTGTGGTGCCCCATTCTGGATGGTTCTGCAGATCCATGTGAAGCCCCGCTTAGCGAGTCAGAAGGAACAAGACAACACTGTATGGTTTCCCTCATGTGTGGACTCTCTCTCCCTCCAACTTTACTGAAATGTAATTGACATATAACACTGTATAAATGTAAGGTGTACAAGGTAGTGATCTGATATATGGATGTATTGCAAAATGATTTCTGTAATAGGTTACTTAACACATCCAACCCCACACATAGTTACCGTGTGTGAATGTGTGTGTGCGTGTGTGCGCGTGTGTGGTGAGAACTTTTACAATCTATTCTCTTATAAGGCAGTTTGCAGCACTGAGCCTGCTTGGGATTCTCTCTCTCCCTCTCTCCACCCCTCCCCCCTCGGAAAAAATAAACAAACTTAAAAGAATACATATACAATACAGTAATGTTAACTGTAGTCCCCAGAATTTATTCATCTTCTAGATGGAAGTTTGGACCTTTTGACAACCTTCACCTTCACCCTTCCCCCCGAACCGCCTTGACAACCACCTATCTGTTCTTTTTTCTATGAGGTTTTTTTTTTTTTTTTTTTTTTTTAAGATTGTTTTATGGGGGACACGTGGGTGGCTCAGTCGGTTAAGCATCTGACTCAGGCCACGAGTCACAGGTTTGCGGCTCAGGGCATGATCTCACAGGTTTGCGAGTTCGAGTCCTGCCCTGGGCTCTCAGCTGTCAGCACTGAGCCCGCTTCAGATCCTCTGTCTCCCTCTTTCTGCCACTCCCCCACTCTCTCTCAGTCTCTGTCTCTCTGTCAAAAATAAATAAGCACTAAAAAAAAAAAAAAAAAAAAAAAAAAAAGATTGAAGGGCGCCCGGGGTGCTCAGTTGGTTAAGCATCCAACTTTGGCTCAGGTCATGATCTCACGGTCTGTGAGTTCCAGCCCCATGTCAGGTTCTGTGCTGACAGCTCAGAGCCTGGAGCCCGCTTCGGATTCTGTGTCTCCCTCTCTCCCTGCCCGTCCCCTGCTCTGTCTCTGTCTCTGTCTCTCTCTCTCTCAAAAATAAATAAATATTAAAACAATTTAAAAAAATTAGTATGTGAAATCTAAAAAAGCCAGGCTGGATGGAGGCAGTTTCTACAAAACTCTTTCTAGCCCCCTGACTTTGCTCTCCACGCACCCCCTCCCTGGTCCATGTACCCCACTCCCCATGGTTTGGGTGGGAACATGCCTTAGTTAAAAGGGAAGACTTTGGCATTGGGCAAATCTGAGCCTGAAATCTCCCCTTTGAAAGTGATCAACTTCACCCAGGTGAGTTTTCCCGTTTTGCAAAACTTCACATGGCTGCTTGGAGAACTGAGAAGGCGGTCGTAGGGAGCGCGGGGGGCCGTGGTGGAGGCGGGGTGTGGAGGCTCCGGCCAGATGAGACCTCCCCTCTATCCCCTTATATTCATATTCCTCAGCTGAAGGGGGGGGTGCAGGTTGCTCTGTAATCGCCCCCATTTTTTGATTACTCTGCATGAGTAGGAATATGGGGGACATTTATTTTATAAACTTCTGTATTCTTGGAATTCCTTTTATTTTTTTTAATATTTTAATTCCAAAAAATTTTTAATTTTTATTTTTGAGACAGGGAGAGACAGAGCATGAGTGGGGGTGGGGCAGAGAGAGAGGGAGACACAGAATCCGAAGCAGGCTCTGGGCTCTGAGCTGTCAGCACAGAGCCCGACGAGGGGCTCGAACTCACAGAGTGCGAGATCATGACCTGAGCGGAAGTTGGACGCTTAACCGACTGAGCCACCCAGGTGCCCCTTTGAATTCCTTTTTAAATACGGATGTTTTATTTGTCATTTCTTTTTTTAAATTTTTTTAACATTTATTTATTTTTGAAAGAGAGAGAGACAGAGCGTGAGCAGGGGAGGGGCAGAAAGACAGGGAGAAACAGAATCCAAAGCAGGCTCAGCTGTGCTGACAGCTCAGAGCCAGATGTAGGGCTCGAACTCACAAGCTGTGAGATCATGACCTAAGCAGAAGTCGGACACTCAACCAACTGAGCCACCCAGGCGCCCCTTCTGTCATTTCTTTAACAGAAAAAGAAAAGCTGTAGGAATATTCTCTTTTTTTAATTGTTATTATTTTTAAAAAATTTTACAGAGAGAGAGAGAGCTCGAGCAAGAGGGGGAGTGGGAGGGAGAGAGAGAATCTTAAGCAGGCTCCACACTCAGCACACAGCCTGACACGGGGCTCGATCTCACGACCCTGAGATCATGACCTGAGCCAAAATCAAGAGTCAGACACTTAACCGACTGAGCCGCCCAGGGGCCCTTACCCTTCTTTTTATTTTTTAAGGAAAGCGGGGACAACTTGCTGTGTGACCTCAGGCAAATCACTTAGCCTCTCTGAGCCTCAACAACCCCTTTTGTCGAGATAATAACCTCATCTGCCTGACAGGATGCTGGTCACATGTGTAAATTTCTCCACAAACAGTAGATGGGATCACCTCAGAGCTCCCTGAGGAGCCTCCACGATGGAAAATATTCCGGAAGGAGGCAACAGGCCCAAGGAACCGAGCCAGGGACGCTGGGAGGCGGGAGTAGGTCTCTGCAAAGGAAAATCTCAGGGAGTTAACACTGGAAAGCTCCAGGATCTTTACCACCCGGCCTCCAGACTCTGTTCCTTGCCCCAGGGGACAGCCTGGCCCGGTCAGCTCCTGCCAGAGCCCACAGCTTATCGTCTCCAAACCTGTGCTGTTTGCTGGCTGTGCTGTTTGCTGGCCGCTGCTTAGACTCCCCCTTCTGCCCTGCAGTCTCCCGCCCCCCCCACCCCTCCCCCACCAGGTCAGAAGTGTTTATAAATGAAGCCAGGCTCGCCAGCTCTCGCTTAAAGAAATCGGGCAGCCTTCCGAGGCTTTTACTTTCCTGTCATTCATGCGGGACAGGAAGCAAGTGTCAATGATTCTTTCCTGATTTGGCTCAGCCACCTGTCAGCTCAGCTCTGTCACCAGAACAGCAAGCTGTCTGTTGCCCAGGGAGGCGAGCAACCAACCGGAAGCTCATGTTGCTTCTAGAGGTCAGTTCCCCAGGCTCCGTGCCTGCAAAGCAATCAATCCTTCAAGGGCACATGTACAGTAACCGAGGCGAGCACAAGCCGCTAACAGTTGTGAATATTTCCAGGATCTGCTGCCCCACCCAGGAAAACCAGTTGTACGGGGCACAAAAGTCCTCTCTGTCTGCAGTAGACTTCAGGACACAGGTTTCCTTCAGATTGTTGGGAAACTCCTTTTTTTCCAACCATCATTTAAGTTAGAAGACTTTGGTGCTGGGGGCGCCTGGGTGGCTTAGTCGGTTAAGCGTTTGACTTCAGCTCGGGTCATGATCTCATGGCTTGTGAGTTCAAGCCCCGCATCGGGCCCTGGGCTGACGGCTCGGAGCCCGGAGCCTGCTTCGGATTCTGTGTCTCCCTCTCTCTGCCCCTCCCCTGCTCACGCTCTGTCTCTCTCTCTCTCTCTCTCTCAACAATAAATAAACATTAAAAGAAAAAAGCATTTGGTATTGATAATCACACAGCTCTATGCGTTTGTGGAAACTCATAGACCTCAGTAAAAAGGATGAATTTTACTTTATGTAAATTACACCTTATTTTTCAAAGAGACAATGCTTGGGAAAAACAAAACATTCGTGCTGCCTGCAGGTATATGTGTTTGTCAAAATGCATCCAACTGAATGCTTAAGATAGATGTGGTTTATTTAAAGAAAATCATACCTCAATAAAGTGTGTGATTGCCATACTATACATTTTATTTTATTTTATGTATTTATTTTTTCTTTAATTTTTTTTTTCAACGTTTATTTATTTTTGGGACAGAGAGAGACAGAGCATGAACAAGGGAGGGGCAGAGAGAGGGAGACATAGAATCGGAAACAGGCTCCAGGCTCTGAGCCATCAGCCCAGAGCCTGACGCGGGGCTCGAACTCACGGACCGCGAGATCGTGACCTGGCTGAAGCCAGACGCTTAACCGACTGCGCCACCCAGGCGCCCCCCATACTATACATTTTAAAGGCCTGGCTCTGGAATTTTATTTGATAGCATTTGATGCAAAATCGAGGCCACTAGAACTCAGTTTCATTGATAGAAATCTGGGGGGTGGGTAAAAAGGGGTGGCTTGGTCGCTTAAGTGTCTGACTCTTGATTTGGGCTCTCTCCTCCTCTCTCTCTGCCCCTCCCCCTCTTGAGTTCTCTCTGTCGCTCCCTATCAAAATAAATAGATAAACTTAAAAAAAAGAAGTCAGGGATAATGAAAACATTTTCTCTTTTTTTGAGATTTTTTTTAACGTTTATTTTTGAGAGGCAGAGAGACAGTGTGTTTGTGTGTGGGCGGGGGAGGGGGGCAGAGAGAGAGGGAGACACAGAATCTGAAGCAGGCTCCAGGCTCTGAGCTGTCAGCCCAGAGCCCGACGCGAGCCTGACGTGGGGCTCAAACTCACAGACCCAGAGATCATGACCTGAGCTGAAGTCAGACACTTAACCGACTGAGTCACCCAGGCACTTCTATTTTCTTTCTTTCTTTCTTTTTTAATATTTATTTATTTTGAGAGGGAGAGAGAGGGAGAGAGAGAGAGAGAGAGAATGCGCACAAGTGGGGGAGGGGCAGAGGGAGAGAGTGAATCCCAAGCAGGCTCCGTGCTATTAGCATAGAGTCTGGTGAGGGACTCATCCCGTGAACCTTGAGATCACGACCTGAGCCTAAACCAAGAGTCAGATGCTCAGTCCACCGAGTCACCCAGGTGCCCCTTTTTTTTTCTTTTCTTTTTTAACTTTGCCTTTTTTTTAGTAATCTCTACACCCCACCTGGGGCTGGAACTCACAGCCCAGAGATCAAAAGTCGAATGCTCTTCCCACTGAGCCAGCCAAGCGTCCCGAAAATATTTTATTTTTCTTTAAAGACAATGAAAAGGCCTGTGGCCCTTTCCTGTTACTTAACTAAGGGTTTTCAAATTAAGATCCCGAGGAATCCTAGGGGTTCCTCATATTCCCCCTGCTTTTCACCCAACCTGAAGTCAGAGCTGCCTACTTCTGTGCCCCTCAAAAGCTTTTACCTGAAAAGTTCTGAGACCGAAGGGTTTGAAGAACCAGAACTCTCAAACGATGACTTTTGCTGCCTCCTGAGTCACCCTTGTGCCCAAGCTGTGTCTGTCCCTTCAAGGAAGGGAGCCTGTGACATTGCTCATCCCAGCCAAGCTCTCTGTCTTCCTGCCCCCCTAGTTTTCTTTCAGTTCCTCAAAGCTGGTGCACCCTGTCCTTCCCCAGGAGAGCCTTCCCTCACTGGTTCTTTTGCTTAACTTGTCTCATCCTCTGATTTCTTCTTAGCCATCTCTTCCTCCACAAACCCTCCCTGGATTCTTCCACTGGGGGCCATGTTCTTCTTCTTTTTTTTTTTTTTTAAGTTTATTTATTTTGAAAGGGGGAGAGGAGGGGCAGAGGGAGGGAGAGAGAGCGAGTCCTGCATTGTCAGCGCCGAGTCCGATGCGGGGCTCGAACCCGTGAACCGTGGCATCGTGACCTGAGCCGAAATCAAGAGTCAGATGCTCAACCAGCTGAGCCACCCAGGCGTCCCTTGGGTGGGACATGCTAATGTCAGAAGTTCTCCCAGAACCGGGTTCCTGTCCTTCAGGGTACAAGTGACTGGTGGGGGTTGAGGCTGACTGAGCACTTTCTTGGTGTCTGTCTTCTTCCGACAGGGCAAAGTGCATGGCGGGGTGGGGGGGGAGGGGTGTCCCCTTGCTCCCCGCCACACGCACGTGCATAGCGTCACATCTGGCACATAGTAGGTGCTCAATAAGCATTGCCTATACTATGGCTTGTGTACACGGCTGTTTTTACACAGGGATTTCACACACACCTATCACTTTCACCAAAATACGACATAAAGACACGGGTGCGGATCTGAGCGTAAGCTCAAATTTTTCACTCCGTTCCCAGAAACCCTCCATCTGCCCTTTTCTCATCAGACTCCCCAGAAAACTTCCATCCTCCAACAGCATAGATTCGTTGTGCTTTTTTTTCCCTTTCTTCTTTTTTTGGTCCTTTTGTTTTTTTTAATGTATATTTTTCAAATTTATTTTTTTAATTTTTTTAATGCTTATTTATTTCTGAGACAGAGACAGAACATGAGTGGGGGAGGGGCAGAGACAGAGGGAGGCACAGGATCTGAAGCAGGCTCCAGGCTCCGAGCTGTCAGCACAGAGCCCGGCGCGGGGCTCGAACTCATGAACAATGAGATCATGACCTGAGCCGAAGTCGTTCGCTCAACTGGCTGAGCCACCCAGGCACCCCTCAAATTTATTTTTCAGAGAGATCGTGTGAACAGGGGAGGGACAAAGAGAGAGGGAGACAGAGAATCCCAAGCAGGCTCCGTGCTGTTAGCACAGAGCCCCACGCGGGGCTTACACCCACGAACCGTGAAATTTTGACCTGAGCCAAAACCAAGAGTTGGACACTCAACCAACTAAGCCACCCAGGCACCCATTTTTGGTCCTTTTTAGTATATGAATTTGGGTGGTATATTCTTTTTTTGGGTCTGGATTGTTTTTACTTTTTACTTTTTTTTTAATGTTTATTTTTGAGAGACAGAACATGAGCGGGGGAGGGGCAGAGACAGAGGGAGACACAGAATCTGAAACAGGCTCCAGGCTCTGAGCTGTCAGCACAGAGCAAGGCTCGAACCCATGGGCTGTGAGATCACGACCTGAGCCGAAGTCGAATGCTTAACCAGCTGAGCCACCCAGGCGCCCCTGGCCTAGATTCTTTTGCTCCCAATTATAATGGTGAGAATCTTCCAGACTGTTGCATATAGCTGCAAACGATACAGTGTGATCTCTCATTCATACTCATTTCTATCGACCGGGGTGGGCAATTTTTTTCTTTTCTTTTTTTTCCTGTAAAGGGCCCGATATAGCCAGGTTCACCTCTGTAGGCCATATAGTCAGTCTCTGTCACAACCTCTCAACTCTGCCACTGACCCAGGAAAAGCAGCCTCAGATAACCTATAAAATAGTGGCCATGGCCACATTCCAAGAATGCTTTATTTATGGGCACTGGGATTTGAATTTCATATACGTTTCATATGTCACTAAGGATTACATTTTTTTCCCCCAACGATTTAAAAATGTAAAAACTCTTTGGCAGCTCCCCAAAGAGTTAAACATAGAATTGCCATATGATCCAGCAATCCCACTCCGGGGTACATACCCAAGAAACCTGAAAGCAGGCATTCAGAGACGTTTATACACCAATGATTACAGAGGCATCATTCCCGACACTCAGTAGGTGGAAACAATGCACACGACAACTAACAGAAGAATGGATAAACACAAGGTGGCCTGTCCATACAGAGGAATATTAGCCATAAAAAGGAATGAGGTTCTGGGGCGCCTGGGTGGCCCGATCAGTTAAGCGTCCGACTTCAGCTCAGGTTATAATCTCACGGTTCGTGAGTTCGAGCGCCCAGTCGGGCTCTGTGCTGACAGCTCAGAGCCTGGAACCTGCTTCGAATTCTGCGTCTCTCTCTCTCTCTCTCTCTTTGCTCCTACGCTCACGCTCTGTCTCTCTCGCCCTGAAAAAATAATAATTAAAAAAAAAAAATGCAAAAAACCCAAAAACGTAAAACCATGCTTAACTCCTGGGCTGCACAGAAATAGACAGTGGGCCAGATTTGTCCCATGGGCTGTCGTTTGTCACCATCTGTTGCGGATGGTTCCACTGAAGGAAAATAAACCATGAATGTATCCATTCCATTGTTGATGGGCATCCGGGTATGAACCTCCTATGCAGTTCACACACCGGGAGGTTATTTTGGACACGCCTGCACTCCCCACCCCTGCATGCAAACTCCCAGCGTCTGGAACCAGGGCTTCTGGAATTATGCCCCAGGCACTACCTCCTGGACCAGCCCCAGCCCGGATGTGACAAGGGGGGGGGGGGGGCTCTTGAATGGGGAAACCGTGGCGGGGGAGAGGGGGGCAGGGCTTCCCACCCCTAGGCCCCTGGAGTCTGGCCTGGGGGCTTCCTCTTGGCCCCGGATGTGGGATGGGAGGGTCAGGGGGCCAAGAAACTTTGCCAAGACAGGAAGCTCCACATTCAGAAGCTTTAAAGAGGGACATGTGGCAGGGGCACGAAATCAGTGCCCGAGATTTGGCCTGCTGAGTCCATCCAGAGGGTAAGTGACCGCTGCCCAGAGCCCAGCCCTGGCTCAGCCCAGAGCCCCAGCCCGAGGGGGCCATGGCAAAGCGGGGACTCCAGCCGCGTCCCCCACAGGGACCCAGGGTTCCATATCCCTCCTGCTCTGTAGGCCCCATCCTCCCCGGACCCAGCTGTGGACATCTTGGTTCCTTCTTGCAGTGCCTGAGGAATGAAGGCTCTTCCCCTCCTCCTCCTCCCTGTCCTGGGGCTGCTGGTGTGTGGCAGGTCTCTGTGTCCAGTGGAGGAAGCCATCAATGAGAAGATCCAGGACAGCACCCGCTCAAGTGAGGACCCTCAGCAGGGGCCTCAGAAACCCCTCTAACTCCTGACATAGAGCCACCATGAAGCCAGCCCCAACTAGAACCAAACCTCACCCCCAGACCCGACCCAACCGCAGCCCCCATGCAGCTCGGCCTTCAGCAGAAGCCCCAAATCCTCCTTCCTCTACAACACTCATGGGAGCCTGGGAGGCGGTGAGCTGCCCGCCCACGGCTCTCGCTCTCCACCAGGGCCCCCTCCACCAGGGCCCCCGACCACCTGGGCCTTCCTCCAAAGCGCTTTCCAGACCCCCTGGGCGGGTCTCCAAACCACCCCGGCAGCATGAGAGTGGGGGAGGGGCAGCTTGGTCTCATTCGGTCCCTTCTTCTCCCACAGTCCTTGAGACAATAAGGACCATCGGCCTGAGCTGCCGAACGGTCACCTCCAGGGGTGACTTGGCCACCTGCCCCTTAGGTGAGTACAGAAGTCCTTTGTCCAGGCTCTCAGTTATATTCCCAGTACCCCGTACCCCCTCCCTCTAAGACCAGCCTCTATTTCTTTCCCTTTAAAGATTTCTTTATTTTGAGAGAGACAGAGGAAGGGAGGGGCAGAGAGAGAGGGAGACAGAGGATCCCAAGCAGGCTCCAGGCTCAGCAGGAGCCCAACGCGAAGCTCGATCCCACAACCCTGGGATCCTGAGCTGAGTCCGAGGTTTAACCAGCTGAGCCCCCCCAGGCGCCCCCAGCCTCGGTTGCTTGAGTCCACTTCCCTGGAGTCCTGGTCTGCAGCCCCAGCCCTCCCCGCGCCCCCGCTCCGGGACCGCATTTCCTTAGGACACTGGAGAGTCCAGGCCCCCCAGCCGCCGGCCTCCCTGCCGCAAGCACTGCGGCCCCCATTCCCAGGTGTTGGAGCCTCCAGCCCCCTCCGACCCCCAGGCCCGTAGCCTCCGGCTCGGGGCCAAGCTCCCTCCCCTGTCGCCCGCAGGCTTCGCCGTCACCGCCTGCACTTGTGGCTCCGCCTGCGGCTCGTGGGACGTGCGCGCCGAGACCACCTGCCACTGCCAGTGCGCGGGCATGGACTGGACCGGGGCTCGCTGCTGTCGCGTGCAGGCCCCCGCCTGAGGTCGCCCGAGGACGGCTCGGGCTGGGGGGCGTGGCCAGGCCTCAGAGGGGCGGGGACGGGCTTCAGATGGGGCGAGGCCAGGCCTCGGAGGGGCGGGGCTGGAAATAAACCCAGAGAAGACGACGGCGAGGGGCTGGGCGCCGCGCTGTCTTGCTGAGGTTTGGGGGAGAGAGCTGGCGTCTCCGAAAAGAGCGGGGCACGTAGACGCTGGAGGGAGGCGGTGGCCGGGGGGCGGCGCCCGTGGCTTTCTTCTGGCCATCCCCCTCTTGCCATGTTTGCCCCCACCTCTGCCTCGGAGAAGAGGGCCTCAACTTCCTCTATAAGGACACTCACACCCAAGGAGCATGGCCTCCTTCAGGAGGGGAAGTGGGTGTTACCTTTGAGGCCACTTTGACGATCACCCTCGGGTTTCTGGCCTTCCAGGAAGGCGCTGGTTCATCCTGCCCCAGCCCCCACAACGAGGCTTCATCAGGGGTCTAGGTCTGGACGGCACGGGGACCCCCGCCCCGCCATCCCTCATACACTCCAGGCCCCCCAAGCCCCCAGTAGCCCCAGGGTCAAGGTGGACCCCTGAATCACCTCTCAGCCCAGAGTCCTGAGCCGCCATCCGTCACTCCCCAACCTCATTGAGGGTCCCTCAAGGCACAGGCAAAGCCAGGCCGTGGACAGGGAGGAATCCCCACCGGAGCCGGCTGAGAACGCTTACCTGAGGCCACGAACCGCGAGTTCACGTTTTCACACTTGCAGGCGCAGTTTCGAGGAGTTCGTTAACAACCCGCGGTATATACACCCTCACGGACACTTGAATATGAAAACAGAGTGCAGGGTACTTGTCCGCTCTTTGGTGTATCCCTGGCGCTTCAAAGAGAGCATGTCACATAGTAGACACTCAGGAAATGTCTGTTAAATAAATAACCACATACGCACGTGGATACCCCACGCAGGTGCACACCCTCCATGTCCAGACACAGTTACACACGGCCATGTGCACACAGTACACAACCCAGTTACTATGGTCACACAGGGATACACCATGCCTACACACACACACACACACACACACACACACGTAGGCACAAGGAGGCACCCCTGAATCACAAAGGTGTGCCCGTGGAAAGAGGAGCCATAGACACATAGACATATTTAAGCCCTGGACAGAGTCCCCATCCCAGCCTGGAATGACCGCGATCTCAGTCTGAATTCTGACCCAGAAGATGAGTCACGTGTGACCCCTGCACAGCTTCCTGGGGGCACAAATCTGGTGATTCAGAGTCCAGTTCCCTGGGACTCCTAATCCTAATTTATTATTATTATTATTGTTATTATTATCAAATAATAATCCTATTAGTTAAGATAGTTTTAAATTATCTTAAAACCCAGTCCCTTGACAGACAAAGACTCAGACTTCAGAACACTTGGTGCCCGGTCTTGAAAGGGACCCCAGCCTCAAACGTCACAGTCCCCAGCAGCACGCTCCAGGGACTTGGGAACGGGCAATGGGGTGGGATCCTGGTTTTCAAGATGTTTTGGACTCTCCTTCCACGGCCACCCACCTCCTACGATGCCACAGCCTCCTGTCTGCTCCTGGTGGCCGTAAGCTGACATCACAACACTCCTGTTGCCCCTGGAGCCCACCCAGACCCCAATCCAGAGGTTCCTCTCCTAGGTCCTCCCTCCTAACCCCACAGCGGCCATGGGGTTGAGGTGGGACCACTGAGTCAGAAGTGTGTTGAGGAGGAGAGAAGTTGAGTCTAGTACCTGGCCTGTCCTGCCCCCTCACTCATGTGGAGGGGGGTGCCCTCCTTTGTCCCCAGATTCTGATCAGAATGCGTCTTTACCTCCAAGTCCCACTCAATTGCCCCCCTGTATCTGGACCCCAAGAAGGTACTCTTCAGAGACTTCACTTCCAACACAGTCATTCTCTGTCCCACAGTGCACACTTGGACAGGCAAGCTCCTTTCTTAAGCCTCCATTTCCTCATTTGCCAACTGCCCAGCCCCCTGAGGCAGCCAAGATTGGTCTAGTTGCAAGTGCCACAAATGCCACTTCAAACTAGTGTGAGCAAAAGTAAAAGGAAATTTCTGGGTTATGTAACTGAGAGGCTCAGGGTAAAACAATGGATTCAGGTATGGCTGGATCCAGGTATCAGATGATGCCTCCAGGACCCGACTGCCTTTCCGGTCTGCTTTCCTCAGTGCTGGCTTCTCTCTCAGCAGGCCCTTCCCCATCACAGCTCCAGGCTTACATCTTCCCAGTGTCTGAGAGTCCCAGTGGAGAGAAAAAAAGACGAAATGCCTTTTTTTCCTGGTAAATGCAACAAAAGTCCCGGGCCTGAGCTTCATTGGCTGACTCTGGCTCATTTGCCCACCCCTGTGTCAAATCTTAGACTCTGATTGGCTGGGCCTGGATCATGTGCCCAGTCTAAACCAACCTCTGGTTTACGGTCGGTTGGACTTGAGACGCATATTCTTTCTTAAGAGAAAACTGAGACTATTACTCCATGGCAGGGGCTGGTCAGGGAACCTCACAGAGCCCTCTCATGACTGCCTGTGGGCCTCCAGTCTCACAGCTACCATTTTGCCAGAGGGCTGGAGTCTGGTCTTGGCTTCAACTGAGCTTCCGTAATGTGCGGTGCTTCGGCCCCACCCCCTGCACCTGTCCATCACAGCAGAGCCAGCTGCCCATTGGTCCGGCTCCTCCGCGGCTGTTACATCAGGAAAGGGAGTTGAATTCCTCAGTTGCTGACTTCTTTCTAAGGTCAGAGGGAGGAGCTGTCATCTAATCACTATTTTTTTTAATTTTTTTTTTTAACGTCTATTTATTTTTTGAGAGACAGAGCATGAGCTGGGAAGGGGACAGAGAGAGAGGGGGAGTCGCAGATTCCGAAGCAGGCTCCAGGCTCCGAGCTCTCAGCACAGAACCCGACGCGGGGCTCGAACCCACGAACCATGAGATCATGACCTGAGCTGAAGTTGGCCGGCCCAACCGACTGAGGCACCCGGGCGCCCCTGCCATCTAATCACTACTAAACCAATCTCTGAGCAGACAAGGTTGGCAATAGTTTAGAGAACAGTTTAATCACACATTTAAGAGCTAAAACATACTTCTCACACATAAAAGTCTTTTAAATTCTCTTTTACTTATTGTTCCAAAGGGAGGAAACTAGGATAGCTGATGAGGGAGCAGGAGGCAGGCTGAGCACAAGCTGTAGCACGCCCCCACCCCCTCCTCTCACCCGGGTGGGATCTGTGTGATATTCCTTGGACACTCCCAGCTACCCAAGAACAAAGGAAAGGGGTTTAAGTGCTTGCCGTGGTGATGTGGGAAACTAAGGCAAATGAAAAATCAAATCCGCTTACTGCCTACAGCCCGTTGATATGTCCTTGAAACCAGCAGAGGGACCTCCCTCTAGGAGCTCAGCTGCCTCAAGGATGACACTTTCCTGGGGGCAAAAAAAACCTTAGCTTAACACGATCCCTACCTCAAGGATCCTGTAAATCAACTTCCTTTATCTCAACTTCCCCAAGATATATGCTGGCAACCAGCCTCCCAGCTTCTGGCCCCTCCCCCATATACATCTGAAGGGTTTCGTGACTGAGGTTTTATCAAACAGTAACAAATGGTGTTTCCCTAGCAACAGCCAACCCCCACAAGGTCCCGGAACCCTTGCTTCCAAAATTCCTTAGAGACTTACTCCATCACTGATCCCCTCCCAAATGAGGGCATATTTGAGTTACCTGTCACAACCCCAGCGCAGCTCTTTTTGCGCAGGCGTCCTGTCCCCATGCTTTAATAAAATCACTTTTTTTTTGCACCAAGACATCTTTAAGAATTCTTTATTGGGGCGCCTGGGTGGCGCAGTCGGTTAAGCGTCCGACTTCAGCCAGGTCACGATCTCGCGGTCTGTGAGTTCCAGCCCCGCGTCGGGCTCTGTGCTGACAGCTCAGAGCCCGGAGCCTGTTTCTGATTCTGTGTCTCCCTCTCTCTCTGCCCCTCCCCCGTTCATGCTCTGTCTCTCTCTGTCCCAAAAATAAATAAACGTTGAAAAAAAAATTAAAAAAAAAAAAAAAAGAATTCTTTCTTGGCCGTCGGCTCTGGACCCATCACCCCAAAACTTCATCAATAGTCTAGACCAGCGCTGTCCAGTAGGGCAGCCATCAAATACTTGAAATGTGCCTTAAGTGTAAACACAAGACACATTTGTTTTCAAGGATTTAGTACCAAAAAAAGGTCTCAGAGCCAAAACCGAAAGGTCTAAAAACCAAAAACATCTCAATAATTTTTTAGTCTCGTCTACATGCTGAAGTGATAATTGTACTATGCTAAGTACAATACATTATTAAAATTAACTGTCTGTCTTTTTGTTATCTTTTTAATGCGGCTGCTAGAAAATTTTAAGATGATTTTTTTTTAATTTTTTTTAACGTTTATTTATTTTTGGGACAGAGAGAGACAGAGCATGAACGGGGGAGGGGCAGAGAGAGAGGGAGACACAGAATCGGAAACAGGCTCCAGGCTCTGAGCCATCAGCCCAGAGCCCGACGCGGGGCTCGAACTCACGGACCGCGAGATCGTGACCTGAGTTGAAGTCGGACGCTTAACCGACTGAGCCACCCAGGCGCCCCCAGAAAATTTTAAACTGGAGATGTGGTTTACATTACATTTCTACCAGAAGGCACTGTTCTAAAGTTAAAGAGAAAATTCCCTGTACACATTGTCTCATTTTTATCTCCAGTCTTCAAGGTCACAGACAAAGAGAGCTCTAAGACATCTAGACAGAGTGCCACCCTGTGAATGCATGAATATGGATATTTCTCTAGGGCAAGCACATGTAGAGGCATGCCAATGAGCAAGCCATGTGAATACGTGAGCAGATGCGTAAGGGTATTTGGGAGTGTGTGTGAGTGTGGGTAGATGAGCAGATGTGTGGATGAGAGTGAGTGTTTCCAGTTAGTCTCTGTCTGGGGACCCGGGGACAGGGGACACCACATCCAGGGTTAGGTCAAGGCGTGGGTCTGGCTTCAGTCCCAGATGTGGGTGGGGCTCCAGTAATTGGTCCTCTTGCCTTAATTCCGTTCCTTTCCTCCCATGGGCCTTAAAGAAGCAGAATTCTTGGGGTGGAGCTGAGGGGTGGGACTGGGGCCGGGGGGAGAAAGACGTGGCAGGCTCAGGAATCCTGCTTCCAAGCCCGGCTGCCTCAAACCTAAAAGGTGGGGATCCCAGGTGCCCCAGGTTTTCTCCTGAGAGGGGCAGGGGACAAAGTTCATTTGGGGAGACACACACACAGCTTCCTGTAAAGTTCCTGATCATCCTTTAAATTCTTTTGAATTTATTTACATTGAGCATAATTGACATGTCACATTGTGTAAGCCTGATGATACATTTGTATATTGCAACAGGATGACTGCCACGGGTTCCTGACCGTTCTGTCCTGTCTCTGGGGCCATGGGCTTCTCTGCTTGACCCTCCGTGAGACCTCTGGACTCCTAAGACCCTCTGGATCTGGGAGGGGAGGAGAGGATGCCCCAGGGTCAGAGGGTCCCAGATCACTGAAAAGAGGAGGCTGACCTCTCCTCCCCCCACCCTCAACCCAGAGATTTCCTCATCTGCCGCGACGCCTTCCGGTGGGTGGGGTGTGTGTGGGCAAATTGGCAGACTGGGAACCATGGGGTCTGAGGAAATCTGCTTGAATCAGGAGGTCAAGATGCAAGCAACAGCCTTCAAAGACAAGAAACAGAGGGCCCCAGACCATAAGGAAGGTTCGGTACCTCAAGGTGGGGAGGGGAGACGGCAGGAGGGAGAGGTGGGGATGGGAGAGGTAAGGGGCTGAAAGCTGGGTCACAGGGCTCCCTCCCCTACCCCAAAAGGCACGTGTGTACGTGTACCCCCCAAACACTCACACACGCCCTCTCCACCTAACCAAGAAGCAGATCTTGTTTCCCCATTCCTTCTCTTTTATCCCCAGAAATCTGTTATCTGCAGGGGTTTGGTTGAGCCAAGATCTCTGAGCCCCCCTCCGACCCCCACCCCAGCCCCAGAGCCCCAGGCAGGTTTGCATTCTCACTGACCCACCCACAGGTGCAGACCCTGACTATGAGAATATCACCTTGACCTTCAGAAACCAGGAGCAACCAAGGGGCAGCCATTCACCACCCAAGAATCGAGGCAAGCAGCCACCTGCCAGCCCGCACCCCACAGCCTCGGGAGGGGCCCCTGGTAGGACATCACGGGAACAAGGGCACTGTGAGGAGGCCTGGGGCAATGGTGTGGGGCGTGGTGGCCTCAGGGCTTGTGAGTCACAGTCGCAGGGGTAGCTCCGCAGGTGGTGATGATGATGCGAGTGGTGCTGGTGTTGCGAGTGTTGGTGACAGTGTGGGTAATGTTGGTGAGGTGATCGTGCAGTGGATCAGGAAGGAGCCACCTAGACAAGAGCTGATGAGACTTGTTGCTGGGGACAGTGCTGATAACGACAGGCACTGAGGTGGATGGGCTTCAGTGACAGCTGCTGCTGATGTTGTGAGTGCTGGTGAAGGGGATGGCAAGGGGGAGACCTGATGGTGACAGCGTTATGGACAACTACTGGTGGCTGTGGGCGGGGTGCATGCTGGTGGTCGCAGTGGCTGTATCAGCAGGAGTGGGAGCAGGTGAGACAGCTCTGAGTCGGAGCTCAGTGTAGAGTCAGTGCCGACGGTCTAAGCGGCAGTGTTGGGCCCTGGAGGTCACCTGTCCTGCCTCTGCTCCAGTCCCAGCCTGGTCGAGGCCGGCCCCAGACTCTGCCCAGGTCCCTCGTTGGCTGCACAGAGCCACCCTGAGCCTGTACATCCTCCTTGCCCTGTTCTGCATCGTTCTCTTGGCCTTGGTCCTGGTGAAGAGTGAGTAGGGTCTTCGGTTTCACTTTCCTTTTTGTCGTTCTTTGGTGGGTGGGGAGGGGGCTGGGGCGGCGTAAAGGGGGGCCTCGGGAGGTGGGGGAGGCCCCGTGTTCCCACCGTGTCTCCCTTCTCCCTCGTTGCTCTCCCTTCCCCCACCCTTGTTCCCAGGACAGCCCAACTGGGGGCGCTTCAAGGGTGTTCCTGCCTCCCCCGCCCCTCCTCCTGAACAGATTCTGAGGTGTCCCAGGAGCTGCTGGTCGTGAAAAGGGAGCTCCAGAATGGTAAGGGTGGGACCTGGGGGAGGCCCATGGGGTCAGGGTGGGCAGCGGTGATTCACACGTGTCTGTTTCTTGCCTCAGTCTCCATCTCGGGACAACAGTGTCAGGAGGAGCAGAAACAGGGCTGGAGCAGCATCCAGCAGCTCATCACGGAGGCCAGGCAGGACATTGACATGATCAAGAGAAATGTCCACATGGGGAATGAGAAAGTGAAGATGCTGTCAACAGGTGCCCTTGCAGACCCTTACTGGGCGGGCTTGGTCTCATGCTGGGCGCTGGGGGATTGGGGGAGGCGACAGCAGGGGTCTGCCCTCCCAGTGCTCAGGGTTTAGGGGGTGATGGATGGATGTCACCCTCTGGGCGGGGATATTTAAAAAGGGAAGGCCAAGTACATGGGCTCTGCAACACCCAGGCGGGGGCGGGGGCGGGGTGGGCAGGGAAGAGGCTTCCAATAAAGGTGAGGGCCTTGTCTGAGGCCCAGACCAGCTTTCTCCTGTCCCCCTGCCCCCAGACTTAAGCCAGATCAAGACTAAATTACATGAAATCTCCAAGATACTAGAGAAGAAGCCGCAGCCACGTAAGTTGGGCTAGGGAGGTGGATGAGGAGGGAGCCACATCTCTGGCCCTGGTTTCTCTCTGGGGGGGGGGGGGGGGGCGGGGGAAGGGATCTGCCTGACCTTGGGTCTTCATCCTGCTCAGAGCCCACAGCTCAATAAATGAGAAGACATTGACACCCGGGCTGCAGCTTGGAGGACGGGGCTGCACTTCCCCATGAAGACGGCCGCATGCGTGCCTCATGGCATCATGGGAGCGATAACACATGACACAGTGGGCGGCTGTGTCAGCAAGGACCGCAGAAGTGTGTCAGCCTGGGCGCGGGTGTTGGTAACACGTGTTGCACTGTGAACACGTGTGAATGTCCTGTGGTATGTTGTGTGTGAATGTCATGGAGCTGTGTGTGTGCGTGTGCGCGTGCGTGTGTGTGTGTGGAGCACCCGCTACATCACTGTAACTGCGGGTGTTGAGTGTGTACCCCGTCACTACCTGTGTTGTGTGAACAGGCGGGTGTCAGTGTGTGACTGATTATGTCACCGAGGGTGTGCAGAGCGGGTATATTTGTGCGTTCCCTTGTTTCTGCACTCACGTTTTGTGATTTGTGACGATAAAGGCCAATGGGAAAGAATGTGGCTTTCAGATCTGTTCCTGGGAGCATCTGGGGGTGGGGGTGGGGACCCGGTGGCGGAGGGTCTGCAAGTATTAAGGGATGAGGAAAGTCACACAGCAAGCACGCGCACGTGATAACCAGGATCCCTGGGGGCACAAGCGTGTGTGAGCATGAATGCCCTGAATGGGTCCTTTTGTGCCCATGAACTTGTACCCAGCGAGGAACAGTCTCTGTGCCTGAGACTGTGTGCCCAGTAGGGTTTGTGGCCGGAGATATACACTGTTTCCCTAAGTGGGGCGCCTGGGTGGCTCAGTCGGTTAAGCATCCGACTTCGGCTCAGGTCATGATTTCCCAGTTCGTGGGTTCGAGCCCCGCGTCCGGCTCTGTGCTGACAGCTCGGAGCCTGGAACCTGCTTCGGATTCTGTGTCTCCCTCTCTCTCTGCCCCTCCCCCACTTGCATTCTCTCTCTCTCTCTCTCTCTCTCTCTCTCTCTCTCTCAAAAATAAACATTAAAAAAAAATTAACAATGTCTCCCTAAGTGTAGGGGGACCCACAGATACATCTGAACCCTTAAGCATGTCCCCACGGGTGTAACTATTCCTGAGTGTATATGCCCACTGAGCATGTATTCGTGAGTGCGCATGCCCCTAAGTGCCCCTGGCTCGTAGACGTATGTCCTCTAAGAGAACATGTGTCCACAGGCAAACGTTTGTCCCTAAGACAAATGGACATGTGCACACGGGCAGACGTGTGTCCCTGAGAGAACATGTGCCCAAGGATATACACGTGTCCCTAAGACCAGAGACTGTGTCCCCAAGGCATAGGTGTGCTCCCAGGCCAAATAGACGTATGCCCAAGGGCTCACATGTGCCCCTGAGACCGAGACATGGGCCCATTGTCAACTGTGTGCCCTTGAGCCGGTAGCCATCCGTGCAGTTTGCCTGAGCGCTTGGCACCCCACGCCAGCCCGGCCCTTGGCCTCAGGGCCACACCCCTCCGTCGGGTGCCCCGGACACGCGCGCCCCCAGGCGGCCGCTCTCTGGAATCTCCGTGAGCGCGCGCGCCCCGCCCACGAGCCTGTCGGCCGCAGCGCCTGCGCACTTAAGCCCTTTTACGGCGCCGTAAAGCTGCTCGGCCGAACCGAAGGCCTCAGTACCCTGGTGAGACCCCGCCCGCCCGCGACCCCTACCCGCGTCTGGCCTCGCCCGTTCTCGGACCCTCCCGCGCCCGGTGGGCCTGGGGATCCCGGGCTAAGGTCTCGGCGCCCGCGATCCCCGGTCCGTCCGCTTCGGCCCACGCAAGGGGGGGGGGTCCTTGAGGAGGGTGGGCTCCTTCCCCGGCCCTCTGCCCGGTTCACGCCGGCGTGGGGGGCTTGGGGCCCCTGCCTCTCCGGGTCTTAGCTTACTGGCCCCCATCACAGCCCGGTGGAGGGGTCTCAACGCCCACCCCCCCCCCCACCCCACCCCCCCGTCTCACGCTCTGGGCCCTCCTGTAGTCGGCTGCGCACCTGGGGGGCGTCTTGGAGCCCCTGGACCCCCTCCCCCGCCAGCCTTCCCACCCCCCCCCCCCCCCCCGCCGCCACGCAGACTTCGTTGGGGCAGGCCCACCCTCCCCAGACCCCGCCGGCCTCTGGCTCCTTCCCTGGTAGTGGGAAGGGGGTTCTGCGCTCCTCCTCTCGACCCCACCCTTGGCAGAGGCTTCACACTTGAATGGGCGAGGACGGGGGACGGGGAGGGAGGGTGTCTCCGCGCCCTTGGGATCCCCCCCAGCAGCTCCTGTCCCCCACACCCCCACCGTAGATCCGCTCCGCGGAGATCTTAGCGCCCCCTCTGGGTTTTCTCCAACAGCCTTTTCCGGGTCTCTTCCCCCACTGACCACTGGCTTGGGGCGCTAGGATGGGAGGATCACAGCGCCCCCTCCTGGGCCCCCCAAACTTCGGGTCTCACAGTCGGCCTCGGCCTCCTCCACCTTGTCCTCCACTGTCCAGCTACATTTCTGGAGGGCGCGGAGATGGAGGGGTTCCCAACGCCTTCTCTGCGCCCCCCCTGCAGTCTTCCTTACAAACGCAGGCCCGCCCACGTCTCAAGGAGGCGTGCTTCGTGCCTGACACATGGGCGCTGCCAGAGCCGTTTCCTCCTAGCTTGCCCCTCGCATCTCCTCTGTTCGTCCCCCAAACCGCAGCCCCCCCTCCCCCCCTCACTCCCGCCATGGGTCTTGACGCACCCTACTGCCTTCTCCCGTTTCTCTGGCTTTCCGCAGGGGAGAGGCGGGGATGTTCTCTTCATCTGCAGAAGTCAGCGCTGTTTTTGCTGGAGCGCTTGCAGGGGACAGTACCCGGGTCTTCTCACGGCCCCCCATCCTTGTCCCCCCCCCCCCATACACTAGTTCTCTAGGTGCTCCCACAGGTTGCAGAGGGGGTAGGGCACAGAGGTCCTTTCCACGTAGGAGCAATCGCCTGGAACTTAAGAGTGGTTTCCAGCGCCGCCTTCCCCTCCCCCTCCCCCTCTTGTGTCTTCCCACCTTCCCCCTTACCCCAAAGGTGCAAACCTGCCTCTTTCCCCGTCTTCCTTCACGGGCTTAGGCTTCATGGAGGGGGCGTGCTTTACGCGCAGGCGGACGCCCCCCCTTTCTTTCCCCCTCTTCTTTTACTACACGGGAGGTCAGCAGTGGAGCACGCAGACCCGGTAGCGCGTTCTCCGCACTCCCCTCCCCGCCCCACACGCGTTTCCTTGTGTCCCAGCAGGGCGGCGGCAGGATGGAGGCGCGCTTCACGCGCGGAAAGTCGGCGCTGCTGGAGCGCGCGCTGGTGCGGCCGCGCACCGAGGTGAGCCTGAGCGCCTTCGCGCTGCTCTTCTCCGAGCTGGTACAGCACTGCCAGAGCCGCGTCTTCTCCGTGGCCGAGCTGCAGGCGCGCCTGGCCGCGCTGGGCCGCCAGGTGGGCGCGCGCGTTCTGGACGCCCTGGTGGCCCGCGAAAAGGGTGCCCGGCGCGAGACCAAGGTGCTGGGCGCCCTGCTCTTCGTCAAGGGCGCCGTGTGGAAGGCGCTCTTCGGCAAGGAGGCCGACAAGCTGGAGCAGGCCAACGACGACGCGCGAACCTTCTACATCATAGAGCGGGAGCCGCTCATCAACACCTACATCTCCGTGCCCAAGGAGAACAGCACGCTCAACTGCGCCAGCTTCACGGCGGGCATCGTGGAGGCGGTGCTCACGCACAGCGGCTTTCCTGCTAAGGTCACGGCGCACTGGCACAAGGGCACCACGCTCATGATCAAGTTTGAGGAGGCCGTCATAGCCCGAGACCGGGCGCTGGAGGGCCGCTGACCCCGCGGGAGATAAAGATGCAGAGAGCCCCCTTCCCAAGTGTGTCTTGTGTCTTGTGGGGGGGCCTCAGAGATCCGCTCAACGCCTCGACCCAGGTCCCTGCCTCAGGCTGGTGAGGGAGGCCGGGACCCGAGCCTGTTTGGGATGCCGTGGGGCTGCGGTGGGGGTGGGCTTCCAGACGGGGCCGGGGGGGGGGGGGGAAGGCGGGGGGGGGGGCAGTGTGGAGAGAAGACTGCGGAAGGAGCTGCTGGCGTGGCTGGAGGCAGGAGGATGCTGACCCTCTCCGGAATCACGATTGGAGGCCAGGCCGGAGAGGTGGGGGGTGAGGGATCAGGCGGAGAGAGGCTCCATCAGGCGGGCACACTACTTCTGTAAAGGACCAGATAGGAGTTTATGCCTAGAAGTGTCTGTCCAGCCACTCTGCTCCGCGGTGTAGACAGCAGCATGCCAAGGATTGGGTGTGGCTGTGTGTCTAGAAAACAGACGGAGGGGGATCCTTTGCTGACCCCTGCTTTAGAGCCTTGCCTCTCAAAGTGTGGTTCACGACAGGCAGCCTCCGTATCTCCTGGGAGGTTGTCAGAAATGCGGACTCTCGGGCCCCCCCAAGGCCCACTAACAGCGCGTCATTCGGCAAGATCCCCAGCGGATTCCTGTGTACCCTATTTTGAGAAGCGGTGCTCTAGGGCACAGAGTATGTTCCAACTGGGGTGGCCGGGCCCCACCCCCAGAGTTTCCGATTCTGCAGATCTGAGTGGGCTGAGGATTTGCATTTCTGGAAGTTCCCAGGAACTGGCTGATGCTCTGGGGGGCCGCATTTTAAGAATTACCCCCCTGGACTCTCTGTCCCAAAAATAAATAAACGTTGAAAAAAAAATTAAAAAAAAAAAAAAAAAAAAAAAGAATTCCCCCCACTGGAGACCTGGGGAAATGGATGGGCTCACTTCCGAAATCTCGGGGCGCCTACCGTATTTTGAAGTTGATGTCGATGATACGTGAACATATCCTTGTTGTGTTTTTTTACGATTTTACTTTTAAGTAACGTCAACACCCAACACGGGGCTCGAGCTCACAACCCTGATCAGAATCAAGAGTTGCGTGCCGTACCTACTGAGCTAGCCAGGTGCCCCGTGTGTGCCTTGTTTAAAAAGTAAAATCTGACGCCTGAGGCAACCCCGCCTTTCCCTTCTGCCCACCACCCTCGCGGGGTTCCTGAGAGCTCCTCCTCCCCAGGGTCCATCCTGCCAGACTTCTGGGGGGAAACTTTTCAAATGTCTCTTCCTCCCTCCCCCTCCCCCCTTCCCCTGGATTTCAATGAGCCTGATGTGAAGGAGAACTTGGCGGTGCCCTGGGCTGGGTCCCCTCACTGTTGATGGAGGGTTTAAGGGCGGGACGGATGCAGCTTTTCCATTGCGTTTTTGGGGTGCATGGTGGAGGCGGGCATGGGGGTGGGGCCGAGGTGCCGGGTTTGGTCAGGGGGCAGTTTCGGGAATTCCAACCAGGGTGATGGGGGGGGGTGTCGGCACATCTCGAAGATACGTGGTCCATAAATGGAACTTGGGGGTGCCTCCCGTGTATAGCACAGGGATGGCCATGGTCAGGAAATAGCTGTTGCCTGGGGAAGGGGGGGTCACAGTGGCAGTCTGAATCGGGGGCGAGGGGTCAATGTCTAGGAAGCCAAGGAGGATCGGAGGTCTGGAGTCCAGGAGTCAGCACAGTGGCGGGTGCCGCCCGTCTGGGTGGAGTGGGCAGGGCACCTGGTGCCTGGGAAGCTGGATTTTCAGGGGGAGCTGGGGGAGGCTTTGGGCTTAGCAGCCTCAGGTCCCCCGGGGACCCTGGCGAGCTTGGCCTGCAGGGCCTGCTGGGTGAGGGGCAGGTTGCGGGAGGCAGGGATGGCCCAGCCTGCTGCATCCAGAGGCCTGGCAGTGAAGTTTGCCAGAGAGAAAGGGCGGGGGGGGGGGGGGGGGGGGAGAGATGGGCTGGTCCCCGAGGGCGGGATGCGGGGCGGGGGTTTGTGAGCTGCAAATAAAGTCCCTGCTGAAGTCCTGAAGCCCCCAGACAGGTTGGCGGGGGCCCGGGGGTGGGGGGTGAGGAGGAGGAACCCAGCACCAGCCCTCGGTGAGCCAGTCAGACATGAGGCTCCCCCTCGTTGAACAGAGCACAAAGTGGGTTCTGTGAGAAGAGGTCATTCGCCCATGGACACACATTGATTATCCAACAGCTATTTATTGAACACCTACTCTGTGTCAGCTGCTGAGGTCACAGCTGAGAGCAAGACCAATGCACCTGCCCTCCTGAAGCTCACATGCTAGCCCTGGGCGTGGTGGGGGGGGGGGGGCGGCGAGCACACACAGATCCGTGAGTGACAAGTTTGGTTGGAAGGGGAAACGTTCTGTGGTGAGAAAGTAGACCAAAGGTAAAAGGGAGCCGGAGTCAGGGGTGTCATTTTAAACAGGAAGGACGGGGAGCCCAGGATAGCCCTCACTGAAGAGCTAGCAGGGGAGGGGGCATGTGCAAAGGCCCTGAGGCAAAGAGCAAGCCTATATGTGTAAGGGCCAGTGAGGAGGCTGGTGTAGGTGCTGGGGTTGGGGGAGGGCAGAGAGGAGGTGAAGCTGGGGAGACAAGGCATGCTGCAGGGATTCTGCAATTGCAAAGCACCCTGTAAGATTGTGGGGTTTTTTTCCTCTGAGCCAGAAGGAAACTTCTGGAAGGTCTGGGACAGTGAAGAAGAGATTGAGGCAAGCTAGGGCAGGGGCTATACCGAGGCGGTTGCTGGAGGGGTGAGGAGTGGACAGATTCTGCACATGGCTTTCCCTGAGGATTTGGAGGGTTCAGTGAGGGAAACCGGTGATGACTGTCATCCCAACATGGGCCTGGGTGACCTGCAGAGTGGGGCTGGGAGTCCCCTTTGCGGAGCTCAGGTAGGTAGTTGTGCTCTGGCCTGGGGGCTGGGAGGGGTCTGGAGGAGGCAGAAATTGGTGGGGGTGGGGGGGGTGGGAGGGACAATGGCTTGGTAACAGGTGACCTAGGACGAGCTCTATCCCTGCCCTTTCCCGGCCCCAGGTCTCCTGGGTGCCACTGTAGGGCTCTCCCCAGCCCCCTAGGCCCGGGCCCCTGACTCCCAGGTCCAAGGTGGTCCAGTGTGGTCCTCCCCCCACGGAGTCCCCTCCAGGAAGCCTGAGAATCACGTGAGCCATCTGGTTCTTCCTTTTCTTTTTTTAATGTTGATTTATTTTTAGAAAGAGAGAGAGTGCAAGCAGGGGAGGGGCAGAGAGAGAGAGGCAGAGACAGAATGGGAAGCAGGCTCCAGGCTCCGCCCTCAGCACAAACCGATGCGGGGCTTGAACCTGCGAACTGTGAGGTCATGAGCTGAGCCAAAGCCAGACCCTTCACCAAGTGAGCCACCCAGGCACCCCTGGTTCTTTCTTCCTACGCCGGGAGCTGGGGGTGGGGTGGGTAGGCGAGGAGTTTAACGAGGGGTGTCCTGCGATCCTGGCCCGCCTCCCTCCTCAGCCTCTGGTGCAGGGCTGGTGCCACCTGTTTCTTTCAAAACCTGTGTCAGAGTCACACCAGCACCTTTGGACCTGGGTGGCCAGGCCACCCTGGGCCTGCTAGCATTTACTGAGTGCCTTCTGTATACCAGGTCCATTCAGCACTTCCCATGTGTGAGCTTGTGCCCTCCTGCCAGCAGCCTAGGCGGGGGTGGGGGGGGTGGGGGGGTGGGGGGGGACCAGCCCACTGCCCTGCCCTGCGGTACTTTTAGGCGTCTAGGGTGTTCTCTGCTCCATTGGATCCCAGAGTCTTTGTCTCCAGCCCTGCCTAGTACATGCTTCTTGTAATAAAGTAGAGGGGAAACGGTGGAGAGATACAATTGCTGCTTCAGCTGTTCTGGATACTCAGACGGACTCAGGCACCAGGTTCTGGAACTCCCGGCTCCCACGCCCGGAGGCTTCTGAGATGGGGCCATCTTCGCCCCCATTTTATTGACATGGGCTGGGGGCAAGGGGGCTGGCTGTCTGAGCCGGGGACCTCTCCCTGGGGTGCTAAGACACGGGGACTGCATCTGGGGAGGCCAGGGGTGGGGCGGGGGTGTGGTCCTGACTCCAGCAGACTGCGGGGCGGCCCGACAGAGGAAGCTCACAGGGGTCTGAGGCTCTCTGGAAAGTTCTCGAGGTGGGCACTCTGAGCCCTGGAAGGCAGGGACATGGTGACAGCCTGCTGGGCTGAGGAGTAAGGGACAGGCCCTCAGGGGCATTGGCAGGAGCCGGGGAGGGGTCAACAGCCCTTCTTCCTCTTGGGCAGGAGAAAGGGACGCTGGGGTCTTAGCCACAAAACAGGCATCCAGGCCGCGGCTGCGGGCCCCGCCGTGGGCCCGGCTGCTCCTGTGTCTGAGCTGGGGGAGCAACGCAGGGGTGCACCTGGCAGGTGGGCAGGGGGCCATGAGGGTCTGCGTCTCCAAGGACCTCCCAGGGAACCCCAGGGAGGGGGCCGAGGTGGCGGGGGAGGGGCAGTCAGCATGTGGCCAGCCGGTCACACACCCAGCCGTCCAGCCGGCTGCCACAGAAGGCATCGTTCCACTGCCCGGAGCCCTGCATCATCACACAGTCCTCGCCCTGGCCCTGGTTGTTGGGTTCCCCCGGCCGCCAGTTGCTGGAGCAGAAGACTTCAGGTCAGAGGATGGGCTCGGGGGCAGGAGCCCTACTGCCTTCGGCCTAGACGCATCCCTCGGGGTCTGGGCCCCTCCCCCCATCCCTGGATCCCCACTCCCCAAGCCCCGCAAGCCCAAGGACACCGGCTGCCCACATCCCCTCCCCTCAACCCGACCACTGCGGACAGGCACCCCCCCGCCCGCCCCCGTCGGAGTCTGGGCCTCACCTGTAGTTCAGGGGGTTCTCATCCATCCAGATAAACTCCCCCTCTATGTCCAGGTCCCGAAGGCCAATCCAGGTGCCCTTCCTGTTGGCGCGTTTGGCCAGGAAGTCCTGGGGGGCAGGACGGGGCTGCAGGGGCTGCGGGGTTGTGCCTGGGGTCCCCACCCCCGCCGCACAAGAGGTCGCGGTGGGATCCCCGCCCCCTGCTGGCCACGCCCTCCGCAGAGCCCCGCCCACCTGCTCCTCTTGGCTGTGGATGCTGACCAGCCGCCCTTGCAGTTTGCTGCAGGCAAACCGGGCCTGGATCCACTTCTTGGCGCCCTCGCCGAAGTAGTAGCACTTCCTCTGGAAGTTGACCCAGTTCTCGGGGCACGTGTTACACGTGGAGCCTGGGGCGGAGGAGAGGCTCAGGGGTGTGGCCGTGGTGGGCGCCGTGGCGGGCGCCGTGGCGGGCTCTGTGGCCGGCGCCGTGGCGGACGTGGCCGGCGCCGTGGCCGGCGCTGTGGCCAGCGCGGTGGCGGACGTTGTGGCTGGCGCCGTGGCGGGCTCTGTGGCCGGCGCCGTGGCGGGCGCTGTGGCCGGCGCCATGGTGGACGTTGTGGCCGGCGCTGTGGCCGGCGCCGTGGCGGGCGCTGTGGCCGGCACGGTGGCGGATGTTGTGGCCGGCGCCGTGGCTGGCACCGTGGGGACAATAGGCAGGGTGGGTGGCAGCGTCTCTCCTGGGGTCACTCTTGGGGTCCGGGCTGAAAGCAGACCAACTTGCAGGTTGCCCCTCTTCCCGGCCAGACCAGCCGCCCAGCGGGAGCACCTCGGCTGCCCGCACCATTGCCACAAATATCGCCCCTCCCCGCCCTCCCCCCCAAGAATGCCTGTCACCGACGCCGTCATCGTAGACACCTCTTGGCCAGCAGCTCTTTGGCCTCTGCCAGCATCAGCCCCACAAAGAGACCCGCGGCATCACCACGTCACCAGCACTGTGGCCCGTCGCCCCTCGACCACCAACGGCATCACCACAAACACGTTCACGGTCAGAAGCGTGTCAACCTCCAACACCATGGCCACCAACCCCACCGCTCTCAGCGGCACCTTCAGTCCCACCGCCATCACCGGGGGGACCCAGGATGGCCAGCAACCTCTCTCCAGTGCCACCAGCACGGCCAACACCGTCTTCACACCAGCCACGGCTTAATCACCAGGGCCGACCTGCCGAGGCCACGGTTGCCAGCATCATGGTCCCCTTGTATTGTCCCCACCAACAGCTCCAGTGACAACCCTGGTGGCCATTGCTACCGGCACCCTCAAAACCAGCCTTGTTGACCAGATTTGGGGAGAATGCAACGATTTCTGTCTAGTTGGAGGGACCGAGCAGGAGAGCTTAGGGAGGGCTGGGTCCGCATGGCCTTGACCTGGGGCCGCCTTGGTCTCTGTCTCCTCTTGTCCACATCCCGGAGAAACTCTTAGGCACTGTCACCACACCTCCCACCCAGGACTCCCAGATGGGGGGTTAAACCCACTGTTACTGGCTTGACTCACTCTTGATTGAAAACAGCTTTTCTTGGAATGATGTGCAGAGAGGGCTCCAGAGCTTGGGAGGAATTTTTAAAAGAGACCTGGGGTCCCCAACCTCTGGGGGATCAAAGCTGGATGTGTTTCTCACACATGGGCCAGTAACCAGTATGTGGCCACTGGTGCAGGGGGGTGGGGAACATTAAAACCGGAAGGGGGTATCCCTGGGCACTTGAAGAAAACCTGGAGGGAGGTACCCTGCCTGTGTCCCCATCAAGAGACAGCCCTGGAGCTGGCCTCAGCCCCCAGGTCACCCCAGGGACCGGGTAGGAACTGGGAGGTCATCCATCCACATGAACGTGGCCCAGAGCCCTCCGCAGAGGGACCACTGCCGGGTTTCTGTCTGGGATTCCCACAGCCACGGCATGTCCCGGGGGGCTGCACCCCACACCAAGCACAGAACCTTCCTCTTCTCTTCGCCAACTAGGGCAGCAGGGGCTTCCCAGGGGTGGAAAGTCAAAAACCAAGGGTGGGGGTGGGGAGCGCCCGGGTTCCTGTCCCAGGTTGAAGGCACGCTGACGGGACTTCTGCTCTTCCTGAAGCCTGCCGGGGCCACCCCTCACCCCAAGCCTCGTCACCACCAGCATTGCCCTGTCTCTGCAGAGGGGACCCGCCCCCTTGAGCCCCGTGGCTGGTCACACAATCTTCTGGGAGGGCTGTGGCTGAGGGCGTCCTACTGATGACCCTCTTCTGAGCCACGAGGGGCAGAGGAAGGAGAAGCAAAGCGAACCCAGAGATGGTGACACACAGGGAAGCTTCGACCTGAAGGAGGGAAAAAAGCGTGCGAGCTCCCCCCCCCCGCCCCCCCCTCCCCGCTCCAGTTCCGTGGAGAGAGGCAGCTGGACTCAGAGAGAAACTGCCGCGTGTCCTCCATGGACCCTGCCGCACACGTAAGCCCACACCCGTCCACGCTGTCACGTGCAGCCCTCTAGCACACACCCCCCCACACCCGTCCCGTCGCTCGCACGCCCCGGCACACCACAGGCCCAGACTCACAAGCACACTCACCGTTGGACACGTGGAGCTCAATCCACAGCTTTACCACCTCCTGCTGGAGCCTTTCCAACGAGTGCAAGGCTGTGCGCCTCTCGTTCAAGCCTTGGGTGATTGGGTGGGGGACGGTGGTCAGAGACGAGCTTGGAGCGCGCCCCCCGCCCCCCCTCCACCTCTACCCTCTACCCTGTCCCCTCCCAAGGCTCACTCTGGGACTTGAGGTTGCTCAGGTCCGAACGAAGTCCATCCAGGTTCCGGGAGAGCTCAGAGTCTGACGGGGCCGGGCTGGGGTCAGGGCTGGGAGTCCCCAAGCCCGGCCCCCAGCCTCACGGTCCCTCCCAGCTCTAGGACCCCCGTCCCCACCAGCCTCTCACCCTGAGCTTTCATTCTTTTCTGTTCAGCTTGGATTTCCTCCATGTTCTGTGACACCTGGGCAGCTGGGTGCAGGGGAGGGGGCTCAGTGGTAAGCAGGTCCTCGGGGCCGCCCCTGCCCCCCCCCCTCAGCTCCCCCGCTGGCCCCTTTGTCCTTCTCGCCTCTGTCTTCCGGGTCCCCTGCTCACTTTGCCATTCACGGGTGGCCTAGAGCACTCTGTCCACGTGTTAATCCAGGCTCCCCCACCCCCACCCCACTCCTCCTCCTCGACCTGAGCTGACATCACTCACCCCGGGATTTCTGGGCCATCTCGTCCCCCCTGTGTCTTTCCAAGTCCTTGGCAACCTGAGAGACTGGGACCGCAGGAAAGACGATGTGTCCTCAGGAACCAGGAAGGCGCGTCCTCAAATCCTTCCCCTCCCTGGCCCCGAGTGCAGGGTCCCCTCACATTTTCATTTTGGGGACAAGGTACCGAGGAAGACGCAGGCAAGAATAGGATGAACACGTGCACCCTCCCCCCCACCCAGAACGCAACGTAAAAGCAGCCGGCGTTTCCTGAAAGCTCACTGGAGGCAGGTCTAAATGCTTCACCAAGTCTCAGCTCGTTTCTGCCTCGATACCCTGAAATGATGCCCACTTTACAGGTGAGGAAACCGAGGCCTGGAGCCATTACTTAACAGCCCATCAGACACCTCGTAGAGCCCCCCGTCTCTCCCAGAGGCTCCGGGTTTTCACCCCAAGGGGAGGGGGCAATGCAGGCTGACCCCCACTTCCCGGCAGGGGATGCTGGAGCCCAGTCCTTCTCCCATGTCCCACAGTGGCCAGTGGCCGAAGCAGGACGAGAGCCCCCCTCCCTGCCTCCTCTCCCCCCCACCCCTCCCCCCTACCGTTCTGGGCAGCGGTTTCTTCCAGCTGTTTCAGATTCTGTACAGCGTCCCAGTCTGGGGAGGGGAGAAGAGGAGGGGCGAAGACGGGTTTTCAGGAGCCCCCGACCACACCCCCCCCACCTGTCAGCTGGGGAGGGAGGCCTTGGGTATATACCACTCGGGACGCACAGAAAGGATGGGAGACAGAGACGCTGGACGGGGTGGGGAGCTCTCGGGTGGGTGGGGGGGCAGAGGGCCTCGGGAGGGGACCGCTGGGGACAAGGTGGGAGGCACGATGGGGAAATTGGACTCGGAGGGGCGTGACGTCCCAGCATCTGAAAGTGGGGTTCTGGGAGAGAGCACAAGAGAGGGGCCGCATGGGGCTGGGGGTGTCCTCACGCCAGAAGAGAAGCAGGGTCAGCAGCCCGGCCCACAGCATGACGGTCACCAGCCCCAACAGTGCCATCTGGGTCCCTTGCCGACAGCACCACCGCCGCCTTCCGGGAAGGTTTGGGAACTCTGCCGGGCGTTGAGGGGGGAGCGCCAAGGGGTGCAGCGTGAGACGGGGCTTGGCTCTGCCTGTCCCCCCGTCACCCACAGCCCCTAAGTCCTGGGAGCCTGTCCAGAGTCCACACTAAAGCCGTGGGTCTCAGTGGACCCCCAGCCTGCTCCGCACACCTTCCCCACATGCCGCCTTCGTGCCCCACCGGTGCCCCACCCCCGCCCCGACTCCATCCACTTCTGCGTCTGTGCATCTCTGAATCTGTCCCTCCGCCCGTCCAGCCCTTCTGCCCACACCCCGGTGGTCAGCAAGCCTGACTTGGGGCCAGGACGCCGTCCAGAAAGGCAGCCCGGGGTGGGGGGCCGGGAGCTGAGACCCTCCCTCCGTGGTCCCCCATCAGGTGGCCGACTGCCACCCAGCTCTCGCTGTGACCCTCTTCCCTTACCCCCTCACGCACCACCGCTCGAGCTCCAGCCTCATGCCCGGGAAGCTGGGTCCTCCTTCCCCTTGGACCTCCTGCCCTCACCCTGTGGCTGTCCTCCACCCCGCACCCCTTCTCTAAACCCAGGACGCTGGGTCTGTGTTCTTCCTCCATATCCAAGCCCTTCCCCAGCCTTTCCCCCCGGATGTCAGACCCCCCCGGAGCCTCACCACAATCCCTGGGGCCCCCAGGACTCTACCTTGACTCCCCACCGTGGGTCCGGGCCCCCTGCCCTCGCCCTGGCCGTGAGGATTCATCGTGCTGGATTCTACTTGCTCTGAATCCCCGTTCTACTTCCAAATCTATCGGGCTCCCAGCACCCGAGCTGGAGCCGATTTTTTTTGTTGGAGGGCGTTGAGTCAGGGCAGGGAGGGGCCTGCGGCTTCCCCCTCCTGCTTGGCTCTGTGCCCAGAAGGCCAGTCGGGGCTCACCTCCCCCTCACCCCTTGCTGGGCCTTCTTCCCAGAGAGAGACCCAGGAACCCCTCTCCTCTCCTGGGTGGAAGGGAGGAGGCCAGGTGCTCGGTTTTGCCAGGGTCAGCTCCAGAGAGCCCTCTCACCTGAGTAGACATGTTCCTCCATGGCCGCCCTGCTTGGATTCTCCCAGTGACAGGCTGCTCACCACCTCCCAAGGCAGCCCACTTAGCGGGTGTCGTCGCGGCTCTGGCCGGGATCCGGGTTCTGAGGAGCATTAAGGTTAGACGTCAGGCTCTGGTTACGGGCGCAGGACAGCGTCTGGGACTCGAGGAGCTCGGTGACCATTGGCTGATTTCGTTTCGTCCGTGACCAGGAGTCAGCGCGGCATTTCACTGGGAGACACAGGCCTGAGACCAGAGGTGGGCGCCCCAGAGCCGACGCGGGCCGGGTACACGGCAGGTGCCTCATAAATGCAGCGAGTGACCGAACCTCAAAACCAACCGCCTCATCCATAAAACGCCAATAACACCCGCACCACAGGGTGGTGACGTGCCCTTCACGGATGTGTCAGGTGCTTCGATCAAGGGCTGGTCCATCGCCCCACAAATATCATCAGCTTGCTGCTGTCACAGCCGGTTGCCAACGTGGCTTGGGACTCAACCTTCCCGAGCGTCAGGGTCCCCTCTATAGAATGGGAGGGAGGCTCGTACCCAACTCACGAGGTCGAGGTAGGATCAAATGAGATGACAACGTAGGTGAGTGTCTCGGCAAGATGCCGTGCGCGCACAGTGGGTCTTCAGATCCTAAACACTTATCAGGCACCTGCTGTGTGTCAGGCCTTGCTGGGCGGTGCAGAAACTCCGTCACCAGACCTCAGCTTCCTCTTCTGCAATGTGCCCAAGGCATCTTTAAAGTATCTTGACTTTTTAAAAAAAATTTTTTTTAAGTTTATTTGTTTATTTTGAGAG